>NC_140593.1:767891550-769091550 GCF_964204655.1 Triturus cristatus
AGGTCATCAAACCGAGTACATACGGCTCTTAGAATCCGCGGGGGACAGTTATTATTCTGTGAACCTGACTACACTTTTGTCAATAGGTAGATTGGGAAAGCAAGTGATCATTTGACTATTCCCTCCCCTAATGATTGATTATTGAGTGAAGGGCAGGGCAGGGGGGAATACTTTTTTTGAGAGTCTTAATCTTATTCACAAAGAAGGCATTGAGAGAGTCACACAGATCTTGGGTAGGTATAACTGGAAGGGCGACTCTATCTGGGTTAGAGAGATCAAATACAATCTTAAATATCTCTTTAGATTTATTAGAGGCATTCATGATTTTCCCTGTAAAGAAACTCACTTTAGTTTGCCTCAATTGAGTTTTGTAATTTGTAAGTTGTTGAATATACCTTCTTTTCTGGTCTGGTAAGTACCTAAACTGCCATTTCCTTTCTGCTTGCCGGAGATTTAGGGCCTCATTTATGAAAAGTGACGCATCGCTGCGTGAAAACAGTAATGCATCACTTTGCATTGCGCCATCCTTGCGACATGCTGATGAGTCATATTTATAGTATGACAGATCATGTTGCAAGGAGTTACAGATATGTCAGTATTTATGACATATCTGTAGGCGCAAAAATGACGCATTGCTGGAGTGTGTCACAAAAGTGACGCAACTCCCACAATGGGTCATTTCACATGGGCAAGTCCCAGTTCAAATGTGCCTGTGTCAGTCTTACACCTGCTGTGAGGCAGGCGTAAGATATTGACGCATTTGAGTCCTAGAAGTGGCACAGTGAAATCTCATAGATTTTACTGCGTCACTTCTATGAGGCTTACTTGCGTCGGAACGCCCATCCTGCATACATTATACCTGGCGCAGGTATAATTTGGCGCAGGGGTTTACAAAGTGACGCATCTACCTAGATGTGTCACTTAAATATGATGCAACATTGCAAATTTTTTACGCCACTGGTGTGTCACAAAAAGTGATGCAGCAGCGGCGCAAAAGTGACGCAAGGGCTCATAAACAACCCCCTTAGTTTGGCTAATTTCAGGTCTTCTGAGAGCCATTTGTTGGCCTCAAGGCACCTAGGTGCTCTAGTTCTATGGAGGGGAGCATGGTCATTACTGACCACCTTCAGCCAGCTTGTAATGTCGTGCTCATAAGCTTCTATGTCCTCCTTCGGTACAGGTGAAGATTTTCTTAGTTCCTTACAGAAAGCTGTAAGGTTGACTCGAGGCCAGTTTCTCAAGAGATAGTAGGACCGATAGGGGGACTGTTCCAATTAGGCAGAGTCACTGAGAAGGACATCAGATGATGATCTGACCAGCCGCAAGGGGCTATGCTCAAATTCCGCTCAGGGAATTTGGTGGTCCAGATCAGATTCAGACTGTGTCCTTTGATATGCGTTGGGCAGGTTACTAATTGTTCCAGATTTAGGTCACTCAGGACAGCCATGAGATCCATGGCTTACTGCCCCCCTCCTTCCTCATTAGCCCAGTAGTTGAAATCTCCAATCAAGAGAACACTAGCGTGAGCTATGATTAGAGACGCCAGTGATTCTGAAAGGGCTTAAGTGTAATAAGGCATGTATTTGGAAATCTATATATAAGAACACATATCAGGGATGAGGTTCTCCACCAAGGGAAGCTCTAAAGAGGTCACTTTAATATGTAATTAACATATGAAAACTATGTTCATCTCTTCCAGTTCACCCTGGCAAAACATGAATCATTTCACATGTACTCTCTAAACCATTTTGTTGGAACAGGCCACTGTTGGAAGGTGGTTTATTAGTAGGTGGTGGTAGGTACCTACAGCTAGTAACACCACAATCACATATATGGTCCAGTAGTCTCAATAAATTATTCCTTGCTCAACCCTTTGTAGCTAGGAAGATGAGCAGTCAGGATTAAATTAGGAGACAAGAGTGTAAAGTATTTAAAATCACTAAAACAGTAAATAAGTAATAGACAAAACACAATAAAAATCCCAAATTTGTATCTTTAAAAGGGTGCCAAAATGACAAAAGTCCGATGTAAGGGACTGGCGAAATAAGTTTTTAAAGCTTAAATTATAAAAAATTGCTTTCTAGCACCAAAAAGTGTAAAGTGCCAATTGCGGCTATCTGGTTGAATTGAACTAGGAAAAATTCAAAGTTTCAGGCTAACAGCAATTAAGCACGGGTTGGATACGATGAGCAGTTGGGCCCAGTCAAGTTTTCCCCTTCTCACATAGTCACTTTTTTGGAGCTTTTTCTCTCAACGTTGAACAATACGGTCCTCTGATATTGATATTGTCTTTTTCATTGACAGCAAGGAGCTCCGGAGCTTTCAGCAGGGAAAACCTGCACGAATGGCGAATCGCGGTTCAATGCCTCTGGCTTGACTTTCGGCAATGCTGGTCTTCTTCTGGAGCTTTTTCACAAAAGTTGAATGAAAGTTCTAAAACTTTCAGATCTTCTTCTGAAAGGTTTCTTGAGGGTCAGAAAAGGTCCAAAGCACCAGCCAAGGGTTCAAAAGCTCTGGTTTACCTCTTGGAGTCTGGGATTCCAACTCCCACTAAGCACCTAGTCAGTCCAGGAAAATCCATATGAAATTGGTCAGCTGGAGTTGTCCTCCAAGTGGATGTTGCAGGTGACTTCTTCTAGCACTTTTGTACCTGTTACTGCTCAGGGTGTCCACTCCTTATGCTTAAAGACAGGTAAAGTCCTTCCTGTGTGGAGCCTTTAGAGTGAAGCAGGCGCAGTCCTGATTGCAGTCCTCTGTTGCGCAGTCCTAGGGTCCAGCAGGCAGTCCTTGTTATCCAGATGTTTCAGGCAGGGATCCGAGATACTCTTGCAGCTCTCCCATATGTATTCCCATTCTGGGCTTGAAAGAGGGGGGCACCCCAACCAATGGGGTTCAAGTTGCCACACTCTGCCATGGCAACTTCCTGAGAAGTGTGGCATATTTTTGTCCAAGAATGTACATCTCTTCAAAAATCTAAATGGAGAAAAATCTCTCCATGGAGTTCAGGTCTGACTAACCCAACCCACAGGTGTGGTCAACTTTTTCGTACACTCCCCTCCCAGCTTCAGTCTGAGTCTAATTAGGGGGCTCCCATCTGGGTGGAGATCATGGAAATGGGGGTTGTCCTGGGTCCGTGTCATCTGTGCATCTGTCTTTGAAGGGCAATTTATCTCCCCAGCCCCCTTATTGTCCTTGGCTTCTCCAGGAAGCACTTCTCCCACCAAATGGCTGTATTGTTTCAGCCCCTGGCCTCTTCACAACTAATCAGGGAGCAGCTCGGCTCAAGCTGTCAGAGACTGGACAATCAGAAGAAGCTGCTACAAGCCTTTTTTAGGTAACTTGAGGGAAGTTTTTTTCTAAAACTACTTTCCTGTAATAGTTATATAAATCCGGCCGTGGTGAGTTTTGGGATTTATTGTAATTATTATTTAGATACGTTAAATTATGTTGCTAGCTAACTCCTGTCAAGAGTTAGACTTTATTAAAGTTTAATGAAGCCTTCCCATGTTAGACTATGGAGCTAGCAGCACTACAATGGTGAAAAATGACTTTGGCTGTTTTGGCCTCGTCATGGCATATAAAACATATTTTATTATGTCCCTGCTTTTTATAACAAGGCGTCCTACCCTTGGGACACCTAAGGTAGACCTTAGAGGTGATCTATATGTAATGAAAAGGTAGCTTTGGACTTTGGAAGTTATAAGAACCTCCCAGTCTGTCTCCATTCAGGGGTTTGCTGTTATGGTAGCCAAGAACGTAGAGATTACGGTGCTGAAAAAGGCTGCTGATCCTAGGGGGAGATGAGCTTTTGTACAGCTGGTAATACACGGTCAAAAATGTGTTTTCTGTGCCATCTATGGACCAAATGTGGATGATGCTGGGGTATTTAATATGCTCTGCCTTGAACTGCTGGATTGGCCCCCGAGCTGCTGTTAATGGGGGATTTCACTTGTGTAATGGATTAAAGCATCAGCTCCACCAATCATCATGCTACCCCTCGCTTGGTTAGAATTAGGGCATCTATCCAGGAGCTCACCCACTTTCATGGGCTGACAGATATTTGGAGGCACTGCATCCTTCTTCCTCTGGTTATATATTTTTTTCATCCCGCATAAGCAATACTCGGGGATTGACATGGTATTTCTAAAGGGCATCTGGTACAAAACACTGAAATGGAGGTTTGCCCTAGAATTACCTCTGATCACAACCCCATAATATTGTCAATCAAAAATGTTGTGGCAAGTGGAGAACGGTGTCATTTCTCATTTCCCTGACATGTTCTTACACATCCTGATTATTGTAAACTCTTAGCAGGCTCTCTTACAGAATTTCTGGGTGTCAATATAGGTACAGGCTGACCGTTGGTGGTGTGAGATACAATGAAAGCTGATATTCGGGGGATTACAGCCCCGTTTATCTTAAGCAAAAATCAATGTATGATAAATGCAGTTTGACAGCTGGGCCAGGCAGTTTCGCAACTGGAAATTCTGCATGCTAGGGCAATAAGTACCCGTGGCTTCGATGAGCGAGCTCTCCATCATCAGTTGACAAATAAACGGTCCCTTCTTGGGCAAAACCTGAGGGAGAAGGTAGTTGCTAGATATTTAAAAAATAAGGCCTTCAATTCGAATATGGAGAACAGGTGGAACGGGTCCTGACACACCAAGTTTCGGACAAAAGGGCGAAATGCTTGATTCAATATATATTAACTGTAGCGATGGAATGGTTTATAATTACTCTTAGGCTATCACAGAGCAGTTCTCCCTTTCCTATCAGGCATTGTATACCCAATTTCAAACATTGAGGTTATCTGGGCTCAAGGCGTCTATTCAGAATAGTAGGCTTGTGCGTTTAGAGGAATCTCAAAGGCTGACAGAAGGATATCACTGCTGGGGAAATAGAGGCTGCTTTGGTGGGTTTTCCGTCAGGTAAGGCTGTAGAGGAGGATTCGATCCCTCTGGCTTTGATAAGGGTGGTGAAGTGCCCAGCATATGGAACATGACCAACATCACTATTTTCTTGAAGAAGGATAAACCACCTGAAGAGATGTGATGATACCAACTTTTCTCTTTGATTAATGCTGGCACCAACAGTTTTGCTAAAATTCTAGTAACTCGGCTTGCTGACCTTCTCCTTGGATTAGTCTCACAACAAAAACAAATCTTCAGCCCTGGCAGGGGCAGCACCAGTCACAATAAAAAAGCAATTGCTGCCTTTGAAGTAGCTGAAAAATCATGAAAAAAGCTAGGTATTATATTATTGGATGCCGAAAAGGCTTTCGACTGTGTGGTCTTGGACTTTCTCGGGGTTACGATAGGGGTTTTTGGGATTGGCAATCGGTTTTGCAGATAGACACAGACTTCATTTAAGACTCCATGTGCCAAGCTTGTTTATTCCGGGATTTCCTCACTACCGTTTTAAGATACAGCGGGCACCCTCTTATGTTTGCTCTTTATCTTGAATCTAATTTGCAATCTTTGCTGAAAAATGATGGAATCTGGCCTATGGTCTCTGGAGATTGCGAACTCAAAATCAGTGCTTATGTTGACGATGTCGCTACATATTTAATCAATCTTTCTTACTCCATGAAATGCGTGATTAAAGAGGCAGACCAGTTCAGCATACACTCTGGCTATAAATTAAATGGTGCTAAAACTCAGTTTTTCTTGAATTTTAGGCCAGTGGTTCAAATTTCTTCGCCAACCTACCTGGGTATTAAACTGAAAACACAGGTCGATAACATATTTAAGCTAAATTATGAGCCCCTGTTGCAGTTGTCTCTAAATTGCAATTTTGGAATAGGCTTCCGATAAATATCATCGGTCGTTGTAATATCATAAAAATGAGTATACTGCTTAAATTCTTATACTTATTCTGGGCAATTCTACTCAGGGTCCTGAATTAATTTCTCAAACAACTTGAAGGAGCCATAAATAACTTCATTTGGGGATATAAGCGAGCTCGATAAGCTCTTCGAACTCTAAAGATTCAATACAGACAGCTACCAGATTTTAACTTGCATTATTGGGCAGCATTTGCTGTCCGACTCCTGAATTTGCTCACAATAACTGAACCAGACCTGTCAATACAAGGATATCGACTGGATATGGGGTTGGATTGCAGGCTTTTTTTTTTTTTTTACAGATTGATGGATCTCAATTACTAAATGTGGGCTAGATTTAAGTTTATTAAGGATATTGTTTTTCTTTGGCAGGAGAAATGTACAACATATTCTTTAGTGTTAATTAATGGCAATACCTGGTTATGGGATAACCTGGAATTCCCAGAGGTATTTCATTAATCTATGGGCAGGGCTTGGTCCTGATTAGGGGTGGAAACTGGGGCAGCTGTATGATTTAAATGGATTTCACTCTTTGCTGGGCTTAAAGCCTCTTACGATATTCCCATCACTATTTTTTGAAATACCTAGAGCTGAGGAATTACTTTTTGTCTAGATGCAAGGCTCCTATTGACCTGGTAGGTTCTAATATCATGACATATCTGCACAAAGCTAGCAGGAAATCCCTAATTAGCAAGATTTATCTAGAGTTCTAAGAGCATAGGATAGATGATGACCCACTTTTAGCTGCTAAGTAGAGTAAGATGCTTTCCTGCGAGCTTATACCATCAGAAGTATACAGTGCTCTGTAGACTGTGGATGGGTCTATGCACTCTGTTAAGCTCAAGCTACAGCAATTCAAGACCATCTGTATGCTATACTAAACATCAGAGAAAATTATGAGGTGGGGTGGAAATATTGGTGCTGATAAAACTAACTCCCCGAAGTGTGGCTGTTCTACTGCTGATATTCTCCACATGTTTGTCACATGTCCTGTCCTGCAGGAGGTCTTGGTAGGGGTGAGTCAACTGACAGCATCATGCTGTGGTTCCAAAATACAATTCATCCCATAGGAAATAATGATGGGATATAGAATGGAATATGATTCCGGCATAAGGCGGCCGTTGGCTATAATCATTGTCTCTGCCAGACTTTGCATTGCTAGATGCTGGGTGCTTTAGCTCTGCCGCGGGCCACGGAGTGGTGGTCTAACATCCAGCATATATACGAGTTCAAACTCGCTCTCGCCAAAGTTAGGGGTACCTGCTCGCTTAGGAAGTTTGAAGGAATCTGGCCAGAGTTCCACTGTGATTTATGGAGTAATTTGCAAACTTAACTGTGATTTGCCTATAGTGGAACTGAAGGGTTTGATGGGTCTCTGTTTGTTAGTTTGTCTCTATATCTTACCCCTCTCTCCTGAATTTTATTTTTACATATCTTTTTTCATTCATGTCTACGGATAGGGCAGAGTCTCATACCATAGTGAGTGGGTCAATTATTCGTTCCTATGTGTGTACTCAAGTGTTCTCAGTTGGGGTTACCCCTTAACCACTTCTCTACTTTTGTGTATTTGCTATACATGTATTGACTGATTCTGACAAAACCCAATAATTCTGGGGTTTTTTAAAAGGTGGGTTAACCTTTTCTGTTGTGATCCCTTGATTCCAAAAGATCAGTTGTGGGGTCCTAACATATCTTAAGATAATTGGAGGAACCTATGTAAATTAGTGGGATCCTGACATATCTTAAATATTTTTGTAGGATTCTCACCCACAGGTAACACCTGTGGCATACTTTTCATCACTGGATCCTCATCCACTACACCTAGTGTGAGTGGGTGGGCTTAACGCAGTTTGTAAGCGGAGCTAAGTGAGAATTAAAATTGCCTTCCGGATCCTAACTCCATTTTACTATTGAGGTCGTTTTGCAGAGTTAAAAACAGAAAGATATTTCTTGGCATTGTGACCTGTAACATCAGTGGGTCGGCATGTTTCAATCTTGTGTGTGCCACAAAGGGTCCACAGGCTTTCTTCAGGACCAAAAGCTATGTTTAATCCCTACAATTCGTCTTTGGCATTACCAACCAGTGGTTAATTTGTGAAAAATTAAGTGCTGGGGCTCTTGTCAGGATGTAGCTTTCACCATACCATTGCTCCTATTGGTGCTGCCCATAATAGGACTAACCAAAACCCTACAAGTGGGGGTACAGAATGTGGCATAAGGGCCAGAACTGCCAACTTTTTGAGCTGGGGAGCAAGGTTCGAGTCTCGGCACAGGCTCAACATCCTGTGAATCTAGGCAAATCACAAAATTTCCCCGGGCCTATGAAAAATAAATGTGTCCTTAACTGGTGCTCGTAAAAAGTGCACCTTTGGGTCGAGATTGCACTTTAACGCTGGTGTTGACGATTAAGTGCCTTTGCTGAGCACCAGAAACCACCGGCTCAAATTAAGCACTGTTACCAACACTTTAACGATTACATTGAACATACAACATGAAGCATGCATGCAACATACAGACCATAATGGACCTTTTCCTCATGATGTTCTATGTAGCATATTATTAGGCTTCATAAGGCAGTGGAGGCGGGCGATCCCTGTAATCACAGATTCATCGAGGGACATTGTCTTCCCTTAGCACCTACTTGGCTGGTGCTAAGGGAGGGCGATGTCTTCTGGTGTTAAAGCATTGATTTGTGTATGTCTGTCCACAAATTGAAAAAAATACATGTTTTTGCTTACAGACGTAAGCAGCTGTTTTGAATTTGCGATACGAACAGGATCTTCCAGCCAATCAGCCCAAAAATCTCAAGCAGCTCCAGTGAATCCACAGTTGGAATTCAGAAACAATGATTTCTGACAGAGGAACATGAGTATGTTTTGAATTAAGGTAAACAGAAGTATATATTTTTAGGAACTGTTAACCCAACCGCTAGGGCCACTTGGCCAAGGACCCACATATTTTCAGAAAGTATAGATGCAAGCACGCCCTGGAGTTCAACTAGTCTCAGTTTATTTACACTTTCACAATACATGGCCTATGCGCAGGTTGGGCAAGGCAATTTAAATATTTATTTAAGATAAATATAATAACAAAATTGCCATTAGCCCTCTTCGACCGATCAGGCAAAGTTGAAGTCTCTCTGAGTAGGTCTGTCTTTGAGGTACCCTCAGCGCCACACGGCAGGCTTAGCTTGCCAACCATTGTTAGTAGTTGGTAACTGGCCAGCAGAAAAGCTTCGAGGTAGCGCCATCTTTGCGAACCTGTGCCTTCAGCCGGGGTTACTCTTTGGCCAAAGATCCCTCCATTATTGCCAGTAAGGTATAATGCAAGCTAAAGCTATGAGAAGATAAGAACTGCTAACATTATGCAAGCATTTTTCCTTCGATAAAACGTGAAAACAGTCTTTCTGTAGACACGAAGCCTGAGATCAACTAAAGGTTTGCACTGGTACTTATGGGATCCAACCAGTGCTTAATTTGTGCCGGTGCTTAGCACCGGCACTTAATTGCCAGCACCGGGGCTTATGACTGTCTGCCACCTGGTAGTGGTGTCTGCCAATTTAGGTATGAGCACAACAACTTCTGTTTATTATTTCAATTTCAATTTCCAAGTATTATAATTTGCCTCCAAAGCCATTCTTAGAGCTTTGGGGGCCTGTAATAGTATGAATTGTCACACTTATGTTTTTTTACAAATTAAGCACTAGATTCAACGCACCGCTCATTGTGTCCAAAGAGCAGAATCCATTGTCTTTCCAGTGCTGACGTTTTTGAGACAGGATGTTGACCCTTATATGGCCCCCAAAATACTTTTTTATTATAAAGTGTAAGAGAGTAGGATCTGCACTTATGTTGCCCACTTTTTTCCTGATGTTAACACTGGTTTCTGGCTATAGTCTGGCTGGGTCCCTGCTAATCAGGGCCCCAGTCTCTCTGTTCTCTCTAAACAACTTGGAGTGCATATTAGATGCACTAGTGATTGGATACTGTGGTACCTTATGAGCCCCTAGTATATGGTACCTTAGGTACCAAGGGCATAGGTACTTCACAGGCCTACCAGGGGCTGAAGCATGTATTATGCCACCCCTGGGAAGCAGACTAAATCTGACACCACAGGCCTGCTACTGCAGCCTGGGTGAGGTAGTGTTAGCACTCCTCACTGAGGTATAGGTTCCCTATATCTCACCATACACACACATATAAACCTATCAGTCACCCCTAAGGCAGGCCCTATCAATCCTGAGGGCAGGGTGCTTGGTTTACACTGTGAGGGGGTGCCTCTGCATGAGCAGGACCCCTCTGCAGCTGGCAGAGTGTATTCTCTGTGGCTGTTTGTAGATGCGGTTAAACCATATACTCTTAAGTGCATTATAACCTACCGGTAAATGCTAACTTTGGCATGACTGCATCAAAACATGTCGTGTTTGGTGCCAAACAACTTGGAATCATACCCCCACACCAGGTTCAGCTTCCAGCCCCTGCTCTGGCGTGAAACTGGACAAAGGGAAGTGGGTGTAACCACCCACTACCCTGACCCTCCCCTAGGAGTGGTCATAGAGCTAGTCCCTCCCTTTCCTTTAGTATAAGATTGGGAACCCTTGCCATTGCAAGTTAGATATACCTGGACGACGCTTTACAAGAAGAATCCTGGCCCTTCGACGTTCCACTGCCTTTGGAAGACTGAAGAATCTCCCTTGGAGTCAAGGAGTGACTCCCCTGCTTGGCAGGCACCAAAACTTTGAATCAACAGTCGCAAACTTTCCCGCTCCCGCAGGAGTCTGAAGTCCCTGCAGCCCCAGAAGTAGATTTCCTGACTTCTCGATGGCCATTGTGAGTTCCCAGCAAACTTGAGGTGAGTGGACCCCACGAGTGACGAGAAACAGCAATACCCGGGTACCGTGCACTATTGTCAAGTGCAACCCCTTCACGACATTCTACAAACTTGTGCATTGGACCACGTATGGCCCAAGCTTCCAGCAGGATTTCCCTCGAAAATCAGAGGCCTACCTCATCCCGAGTGACCGTGGGCTCCTGTGAAGCGAATCCTCACAAGGCATCTTCTTGATCCCTTGCTCATTGGCTTGTGGGTACCCTGAAGACATTCTCATCAGACCAAAGGGCTATCCTGGCTGCTCCAGGCCTGCCCTGACTTACCCTCACTGGGTGAGTCCCTCAGACGTTGCTGGTCTGCACCGCTGATTTTCTTCACTTTCCACAAGACTTGCTGTTGCCAAGGCTTGTTGGCTCCAATCTGGTTGCCGACACCTCAGTAAGCTGCAGACTTTGTGGGACACTCCAAATCCAGCTTCTGGTCATCGTCGATGCCTCCTGGACCTCGTGGCTGAAGAGTCAAAACACGCATGATCACCTGAAATCACCTGACGACTGTGGGCATCCATCTTCCTGGGCCCAGGTCACTGGCAAGTGACTTTGAACACTGTCTCCTCTGCTTTTGATACTGTTAACCACTCCGCCTTACTCAATACCCTCAAAGATCGTTTCGGCTTCAATGGTCCTGTCCTCAAATGTTTCACCTCATTCCTTCAGCACAGCACCCAACAAATTAAAATCAGCAATTGCCTCTCTAAACCTATTCCTGTCTCCTTGGGTGTTCCTCAGGGTTCTATTCTCTCACCTTTTCTATTCAACCTCTTCATAGAACCCCTCACCCTCATTCTTAAGCAAGCAGGAATCAACTTCCACCTCTATGCTGATGATACCCAACTTTACTATAAGATCAAATCCCAAGCTGACATTCTACACCTCAGTGATGCCCTGACTAAGATTCTACACTGGTTCCATCACAATCACCTTAAACTCAACCCTAACAAAACGGAAATCATTCTCTTCACTCCTAAAATCAACCGGCTCCCCATTCATCACTGGATCTCTGACCTTACAGCTCTCAACTGCTCTCTTTCCACTTCTAACTCAGTTAAATCCCTCAAAATTAACATTGACCAGAACCTCAGCCTTACTTCCCACATAAAAAATTTGGCCAAAGGAGCTCTCTTCACTCTTCATCACCTCAAGAAAAGTTAAACCCTTCATTCCTGCTGATGACTTTAAATTAGTTGTTCAATCACTGGTACTGTCTAAATTGGACTATGGTAATGCCGTTCTCTCTGGAACACCGAAAGTCCACTTAGCCCCAATCAAATCAATCCTCAACCTTGTGGCCAGGCTTATTTCTAATTGTGGACGGTTTGACCACATCTCCCCCGTCCTCAAATGTCTCAAATGGCTTCCCATAGAAGGCAGATCCACCTACAAGACCGATAGCATTACTCATAAAGCCTTGCATCATCACACCGCATTGTATCTCTCAGATAAACTCCACAAAGCGGGCTGATCTAGAGAAATGAGGAGCACTAATGCTCTCATAATAGTTCCTCCTTTGTTAAACAAGAAATCTACTCAATATCGCTCCTTCTCCAGAAATGCTCCTACTATCTGGAACTCACTCCCTAAAGATCTACGTTGCAACCCCTCCTACCTCAGCTTCAAAAAAGACCTCAAGCTGCACCTTCTCAACAAATACTGGGGTCCTTAATCCTTGCCGCCTAGCATGATGTCTCAACCTGCTCCTGACTGTACTATGTTCCTACCACATTATACCTGACTCACTCCCCCCCCTTCTCATTTTTAGGTCTTGCGCCTTGCGTTGCAGTGTGCAGCCCTGCTCGCGCAGCACTGCTCGCACAGCGAGAGACCTCTTGCACGGGGTTTCAAAATCGAGATAGTAATCGCACACGCTCCTGCGTGTGCTTTTCCTTTTGGGCCACGCTATTGGCCTTTGCGTGCGTCTTTTTATTAAAGACAGCACGCAATTATCCAAAGGTGGGCTTCATCCTGGACTCCTCCCTCTCGATGACCAGACAAGTCAACGCGTCTCATCTTCATGCTTCAACACCCTACGCATGCTCCGTAAGATCTTCTGATGGATCCCCACGGAAACCAGGAAGACGGTCACCCAGGCACTCGTCACCAGCCGACTGGACTACGGGAACACACTCTACGCCGGAACCACAGCCAAACTTCAGGAAAGACTCCAACGCATCCAGAACGCCTCCGCACGACTCGTCCTGGACATCCCCCGACACAGCCACATCTCCTGCCACCTGAGAGACCTGCACTGGCTCCCCGTCAGCAAGAGGATCACGTTCAGACTCCTCACCCACGCACACAAGGCTCTCCACGACCTGGGCCCCAAGTACCTCAACAACGGCCTGACCTTCTACACGCCCACCCGCCAGCTACGATCGACCAGCCTCGCCCTCGCCGCTGTACCACGCATCCGCAGAGCCACCACCGGAGGAAGATCCTTCTCCTACCTGGCAGCCAAGACCTGGAACTCCCTCCCATCCACCTTCGGCTGACCAAGGACCATCTCTCCTTCAGGAAGCAACTCAAGACCTGGCTTTTCGAGCAGTAACGGACCCCTTCCACCCCAGCGCCTTGAGACCCTCCGGGTGAGTAGCACGCTATACAAATGCCTTGATTGATTGATTGATTGATTGGGCGCATTGCTCCGCCCATGGCCTATTGGTGTCTGTTACGCGCATAGCCGGCCATGTGGTTTTAATTATCGTGCCCAGACATGGGTGCGATAATTGAAAGCCCATGTCTCACTGTGGCGCGCGCGAGCACCACTTGCGGGCTTCTTTGTTTTCCAATAGCGATTGCGTTCACTTTCGCGATCGCTTTCCCTGCCGCTTGTTTGGACTTGAGCCCTGCAAGAGACAATGTCAAAATCTGTCGCCTAAATATACTTCTGCTCCTTGTACCACATCTGAGGGTAGGCCGTGGATACCCTCCGTAATGATATCAACCCATCAAGTATGAGCCAGTTATATATTTTGAACGACGGCATTGGCAATTGCAACATTAACTAGATTATTAATAACCTGAAAAAATATAGCGGTAGAGATGGAGCTAGTCTGCACCGTCATGCAATTAATTCCCGGTAAAGGATTCAGATCTGCCTGGGAAAAGCTTACTTAGTACAATGTGTGACAGTTTCATAAAGTTTGAAAGGTCAGTTTCCCTATTACATAAAATTGACAGAATGCACCGAGCTAACAATCGCACACTGTGGAAATAGATCGCGCTTACGTTCTTATAATGTGGATTGAACAGATGAGCGTTTAACTTCCTCCTTCACAAAGCCTCATGGGAAGAAGCTACAGTGACTGCATCCCACCAGAGACATACGCGCAGCAAGGGATGCGCAAGAGGCCTGGATGATGAAACCATCACAGCGTGTGACAGCAATTCGTGGTCAGGCCATACAAAGCGCACAACTTTCAAGACCCTCCCCATACAGGCACACCCCTCTAGCTACAACTAACGAGTGTGAGCTAGTACTAGTGCTGGTGTGATAAGTAAAAGCTGAAGGGCAAAATGTACATTGCATAGTATTTCGCCTTTCAAATGTTATTTATACCTCTTCATCCGTGCGGAGGATGTACCCAGGGAGTGGTAAGCAGCTGACGAGGAATGAATGAAGGCGAGCACACATCATTCACTACATGTCCAGCTAGCTGGCCCTACGCTAGCATGGACAGGGCGAGTGATACATATGTGTTCAGCTATCCAATTACGGGTTTAGATAGGGGGTCACTTCATACTCACTCCAAGCAGGTCCTGTTCCAGCTCCCCGGCTCAGCAGATGATGGGACCCTGAACCGCGTATTCCACAGCACGTACGCAGGGGTAAATGCTTTGCAGGCTCAGAGTGCGCGGCCGAAGAGGACCCCCAGGAGCATGCGGGGTAGGGGCCGTGGTGCTCGCTGCACGGCATGGCCCCGAGGTGGAGAATGCCCTGATCACAGAGAACCATAGCGTCTTCATTCTGTCGACTACAATCAGGGTCTGCCAGCCAAACTGCGACTGCGCAGAAATGAGAGCGCATAAGTCTTCAGAGACGTCCAAGTTAGAGTCAGGCACAGGATGCGCGATAAGGCGGGTTTGAACTCCTAGCAAAATGCTCACTGTTTACTAACGGGTGACTAGATAATCCTATAGATGAGGCTTTGGGACACCTACAGGCCAGCCGACTTGCATCCTACGTAGCCAAGAGACTTTTCCCCTTCAGTTTGGCGTCCTTCCGATCTAAGCCCATGCGTGTTATAGACGAATGTGTTTATTTACAGACACAACTGTGTTTATTTAATACGAGTTGGATAAATCCGTGGCTTAGCGAGTCCTCTCTCCAGTCCGGCTTTCCCCTCCTCTCTAATATATTTATTCTGCGATTTGCTCTTTTTCTGCCCTTCCCTAAATTAGTTATGGTTTTGTCCTTCTCTCTTGTATTTTTAGCTCTGTCACACTTTGCCCTTCTCTGTGCTCCACTTTCTCTGTGCTCTCTTATACTGCCTCTTCTCATTTCTCTCACTCTGCCCTTGTCATCTCCTCTTCAATATTTTTCTTCTGTCCACTCTATTATCTGATGTCATTTTGTTCCTGCTGTATTGCTTGTTGGCCCCTCTCTATCTGCAGCACTTTTTCTCTTTCTCTATCTCGCCTCCAGACTAATTCTTGTTCTGAAGCTCTCACCACCATATTTTGTTCTGGTACCTCTCACCATGTCTGTCTGTCTGTCTGTCTGATATTTCTTGGTTTGATCGTCCGACCACTCTTTCCGCTGTTGCTCCCTTCACTTATTTCTGTATTTCTTACCCCTCTCCCCCCAAATTCCAGATGGATGTTTCCATACACATATTTTTGGCCTTGCCTCATTTCTATCCTTCCTTCTCTCTCTCGCTGTACTCTTTTTACTGCAGCTGTCTCACTACACTTTAGTTTTCGAGTCTCCTCTCAACTGCCATTCGCTCTCTCTCGTCGTTGCACAATGCTTTTTTCTGTATCCCCTCTGCCTCGTCACTAATGCCTTCTATTCTCTCTTCTCCCTCTCTCCTCGCCAGTGTTTCAGCTAATTTTTAGGTCGAGCCTGTAGCAGCGCGCATGCAAAAATGCAATGCAATAGCTTTTGCTATTGGTGCTGCATTATTATTAGCAATGACAATATCTCAAACTTTAATAATGCAAGACCTATTGCATTGCAAATGCTTGTTTTCATATACTTCTAACCTGCCCCCTCCAGTTCGCTTATAATTACTGTCTACTCCCGCATGCTATCACCTCTCCCATCACCTTCCTCAGTTCCCTCCTTCTTTCATTCCCCCCCCCTCTTCATCCCTGACCTCCCACGCTAGCTTAGCTTACCAATACTTGTTATGGCCTAATTTTATTTCTTATTTTCTTGCCCATGTTATTGTCCTATGCATACTGTTCTTACTGTCCTGCATTTTACCTTTTTGTACAAATGTTATGTTGCAATTGTTTTTCTCACCTAACTATTGTAAAGCGCTCTGATACCCTCGTGTCAAGCCAGCGCTATATAAAACCTTTTAAATAAAATAAATAAAAAATAAAAAGGCAGGTTGCTGTAATGACTGCATTGTAATGGAATGTTCCCGCTTAGAATAGATCTCTTTAAAATGAAACAATATCTGGCACATACCAGTGAATATTCTGGAGAGGGAGGATCATGAGATCTCTTCTATGAGGCTGGGAGTGAGTCTGATTGTGGCATTCTAATTGTCTTGTTGTCTCTTCAATTGTTATTCTGAGAAGCCGACAAACAAGGAATCTGCATGGTCACTTTTTTGAGCTAACTACTTTGTATGTCATATTTATATAGAGTCATCCTTTTGCCAACAAGCACTGCAGCGCTGTACAGTGTCAAAGCCAAAGGTGAAGTCAACAAATGAATGGAGATGTGTAGCCACAACAGTGTCATAGAACTCATGGGGTGGTATTTACGATTGGCATTGGAATGGCAGAAGGCTCATTTGATGACTGTGTTGACTCACATGTTCATGCTCAGTTTACTGTTCAAGTAAATGCTGAGGTTTCTGCTAGACAGACAAAGGTCATAGAGTGGATAAAGAAGAAACGGACAAAGGAAAGTGGTGTTTGTCGGTACTTAGGCAGATGAATTTGTTGAAGGTGGAGGATCCTGCCCTTGTCTTCATGAAGTTTCCAGTCTCTCTTGCCCATCCTCTTTTCAATAACATTGAAGCAGGGCCGGACTGGGAACAGCAATCAACCCTGGCAGATTGCTGCAGGACCGGCCTTGGGAGGGGGCGTGCTAGTATAAGCACTGATCCCGCTTTTGTTACAGGGGACCTATATTGCAGTACTGCTGCAAAACCGCCCCCAGTGACAAAACCGGCAGCAAAACCGGACCCCACCCCTCCGGCCCACCGGGGAAACGCCCGGTGCCCACTATGGCCGGTCTGGCCCTGCATTGAAGCCTCCGGCAGTGTCTGTGATGGTCTTGTGGAGGCCGCTAACTCTGTCTCTTGTCTCCAGTACAAAGAAAGACAGGTGGGTGGTGTACGCTATAAGAGTGCTGTTAGTCAGTCTGGCAGATGGTGACAGATGGAGAGTATCTTTGCCATGACACGAATGATAAGCTCACATGCATACTATATGTGATAGTTGAGCATGACCTGGATAGTGGGATCTCTGGCCCTGACATTGAATGCTTCAAAGGAATTAGAGAAACTTATTAGGGGACAGGATTTGGTGTAGATCTGTGGGATAAAGCCAAGGTTGATCACACATTTCAGAATGGGCCAGTCATATAAAAATGAGGGGGTGTGAGTTTGTATTAATTGATAATAAAATGAGAGCACAGCCCAAGAGTGACTAATAAAAGATGAGTTGCGAATGACTGGGTTGATTAGAGATGAGTATGAGATCAATAGTATTAATCCGACAATGCGTGTGAGAAAGTGATCAGACAGCAGCTTGGAGAAACGAGTTTTGATGATTGTCCAGGTTTAAGTTCATGCCTACAAAGATGAGAAACTGAACTGGGACGGTGGACACTAACATTTAACATGTGTTGGCAGTTATTACTGATACATTTCAATTTTTTGACTGATCCTTGTATTCATACAGACGCCCTCTACTCAAGAAAGAGGATAACAACAGTTTGTCATTACATACACTGTAGGAGTGGTGCTTATTTGCAACATGGTTCTATTGAGCTCCACATTGCCTACATCAAGGGTGTGCTATTTGCTCTATTACTTTTGCAGCAGTCACTGCTGTTCTCCGCCACCAAAAAGTTTGGGTTTTGACTATACAGGCAAAACACTAACATTGCTTTTTACTGCAGACAGCCCAATTGATACAAATACGGACATTATTTGTTTATGCCACAAGCACTGACCTCTACAAAAAGAATTGCATCCAAACTCAATACAATACAAGGTACTCTGGCATCTGAGGAGCCTTGGGCAAATTAGCACCTTTTAGACAGTGTATGAACCTGGTCAAGGTTGTAAAGCAAAGTTAACAAATTTTTTTTTTGGCATAAGGCCATACCGGTAGTGAAAAGCCCCCTATCTGCATTAAGGGCCCAAGCCACAGGGGAGCAACTATAAGGAGGGGAGGGCTTTTAACGAACGTTAAAGCCCAAGGCATATGTGATATAATGCTATCATTCGTTACACCAGCTAAGGGTAGACTTCTAAATTAAAGGGATAGAAATAGACAAATATTGGAATGCTGGAGCAGAAGGCCTTCCATTATTAGCCCTTGATCACTGCACTGTTGCAGATGCTCCCCACATTCCATTGTTCTTTTATAGCATTATATCCCACTATTGAGGGCTATTCTAGCTGTTAAAGGCCCTCTTCCCAAGTGCCTATAACGAAGGAGAGGGCCTCTAACAAATTATGGGGCATATTATCAAGAAACGGCGTTAAAATTATTGCCGCTTTAGCGGCAGAAAACTACCGCTAAAGCGGGGATAATGGGCTTGATAATATGCCCTTGAGAATTCCTATAGAAGCCCATGTTTTGGTGTCAGCATGGGCTTCTATTGGAATTCTCCAGGGCATATTATCAAGCCCATTATCGCCGCTTTAGCAGCAGTTTTCTGCCGCTAAAGCGGCGATAATTTTAACGCGGTGCTTGATAACATGCCCCTAAGTAGCTTGGGTAGAACTACTGTAGTGCTATTAGAACATTAAACTCATTGAGGATTAAACAGGGCTAAATACAGAGGCAAAAATGTGTATGTTGGAGCTAAAGGTCTATGCTAGCCATTATTGGCCCTTGACCACTCACTGTCTTCAATGGAGTTCTTAACATTCCAATGCCGTAATATAGCCTCAGAACCCGACGTAGTGGGCTGTACTGACCATTAAAGGCCCGCTCCAGCGTTTCGACTCGGGCCTTTACCAAGGGATTTGACTCGGGCCTTTAACATGGGAGAAGCCCTTTAATGCCTGGTAGAGCTTTCCATGGAGGGCTCTAAGGCTATTAGAACATTCCACCCCTAGAGGGCAGAATGTTGTAGTTTGTAAAACAAAGGTCTCATGGAGCCCAAAGGGATTGAAATCCCCCGGGCTCCGTGAGGCCTTTGTCCACAGCAACAGCTGTGAACAAACATTGGAATGTTGATGCTCCGGGCTTCTGCCAGCCATTAGAAGCCCGGAGCACTCTATTGTCTTCAATGGAGCGCTCAACATTTCAATGTTCTAATAAAAAAATGTATAGTTTTTTCTCTGAGAGCAGAAACTGACATGAATACTTACATGCATCCCCAAAAGTGTGTGACCACCAACCAAGTGAATTTTGGCACCGAGTCCCTGTCCATAATGATGGGGTTGCACTGAGGGCTGCTTTAACTGACGCATGTCTTGCCACTGTGCTGTCTGGCTCCATATGTTTTCAATAAAATCAATCATGGAATTTTTAAGTTCAAAAGTTCATGGTCCAACAACAGCTATAGCATCTCTGGGACTGAACTTAGCTTTGATCTCCTACAGTTTTTAGGAGGGTTCCTGAAATATGTGGGAGACGTTGGACGGCAAGATCAGAAAGCAGTTCAGAGAACTTGAAAGTTCTCCTTGCTTTTTATCTATCAGAGTATAATGTAATGTTTTCAGTGACTTTCAATACTGAGTTCAGGACTTGCACTCGATTGATTAAAGTGCGTGTTAAACATTATAATGATCTGACTTGTTTACTCTGCACTTCTAAGCTTGCAGGATTTTACAGAACAGCATATACATTCAATGAACTCAAGTGGCCTACCGATGTACATCAAGTGATCAGCACATGTAGGAAATTGTTGTTGGCACTGCAGCATTGTTTTTTCTGAAGCTAAGACGCAATGCCAGAGGGAAGGCTTTGATCTGTATTTCGTTTCTGATGTGTATGCACCTGTACACCAAAAAAGGGTGGTAGTCATAGAAGTCCCAGTAATCTGTATGGTAACATGCGCAAGGCAGAGATGCTGTCAAATGAGTAAAATGGTGCTAACTGCGTAAGGTGAGAATTCACCACTTGATCAGTAGCTAAGCACCTTTTTGAAGACGTAGATACTGCTACTACTGTACAAATACTCCTTATGAGCAAGGAAATAAGTGGAAGAACAATCAAGGTTAGTAATCTGAGCCGAAACGACGTAGGGCCTCATGTAGGTGGCATACACTTTACCGATTCCAAAATACCGAATCATACCGAATCGGTATTTAAGATTCGGTAAAGTGTATGTAGGTAAAAATTCGGTAAATGTTACCGAATCGGAGTGAGTCGGTAATTACCGATTCGGTATTTACCGATTCGGTAATGAGGCATACCTTCCCATTGAGGGGAAGGTATGCCTCATTACCGAATCGGTAAATACCGATTCGGTAATGGGGGAGAACATGCAAGGGTGGCAGGGTGTCACATTGACACCCTGTTGCACCCCTGATTCGGCCATGTGTGCACATGTGGCACACATACATGCCCTAAGGGCATGTATGTCTGCCACATGTGCACACTTCTAAGCGCTTTTAAATGCTTTTACTCATCCATACTTTATTTACCACCAACTATTAGTTGGTGGTAAATACCGACTCCTAACAACACCCACACAGTCCCCCTACATCTGATTTCTGTATTCGGAATTTACCGAATCGGTAAAATTACCGATTCGGTAATTTTACCGATTCGGTAAATTCCGAATACAGAAATTCACCCCCTACATACCAAAAGCCAAAATACCGGTCGGTAACGGTATAATTACCGAAAATCGGCCGTTACCGACCGGTATTTGGCTACCTACATGAGGCCCGTAATCTTTAAAGATATAGGGGCATATTTACTAAGAGGTGGCGGAGCATGGCGTTAGCCGCCTTTTTTTAACGCCGCACTCCGCCACTTCCAAAACGCTGGGCTACACCGTATTTACAAGCCCTGCATTTCACCCTCACTGGCTGCTCAGCGCCAACGAAGACACCTTTGCACCATAGTGCAAGGGTGCCTGCGTTGTAGGGGAAGATTCCTGCACATAAAGAATCAATGGCTTTTTGCAGTTTCTATGTGTGCTGCACAATCTATGTCACATAGAAACAGCAAAAACAAGGAGAAATGTTTCATTTTTCCTCGTTGCCCCTGTTTAAGACCAAGTTTTATCTGGTATTAATTTTGGCGTTGCCCCATATGTACGATGCCCTTGTAAATATGGGGCAGCGTCAAAATCAATGGGTGTTGCGGTAGAACGCCCACCACAACACCCATTGCCCGCCCCTTTCACGCTGAGTATAGTGTGAAGGAGTGCCTTATTTTTTCAAGGCACCTTATTTAAGTGGGTTAACGCTGCCCTGTTAATAAGGCGAAGCCCATATCGCAACAGGAACGTCACTAAAAGTGATGTTCCTGTGGCGATAGGGGCTTGTAAATATGCCCCTTGGTTTCCATCTACTGAAGTTAGATTGAAGGAGACCAGACTTTTGAGTGGGCGGTTACGGCGCAACCCGTTTCTATGCTCACAAAGGCTTCCAAAGCCGAATGAGCCAGACTGGAGCCCTGCACGTATGAGGATGAAGACGAAGCGATTGGGCTGGTACTGTCCTGCTAGCACAAGAACGAAGCAACACCCTTCAGTGTTATACTTCTGTCCTCTCCCTCTATGCGAGCCCAATACTTTTACTTAGATCCCAGAGATCATTATTCTTTCTAGTTTACATGATTTGTCATCCTCCTGCCCTTCTAAAATTTCCTTCCAAGCAACTTTTACTTTCATTATTAGTAACAAATCATACTTCATTGTAAAAAGGCACAAGGTGGGAAAAATGCAACCTTATGCTTCATTTTTTTCAGCAATTGCAGCTTCAAGACATAGATAATATAGGTCTCGTTTTATTGGATGTATGACGTTACAACGCACACTTTTACAACGCATGCACTTACAACGCATTTTTTACAACGCATAATCCATTACAACGCACTACACTTACAACGCATGACACTACAACGCATTTTTAAAAACTACCATTACAACGCATACCATTACAACGCATAATATTTAATTGCATTTAAGGTAAGTATTAGATAGTATAGGGGTAAAAATTACTTTTCTAACTCCAGGGGGTGCAACAGTAGGGTAAGTGTTGGATAGTATAGGGGTAAAAATTACTATTCTACCTACAGGGGGTGCAACAGTAGGGTAAGTGTTGGATAGTATAGGGGTAAAAATTACTATTCTAACTCCAGGGGGTGCAACAGTTGGGTAAGTGTTGGATACTATAGGGGTAAAAATTACTATTCTAACTCCAGGGGGTGCAACAGTAGGGTAAGTGTTGGATAGTATAGGGGTAAAAATTGCTATTCTAACTCCAGGGGGTGCAACAGTAGGGTAAGTGTTGGATAGTATAGGGGTAAAAATTGCTATTCTAACTCCAGGGGGTGCAACAGTAGGGTAAGTGTTGGATAGTATAGGGGTAAAAATTGCTATTCTAACTCCAGGGGGTGCAACAGTAGGGTAAGTGTTGGATAGTATAGGGGTAAAAATTACTATTCTAACTCCAGGGGGTGCAACAGTAGGGTAAGTGTTGGATAGTATAGGGGTAAAAATTGCTATTCTAACTCCAGGGGGTGCAACAGTAGGGTAAGTGTTGGATAGTATAGGGGTAAAAATTACTATTCTAACTCCAGGGGGTGCAACAGTAGGGTAAGTGTTGGATAGTATAGGGGTAAAAATTACTATTCTAACTCCAGGGGGTGCAACAGTAGGGTAAGTGTTGGATAGTATAGGGGTAAAAATTACTATTCTAACTCCAGGGGGTGCAACAGTAGGGTAAGTGTTGGATAGTATAGGGGTAAAAATTACTATTCTAACTCCAGGGGGTGCAACAGTAGGGTAAGTGTTGGATAGTATAGGGGTAAAAATTACTATTCTAACTCCAGGGGGTGCAACAGTAGGATAAGTGTTGGATAGTATAGGGGTAAAAATTACTATTCTAACTCCAGGGGGTGCAACAGTAGGGTAAGTGTTGGATAGTGTAGTGTAATATTATGCGTTGTAATGGTAGGCGTTGTAATGGTATGCGTTGTAAAGGTATTTTTTTTAAATGCGTTGTAGTGTCATGCGTTGTAAGTGTAGTGCGTTGTAATGGATTATGCGTTGTAAAAAATGCATTGTAAGTGTAGTGCGTTGTAACAGTTGCGTTGTAAAGGTTGTTCCCCGTTTTATTCAGTCTTAGTCCAGCTCCTCTGTGCTGTGTGAGACTTGTGAAAAATTAACATATGTTTCTGCAAGATAAATTAATTCCGATCTCCTCTGCCTATGTTCCCATTCTCCATCCTCTCCACATTAACTCTGCTTTCACCTCTAGCTAGAGACCTTTAGTTCAAACAATAGTAGCTAAAAAGATGTCAGTGGACAACTCCTTATTTCAGCCTCCCCGAAGGCCGGGTCCAGCCAGGAAAGTGTGTTCATTGAGTCTGCTGCACACTCCAGCTCACCTCTGAACTAGAAGAGCAGACCTTTTGCCGGCCTTCTTCATCCAAGAGCTCTAGACTTTGAGCTCCATATGGACTTTTTATGGAAACAACCCCATCCTACTTCAAGGCCAGCCTTAATGATTTCCGGCCACCATGCTGACTCTTACCATTGCTTGTGATTTGAAACTTACTTTTGTCAGCAATAGAATTCGAAATACATCCAGCCCACCCAACAATTAATTCTAGACTGGAAATGCCTTTGTTGCAGAGATGTTAATTTGTGTAATCCACTGGACTTTGCAGCTCACGTCTGTGTTTAGATGAGGACCCTAAATAAATAAAAATCTTATGTAAAATTCTTAGTAGAGCAAATTTAAAGATAGTTTCACAGGAATAAAGTCTTGGGTGAGGGAGTTTGATATGGAGATAAACATGAATAGGTTGTGTGATTTTGTGAGGAGGTAGCCATCCTTTCCGTGTTAATAAAATCAATTACATGAAAATAATGGTAACTGATCCCCCAGACTGTAAACACTTGTCTTAAGACCTTTAAAATCATTGTTAAAAGGTTGTAACCAGCAAAGAATACTGACATGCATATTGTAAAACAGTTAAAAAAAATTGGTGTTAAATTATGACTAAGACATCACCAGCATAAATAAGAGGGCAATGATTAATTTGTAAAAGCATGACTGCTAAATCCCAAAGCTATGAGGTGAAAATGGTGCAATTAAATATTGACGCCCGAGTACCAAAGCTGCATGGTCTTGAATCAACCTCATGCCTCTTTTTAATTCACTATCAGACACTCACTGCCCCTTTATCCCACGCTTGCACACTCCTGCTTTCTTCCTTTGGGATGGTTTTTCCGTCTTTCTCTTCCTTCGTCTTTCCGTTGTGTGTGTTTTTACCTCTCTTGCTCTGTAAATGTCTGATGCTGAAAAATAAGTGGCAGTCCCCAATAATGAGTACTGGTTGCCCCCACTGACAACTACAGGTTCACATTAAGCAGTGCAAATAGGCACTCAGTGTTGTCATATGTGAAGTAATGGTGCTCAGTAGAGCTAACAGAAGCAAAAGGAGAAGGAGTGGATTGGAAAAATATTGGGGGTTATGACCTTCTGCTGTATTTGCTGTTTTCCAATTTGTGAAAAAAAAACGTGAGAATGGGCTCAATGAGCATATCTGGTGCCAGTAGAAGAAATGATTAGGCGGTCACTGAGGTAGGTCTTATGATTATAGATGTTTATGTTAAAGTTTTTTTGAGTTCAGAATTTTGGGTGGAAATTAATAATGAGCATTAATAATTTTTATCATGATGCGGTGAACAAATGCTGAATTTATAATATTGCAACGATCATAAGACTGAATTCACCTTCGGTGCGTGTGTCTCCTGCTGTTGCTTTGGGCTGTCCCTGCTGGAACCCGAGGCCTGGTCGACTCTGTTTCCCGCCATCTCGCTGCTGCTGCATTGTCCCTCCCCCCCCTCCCGCCGCCGCGTTTTAGAACTTCGTGGCCGCAGCGTGGAGGGAGGGTGAGTGAGGACTACATCACCCAGGCTCCCCGGGTCTCACACACCAGACGCAGCGTCACCTGCCCAGCGCCCGGAGGCGCTTTAAATACAACACCACACCCGGTGGAGCGGGTGTGTCTCCTGCTGTCGCTTTGGGCTGTCCCTGCTGGAACCCGAGGCCTGGTCGACTCTGTTTCCCGCCATCTCGCTGCTGCTGCATTGTCCCTCCCCCCCCCTCCCGCCGCCGCGTTTTAGAACTTCGTGGCCGCAGCGTGGAGGGAGGGTGAGTGAGGACTACATCACCCAGGCTCCCCGGGTCTCACACACTGGACGCAGCGTCACCTGCCCAGCGCCCGGAGGCGCTTTAAAAACAACACCACACCCCGCATCGCGGGACCGCGCTCGGGCTAAGCCCGGGCAAAGGGCGGGCCGTCTGTGGCTGTCCGAGGACGGAGGAGGCCGGGCTGGGCCACCCCCCTATCATGGAGATACTGTCATCACCTACACACGTCAACGACAAGGTACTGTGCCACGGCAAAATGACTTCCTGGTAGTGTGTGTGTGACCCGGCTTGCTGTAGTGGAATTTTGAACTTGCTTCCTGCCATTTACTTGATTGTTACCTTACAGCTTGCGCTTTACCACTGCTGTTGGGATAAAGTCATGGGCAAAAGGAAAGCCGTAGAGGGAGGGCAGATGAGTACTGGTAAAAAGGACAAAAAGTCTAAGAAGAACACTCATGCCGCCATGAATTGTATCCTGACTAGAATAGAGGAGATTGTGCATGGCTGTGAGGACACGCTGCTTGACGAACAAGCGGGGAATCAGATAGCTAAAGTCGCCCCTAAGATAAATAGCACAATACCATCTATGTTTCATACCCAGCGCGTGACAAAACAACTAAGGTCTGACCCCGCCCCCGTCATTACCATTCCTGATTTGCAACTCACTCCTTCACAGTCCACGGCTACCACAAACACCTCTGAAGTAGTCTCATTAACCCCAGACCCTGCCCTTCAAGCCTTATTATGTACCAACAGGTTTGCCTCCCTTGATCCCGACTTGTCTCATCTATCTAGCCAGGCCACTGAGCCCATAGCGGATTCTTTGATTGCTACCAGGTCTGATGTCGATAACTTTGCAGCGCTTTATGGTAGAGTTGAGAGATTAGAGGAGCTGGTGGCCGATCTTAGCAAGAGAGTGGAGAGTCTCATTATGAGTAAGGTTCCCTCCTCGACCTCCCCGGTCCTTCCATCTGCTTCCGGGGCAGTTCTGTCTACGAAGAAGACTGACTTACCAAAGACAATTCCCCTAAAAACTAATGTTGGTAATGTAAACATGGGTGTTTATAATAAGGGGAACAATACCAGAGTAAATGATCATATTAAGCCACACCTAGACATGTTGAGATGCTCTGAACCATCAAGCTTACCCACTGTAATTCCTCCTTCTAGATGTACCTTTAGTTCTCTTTCATCTGGCAGAAACAACCCTACACTCTACACTCCAGTTCCTTCGGCAACCCCCTATCCTGCGTGTAAAAGCTTTTCTGTTTTCATGACTCATGCTCCAAAATTGACATCACGCTATGTTCTTGAAAGCAGTGAATCCTTACATAATAAAGTTATACACTGGTTGAGATATGTAAGAGGATGTAGATCTATCATTAGAGAGGACATTACAAGGGTAAGGAGGCTCTCACGGGTGGATGCTGGCACTGATTGTGTAGAGATCATTTTCAGGGATCCTGTCTTAGCTGAAAACCTACTCTTGCTTGAGTATAGGACTTCACCGCCAGCTCATTCTTCAATTCAGATCCGCAAGTTTCCTGTTTGGAATCTCCAGAGGGAGGGAGAGGACTCTGGCCTAAGACAAGTTGATTGACTACCCAATGCAAATATAGGATCTCCCTTATATCCACTCACTCCTCACTTTGTAATGGGCCTATCTTCGAATAGCATTCCACCTCTCTACCCGCTCTTAAATGATCTGGGTGAAGCTGCTGATAGTCTGGCAGTAGATGAGGGCTCCCAAGTCAGTATGTCTGTGGATATAGGGACCTCCTCAATGCCATCTCCCACGGGTGTTATCAAGTTGCTATCATGGAACATCGCAGGACTAAGGAGGAACCTCACAGACCCTGTTTGGAGTGATTTTATTGACAAGTTCCATGTTATCCTCTTTCAGGAAACCTGGAGGTTGGTTTCCCTGCACAGATCAGGGTTTACTACCTTTTCTGTTCCAGCCATCAGGTCCACACGAGGTCGACCCTCTGGGGGTCTCTTAATTTGGGTCAATATTAGCTTGAACTGGACAGTTAAGTGGCATCCAATTTCATCTTATGACCTCTTGCATATTTTTATCAAAGGGTCAGCCCACCAATTTCCCCTCGAAATATTTAACATCTATGCTAGGGGTATTCCTGGCGGACAAACAAGCCCAACTGTTTCAGCTCTTGAGTCTGAACTCTCTGCAATTTCCCCCAAAGCGGGTGTCATAGTTGCCGGGGACCTAAATTGTACTTTTGAACCCCTGAGCAGCGATGACATCCTGGGTATTGGCGATACTGATTCCAAACAGGGTATACCTCAACTAACTCTCCCATCATTGAAGAAATGGTCTAAGAGAGCAGTACAAATCAATGCTCTCACTTTGGAGTTTAACTTGAGGGCCATAAATGGTCAAACCCATTCAGATGGCTTGGGTGCCCCCACATTCACGAGAACTGGTGTCCCCTCACGTATTGATTATATCTTGCTGAGTACAGAGATCTGGCCGGACCTCATTGATATGGTAGTGGTCGATAGGCCCGAGAGTGATCACAATCCCCTGTTTATGCAACTCAGGCGGGGCCTGGTCACTACTATTGAGCCCCTAATTGAACAGAGGCCCGGGGCTAGAGAGGTCGCCCCCACAAATTATAATAGACGCCTCAAGTGGCCAAGGGTGGCAAAGCGAGAGATGGACCTGTGTAAAATCAGAAGCTTAGTTGAAGATGGCATTGCAGCTATGGACTTGTCCACGGGCTGTCTCTCGAAGACCCTCCCCCCCAATGACTTCTTAGAAGTCTACCAACGGACGGTAGCAAGGGTTGGGAATTTCTTTGTGATACAGGAGAAGGGGGATCAAAAGCGGCACCCCCCAAAAACAGAAAACCCTTGGTTCTCACAAGACTGCAGGGTTATGAGACACACCCTATCCCGAGCCATTAAATCCAAGGACCAGTTAGTCATTACTAATGCCCGAAAAATGTACTATAATACTATAAGGAAGGCAAAGTGTCTGTGGGATAAATCCCACTGGCAAGACTTAAAGGCCGCAGCCCTGCTAAAAGATTCATCCCTTTTTTGGAACCTTGTAAATATTAGTACCAGGGGTGGGGCTGATCCAATCCCGAACCATATAACGGGGTCCCAATGGCATTCACACTTTTCAAACCTTTATTCATCTAGGGAAAGAGTGGGCCACGAGGAGCAGATGCCTGAACCGGAGTATCCGGAACCTCTGGAGCCGGAGGCCGATTTTGCTCTAAATGAGGTCCTCTCTGCAATAAATATGATTGCCCCGGGGAAAGCAGCTGGTCCTGATGGACTCCCAGGTGACCTACTGCTCCACGAAAAAGACCTCTGGGCAGAATTCATCTTTCGGTTTCTTAAAAATTTAGCTCTATGTTGCCCAATTCCGGACTCCTGGAAGGGGGCGGAGGTGGTGGCCATTTACAAGAAAGGGGATAGAGGGGACCCTGCCAACTACAGACCGATTAGTTTAATCGATGTAATTCAAAAAGTGGTTGGCAGAGTCCTCCTAACTAGGATTAAGGCTTGGATAGAAGAGGAGGGTATTCTGAGTCATCTGCAAGCAGGGTTCAGGGAGGGAGTAGGTACTATCGACCAGGTCTTCAGATTTTGTATTATCTATTGGAAATCTGTGGTCATCGAAAAAGGCAGCCTTTATTTGGCATTCATCGACTTAAAAACAGCCTATGACCTGGTGCCACGATCACAGCTGTGGCAGGTACTGTACGATCTGGGCATCCCTCCCCTAACCCTGGACCTCCTCAAACGCCTCCACTTAGGCAATTTTGCCAAAGTCAGGTGGGGTCCTCAGGGACAACTTACAGAGAGGATTTCTGTCGAGAAAGGAGTGCGCCAGGGTTGTGTTATGGCCCGACCCTGTTCTCTCTATATAAATGGTGTGGCAGACTATTTGAGAGGCGACAGGGTCGATGCCCCAACCCTGTGCGGGGAAAAAATATCTACCCTGCTCTTTGCTGATGACACTCTCTTGATTTCGAAAAGCCCTATGGGCTTACAAACACTATTGTCCCGTTTTTCCCAGTTTTGTGACATCAGGGGGCTGAAAATAAATACATCAAAAACCAAGCTGATGGCGCTATCTCCCTAAAAAAACTTCAGGAATAACATCAACCTTAATGGCATCACACTTGAGCTAGTGGACGCTTTTGATTATCTCGGAGTGAGGGTCAATAACAAGCTTAAATGGGCTCCCCACCTCTCAAAAATGCTCCTTGCCCACAAAAGAGCTGCAGGGGCAATATCGAAACATCAGAGGCTCTCACACAGCAGGCCAATAGCAGCGGCCGTTAAGGTCTACGAGGGGAAGGCACTGTCAGCAGCCCTCTACGGGGAGGAACTGTGGGGTTTTGAAAATTTGACAGAGCTACTTAGATCTGAGAACAAGTTCTTCAGAGACTTAGTCTCGCTTCCCCTGTCCACCCCACTAGCTCCACTCCGTAGCGACCTTGGCAGACAAAACATCAGCAACGTGGCCAGGTTGCGTCCCATACTATACTGGTCAAGGATCAGAAGGTCCCCTGAACTCCACCACTACGCCTCAGCCCTGGACGAGTTACTAAATCTGGGAGCAGATCATAAGATCCCCTGGGTAATGAATTTGAAAAAACAACTGCAGAAGATTGGTTTGGAAGAAGCCTGGGTGAGCCAGGTTCCTCCCCCCAAACTAATGATAAAAAAAAACCTATTGGGATTGGGTTATGGCCGAAACCCTAAGAAATCAGGAGGGTGTCCTCACTGTGCATTTCTTGGATATGAAACCGGCTCCCAGTCTGGAGCCCTTTCTGGATTTCATTGAATCGCCTGAAGACAGATCACTATATCTCAAACTGCGGTATGGTACACTCCCACTTTATGATTTTCAAACCAGCTGGAGCAAGGCAATCACGTATCCAAAAGGTTGCCCTGGTTGTGCCTCGCCCACAGAGTCTATTGGCCACTTTATGTTTGCCTGCCAGGCGTACAGGCAACCAATATTAAGGTGGCTTAAACCTGTTTGTAAAAATCTGGGTATAAGGTCTGCTAGAGTGGCACTGCGTATTTTGACCTATGAAACATCCGTCCCAAGTGTAATCTGTGGGACCGCCAAATACCTGGGTTGGGCCTGGAGGTTAAGACGCAGGCTACTCAAGGCGCACCATCTACAAGTAAACCACCCACTTCCTTGAATCTGCAGCCTTTTACTGTCTACATTATCAACCATAGGGGATATGTGAATATAATATGTGCATATATGAAATTTTTTTTTATCCTTTTTAACTATGTATGGACTGAAGCCATTTGTTGTAGTATGGTTTTTTAAACTGTTTTAATACATATTGTGCTGAACTTTTATGATACTTTGCATATGTCGAATAAAGTACTGCAACAACAACAATAATATTGCAGTTTAAATGAGTTTAAAATGACTTACAGAAGTCTGTTCATTAATGTAATTTAGTTGTGCCACATTTATTTTACAAAATGCTATTTGGTTGACATAGATGCTTTTCTGATGTTGTTCATCTTACTCCTGCTCATTCCCCATCCCATCTTGTCCCACTACCCATCTTCTCTTCCCGCAGGCTCTACAGAGCGAAGAAAAAATGATGTAATGGATTTTTCCAGTGTGCATTTATTGTAAATGAACTTCCTCATAATGTTACACTCTGATTTGCCTAAAATATGTTATCTTCAAGCATGCCACCATGAGTTTTCTTCTAGTTTGTATGCAAGTATAGTGTATACGAATGTCTTCGATCTGGGGTTGAGAGAGATTGCTTTCCTATTCTAATGAGGACTCTGTCCATTTCTCTTATGATTTTTCTCTTCATTTGGGACCTAGATTTCTGATTTCTAACTATGTACTTTATATGTGAGCCTTTAAGGCATTTATTTATGTATTCTGTGCAGCTTATTTTTTTTAAACGTTTAATGAAAGCCTTTAACTTTCCCCTGATCTGGAACTCAATTATTGAGCGGTCCCGGTTACTTATTTGCTACTCTGCTAAACTACTGCTGTGTCTGATGTTAAGGAGGGTCCCTTTTGGCAGAAGATTAACCTCGGAGAAGAATTGGCAGATGTAAATTTTGGGTGATCTGAATTTTGGAGTGCCCTGCATTTTGGATTCTGGGGCATGGGGTTTTGCTCCAACAAATTGCTAGCAGAGGATGGTTGAATTTCAAAGAGCACCTTCCTTTTTGTAATTGTTCTGGTTTCTAATGCCTAGACTGAGGGAATAGCTGATTTTCTGGAACTCCTCCAGAGGTTTCTGGTGCTGGAGAGTCCTGATAAGTGACTTGCAGTGCGTTTCTGAAACATTTGGAGTGTACGTGAATTGATTTGTGAATGGTGTATGTAATTGTGATGTATGTTGAAGTATGAGTTTGAGAGATGGATTTCTGCTGTCTACATGATGATGATTGTGATGTTTGTGATTTGATGAATGTGATGATTGCGATGAGGATCGTAGTTTCAGTTGGTGGATTGATTTCTGTTTTACTGGTGTGTTATTCATACTTGTAATCACATTTGTATTTCTATTGGTTGGTATTGGTTACAGTGGCGTCACTAGGGTTGGTGTCACCCGGTGCGAGTAACTCATGGTGTCACCCCCTCACGACTTACCGCATGGACCTCCTCTGCTCCGAGTCCGCCAGTGGACACAGTTGGCAAATAACGGGACCATACAGAATCCTTAGTAACGTTTGTAAATGTAGGTCCTATATTTACAAAATGTGCCTGTTAACAACAGTGTGATAATGACTCATTAATCAGGTTGTACAGTGGGCTACCTGCTAGTCAACAGTTTATTGGAATTTATAATATCATAGGTATGGTACTTTGTACTGGTGTGGTGTTCCCACTATCCAGCAACACGATATATCAGTGGTCGAAGTGGGGGAAAAAAAGTAGAGAAACTGTGGGCGGAGAATCAAAGGGCGGGAATAACCCAAGGATTGGATCAGTGGGCGGAGCCAGAGGCGTGGCCAGAATGCGCAAACCTCCCAATTTTTTGTATTTGTTTGGTTTCACTGCCCAGTTTTATCAACCAATGGATACACATGATTATTTAAGGTTATAATGAGTTATTGACAGTAAAATGTATTCACAAAGTGGGATATTCTCCTAATCACAGAATGTCCCCAAATACGATAAAATGTGGAAGCACAAGCCATTTGTCTCCGAGCCATGGAGTTTCTGCCTTCAGCACTTCTCCCTTTTCCAAAACAGCAGTTCAAACATGAATGGCTAAAAATCCTAGTTTGCAAATGTTTTCTAAATAAGAATGGCTCTGCTATATTTGCCTCATAATGCAAGATCTGCAGCATGATCCGACCATTTAAACTAATAAATTGTTTGTAGCTCAAACGTATCAAAAGTGATCTGCATGGTACATGTTCTTTGCAGCAGGTACATTAACCCTCTGAGCTACCTTTTCATGAGTCAAATCTTCCATTAGACAAAATTACGATCTCTCTCTAGGAAGAAAATTAATCACCAGAGTCATCATGACATTTTTATTGTTACCGAAAATTGCTGGAGGCCAGGAAGGAGGCAGCAAGCGCTTTTAAAACCATAATATACTTGCAAAAATGATGCCTCCACCTAAAGTCAGCACCTGGTGCGGTCACACCGGTTGCACCGCCCTAAAGCTGGCCCTTCTCAAGGGTCCTGTGATCTCAGTGACAGGGTCACTGTTGTTCTAGGGTGTACTGTTTCATAGGCCTGCCCCCAAGACTGGAGGTGAACTTCAGTATGAATAGTGGTGGACAAGCCTTGAAGGTTAACCTACACTTGTCATGCTAGGGTCCACCTGCTGGTGCTACGACACCGGGGCTTCTAATGTCTTGCGAGGCCTTCTAAGGTCTAGCATGAGATAGTGCTCTCTCAGGAGAGTGGTCAGGCGGACTGGTTATTAAGGCTGAACCTGGTTCCCCAGTTCCAAATTCAGCAGCTCTGGCCATAGTGCCACATCCTCTCCCCCACTGAACACCATACTGCCCCACTGAGAAAAACTCAGACTGCCTTCAACTACAACCCAATTGTTGCCAGCTATAAACACCTGGATGCGGCTCAATTTAAATTACGCACTGGGCAAGAGCAATATGTGGCCTGCAAAAAAAAGTCACAGCATCCTGGAAAACGCAAACACTCATAGGGAATGCAAAATTTTGCAAACCATGTGAAATGTAAGCAGAAACAACATGGTTACCTTAACGCTTTTACACTCATTGTTCAGAAATCAGTGAGTGCTTTTGCCTGAAAAGTTAAGGACATGACAACAGGGCCCTGAATGGACCCATTTCAATGACCATTGCTTATATCCTTACAAAACGTAAGCAGTATGGTAAAAAAAAGACAACATCCCTAGATACAGAGCAGCAGTACAAATTTAGTTTTTCAATCCTCCCATTGCAGTACCTCCAGGATTGGTGCACTAGTTCCAAGCCCAGGGAAAACAAAGCCAAGACAACAAAAATAGCGCTTCACTGGCAAATTCTGTAAAAGTGGCGCTAATGTGTTTGGGTGTGAATAAAATCAATCTGGCCAGTTTGCTACCCCTCTGTCTTACTTTATTTAGTTATTTATTTTTCATATTTTTAAACTTTAATTCCCGATGCTGCAATTTGGAATTAAATGTCAGAAAAATACGACATTGATTTCCAGCAAAGGTGATTTTCTTTTTTGGATCCATTTCACAGGGAAGCAAATAAAAGAAAGGAAAGAGACAGTGCGCACTGTGCACAGGCACCTCCTCCTCCTGAAAGGTTAGGTTGCTCTGCGCACACCGGCCCTGTTGGTGTCACCCCATGTGAGGGTGTCACCCGGTGCAGTCCGCACCCCCATAGTGACGCCGCTGATTGGTTATCAAATTTGTCAAAGTCCGATATCTTGCAATATTTTTTTGTTTTACTTGTCTGCATAAGGTGTAGGCAAGGCCCCACCTACACATGAACAGGGATTCTGAACTATCGAGTTTTCTTTTCAGGCTGCCTGTTTAATTTGGGTTGGTGTGACTTCCTCCTATTTGCATGGGAATAAGCACACTGACCAGGGTGGGCTGCCGCTGGTTGGAAGTCTATACAGTGTGAATTGAGGTTTAACAGAGCTTTCTTTTTTATGTTTTGCTTTAATGCCTTTGTTTTCTCATTGCTTAGTTTTTAGAGTTTGCGATTTGATTGTTTTACCGAATTATTTTCCTATCTAGGGTAATCAGGCAAGGTTTTGTTACTTAATTTGGCTTTGCGATTGTTTTCCTGTTCACGGAGAAGTCATGCTATGAATAGTTAGTTAGTTCGGGGAACTGCGCTGGGATTGGTGGGACGTCACCACAAAGCCTCGCACTGATTGGTTGGTTGCTTGCAGAGCTGCTCTGTGATAGGTTGACCTATGACAAAGCTGCTGTTTGATTGGTTGTTGCTCGCTAATTCATCTGGTGTAAATTTAAGGTGATTTTGAGTTTGTTGCAAGCAGAAATAATGAGAAATATATTTTAAAAAGCCTGATGTTTCGATTGTACCTAGTATTGAGGGTCAGAAAGTGTCTTTTGTTGGGATACCTACATAAGAAATTAAGACGGACACTGGGTTTTACACATGCGAATAGCATAATATACTGCTTCTAATAAAGACTTGCAATTTTCTTAGAGGATACCTTTAATATTAAAAAGCTAGATTGCCGTAGACAAAATATGAGTGCCATGAAACTGATGCCCAGACTTACACAGTTTGAGGCACTAAATAAGTGGGATCAGATGGCAACAGAAAAAGAGAGAAAAAAATGACAAAACAGGTAAAGAGTTCATTTAGACAGTGGCTCGAGAGGAAATGAGATAGACAGTAGAAATGTTATAGGGAAGATTTCATGGAAGGTGTAACAGCTTATCCTGCCATAGTTGAAACAAATGACAAGATGAGCAAGGGAGAGAAGCAAGCAAATGATTCTGATGAGATGGAAAATTTCATAAATAAGCTTTTGAATGCTAGAACATCTCTGTACATAACAAGAACTATGGCAGCAGACTGTACTAGTCGAGGAAATTATATGGGTGCTGAGGGGGGATGGTTTTGCAATTGTTCAGGTTCCTACTACTCCTGTAGTGGCAAAGAGTACACCGATGGAGACGGTGATGACAGCATTACCTAGCACAAGCAAAGATACACAGCCTGATGATCAGATTCATGCTGCCTCCCCAGGAAAGACAGTGGTCGTTGAAGAGGCTCCTAGGGTAATTATTATTGCCATTTTCAAAATTGAGTTCTGTGAAATATTATAGGGAAACATTGATCTGACCTGACTGTTGAATTACAATACTGACGAAATGAGATATTTGATTAAAGAAGTGGCCAGATGTGCAAAGGAAACATCCAACAAATAAGAACAGCCAGCCGATTACTGCAGGGTTGGCACCAGCAATATGAAATATGTGAAGTGGAAGTACAAAATTGATTTAACTCATGTTAAAAATGGAGAAATGGGTTTAATCACTTAAAGAGGTCATATTAAAGATGTAATAGAGAAAAATAGAGACTGGAGTAATTTACAGAAATTTCAAGACAGATGGTAAAGCGGGACGGCAAATAAAAAGAACATGAAAGGGACTGAAGGTAGGACAAGAGTTGCAATAAGTTATTCAGGAACTGTTGTTCTGTTTCAATGACTGAATCGTGCTTGGAATATTGGAGACTTTTGTACCTCATTTTGTGATATCATACTGTGTGTTCTATTTGAGACTAAAATGCCAATAAAGAACAAATTAAAAAAAAAATTAAAAAGTGATTTAAGAAGCTGAGCTGGGATAGGAACAGTTTTGGAGTTTCCTTTAAGGGAAGTTCATGGAGGGAATTTGGTGCATATACCATGGTTGCGAGTTCATTTGTATGCATTTACGACTAATTTTCTGAAATTTAGAGAAGAACCAGGAAAGTGGTATGAAGAGGTCACAGAATGACCAATATATCTCAGATGTTGTGGAATGATTTAAATTCTCTGTTTGAGATTGTGGCTCTCATTGACTTGTAGACAGAGTGTAAGGATGTAGTTGGATGATCAACACAGGAACCTGCTAGAGTAGCTCCTAATAATGCTCCTTCTGGGGAAGGAGCTGAAAAATAGAGAAAGGTAATTGAGTATTTGAAAAAGCAAGTGCCTTAAAAGGACATTAATTGCGTAAAGAAAACCTGAGAACTTTACAGGAGCTGAAAGAATCAGTTCCTGCTTTTTGCGACAGGCTCCTGCTGATTTAAGAAAAACACAGCAGAGTGGATGATCCCAAAAAAGATGGTATAATTGGATTTGTATCTGCTTTTGTAATGGGTTTGAGGCCAGAGTTTAGTGTCCACATTTAGCTATGTGAATTGTGTTAGCAGATAAAGAGCATACATGAAATCTCAAAGTTGGCAATATAGTACTGATTATTTTCATGCGAAACAGAAAAAAAGTAAAGAGAAGTTGATGATTGCCTAGACAAAGCAATTTGAGAGAGGACCCCAAAATAAAATGTGTTTGGAAGATGGATGATTAATAATGATGGCATTAAGGTGAATGTTGAAATGATGCGGAAGAACACAGCTTGTCACTTGTGTGGAAGATTGGGCACTAGAACAGAAAGTGTCATCAAAATCCAAACAGAATTCAGGGGGAAGAGAAATGTGGTTGTTTCGAATATGGCACTTTTGAGCAGGGTGTAAAGAGTTAGAAATAAGTTCAAATGTTGATGCTTTCAGCTCCCGTGACACCACAAAATAGGAGACACAAAATGCCCTATAAAGCAGCATATCAGCAGAATCCATTGATTCTGAATTATGAGTTGGCAAGGAGTATGTAGTATCCTTATGTTATGGATTGCCTCTCCCATGTTTCCCTGTCCCTGGCTGCTCAGCCTGTGTGAGGGTTCTGAATTGAATGTTTGGTGTGTGGGCTATGAGTGGAATGCTTGGGTGACTGAATGAGGGATGACAGTTGATGGATGGGGCTGAGCAATTAGCAGGCTGCTCCCGGTGGGGTTGCTGTGGCATTATACCTGGATTTGTTCTACCTGTGTACCTGCCTACCTGCTACCTGAATAAACCTACGTTGGCTTAATATCTCCAGCGTGGTTCCTCTTTACTACACTTATTTTTGGCGACGAGTTGAAGACGTCCCCACGCTCTATAGCTGTTTTTGTTGCAGGGGTGGTCCCTGCGTGCATAACACGCCTTGCACTGCACGAGTTTTTGTTTCAGGGGTGGTCCCTGTGTGCATAAGACGCCTTGCGCTGCACAAGTTTTTGTTGCGGGGGTGGTCCCTGCGTGCATAAGACGAATTGTGCTGCATGAGTTTTTGTTGCAGGAGTCGTCCCTGCGTCCATAAGACGCCTTGCGCTGCACGGGTTTCTGTTGCAGGGTCTTCACCTTGCCTACAAGCTCACATTGGAGAGCTTTCACGTTCTTTTCACAGGTTGTCCCTTGTAATTTGTTGGGGCAGGACATTGGGTGTAAGTCCCTCCAGTCCTCATTCACGTACACGTTGTTGCTTGCTTAGGGTGGGGGCAGGACGTTGGGTACTAGTCCCTTCTGTCCGCATTGACTTTACCACTTACATAGAGATGTAACATTTTTTACGTTTTCTCATTTTTTCTTCATTAGAGGAGGGGGATGGGTATTATTGTTTAACTGTCTTTCTCTATAGTCTCCTGTTCCTTTCCCTCTAGTGATGCGTGTTTCCTGCCATCCCTGGGTCTGGGCTCTAGATTCATCTTGATTAGTTCTATTCCCCTTGCGATGTTGTTTTTCCCTATTTACTGTTGCTGTAATTTTATGTTTATTGTTAAATGCTGTTTTTATCTTTTATGCTTTCTTTATGTTACATCATTCTTCTGTTCATTAGGGAAGAGGTATGTAGTATCCTTATGTTATGGATTGCCTCTCCCATGTTTCCCTGTCCCTGGCTGCTCAGCCTGTGTGAGTGTTCTGAATGGAATGTTTGGTGTGTGGGCTATGAGTGGAATGCTTGGATGACTGAATGAGGGATGGTAGTTGATGGATGGGGCTGAGCAGCTAGCAGGCTGCTCCCGGTGGGGTTGCTGTGGCATTATTCCTGGATTTGATCTACCTGTTCATCTGCCTACCTGCTACCTGAATAAACCTACGTTGACTTAATATCTCCAGCGCGGTTCCTCTTTACTACAGAGTAGTTCACAATAACGGTGCCTGAGGGGGGAAGAGGATTGCGTACTTGGAGCAGTCCTAGAGGTTGGCCAAAGTGGCCCATATGTTGATGGAGAAATTAGTGGCCATCCAGTTTCATTTTAATTGATACTGGGGCTAGCTGTTCTATACTTTGTTCTGTGCAAGTCCCAATCCTACCCCTTTCAGGGAGAGAAGTCCAAGTTGCAGGGATCAGCAATAAACAAATTGTTAATCAGGTTATAGCAGAATGTTTCAATTGAAATTGGTCAGATGGAAAACAAAGACCAGTTCATTGTGTGTGAGTCAAGTCCTATAAATTTGTTTGGAAGGGATTTGCTTTGCAAAATGATTAGTATGATTCACTGCACACTGGATGGTATTGAGATTGAAATACAAGATGAGTATTCAATTTTCAAACTAAACTCACCAGCTTCAAGAGTTCAGCTTTACTAAAAGAAGACCCGCCTCTGGATTTAAGACATACTGTGAAAGATGAGGTATGGGCTTTCACTGGAAAGAAATCAGAATGATTAAAAGAGAAAAATCAGTTAAAAAAAGGTCAAGTCAGATGCAGTGTGTCTCAGAACCAGACATTACAGACTCACAAAAGAAACAGAAGAGGGAATGAAGTCAGTAATTGAATGAATAATTGAGCAGGAAATCCTCCGTCAGATACTTGATAGTCCTTGTAACTCTCCCGTGATGAGAATTAAAAAGCTGAATGGAAAATGGAGACTTGTGAAGGACCTGTTAAAGATTAATGCAATTGTTGTTCCACATTGTCCAGTGGTACTGGATCCAGAAGTGATTTTGTTTCAAATTCCAAATTGCAAAATTAGATGCAGAATGGTATACAGTCATCAACTTATGCCGAGTGTTCTTCTCTATCCCTCTACATGAGTGAAACTAGTTCCTAATTCTTATTTTCATTTAAATTTTTTAATAAAGTTCTCATTTGGTGTAGAATGCCAAAGGGGTATTCAGAAAGTCCTTTGATTCTTAGCCAAATCCTGAAGAAAGATATACAGAGTTTGAGGTTGCCTTGCAATACAGTGGTATTGCAGTATGTAGATGACTTACTGTTCATATTTGAGACAAAGGAGGACTGTAAGCTTTATACAGTTGCCTTGTTATTCATTTAGGTGAGAAGGGACAGAAAGCTTCCCCAACAAAAATGCTGAATTGTAAAAAGAAAATAATCTATCTTGGACAACACATTGAAATGGGTGTGAAGAAAGTCTCAATAGAACGCCTGTCTGCAATTTTGAAAATGAGCCCAACGACCTCCCAGAGGGAGGTTTGGATGTTTCTTGGAATTGTTGCCTATTGTTGTCAGTGGATTCCAAACATTTCCTTTCTTGCAAAACTTTTGGTAAGGTTGACATGCAGTGACATACAAGATCTGGTTCCATTTAACAAATAATGCTTTGAGGCATTTGAGAAATTGAGGGAGAATTTGTGTCATGCAACCGCACTCGGGATGCCTGAGTACAGTCTAGCCATTTTCTTATTTTGCTATGAGAGAGGTGGATGTGAACTTTCAATCCTCACTAAGAAACATGGTGACCTTATGTACCTAATGGCTGACTTGTCAGCTGTATTGGATCCAGTAGCTGTAACTATTCTAGGTTGTTTGAAATCAGTTGCACCTGTTTGCATTGCTATTGAACACAGTGCTGGGCCATACTTTAATTGTATATGTCCCGCACTCAGTTAAGATTCTTCTGACCAGAACGAGGATGCAGCACATAATTAACAGTAGGCTGACAAGTTATGAGCAGGTTATACTTTTTTTTTTTAACACACTTTATTGATGACCTCTTTGAATGGTACATAACATGAATCTTTAAGCCAAGTCATTTTTAACTATAAGCAGCTAAATCGGAGCAGCGTACATACATTGTGACATTTATATTCCTGGAACAGGCACAACCTATTACCACATGTAACTGAATACGGATAGTACGTACGCAATGATCGTTACGTTATCGGAAGTGAGCATTTAGTGCCTTAATTCGGATGCCAAAAAACAACAATGGCTGTCCAATCCCCAAAACCATCCCCCCCTCCCTAACCCTCCCATTCCCTCTCCTGGTCGTGTCTATACTAATGATGGGTAAGTCAGTTAGGTTATCATTAGTCTTATGGCCTCGAAATATATACACTCTTGTCCAGTTGTTCTGTAAATACCTCCAGTGACGCATGGCAATGAAGGGGGGGGGAGAATCGGATCTGAGCCAGCCCTGCTGTTTCACTGGGTTTGGGACTCCCGCGTTATTGTAAAGTATGAGCAGGTTATACATGCAGCAGAGAACATCTCTAGTAAGAGGTGTAATTCATTAAACCCAGCAACGCTGCTTCCTATTTCAGACAAGAATTGTGAAGACAGGGAAATAAGGAGAATGATGACAAACCTGAGCATGACTGTACAGAAGTTGCTGAATTATGCACAAAAGGAAGAAGAGACATTATAGAGACACCTTTGGAAATTACTGATCTGTCATTGTTTGTTGATGGATCTTGTTTAAGAGACCAATCGGTAGTATTGAGAGCTGCTTATTCAGTTTGTTCCATATTTGAGAATTTAAAACAGGCTTCTCCAATAAGTAGCTTGTGGACGACTGGTAGCTCTCCCACTACCTGTAAGTAGCTTGCATGTGTGCACCCCAGCTTACTTAAGTATAAGCTTTTGCTTGGTTATATTAAAATTTAAAAATATTTATTTGAAATGAAAATTTATATATTTTCAAAACTCATAACCTAAGCTGATGTTTGGGGACAAATGGCTACATTTCTAAAATATATTTAAAGCAAATATTTCAGTGATAAATCAAGAGGCTTTGGGGAGGCTTATTAATAAAATTGTAAGTTTGTTGCCATGGGCATTGCAGCTATGGCTCTCGTGTATTAACCCTGTAAAGGGATTCCAAATTGATAAAACAATTTTCACATTACTACTGGCAACCTTGCCTGATGCACTGAGGCAATCACTGCTGGTAATCTTACATGAGTGGCTATTAAATGTAATCTTGTCTGACATTGTCACTATCATCACACTAATATTATCTGTTGTTTCGTATGATTTTTTTAACATAAGTAGCTCTTATTACAGAAAAGGTTTGAGAACCCTGCTGTAGAAGCACCGTTTCTGCTGAATGTAACTTCTGCACAAGTGACAGAATTGGTTGCATTGACAAGAACTTACTGCTTATCAAAGAATTTGAATGTGACAACTTAGACAGACAGCTAATATGGTTTCAGAGTTGTGCATGACTTCGGTCAACAAAGGGGCTTTATGACGTCTTTTGGGGCTCCGATTAAAAATAGTGCCTGGTTGAAAACAGTACAGAATCCAAATTAAATTGCTGAGATGAAGTGTGTTGCCCATAAGGCTGGAAAGGATTTAGTCACTCGTGGAAAACAATATGCAGATCAAATGGCAGGTGTGTGTTACAGTTGGGGATAGTTGCACAGGAGAATATAAATGATGAATCAAGAATAAGTTCAATAAAAATACAGAAAATGTGAATTGTTTCTTTATGAGTTCAATCCAAACATCTTTGAGTGAAATTGAGAGGAAGCCCCAGATGAAGAGAAAAATATATCGGAGAAATTAGGTTACAAGAAAAATTATCAGAATTTGTATGTAAATGCTGAAAGCAAATATTTCCTTTCAAATTCATTGTTGCATCCAATGTTAACATACCTGCACAACAGAAAGAGATAGATGTGTGTGAATTTTTAAAAAGTACTGCGAAAACTGAACATTCAGAATCGTTGCTGAGAATGTTTGTAGCAGGGTTTTGGTATTCCAGTTAAATATCCGAGGAAGGAAAACCCAAACTTTGATGAATCATATTGACAAATCATTGGGTCCATTTACAAAACTCCAGGAAGACCTTATTGAGATTGCAAACACAACGAGATGGTGGACGGAGTATTGAAACTTTTCAGAAACTCACCCTCAGTCACAGATCTGGGTTGAATCCATCATCGTTCTTTAGCTCATTTCACCACCCTAATTCAGACCCGGCCAAATGCAAATCAGTCTTGACCTTGTTCCTCATTGGAACAGTCAAGCCCGAACTGCCAAGCCAGGTCTTCTCTGTACCAGAAACAAGCATCCTGGCACCGGTTTCGGGTTAACACCCCTAGTCGGCCAGTCTAGCTTGAATCCAGTGGCAAAGTAAATTAGGGTCCCACATCTGGCCATACCCTGCCAACTTAGGGCAAAAAAGAAAACACAAGGAGATGATGGACGGAGTGCTGAAACGTTTCAGACACTTACCCCCACTCACAGATCTGGGTTGAATTCATCATTGTTCTTTAGGTCATTTCGCCACCCCAGTTCAGACCCAGTGATATGCAAATCAGTCTTGACTCTGTTCCTCATGGGAACAGTCCAGCCCGAACTGCCAAGCCAGGTCTTCCCTGGACCGGAAACAAGCATCCTGGGACCAGTGTCTGGGTAACATCCCTCATCATCCAGGCCAGCTTTAATCCAGTGGCAAAGTAAGCAAGGGACCCACGTCTGGGCATACCATGCCAACTTCGGCCAAAAAAGAAAACACAAGGAGATGATGGACGGAGTGCTGAAACGTTTCAGACACTCACCCCCACTCACAGATCTGAGTTGAATTCATCAATGTTCTTTAGGTCATTTCGCCACCCCAGTTCAGACCAAGCCATACGCAAATAAGTCTTGACCCTGTTCCCCATGGGAACAGTCCAGCCTGAACTGCCAAGCCAGGTCTTCCCTGGACCGGAAACAAGCATCCTGGGACTGGTTTCAGGGTACATCCCTCATTAGCTGGCTAGCTTGAATCCTGAGGCAAAGTGAGCAAGTAACCCAAGTCTGGGCATACCCTGCCAACTTAGTTCCGACCAGGGAAGACCTGGCTTGGATCCAGACGGGTGAAAATTTTGAAACTGGTGAAAAAAACGAGAGAAATAAAGTGGAACAATTTCAGGTTAGTGAAAGCCCTGTTGAAGAACCTGAAGATTATGAAGTCAAATGTCAAAGCATGGGTCAGAGTGAAGAACCCTTATGGTGCAAAAGTCAAAAGCATGAGTGGCAGCAACAAAAGGTACCCTCTGATCCAATCAATGAATGCAATTGAAAATCAGAGCTATAAAGAACCCTAAAGAAAGAAAGAAGTTCACAGTGAACAAAACAAACATTGTTTTTCCAAGTTTAAGCTCAAGTTCAAGCTCGAGGTAAAGCTCCTTGGAAAGGAAAGAGACTTTGGCAAAGACTGTTGCTGAACAGAGAAACACTGAAGAAGATATTCTAAGAAAAATAAATTGCAAAAGAAAACACTGTAAAGCAGAAGAGAGATCTGAGAGGATTTAGAATCTGAAACTAGTGGAAGTGATTCACCAGTGGCTAAAAAATCAACAAGAAAGAGAATACCAACTGAAAAGTATGCTTCACCTGAATTGGAATATTTAACTACAGTATCTGAAGAAGAAACAGAGCAGAGTTGTAGGATTACAGCTTAGTAGAGAATCATTGCCACTACAAGTTTGAGACTAAATCTGAAAGTGAGGTTGAAACCGAAGAAGAACCACCTTGAAAGAATAAAAGAAACTGTTAAACGAAGTTGAATTAAAAAACAAGAATTGCTCAAGATAAGAAATTCTAAGAGATGTAATCACTAAAATAAGACTCTGAAAATCACAAGAAAAAGAACAGTAGTTATTGATTTTTGTTTTGATTATTTTTTTTAATAAAATAGGAAGAAAAGAAGAAATATATTATTGTCTTTAAAAAACGTTTTGTTACTGTTTCATTTTTCTGTCTAAATGAGAAGATGGAGTACAACAAATACTATACAAATTTAGGGTTAATGGTATTAATAATGATACTTTTAGTTATAGTTTGGCTGTTGGTGTGGATACCATGTCCGGTGGGACATACTGTTATGAGTTTTAAATCAACTACAGTTAGAAATACATTTAAACATGATATTTTTATTGATTTTCTTGATAACATATATACTAGAATGATAAAAGAGTACATTAACATTATGCAAGTTAATAGCTGTGATGTGTGCACTTTACTTCATAATTCTGTTGGTGAGGGCGTAATCAATATTCAGCTTCCCTTATTTTACTCTATGTCTTGTAATGTGTATGTTGCTATATTTAGCAATACTGATTTTGTTTCCTCTTATTTAATTGATTTTAATGTGTTTTTGGAAAATCTTCAAATAAGGTTAAATAAACCTACTGTTAAATATGGTAAGTATTTGAGAAGAATTATACAAACTTAGCATGAATCTAAAATTACTAATGGGGAGTATGTATTTGGTTTCAGTAAAGAAGACAAAGAGTTCATTAGTGAATACAATGATAGAGAGCTTGAGATTGTGAGAAGTTTGGAAGAAAGGTTGTAGAGCAACAGGTAAAAGGTGAGTTGTGTATGGTAAGAAGAAGGCTTTTAAAAAATGGCAAGTTTGAAAATATGGGCAAGACTGAATGTGAAAGAAATTATGAGTAGAGATTATTTATTGAGTGGAGTGCCAATTTTGCGAAGAATTTATTATTTTTGTGGGAAGAATGCTTATTTCAATTTGCTGAGAATTTGGATTGGTTTTAGTTAACTAGCTTTAGTATTTCCTGGAATCTACCATATGAGTAAGAGTGATGTTCCAGGGGACTTTTTCAAGAATGAACAAACTTTGGTAAAGTAGTCTTATATATATTAAGTGGTCTGATTCCTTCTAAAGGAGTGGCAATGGATGATGTAAACACTAGACATTTTTCTACTTTAGTTGATAATCTGGCAGTAGATACAACTGGAGCATTAAAACAGGTGAAATTATTGCAATTAGAGTAATGGTTATTCAGAAAAGATTAGCATTAGTTATGCTCCTGGCAAAGCAAGGAGGAGTCTGCACAATAATTAGGGCAAACAGCTTTTGTATTTAACTTCCTGTAGAGTTATAAACTCGTATATCGTTAACAGTATCACAATCACTTGCCTGTTATTCAATATTTTAAAGAGAATGGCTATTGGGAATGGCTTTGTGAATTAGGAAATTGTTTTAGTAATGTTGGTGAATGGATACATAATGTGGGAGGGAATAGCTGGGAAGTAATCCTAATACCAGTCATAATTACAATGGTTTGTGCAATTGTTCTATTTCTTTTGCTAACATCTTCTGAATGCCGAATTAGAAAATGTAAGGGCAAAGGTAATAATAGGTTGAAGAAAATTAAAAGATCCAAGGAAATAGAGATAGAGAATATTAAGGATCATGTATACAAAGAGATGAAGATGGCAAAGTAGAATCCCAGAAAGCTATTAAAATGTCTACTAATGACTTCCTGATTAATGTGTTTTTAGTGATTATAAAATAATCAGAGGTTCTAGTTTTTTTTAAGTGCAAAATGTTGGGGGGCAATTAATATTGAGTATTTATTACTTTATGATGGATACGGTCCACAAATGTTAAATTATTAATATTGGAGTTGAAACAAGTTTAATATGATTTACAGAACTGTGTTTATTATTTTAATTTAGTTGGACCACATCTTCACAAAACACCATAATAGCTAACAAGGAAACTGTTCATCTCGCTCCTGTTCATTCCTCCTCCCATCAGTATTGCAAAGGAACTTCCTTGTGTTTCCAGTGTAAAAATGTCCAAGGTCCTTCTGCTGTAGTTCCATTGCTGTAGTTCTGTTGCTGGGGCCTAGCAATATGTACTTCTGCTTGGGTTATTGTTTGCAATGTTTTATATTGTTGTGCACATCTCCAGACACCAACTGCACTAAAGTTGCTTGAATTTGTTTTAAAAGTGGGTTGGTGTTATAAATGTTATAATGACATGTTTACACTCTGATTTGCGTAAAATGTGTTATCTTTAATCATGCCAACATGAGACTGCATTTTCTTCTAATTTGTATCAAGAATTGTGTATACAAACCCTATGGTTTTTGGGGTGAGAGAGATTACTTTTCCGTTTTACTGGGGACTCTGTCTGTTTCTCTTAGATATTTGCTGTTTACTTGGGCCTGAGATTTCTGATTTCTATGTACTTTGTATTTCAGCCTATATGGCATTTATTTAACTTATTTTTAAAAAACTATAAAACTTTTAAACTTTTTGCTGATCTAAAATTCAGTTGTTGAGTGTCTCAGTTTCTTATTTGCTACTCTTCTAAACTAAGTTGGGTCTATATTTGAAAATGGTGCTTTTATATCACAAGAGCAACCCCGAAGCAGAACCGCCAGCTGTAAAGTTTGGGTAATCTGAATTTTGGGGGGTCCTGAATTTTAGGATATGGGGTTTTGCTCCCGCAGTGACATTGCAGTTTGATTGGTTGTTTCATTGTTGCCTCTGCTGGAACAGGGTTATGTGTATATTCTATTGCTTCACTGTGGACACAGGATGTCCAAGCCTTATACAGGACTTGATATCACTAAAATCTGTGACATTGCCTCAACAGTGAAGTGTGGTGCTTTTGGCACCTCGCTCGTAGAGAGGGTGCCAGGCATTGGTCTAAGATCAGAACTCCCTTATTTCCTGGGAGTTTGTGTCCTGCTTTTTTCTTCTTCAGTAGCTAGCTCCTAGCTGTCAAAATACCAATAGCTGCTTTCCGACTGGCCTTGAAACCAAAATATCCAGACCCAGGCTACGTCTCTGATTAACACTATTTTCTGACACAGGATCTGCTGGTACAGGATCAGCTCAATAGTTTTGGTCAGGAATGCGGGGCAATAGGCTTAAGGTCAGTAGTGCTGTGATGGAAGAGCGATCCAGCTTGGCTGTGCATCACACAATCACATATTGAGAAGGTGTGGCTGGTGTTTTTGGTACTAGTGAGGTCTGTGGAGTGGGGAATGGCACCTACAAATTTTCATATGCAAACAAGTTTCTGTCATGGGTTGTGGGGTGAATAGCTTTAAATTACAGCTTTCATATTACCTTACAGTTATGAAACATCAAACATATTTAAAAAGTAAAAGGTTTCAGCAGCTGATGTTACAAATTGTACAGCATACAAATTGGCAGATATCCCTTCCACATTATTTCAAGTGCCATTGGGTATAGTACACTTGTAAGAAGGCGGAAGGATATCAGTCACATTTAGGACGGAGTAACCAGTGTGCCAAGCTCTAAATCAGAACCCTATCTAAACTGGGGATGTGCGATATTTGGATAATTTATTTTCGCATAATTGTGCCAAGGTTCAGGAAATGACGTGAAATTAATGTAGAATTAGGTGAAATGCAAATCCATCATCAAGCATGATATGTAAGCACAAAATGCACATATGTGTCATTTTTTGACTTAAGTACGCATTTTATGCTAAAAAAAGTGTGAAAAACACGTTTGCCGGGAGCAACAGCTGCTCATGTTCTAGAAGTTTGTAATGTGCCCGTGCCCCGCACCATAATTCTCATGCACTAGCACTTTGAGATGTTGTGGTCCAAGGCTATATCTGCTCGTCATTAAAGCATAGGGTTCTCTTAGAGACTTTATTCCCCCTCAATCACCAGCAGGAATTTATGAACCAAGATTGTATCTGCTCATTCTTGTGACCCATTTTACTGCGTCTATTAAATGCTTTGGCTGTACTGATTTTATAAAAGCAAAAGGTATAATGCTTGTCTGTTTTAAACAGGTTTTACTGCTCTTATTTGTATATGCTTGCTTGATTTTAATGAATTATTAATTTAATATTATGTATTATTGTACTTTTATGGCTTGTAGCTGAAATAAAGATTTGAAATTTAAAGTATAGCTTTCCTTCTTTACCAAATATTGAATGCATTTTCAATACCTCCCTTTACACATCAGGACTCGACTATTAACCAGTCCTAAATTAACTGTATTACAAAGTGTTAGTATTAAGGCGGTGCCACTAAAGCATGATTTCAGCTTTTCATGACCCATTCACATATTTCAATGATAAAGCAGGTTGGTGAAAATGCTTTCAGCGATGGGGATTAGGAGTCTGATTTGGAGTTTGGCAGATGGGACACTCCATTACAATGGCGACTGTGTTCCCTGTCTACCAAACTCTTGGTCTGCCGTCCCCGCAGCCCCCCTACATTTTGAGTTGGATGGACCGCCAGGTTTATATCAATGAAGTAAAATTTACTCTGTCAGCATAAACCTTCCTCTGAGGGAGTATGGGCTGTTGGAAGTGAGCTATCCGACTGTCTGCCCTATTTAGAGTGGGTTATCAAAAAGTACTGTCCATCACTGCCGGGAATATCCTGAGGCCGAGGGACAGTGAAAATAAAAAAATGACCCCCACACCATAGGAGGAATTACATCCCATTTTAGAATTTGGCAGACAGGGTGTTCCATTGCAACAGAAGCAGAGTACCCCATCTAAACCCTTGGTTCACCTTCCTATTTTGGACAGTGTAAAAATTTACTCCGTCAGCATAAACCTTCCTTAGGTGGCCGATAGAGTATGGGTTGTTTGAGGAATGTCATCTAACCATCCACCCTCTTTACAGTGGGTAGTCGGACGGCTTTCTGTTTTATGTCTGTCACAGCCAGGAATATCTTAGCAATGAGGGACAGTGAAATTTCAAAAATGACCCCTGCACCATGGGAGAAAACTGTCACTGTGTTGGGGCCATTAGCTTTTTCTTTTCCAGAAACAAACTCCCAATAAACTTTTAAATGGCTTTGTATGAACCGCTGTGACAGGGGTTCAAACAAACTCATAGAGTTCACTGGTGGGCTTGCAGTGAACTTTAAATTTATTGGGCGGAGTATAGGCAGAGTGATGGACATAAAGGTCTCTGCCACCCTGACTTCCTTTACTGTGTCTGTCAAAGTCTATTTTATATTTTGACGGGAGGCCCATCGTTCCACCATGAGGCGGAGTAAATTACATGATGGAGGGACCGTTCATCACATTTATAAATGATGGCCAAGCTGGCAGTCATTTACAATGCATTGGCAGGAAGCAACCCTGCACCAGTTTTCTTTTTTTACTCCCCCCTCACCATGGGAGTCATCTCCCATGTTGGAAGTTTGTTTTGGGGGGGGAAACGGTGTAAGCGTTCTTCTCCAATGATAGAAGAACAACAAACTTTTAAATGTCCTACATGATGGTAGTTCATACAAACCCATTAGAGTTCACCGCTGGGCTGGCAGTGAACTCCAAATTTGATGTACGGATTAATGGCAGAGTAGCAGACGTGAATTCTTCTGCCACCCTCACTGCCTATACTCTGTGTGCCTAAGTCTAAATTGGGCCTCTAGTCTTCCCTTGTATCCAAAACACTTGTTTTCAAAAATGCAATTTGTTCTAATGGGGTATGGCAATGACCAATGTTGTATGCAAGATGAACCAATGTTTCCGAACACCCAGATAAAGTTATATTGGGACAGGATTTACTCTAAATACGAACACTACAGTAACAATTACTGACATAGCAAATGCAATCTACTCAATCCACATTCATTGACTGCTGCACTTTAGTTTCAATGTAGTGTTTTTCTGAAGAAGAGGAACACATTCAGTACTCAAATGGGCACACTTCTGGAGCGGGCTCTTTCCCTGTTTGTGTTTGCCTTGTCAGTGGAACCATTAGTCATTGATATATTAGAATGAAGAGATGATACAATTGCCCACGAAGTCATTGAGATCAGGCAACTATGCATTCAAGTCAAATTTCAATCACAAAAGTGACATACACTGGTGCAAAGAGCCGTTTTTGGATTCATTGTCCAGCACAAATCTTGATTTGCATTGGAAAGTAGCTCTAAAGTAGGGCACAGTAGCGCTTTGTGCGTTTTTTGCGTCAAGGGGGCATTCCATGGGTGGTACTTAGACATTCCAATGCAACTACCCATGGGTTTTAATGTAAGGCCTTAGCTACTAAAAAAGGAAGCCAGAACTTTGCACTAAAGATTAATGACTCCTTAAGGGAGGCCTAGAGTTTGAGAAACGTTTTTCTTTCGCAAAATGGTTCCAATGTAGATGATGTTCAGCAGTGTACAGCACACATACAGAGTGGGAAAAATGTTAAAGTATGTGTAAATATAGTATTTTGCACTTGAAGGTTACCCTTCCAGTACATAACCTGTGCACATATCCTTGGTGCAAGGGTGTGTGCGTTGGTGCCTAAAGCATACCAGCACATGGATAGATAGAAACAGCACAATATCAGTAAATATAGTGCTGTTCTGCTCCCTCACATTCACAAACACAGTGCAGCACAGCACAGAAAGGTTTGCAGCTGTGATACGTTGCCTGAAAACATCATAAATCTTCCCTAAGGCACTGCAATGAAGGCAGGCCTTGTGTAATAAACCTGATGTTTTCAGTCAGAGTATTCCTTTTATTATACAGTATTGCCTAGCATAAGCTGCCATCTTGGGATTCAGTTACATGGGCCCTTGTAAAAGGATGGCCTTCCATTCTATAACCTACTGTTAATGAAATGCCTGATAATTTCCAAAGAAGAAACAATTTGTCTACTGGACATATTACTTATAACCACTGTCTTTTTAAAATTTCCAAACATTTGAAGGCCCTTCCAATTTATGTGAATGTTGTATTTTGTCTGAAAACGTCAATCTTACATTACATCATTTTTCTGGCAACTGAAATTCCAGAGGATCCTGAACATTGTCAAACCATCTTTTCAAAAGCAATTAATAGGTCCTGTCTGCCATTAGGTTCTTACAATTCTTTAGTTACACATATACAAGTTAATATAATCCCTTACAGCTCAGGGTACACCACCCATCCTCCCCAACTACAACTCAGGTGTGGACTTAAAGTGCTTTGAAATGAATCCCTAAGACAGTTTTGGTGCCATATTTTGTATATTAAATATTTAAGACTCTGTAGTAATATTATCAATGTGTCATGTTTTTTACCACTTGCCTTTGTTTACTCGAAAGGTAAACGTAATCCAAACACTTTGTGAACCTGCTTTCTTCTCCTGATTCAGCATCCAGGCAAATTTGTATGTCAGAGTCCTCCGCAGTTGTAAGATATGACCATCTGGGCATTCAATAAGTGGTTGTAAAGGCTGACTCCTGTATGTGTGCATGTCATACAGAGACCTTCCAACTGACAAATGTAACTGTATCAATCATAATCTTTGCCTTGGGTTTTGAAGAAATGATTGAAACCACTCAAGAGCTAAGCCACAAATTAACATGCACTCTTTCAGACTGTTTATCAGATTGTTTATTACCATGTCATAGTCAACTGTCTGATATGCCGCGTATAGACCAAGGACTAGTAGCAGTAGATTTTCAAACATTTTGCGCTGGGTTAGCGTCCCAAAAGTGACGCTAACCAGAACAAAAAGTTTTTACCAATTTACTTTCCAGTTCAAAACTTGTTTCGCGTTGGAAAGTACCCTGCAAGTAACAGAAAAACAGCACAACGCATTGCTTTGCGTTACTTAGCACCAAGGGGGCATTACATGGGTGTTACATGGGTGTTCCCATGCACCCACCCATGCCTTTTGATGCAAAACCCTATCTACAAACAATTGTAAACAGGGTTTAGCACCAAAAGTTAACCTCATCTGAAAGGATGCATTAAGAGGAGAAATCTTTTCATTTCTCCTTTCTTTTTCTACTTTGCATGCGTGCTGCACTGTGCAGCACACATACAAAGTAGGAAAAGTGTTTACATTTGTCTAGGCATGGTATTTTGTATAGGAAGGGCACCCTTTCTGTACAAAACCTATGCTAGACTCAGGCACGCACCCCAGCGCTATGGTACCAATGTGTGTGTGTGGCGCACAATAGCTGAAATCAGCTCCGGCGCTTGGGAGAGGGAAGGAGAGAGCCATAGCTCTGTAGCTATGGTGCCCTCCTGCTCCCTCCCTGTCTCACAATGCAGTGCAGCATCTTTGAGGGCTGCACTGCTCTGTTTGACTTTTTTGAAAATCTGCCCCTTGGTGTTATGTTGCTGAGCCCAAAGTAGCCAAGAGGTTCTCTCTGTTGTTCACCAGTGTCAACGATTCTAATTAATCATATAGGTTTAAATGCAGAACCGGAGTCATGTGAGTCTCATAACATAATGACACTTGTGCAAATAAAAGAAACCTTCAGAAGACAAAATTCAAAGTGAAAAACATAAAAGTTAATTCAAAATTTAGGAATCATTACATAAAGCAAAATGTAGTTTTTCAAATTGAAAATTGCATCAATAATGTATCAAATATTGAAAATGTAAGGGGATCAACATTCGGCCATTTTCCAAGACAAGTAAATAGCCAGAACTAAAATATAGTTCAGTAAAGGGGCTATCACAGAATCTTCTCAAATAGTTTAGTAAGTCAATAGGCAGACTAGTGCAAAGTCTGCATAGTTTACAAAGCAAGGAAAGTCATCTTCTTATAGACAGACTGACGTAGAATATGACTTTGTAGAAGCATGCAAAAAGGCTAAGTATAAATCAACAAGCAGAATGATTTAGAGAATGCTTGGTTTGAAAGGCAAGAAAAGTCTGGCACACATCCCAAAAAGGCATATTTCATAGGCTTCAGGCAGTGAAAGCCATACACTTGACATGATAAGATCTGATATAATAAGGCTGTACTAATAAAGTTACTTATGCATAAAAACCAATAACGTTTCAAGAACTGATGATACATCAAATAATAAACATTTAAGAACATCTATTTCCATGCATAATATAGTAAGGCGACATACAAAATGATGGCAATAAAATGACATTTGTGCAGTAGATAAAAACAATAGACAATACAAGTGATGAACTAGTCTTGGAGAAGATATGGGCAAAGAACCTTGAGTTTATTACAAGTACAGAAGCATTCTGCACATGGTTTTCCTCTCAAGGACACAAATGAACGCATTTCAGCTCGACAAACAAAGAATACCATGATACAGATTCTATTTCACTTACTTTTTGAAATGCCAAGGAACTCCTACATGTAAGTTTGAAAGCAAATTTTCTCACTGCCTGCAAAACAAATGTTAATGTCTGCTGACTTCTACCTAGTCATATCAACTGAAGTTTGATTATACTAACTAAAAACTCATTTAAATCAAGCATTATGTTCTGTTTCTTTCTACACTTTCCCCTCAAATGATTTCTGAATCACCACTAAAGTATTCTACACTACACTTCACCACTCCATCAATCATATTCAGCATCTTTGATTTTTCTTTTCTCTAAGGCCTTCATTGCATCATAAAGTGTAGCTTTGAGGTCATCAAGTTCAATTTCTTCTTTCATTCTTTTTCTGGTCATCTTCTTTTCACAAGCACATTTTAAACCTCCCTTATAACAAAACTGTTGCTATTAGAGTAAGACTAATTATACTCAATGTTAATATTATGTAGGGTGTTAGTATTTCTTTCAATAAGTCATAATATACATCACCAAACCATTCACCAATCTTTCCAATTCCCTTTCCAACTTTAGCAAACCATGAACCAAATGTTTCCCACACACCAGTCTTCCAAAGTTTTAGCTTCACTTGCAATATTAGTTCTATTGTTAATATGTTTAGTAATTGCCTTGCTGTTATCAGGCAAATACGTACAAAAGTGATACACCAGAAGAACACAACTCACTCCACCTTCCTTTGCCAAATAAATATTCTACGGTAATCCATCGCTCAAATAGCAAGCATTTAATCATTAATTGTAGTTAATGCACCTCCAGAATTAATAGCTAAGCGATCTTCCAAAATACTAATTTTCTAATCTTCACAAAATTCAAAGCCACCCCAATCAGAGATATCAACACACCATTCATATCTATAAGTACTTGACCAAATCCGTGTTTCTCTCTCTTAAACTCCTTTCACTCATTCCGCTCAACTCATTGGTATTATACATTTTGGGGTTCACTAATGTTGGTTAACAAGAGCCTACCCAGGTACCCTGAATACTAAAATAAACCATTTTACCAAAAATATAAATATTACCCAACATAAAATATTTAACAACTATATAATTATAACTACACTCACTTATTCCAATCATAACTGACACGTCTGTTTTACCATGTTTCTCTCACATCATACACACAACTCCTTTCTTCTCTTGTGAAATCCTAAGTCTAGGATGCCACTGTGAATTTTTTAAATTAGCATTCGTACCACTTCTCAATCTCTTCTTATTATATTCTCTAATAAAATTGGGCTCTACATATTTTTTTTAACACACATTCCTCTCATCACTACTATTAATTGTAATATTGTAGAACATAAGGGTCTATTATGGTTAATAGTAAAATCCAGATGTTCAACTTCAGGCAATTAATCTATAGTTATTATGGTCTACTTCGATCTCCTCAAGGAAGTCTGGTCCTAACAAAATAGAAACAAAAAAGCTACAAGAAAAACCATGGGAAAGAGGAAAATGTATATGTAATACCTTCTGGAACAAAAGAGGGCACGGAAGTATATACATAACAATTAGATATATTCATAATTAACTTATATCAATTTAGACATGCATAAGTATTTGATTCAAATTTTCCAGTAGAGCTATCTCTATGAGCTAATGTTCTATCTCTATTATTTTTTTGCACACTCTTTTGATTAATTGAAGCATCTCTGACAGAACCACACATACTCTTTAAAATAAAATGAATACTAATGAACAAAAAATTGTAAAAACGAATTTTTAAAACCAAGCAAAATCTTTCTTTACATGTGGCCATATTCTTTCTAGGAAAAACTGCCTTTTACTATAACCTCAATCTCCAGAGCAAGGTGCAAAATGTTCAAATAATCTCAAAAATGTTAGTAAAAATTATTTTGAGCACTTAGTAAAACCTTCAGAAATGTTGATATAAGCAGGAAAAAGAAAAAATTATGCGAACAAACAAAATTTCATCAGTTCAAATGTTCTTCTTATCAAGTCAGCCTAGAAAAATATTTCATATACCACTAAGTTCAATTAAAATGTTCATAAAAATTATGCAGACAAAAATCTGTTGGTTGAGTGAGGTGCTAACCCTGCTCAAGTAACAGCCACAATCCCTGTCTGGGTTACCACAAAAGAGACTATATTAACCTGTGCTTAACCCTGTGGTAGGTTGGCACAAAAGCTTTCAAGCTTAGCCTATAGGCAATGTTTAAAGTACTTATGCAGCACACAAACAGCAATAAAGTGGAAATAAAAACATGATAAAAACCCCACACCAATTTAGAAAAAAAAGAGTAAATTGCAATAAATTATTTTACACCAAAAGGACAGGAATCTAATAAGGGGCCGATTCCGATCTCGGTCGGTAGGGCACCGAATCGGGTTCGGCGTTAGCAGATCTGATTCGGAGGCTGATTTTCCATCCGAGTCGTACACGGGTCCGGACGTCGAAGTACGATGCGATCAAGCGCGAAATCTCCATCTGAATCGTTTCCGGCTCCGAACCGTTCCGTACGACTCGGTCGAAAGCAAACCGTGGCGCGCAATGGAGACGTTTCACGACCAAGCTAGTACCATGCTTGATTCGGACAGCCAGATCGAGTCAGAGCGGACAGCTCGCATAAGCTCCCAGAGTCGGACTTCGGGTGTCCGCGTCGGACCCCCCATCACCCGCAGCCTTACGACTCGGACACAGGGCGATACCCATGGGTCTCCCCAACAAAGGCATGTACGGTGCGGATGGCACCGATGCGTACCCACTGTAGGGGGCGCCCTTGTCCGTGACGTACCCATTCAGTCAATGGAAGCCCATGTACGTGTCGTACGACCGGCTCCCATTGACTTCTATGGGAGTCCGACAGCATACGGCCACATCGTACTCCCTTGGTCGGACTGCAGGAGTCCGGATCGGTCGGAAAACACCCCGGATCCGGCTCGGTCGGAGTGCTTTCCGACCCGGATCGGAATCGGCTCCTCAGTAGAACCAGAGTTATGAATTTTTAAAGTTTAAGGTAAAAACCAGCGCCTTAAAGATCAAAGCTCCAACCTCGGACATCTAGTTGTGCAAGACCGGGTCAAAGTCAAAAAACATGGCCGAGCGCAAGAGAGCCTGGGTCGGATACAGGAAGTGGAGTGGGCCATGCTGGCACTTACCTTCAGACTTAGAAGACATTTAGTGGAAACATGTTAGAGAAGATAAAGTTCAGTGGAGCAAGGTTGCAGATAGTATGCAAGGAGGAGGCATCGTCATTGGAGATCCGCTGGATGAAGTTGTAGGGACGATTGCTACGTTTGGACTTAGTCTCCTTTTTAGAAGTCGAAACTCTCCAGCAGTGCAAAGCTGCAAGCTGTAGCCAACAAGGGCTTCACAAGGTTGAATACTCCTTTTGCGAAGAACCACTGAACAGGATTTGTTGCTGTGGGGAAGAACGTAGCAAGAGTTGCCGAGAAGTCAGGCTGACTAGCGATGCTCCTTGGGTGGATTGATGAACAGGTAGGTCCCAGTCTCAGAGAACTTTTTAACTAAATATTTTCCAATTCCCAAATTTGAGATTTTGGCTCTCTGGGCGCTTTTAGCACCACTTCCAAGGGACCATGACTGGAGAGGTGCGCCCTAGAGGCTTAGGACTTACTCAGGGTGAGTCCAGGTATGGGTTCCAGATGGTTGGAACATTTTCTGTCCCTGAGGCTCTGATCAGGAGGCCAGCCAATTAGCTCTTGTAGTCACTCTGGTAGTACCCAACCCTTCCATTGTTGACTTTCACAAATCATCTTTGTCTGATTTACTATGCCATGCAAGGTGACTCTGCGTGGCATAGTAATTTTGACTTAAGGGCTTGCGTCACCGTTGCATTATGCAAGATGACGCAAACCCTTAGTAAATTTGGGTCTTGATCCATAATCTGATTCTATTTGTGGGATCGGAGTTCAAGCATTTCTAGTATTGAATATCTGCTAACTGCAAAAACGATTTTCTTTGGCATTTACAGGGCAGCAGGCATATCTGGAATTTGTGATTCATTTTTAATGGGAGTGCCAGATGATGTCATAAAGCCCTTTAATGAGCACGACTGCCAAAATTCATGGACCACTCCAAACCCATAGGTTGTATGACGGAACAACGCAGGGAAATACTCTGCATGCCTTTAAAACGCATTTTTTACCCCACATTTTTTTAGATCACATATGCTTTTACATCGTATGCCTTTACTACGCATTTTTTATATATATGTTTATATATATATGTATGTATATATATATATAAACAATATATTTGAGGGGGGAGGCCCCCACACCCCGACCTTACTTTAAATGCGTGGTAAAGGCATATTTTGGAAAAAATGTGTGGTTAAGGTACAACGGGGTAAAAACCTCATTGTAAAGGCTTTTTCTCAACCCATATTGGCTGTTCATGTAGATTGTAACGCTAAATTTGTTACTCGTGCAGCATGCTCTTGTGTAATAAATTCTGATATTTGTGCGGAAGTTACAGTACGCAAGTAGGTGCTTCCACAAAACATAGCACTGTGTAGACTGCACATGCTGCTCAAAGAATTCTATGATGGTCTCTCAGACAAGAACCATCCACAAATAATACCAAATCAGCCAAATAGAGGGGGACATCTTGAATGTTTGGTCTTGGTTTGGTGCAGAAATCTTTCACATCAATACAGTCAGCATCATCTGCTTCCAGCAAAAAAATGTACCTGGCACACTCAATATATTTTGAAACAAGGAATAGTCCCTCCTTGATTGAATAAACTGTCTAACTACTCATATGCCGTTTTGGAGTTTTATTCCAATGCTTTCCAGGAATCCATAAATGCAAAAAAAGAATAGTTCATGCACTTACAGTTTTTAACAAGTGTTCAAAAAAGATACAGTCGATAAATGTTGTGTGTGAAGCAGACTTTTTCAGGGCTTGTATATCTCACTTGAAGTTCACCAAGATATGTATTTAAGAAATATATGGGCCACATAAACAAAACCACAGAGTCCATGAAGTTTAGTCCAACAGCCATTCAAATGGGCCTGCATTTAGCCTGGTAAGGCTGGTTCATATCAAGTGTTAAACCAACCTGTAAGCCAAAATAAGTTCAAAGCGAAGTACAGATCTCACGGTGGAGGTCTGTACCTGGTCGGTTTGACACTTTATATGAACCAGTCTTACCAGGGTGAATGTAAGATCATTTGAATGGTTGTTGGACTAAACCTGGTCTACCTCTAGGGCTACACCAAGCTTGCAATCCACCTTCACTCTCATGCACTGTCATTGTACGTGGCTTGGTCCTCTAAGAACTCCAAGTGAAACTGCAAATTATTAAAAAGAACCATTAATCACTTAATATTTCAGCTAAATTCTTCAATTTGACTCAAATCCATCCATGTAATTTTTAGATTGGTTGTTGCATAACTAGGGCTGAAGGCATATTCCCATTGAGTTGGTTTTTATTCTGCACGTTCTGCACAGAGGCCAGTAGTGCTGGGGCCATTGACTGTATCATCCCATTCTGTGCCATCTAATTCATATTATGATACATTTGGGGAATCATTTGCAACTCATTTTGAAATCTATTTGGATTAAATCTACATCCTGGTTTACAGTGCCCATTTCCCACAGATATGACACAGATGACTTCTCATTTGTGCCTTGCTAATACCATTGTTCCTATTAACTTTGTTAATAATTCCTCTGCCTCCACCATGAAGACCACTGTTTTCAGCTTGCACAAATTGCACACAATTGCCTTATTATACCTTGCATACCAACACCAGCACCAAAACCAGGTGCCTGACAACTACTTTGACCACCCTTCTAAAAACTATTTATTTGAGCAACCATCAACTTCTCCTTTGTTATTTTCTTTCGAACACTGCAAAAGTCACGACAATACTTTGTGTACATAAGAATTTGGTATAACAAATGTGCTTGCTTTGCTTTGCTATGCTTTGCTTTGTTTTGCTTTGCTATGCTGAATAGGAGGACTAATCTCCAGATGAAATCCCAACACGAATGCAGAGACAAATCCTGGAACGCCCTCTCCACTCTGCTGTCTATAAATTGGTTTCAATAACAACTTCACATTATGAATCACTCAGGTTCACATTCTTATTTGTCATACTCTTTTTTTGATTTAGGATTATCACAAGCTTCTTTCCATTTTTTCTATACATTGTCTCAACTTCCGATTTTCTGATCTTGTTCAATAACTCTAATATTTTCTCACAAAGTTTTAAGGTCTTGTTTTTGTAATTCACTTTCAGTCAATTTCGTTATAAATATATCCTGAATACACTTTTTATTCAAATCCACATTTAATTCTTTAGCCTATTGTTCCAATCGCTCATATGCATTATTGGCAATTTTTCACTGCTTCTGCACCCAAAAATGCCAATTCATATTTATTATATGTTGATATTTTGTTACTGTAAATTTCCCTTTCTGCTATCATTTCTAAATCCTCATTAACTTATACAGTATTAATCTCCAACACTTTTGACACAATTTGTGAGGACAAACTAAGGGGCCTATTAGGATGTCCGCCCGCCACCCTAGCGGTGTTGGGCCCGGCCGCCAGTGGTGCGGCGGTCCCATACCGGCAATTAGGATGCCACCGTGGCGGTGGCATCCTCTATTCCCAGCATTGTGGCGGGTGGTGCTCACAGCACTGCCCGCCACAATTCTGTGGCTGCACTGTGTGCATTTGCATGCACAATGTGGCAGGCACTGCGCGGTGCCTGCCATGTATCCCATGTGCCCCCCACCCCCCCCAACATCCAGGGGGCCCGCAACAGGCCTCCAACTCAGGAATCTGCATACCTTTGTGCCGCCAGGGAAAGGCTGCTTCCCGCTGGCATCCTAATATGGCTGGCGGTGTCTAGCTGACACCGCCACCATATGCAACCCTTTTCCGCCCGGTCGACCCGTCGACCGGGCGGAAAAGCGGCGGACTGTCTTGCCGTCCGCCGCTGTCCCCCCCACCATCATAATATAGCGGGGGAAATGGGAGGCGGGCGGGGTATGATGTAGGGTAGATCGCCACTGCCATGTGGGTGGTGGCGATCCGCCCTGGATAATAATAGACCCCTAAGTGTCATATGTACAAGGGAAGTGGCGGAGAGAGGCGTTAGCCTTCCTGGCTTAATGTCTCTCTCCGCCATGTCAGAAACGCAGGGCTGCACCATATTTAAAAGAATATGGTGCAGCCTTGAGTTTCCCCCTGCGCTGGCGCTACACTTTGCAGCCTAGTGCCAACACAGGCACTCTTGCACCATGGTGCAAGGGTGTCTGGTTGCAGGGGGAGATTGTTTTTTAGCAGGAAGGTCCCCCTTCCTGAACATAAACCATCTTTAAATGCTGTTTTGTAACTTCTATGTGTGCTGCTTAATGCAGCACATACAGAAGTTGCAAAATGGCTTTTTTTTTTTAAATGATTGTTTATTTGCAGGAAGGTGACCTTCCTATACATAAACAATCATTGGTCTTTTGCTGTTTTCTTGTGTGCTGCACAATGCAGCACACATGAAAACAGCAAAAACAAGGAGAAATGAAACATTTCTCCTCATTGCGCCATGGTAACACCAGGTTTTCCCTGGTCTTGATTCTGGCACTGCCTCCTATTTACGCCTCCTTGTAAATAGGAGGCAGTGTCAGAATTAATGGGTGTAGCAGTGCAATGCCCACAGCAACACCCATTGCCCTCCCCTTTCTTGCTAAGCATAACGTGAAAGGGGCCTTATTTACAAAGCAGCGTTAAGTGGCTTAATACTGCCTTGTAAATAAGGCGAACCCCTATCGCCACAGGAACGTTCTAAAAAGTGACATTCCTGTGGCGAGAGGGGCTTGTACATATGCCCCTAAACTCCTCCTCATCTCTTTCACACTTGGCTCTCCTGCTCCTATCTCTTCCACCAGCACTTGCACATGAGCCTCGTTATATGGAGGTGATGGAGCAAGGATTTGTAAAAGAAACTTGCTTGGATTCAATCCTCTCACATAACATGTTACAATGTAATCAATCTGTTTTGTAAATACTAAAACTGCAAAGTATCACAAACTCATTTATCCAGGGGAAGCTTTCCTATGTACATTACTAACCCGTAACCTGAATGTCCTAAAATGGCTGACAAAACGCGGGATTTCTATTGCGCATGCGTCTACTGCATCTACGTAGTATGACTTTTTCGCTTTTGGGGGGAAACTTTTACAGCTACGCAATGGCACTAAAAATGGCTGCTTTGAACTCACACGCTAATGCACCTGCTGCTGATAAACTAAACCTCGTAAGTTGTATTAAACACTAATTCAAAAGGTTTAAATAAGTAAATGGGGATAGAGTAGAAATAAGTGGTATACACTGAAATCATTTGTTTCTGTGTTCTAACGTGTCTTTTTCTGACTTTATTATTAGTTCTTAGTTGGGCCTCGGAGGGTGACTAGAATCCCTACTACGCGCATGCTCATGAAGATTGGCCGAAAACAATGATGGCACCCGTGTCACTCAGCCAAGGACACCTTGAATGAAGAAGCCTGGGAAATGCAACCAATGACCCCAGCGAATGCAACAATGTTGAATAAAATGTTTAATTTACTGAGAAATGTGAAATGCGTGTGGGAATAAAGTTATGGGAAAAGAAAATTAGGGGGTGGGCACGTAGACAATGGTTCATGGAGAAAATGTTAAAATTCTAAGTGGTGTGATGAACTCACCTCCTCACCCCAACCAATCAGAATAAGGGAAAACATAAGAATTGATACTTGGGGGGTGGTACACAAATCAAGAACAGTATAATTGAGGTAAGATAGCTAGAAAATGTGTCCGATTGTCAGATCTGCCATTCCGACTCGTCACTGAACCAACGCATTTGCTGCTCCAGTTCTTGTCCGAGACGCTGTCTCAGACCCTGCTGCTGCCAGAAACTCTGTCCGAGAGTTTGAGATACTGATCTATAAATCTAATCATCTAGAGGGTTTGCGGAAAAGGGACACCCGAGGAGATTAGTGTCAGAGAGGGGTGCAACGCTGGCGTTGTACTTTAGAAGAAGATATCCTTCCAGATCTGAATCAGCCTCTTTCCTCTATCTGTGACCTGCTTTGGAGATTCTATTCTGGCCCCCCATTACGGAGTTGGGTTCTTCTTGACCGATAGGTAAATATAATTAGAAAATCTGTCCTTTATGCCTATGCTGTCCTTTTTCCCCTTTCTTCCTTCCAGGTACCGTCATCATTGATCATTTCAATTTGCTATGAATTATTTGGTGTATTTTGCCTCTTGATATGAAGGTGGTTACTGTAATTGAAGTTTGACTCGCAAATTAATTTAGATAAAGGTTTTCAAAACTTCTTGAGTCTGCGGTCATTCAGAGTAAAGAGGTAAATGTCATTCCACCTTAAACTAACTCAGCAACCTGATTTGTCGAGGAAATGAAACAAAATCTATTCAATTGGTAAGACTTGGTAAAGGTGAATAATAAAATTACAGGTATTATTACTCAAAAGTGATGCCAGCGGGGTTTACTAGCTTATTGTGTGAATGTGGTTTGGGCCCAGGTGAGTATTATATGTATGAGTGACCAGAGCTGGTAACCCGCACTCCATCAGTTTTGCTTGGTAGCAGAGGCATGGTTAGGTTCTAGTTAGTTAGGTAGGGAATATTGTAATTGAAATTATTGATATATGCATTAAAATGTGTTGTTGTCGTCATCGTTATTCATGTTGTCTAAAGTTCCTGGGAGTATTGAATAGCGGATGGTGAATGGAAGCCATACTGCTGTAAGGTTACTTGTCAGGATTCAAGAAAGTGCGGAAAGTTAGGTAAAACTAGAAGCACTGTTTTAGGGATTAGTTTCTGTATGTAAGTGAGAGTAATTGGTAAGTAAAGAGGTCATTGGTGACACTTTGGTCTTGTATCACCTAGAAAGGTTAATACCGAAGGAGTAGCAGGTTCTCTGATGCTTGAGTGAAGAGTAAGCGGAAAGGTTTTACTCGTAGTGTGTGAAGAGTAGGCGGAGAAGTTTTACTCGCAGTAAAAGAAAAACTGACTATTCTTTGGACTTTAGAGAATCTGACACAGTAGCAAATGTTTTATGTTGTTGATTTATGCAAGATACGTACAAAATACTGAGAAATGTAAGTTATGCATTACCTTCTAAAAGGAGGGGTCAGTTGCGGGTGCTGCACTGACGTCACAAAGAGCCGCGCTGGGATTGGTAGGACAGCGGGTGTGTGACTTACGCAAGGTTTGTAAAGGAGGGGTCGGTAGAAAGGATTGATACTGACGTCACTTAAAGCCGCGCTAGCATTGGCTAACCACACAGAATAAAGTTGAGTCTGATTTGATACGAAAATAAGAGACGCGCTACTATTGTAGGAAAAATTGAGTAACTATAAACATAGAAGTCCCAAGAATAATAATAGACAACGGATTTGTGTATGTACGATCCCACAATAACTGGGAGTTGGCCAGATAGAAACTATTTAGGGTTTGCTTACCAGCAATACTTAAGAGGAAGGTCACGGAAAATGTATGGTGAGAAAAGAAAAATGCAGAAAATAAAGAATTATTTCAAGAAAGATAAGCCTGTTAAAACTAGAGAAGGAATTCTCATTCCTCCTCCGAAAACTCTGCATCCTACATGATGGTAGAGAGAGGTTATCATACTTGTGAATGGTTAGAAAATTGGATTGAATACACAAAGGATGATGGAATTTTGGCTTTCCCAGAATACGGAACATTTGGGTGCCGATTCCGATCCGGGTAAAATTCTTTGCGTACGACTCGTATCCGTATATTTTCACGTACGAATCGTACAAGTACCGTACAAACTGCGAAGTACGATTTGTACGTGAAAAATACATACGAATAGCGTCGGGAAAAGTGTCCGATAGGGAGCCGGACATTTTTACATGCAAATCGTAAAACAGAAGTCCGAGCGCGCAAGTACGATCCGTACTGCCCGTCCGAATACACAACTGCATGTAAAAGGCCCCGTACGGAGCGAACGCTGTAGCACACATGTACACGGGTAAACTTGTGCCCGGATACGAGTCGTACAGCCCCCCCTCACCCCGCACATGTCAGCCCCATACCCCCGTATGTCAGCACCGTACCCCCCTCCGCACCGTACCCCAACACTGTAGCACAGCCCCGCACCTGTACGCGCCGCACCACAGGCCCGTCTCCCAGCCCCGCACCTGTACGCCCCGTACCCCAGGACCGTACCCCAGCCCCCCACCTGTACGCACCGCACCCCAGGCCCATCTTCCAGCCCCGCACCTGTACGCCCCGTACCCCAGGACCGTACCCTAGCCCCCCACCTGTACGTGCCGCATCCCAGGCCCGTCTCCCAGCCCCGTACCTGTACGCACCGTACCCCAACACCGTAGCCCAGCCCCGAACCTGTATGCACCGTACCCCAACACCATAGCCCAGCCCCGAACCTGTACGCACCGTACCCCAACACCGTAGCACAGCCCCGCACCTGTACGCACCGTACCCCAACATCCTAGCACATCCCCGCACCTGTACGCACCGTGCCCCAACACCGTAGCACAGTCCCGCACCTGTACGCACCGTACCCCAACACCCTAGCACATCCCCGCACCTGTACGCACTGTACCCCAACACCTTTAGCACATCCCCGCACCAGTACACACCATACCCCAACACCGTAGCACATCCCTGCACCTGTACGCACCGTACCCCAACACCGTAGCACAGCCCCGCACCTGTACGCACCGTACCCCAACACCGTAGCACAGCCCCCCACCTGTACGCGACGCACCCCAGGCTCGTACCCCAGCCCCGTACCTGTACGCACCGTACCCCAACACCATACCCCAGCACCCTCACCCAGCATCGCGTATGTACGGACCTTACCTACGTGAAAAATACTCGTACAGAACCAGGACACTGTAAAACAGCACAAGGAGGGTCAATTCGACTCGCACAACACCACAAAACACGTCAACATGACAAAATACATCTCCATGACTGACCTGGCACATCCAAACAGGCAAACAGAGGCCCTAAATCACAACCACCTCTTATAACACACCCACCATAAATTCAAACCCAGACACACCCACAAATGGACCAATAAAAAGGGCCCACACACACAACCCATGAGCCTTTGCAACAGACCCACTGCTGACAGACCCCACAGACAAACAACTGCACCTTACTTACACCTTAACTACACCTTAACCTACACACCTTCACACAACCTCATTCACAAACACCCCCTCTGCACATTCACACACACACCGTCACATTCACACCCACACACCCACAACCATCCACAACCACACCCCACACCATGCCCACAGTCAAGTAGCCAAAGTTCACAAGGGCGGAGCTGGACCTCCTCGTCAACGAAGTCATCAGAGTCGAGCCACAGCTGTTTGGAACATTGGTCAGACAGACCAGCATAGCCCAAAAAACAAGCCTGTGGCAGAGGATTGTCGATAAGGCGAATGCTGTTGCGTCCATCCGAAGGACCAGGCATGAATGCCAAGCCAGGTGGTACGATCTGCGCAGGGCAGTCAAGAGGAAAATGAACGAGGAATACGCCCAGAGTAACATCACTGGAGGCGGGCTGCCCCGCCGACCCGTACATTACCATCCCTGGGAGGAGAAGGTGATGGCCATGCTTCCGCCGGTGGGAGTACACGGAGTCGAAGGAGTCGCAGAGCCTGGTGAGTACACAAACAACTCACGTAACATGGGGGGAATGCCATCCACACCACAAATACACAAAATGCACGCAGCTTCCCCCAAGCCCTCACCGCACACAACCACACTCAAAAACCACGCTCATGCCACTAACGTCTCCATGCCCCATTCACAAATAAAGGCAATGCCATGTCCCAGGCCACACCAACCACAAACCCAAGACTGGATGTCCGGGATGCTGGGAGGGTGGGGCTCACACAACACATTGTGCAACTCCGAAGCAGACACCAATGCCCTCAGCCCATATGGCCTAGGTACATACCCATGCACCATGCCCAATGCACAGGGACTGGCAAAGTACTGACATGGTAGCTGACACTTGGCCCTGCTGTATGCAGCACAAGGCCCTCCTGTGACCACTGTACACTCAAACACCAACTACACAAGCTCAGATATCTAGCACAGGCACTCAAACTCACTGTCATGCCAGCATGAACCATGAGGGGACAGACACATCACTTGGGAGACCAAATGACAAATCACACTACATCCAACAGCAGGCCCGGTCACACACCCCCCCTCACACAAGCACACACTCCCGGGGCAAGCAACGGATTTACCCACTCTCACAATGGACATGTGACACAACAAGACCAATCCATCGCCAAATAAGCATCCGAGCCAAAATTCGACTGGTCAAACACTCAGGAGAACATACCAATCTGTCCCCTGCAACATACCCATCCCCAAGTGTACATTGAGAGGAATGCTAGGCACATCCAACTACCTGGAGGATCTGTGACAACTTGAATATGTATGAAACATGGATGTGGCATGAAACAGCATTAACATTGTCTCTCTCTCACACACAGGGCAACGTCATCGACCTCCCCCCAACAATGGGGGGAACAATCACAGTCCCAGGCTCAGCGTGAAGATGATCCCACTGGCAGCGACGACTCTCCCCACTCCGTGGATGACCCCGACCAACCTGGCCCCTCTGGTGCCCAAGCCCCTGCAGCACCTGCGTCAGGTACATCTGTGCCAACCCCCACCCCCATTCCTGCCACATCCCAGGAGACACCCAGGAGCACTGCTCGCACTGAACAACAGAGCCAGTCTGACCAGGAGGGACAAGGTTCTCCGGGCACCCAGGAGGAGGCAGACAACCCCGCAAATGCCATCCCTCAGGGGTCCCGTAGACCCGATGTGCCCACAACGGCAGGCCAGGCTCGTGTCGTCAGGGGTGGTGGGAGTGGAGGCAGGCGGAGGCGCGAACCTGACCAGCCAGCTGAGGGAACCGGTATGTCACACATACGGCACATCCTGGACACATACCGGCGTGACACCAGGGGCATCAGCCAGGTAGTGTCGAGCCTCACAGAGATGAAGGGGACCCTCGACGAGATGAAGAACCTGCAGGCCGAGCAACATGCCAGTCAACAACAACACCAAGGACGGATGGAGGCAAGACTGGCTGAGCTCCTGGCGGTGCAAACGGACATGAGCCGTTCACTCCGTCGGATCGCCGACAACATGGGCAACCCTCCCTGTGCCACCAGGCGAAGACCACCACCAGCCACAGGGAGGGAGGAGGAGGAGGATTCGTCCGACGGAGCATCACAAGCATCATCAAGGCCTGCATCTGAGGGTCCCCCCAGGAAGGTGGGTCATCCACGGAAAAGACTGTGAGAGTCAGCGGACCATCCACATCTCCCAGGTCACTTGGCCTGGCACCTGGCCCTCTGGTGCAACAGCAGCACCTCATCCAATGACATTCTCTGCCACATGGACTTGCTGGTCACAGTCTGACCAATGATGACCAACACTGTGGTCTGGACTCTGATGACTCCAACTGACAGGGATGCCATCTCCCCCTGTGAACTTTGGATTCTATGCACCCGGTAGAGCACCTTAGTACATCTACCAAAAGACTTACCCCACCAAAAATATATATATATTTTTTTTCATGAGATGTTGCTGTCATTTGGCATTAGTCCACAACATGTGTGTGTGTGCCTGAGTGTTGAACTAATTCCAGCCATCCATACCCTGGGATCTGAGTCTGGTACAGGACACACATGGGTCACAATTTATCAGTCAATGTAGACATGGAGCACAATACTCAGCTGTGATGGCCTCAAGCTGCTGAGGGGTTGCTTGCAATACTCTGCGGATAGATCTATTTGGAAGAGTATCATTAAGGCGTAGAGGTCATGCCTCAATTGGAGGAGTCCGGGGAGCGAGTCCCAGGTATGTGTTCCCAGGTGGGAGAACTATGTCCTGCATGCTGGAGTACGGTGGATCTGAAGAATGGTGGCCAGGTCAAGGTTGGATGCACAGAGATGGCACTACGGGTTCTCGGATGACAGTGGTACAAGGTTGGTGTTGGGTCGGGGTTGTGGCCTGCCTCCTGAGTGTGGGTGGGGAGTCTGAAGGTCATCCTGCAGCACACAGTGATCCATTGCAGCTACCTCTGCTGGACGGTGATGTGGCTGGGGCGCGGGATGTTGCAGCTGAGGTGTGCAGATGCAGCCTGGATGTGGACAAGTGTCCTGGGAGTTTGGATGTGGCTGCCCCGTAGAGGGCAGGGCAGTATTTGAAACGGATGTTGTCGTGGACCTGGGGGATGGTCCGTCTTTCCTTGGAGTGGATCTATCTGGAGATCATGTGCATAATGCAGAGGGTGTTGCAGTCTGAGGCACAGATGCTGGTGATTACCATGGCAAATGTGAGCAAGCAATCCATGATGCACACTATCTTGTGTGCATGGACACTGGGTGCTTGTGCGGGGCTTCTGCGGGTGGGACACAAGCAGTTAACCCAGCTGCAAGGGGACAATCCTCAGATGTTGACCTCAGTCCTGTAAAAGTCCAGCCTCAGGTGGCTGCTGTTCTGCCATTCATCAATAGATCTCATGCAATCTAGAATATTGGAACTGGCAATGTCTGCGTCCTTGGTGAGGGTGAGGAGCACCTGGCTGTCAATGGCATACGAGTTGATGAAGAGGTTGTGTGCGCATGTGAGGGTGGAGAGGGGGGTACTGGACACATTGTAGATTGACACGCTGAGAGATGATACCTGTGCCATGTGCCTCACAACGACAGCATACTACATGCAGAAGCCTTGAGTCCCACTCCCATGGCCTTGCCGCGGTACAGAGCCAGTGGGGAGTAGGAGGGACATGACCTGGTGGGTGTGACAGGGCCTGGAAGGCGTGGCAGTGCTGTGTAGGCAGTCGGAGTTGCACACTCATCATGCAAAGGTGTTGTGTGTGCACTTAGTGTATGCCTGAGAGCTGGCGGCAGATGTGTGGATGGACATTGCTTGGAGGGTGGCTGCAACATCAGACTGTAGTGTAATGTGGGTCATGCAAGGACATGAGGCTCGTGCAATGTGCACGTTGCATGTGCAGACGGTCCAGCCTTTGGCACCGCGTGGCCGCAACTGGGGCACAGACAAGCTGATGACAGCCAAATGAATGGGTTGATGGAGGAAGGGAGGAGCATCTTTGATGTGTGTGTGTTGCCAAATCAGGAAACTTCGTGTGCCCTTGCTGCAGTGGCTGCAACAGCAGGCGGCATGTCCTGGGAACTATGCCACAATTTCCACACAAAGACTAGGATGTCAGAAAGGACTACTGCAACATGTGTATGTCAAGGAAGGAGTGACCGGTTTTCAATGGCACACCCAGAAACAAAGGATGCACAATCCCCAAAGATGACTGACACCGGATCATGAAACTGACGGCCAAGCTGCGCACAGGAAACACACCCCAGAAGGTGTTGACGGCCCATTGTGGGGACCAACATACAAAAACACATACACAGCCATGGACTTCATGCACAATAGAGAATCAAATACATGTAGAACAGCATGCAGGTTGCTAATCTACACATAGACTCATATGCACAATCCTTGACAACCATGCCAGAGATGGCGCATGCACAGTGGCAAGAGACCTGCATTGACAGAGATGTGGCACCTTGGAGGCTGAGGAACACCTTTATTACTCAGGCTCACACCTATGGAAATGCATCAATATTAACAGACTCACAGGTCTTTTGGATTAACATGTGGGACCTACACTGGACACCCCCTTCGCACCACAGATACTGTAAATCCATGGGAGTGGCACACAAGTGAAGGGGGTGAGCCAAACATCCCCTGCTGCACACGGAGAGGCTGCAATTCCCCATTGAGCCTCTTATGGGTATGTCCCGCAATATGTCCACCCGTAGCCTCCCGTATGTTTCCGAGGGAAGTTGTACACACATTGATGCCTTCATCAAAAACCACAATCCCATAACAGATGACTGTCACAAAGTGTGACTATCAATTCATGTGAGTCATGCTACATGTCATGTGCCCCATGGTGAGTCGACATGTATGCATAGTAACAAAACCTGCACAGGAGCAGTGCCCACACATTACAAACAACTACCACACCCAAAAAGCCTTACTGCAATCCTTACCCAAAGGAGACTTTTCACCATGTCCGTGCATGTAACGCTGATTGAGCACACGTTGCATTACTCATGAGGAATAGCAGGAGCACAACGATGCCACGAGCAGACAGCATGCGCAACTACCTGGGGATGAGAGACACACAAGAAGTCAGGAAAATCATAGTCATCCGCATGCATGGTCATGTACTCTACATGAATAAGGTTGACACCATGCTAATTGTCAATTGAGTGTGTCAGCTAAAATGTGTGGAATGACATCAGCACTCGAGTGACACATCAGCACACACCTCAAAGTCACTTAGCATACAGTCAGCTGGACACACACATTGCAACACATGCCACACAAGGCTCCAAGCGTGCACACTCAGACCCAGGGACTCACCATTATGAGAAGAAGTTGCGTATGAGCTGACTCCGGATGTCCTCCTCCTCCTCCTCCTCCTCCTCCTCACTTGTCTCATGACCAAGGCCGTCATCCTCCACGGGCGGATGTTCCTGCGCATCGGGATCCAGGATGAGTGGCACAGCTTTCTCCACTGCCATGTTGTGCAGCATGCAGCACACGAGGAAGATTTTGCAGGCCTTCAGCGGTGCATATGGGAGGGGCCCGCCGGTCTTGTGGAGGCAACGGAATCGGCTCTTCAGGAGGCCAAACGTCCTCTCAATCACTCGCCTGGTCTGCCCATGGGCGTTGTTGCAACGGTGATCTGCAGCTGTTCTGGGGTTGCGGAGAGGCGTCATTAGCCATGGCATGTTGGGATAGCCAGAGTCCCCTACATGGAAACATCATGTAAAGAAGTGGGTCAGGAGATGCCGTCACATACTAAGATACCGCTAAATACTGGACAAACAGAATCTACCCACCAACAAGACATGCTCGTTCGTTGTGCAGCTGCAGCATCATTTCTGGTACCCTGCTATGCCTCATGATGTAGGCATCGTGTGCTGACCCTGGAAAACGTGCACAGACATGGGAAATCAGCATGTTAGCAAGACACACCACAAGGGCATTAATGGAGTGATAATGTTTACGGTTACGAAAGGCTACCTCCTGTGCCTGTGGTGGTACCAAAGCCACATGTGTCCCATCAATGGACCCAATTACATGGGGCATCCCTCCCAGGGCATAGAACTCACCCTTGATACCTGTCAACTGCTCACGAGTTGGAAAATGGATGAATTCATCCAGGTGCTCCAACATGGCTTCTAAAACATCATGTAGGACACGGCTGAACATGGTCTGGGACATGCTACCCACATCAGCTATGGTCAATTGAAACGTACCGGTGGCAAAGAAATGTAGGGCTGACATCACCTTCATCTTGGGGGTCAGCACAGTCTGATAACTGTGTCGCCATTGGAGGTGTGCCAGCCTGTTTGTCAGGTCCACAATTAACTGTTGGAGGAATCTGTAGCGGCGTATGCAGTCACGTTCCCTCATGGCAGCCAAGTCTGGCATTGGTCAGGGGAGAGGCGGTGCCCTGCAGAAATTTGGAAGGAATAACAAAGATTGAGTACATTACTACACCAATGTCAATGAACTGAGCACATGTTTAACAGCTAATACACATATGCTACATACTGAGTCTGGTCTGTGCAATACATCCTGCACACGTATGCCAGCCAGGTGATACTCCTACCAAGAGCCAGCTACAAACGTGGATTGTCAAGGTCTACATGACATGCCATGAAAGTAGCTGTGGGCCAGTGTGAGTGAACAGCCAGACACATTACAGGAGTGACATACATCCACATATGTGCATTTGAAGGATCTTATCTTATACAGACAGCTGGCGGCAAGCCAGACGCACAGGTCACATGTCATTGAAAAAGGACAGACCACACACCTTGCCATGAAGGGGTACATGTCAAAACGGATCACACAGACATTGAGGCTACACAGATATGTCCTCAGCTCGGAAGTCCCTGTTCGATGCATACAGACACACGTTACGTGTGATTCCACATGTGTCCTGGTGTGCGTAATAGTGTGACATGGGCATCTACACACAGACACATGTTGGATGCAGCTACAGCAGATGCAGTTGACGGAACACCAACAGCAAGCTCATGGGAACACATGACACACACATGACATAGTCACATCGTGGCACGCTGGTAGTTAGATGTCAGGTGTCATCATCCGTGTACCTGGCATCAGGGGACAGTTGCGGGTGTTGGTGACTGTGCCATGCCAGTGATGCAGTGCTTGACAAGTTTGTACTACATGCACACATGTAAAAGGTGTGAAGGAGAAGTGTGCCACATAGTGCCCCATCACACATGACATGTGTACACAGGTCATCACACAACTATTGTGCCACATCACTGCCTGACACACCTAGGCCCTACATATGAAGGACTGCACTGACAATGACTTGATGTCCATTCCTGTGCGAGTCTGACACCTCCATTCCTTTCCTGTGCGCCTCCTATCACCAGTGTAAGCTGTGAAACGCACCGTACACATGCTCTGAGGGCGTGTGTACGTTCGTATCACTATATCGGGGTTGGGCAGGAGTACGCATGTGTGTACGGACTGTACACACGTACGTGTACACACTGGTCCTATCCCTATGGTAGTGTTGCCGTAGGCGTACCCATAGAGATACGGGCCGTACACGCGTGTGTAGGGGTCGTATCCCTATGGTAGTGTTGCCGTAGGCGTACGCCATAGAGATACGGGCTGTACACGCGTGTGTAGGGGTCGTATCCCTATGATAGTGTTGCCGTAGGCGTACGCCATAGAGATACGGCCCGTACACGTGGGTGTAGGGGTCATATCCCTATGGGAGTGTCGCCGTAGGCATACGCCATAGAGATACGGCCCGTACACGCGTTTGTAGGGCCCGTAGCACTATGGTAGTGTTGTCGTAGGAGTACGCCATACTGCTACGGGCCGTACACACGTGGGTAGGGCCCGTAGCACTATGGCGTACGCCTATGCCAACACTACCATTGTGCTACGGGCCGTACTCACGCGGGTACGGCCCGTAGCACTATGGTAGTGTTGGCGTAGGCGTACGCCATAGTTCTACGGGCCGTACCCGCGTGAGTAAGGCCCGTAGCACTATGGTAGTGTTGGCGTAGGCGTACGCCATAGTGCTACGGGCCGTACACACGCGGGTACGGGCCGTATCACTAGAGTAGTGGTGCCCTAGGGGTACGTGTGAAACGCACCGTACCTGTGTGGGGATTTGAAAATTACAATGGGGACACATAAGGGACAAGTATTAGGGCCTACATGCATGCTGGTTGTCATGGATACCCAGTTTAAAGATCAAATGTTTCCATCATGTGGCCTGGAAAAAGCAGTTGGCCACATTATACATTGTTGCAAAGTGGTTGTTAACTTGACATGATGCAGCAAATTTGAAAAAATGCTAATGCTGTCACTGGTGTATGTTTAAAGGGATTGGAGGAAACATAGTATGCAAATGAGTCTGACCAATCACTCTCTACTCCTGTTACTGAAATAGCCCAGCAAGACAGATATAAGTCAGCCAGAACCCATGAGAGGGCACTTGCCGCCACAACCTTTGATTCGACACCACTGTTGCTGCTTGTGATTCCTCTGGCACAATGTCGCGGACTGTGGAGAGGGCCCAGCCATTCACACAGGAAGAGAATGAGGCGTTGCTGGACGTCATCCTCCCACAGTTCCCCAGCTTGTATGGTAGACCAGGGGTGCAGGTGAATGCTGACTCCACTACCTTTGACTGTGCCCCTTGTGACTGGCACTTCTGGCATTGTGTCCAGGTGTGACAGACATGAAATGTTGCTTAGAGTGGGTCCCGGGGGGGGGGGGGGGAATGGCTCATGTCTGGCATGCACAGAATGATGTGGTTCATGTGTGCACTCCTCACTTGCATTGTGCCTACTGTGACATTCACTGCATGCTGCATGGCACATACAGCATAGCTAATCCTCTTGGCCCTTCTTGTTCTACAGTCCTGAGGTGATTCAGTGTTCCCCCCGTGTGACAGGTGACTGTACCCACAGATGTGTGTGAGTTGAGTGGACCTGTGGTGAGAGTGTCCAAATGATCTGGACATTGATGTGTGTGAATGTTCCTTGTCATGTGGGTGAGTGTCTATGTGGAGTGTTGCACCACAGTTGCATGGAGGAGGCAACAGCTCTACCCATCTGATGTGAGAAGTGATCCGTGCTGTGTGTCTGACTTGCTGGCCTAGCCCCACGCCTGTGACACCCCCCAGGCAAGTGGCACATGTGCAGAGTGAGGTTTGTATCGGCTGTTGCCACTGGCAGGTGAATGATCTGTGCCTGTGTGTGTCTGTGTAGTCTGCTGATGTTGGGTCAGTGGCCTGGGGCATGTGACTGCTTGGAGGTGCTGGCCATCAGCTTTGTGTTGCTTGTGATGTACAGTGTGTGCCTTGATCAGGGAGTGTGTCGCACCCCTCATGCCACCTGTGTACTTCCAATGCCATGTAGTGCATTGGGCCTTACACAGAGGCCAATATCCCTATGACAAAGGTGCTATTATTTTGCAGCATACTATGCCCTGTTCAACAAATCAAAGATGTTCTAATGTGTGTCTCTGTGACATGGAGCAGGTGTAGTGATCTATTCTCACTTTGGCATCCTCACAGGTAACCGCCTACGAGAAGGGGAAGATATGGAAGCGGGCCGTCAGGGCCGTGATCTCCATGGAGGGTCGCAGTCGGCGCCTGGCACAGGTGAGGAAACGCTGGCAGGATATCCGGTGCTGGACCAGGAGGATCGCCCGGGTCCTGCTGGGGGACTCACCAGAAGGCAAGAACCACGGGCGCCGGCGCCTGACCCACCAAATGAAGCGTGTCCTGGCGGTGGTCTTCCCTGACATGGATAGGCGGTTACAGGAGAAGCAGCAGCAGTAAGGGGTTAGGTACATGTGTGTTTGTTGTGTGTCACCAGCTTTGGGAAGTGCTCAGTCGCATGGATACACTGCCAGGGTTAATATGTGCATTGCATTTTCTGTTCCCCAAAGTCATCCGCTGCTTTTCTTCCTCCTTTCCCCTCCTTGACATGTGTTCCCTGGTCTGTGTGTAATCACTATTGCACATGGTCATCTAGGCTGGCAGTTAATCCAAGTGCACATTGCTGTCTGCATCATGTGGGGGTGGGGTCGGAGACATGTGTTGTTACCTTGCCTGTGCCCTGTCCTGTTCAGTCATTTGGGGGTCCATATCAGTTGGCACTGATGCTGAGTCTCAACATAGGAGTGTGAGTGTTCAAATGAACAGACTTGCAGCATGCATAACCGATGTTGTGGCCTCAGACATGATGTGCATGGGTGGGAGATATGCATAGTGCCGGGACGGTAGCTCATGTTACAGTCAGATAATTCCAGGACCATGGAGCAGTGTGCCCACTACAGTACCCTAAGACACCCTTGCCTCGGTATCATGTGTGTCATCCAACACTGTGCCCATTCTCAATGTGTTCAGCATAGTTTTGCCTCTGTGGCATTGTTCCCTGGCATCATTTTTATTTATCTAAAGTGTGCTACATGTGCCCATTGTACAGGCTGACCTCATTTTGCTTCTGCATCCTCACACTGGCCAGTGCCTGTGTGTCTATGTACAACAATCTGTTGAGGTTTTTTGTCACAAATATGTGTTGGCAGCCTCACGAGGTGATGTGGAGAACATTTAGGATTTCCTGATGCACTTTTTAGTAAACCCAGATTGAGAGGTGTCACTTCTTGAACTGTCTCAATCACATTGTCTCAGGTATGGGGTGTTTTTGCGGGCAAGGACTACATGTCCAAACCTTATGTCTCCTTGCCAGGTCTGACCAGTGTGTGATGATTGTCTGGACAGGCACTCAACGTGCAGTGACCCAGGCATGTTGTGCAGGGTGTCATGTTTGTGCTTTGCAGCATGTTTCACAAGTTAAAAAACATGTTTCCTGCTCATCCATTATTGGCACGCATGTGTGCTCCAGATGCTATGTGGTTGGGTCTGTGTGTGCTGACATCTGTGTGGACATTCTTCGTTCACATCAGGGTGTCTCCTCAGAGCAGGTGCTCCATATTCCAACACTATTTCAGGGCCATTTGCTAATGCATTGTCCTGTGTCTGGACATGTGTGCCACTCCACATGACAGGTAGTGTGTCAGATGTGTTGCCAACTGTGTCATCATGGTACGGATGGCCATGTGACAGGTGGCATGTTTTAAGTTGTTATTCAAGAAGTCATGTGCCCTGGCACTCACTACACTTGTCAACATGTCCCAATAGTTTATATGCTTCACTTTGATTTTTGTAAAGGACAATGATGTACCTGCATGACAGATGTCTCCCAAGGGAGTGCACAAGTACCACTTTTACACTTTTGTGGAACACGCTGGCACAATTAGAACATGGGCACATTTCTGTCCAAAATTAGTTTAGGAATTATACATATCCATGTTCCCACAGTGTGTTGGCATTTGGGTTAGTCCTTGGTTGTTGCTGATGCCAACTTACCGGTGTCAAGTCATCCCGACCACCGTGGTGCCATGTATATGTACTTCCTGATACCACATTTCTTCTTAACATTGGCTTCTTGGTATTAGGCGGGCAGCTCATACAATGACTGTGTAAATGTAGTTTTGTGTGCACCTCCTTGTGGGACTTCTGATATTCATGCACATGTGTGTTCTGTTCCACAGGTGGGACATTCACACATTCCAAATTTGTCAATTGTGTAAAGTTTTGTGCTTCCCAATGGATCAGATAGTATTACTTTTGCTTTTCTACAGTACTCACAGGTCTATGAGTGTGGGGACCCCTTCAGCATTGGCGTCTGTTATTTGGCATTGGGTGCACCAATACTATTTCGTTCACAGTGACCAGGAGGTGGCATGCCGTCATGGTCTGCCTGTGCTCCACTGTTCACAGACACTAGCTTCTCTGTATAATTGGATATCCAGTTATTTGCTGTGGTGTCCTGATTTTCATTATTTCAGGGGGCATGTTGGGTGAACCAACTGGGGAGTGCAGGGCTTACATATGTGCTGGGTATTCTAGATGTTCCTCATGATGCTTTTCATGATATGCACTGTGACCTATTTAGTTTGGACTCATGTGTCAGATGTACACAGGTGACTGATTATTTCCTGACTCTTCACCTTGCCCACAGCATCATCGGGGGACACCGAGGGAGACACCTGCACGGATGTGGAGGAGGAATCCAGCACCAGTGCCACCACTCCTAGTGAGTCGGCAGCATCAAGTGGCACGGAGGGCGAGGGGAGTGCGGCGGAGGACCTGGGTAGTACCACCACCGACTACGACGCAGACGGGTCAGAGGCTGAACTCCCTGAGGGGGCGGAGGCATCTCCAACAGCTGGCAGCAGCACTACAACTGTCACCGCCCCCTCCATTCCCATCACCGCCCTCCCAGTTGCTCCGGTCCCTTCTGTCCGTGTAGGGCAACAACGTGTCTCCTTCGTGCCAGGCACCGCACCCCCTGCCCCTGTCTCCCCTACTGCCCTCACTGCCGAGTCTGTGGACATTCAGCGGCAGTTGCAGGTTGGGCAGACATCGATCCTGACTGTCCTCCACGGCCACACCAGACTGCTGACACAGATGGTGTCGTACATGGAGGGCATGTCATCAGCGATGTCTGACCAACGGATGTTGCTGAGGTCCATGGACTCGTCACTGACGGCAGCAGTGAGTGTCCTGCAGCTCTTGTTTCCCCCCTACCCCTGCGCCATCCACACTTCCCACTCCCATTCCTGTCCCAAGCACACACACACCTTCCCAGGCAGGCACCACACCAGACACAGGCAGCACACCAACAGGGAAGGGCAAGCGCACACCTCCTGTCACTCACACTCAGGGGGAAGAAGGCACACCCACTGGGTCTAGGCCACACAGGCAGACACGCAGCCACAGTCGGAGTCCGCATGCCTCACTCCCCAGTCCCTCCAATGTCACTCCCCTCGGCTCCCCTGCCCCACAGTCTGAGAAGGAGACCTACTTGGCTGTGCTGGGCCTCAGCCCCACTGTTTCACCTGCGAGCAAACGGGCAAGGCACTCCACGGGTAGGGGAGTTGAGTCACCCCCCTGTCCACCACCTCCCCCAGTAGCGCTGCAACCCATCCCTTCGACACCCCCCCTCCTTGGGGCCTATGGTTCCTTCGGGTGCAGGGGAGACGCTGCAAGAGCTTGCGGACGTGTGCAGCGCAATACTGACCTCCACCTTTGGCGCTGCCCCACCCCCTGTGGTGGAGTCGTCTGTCCCTGCACCCCCAACACCTGCCCTACCCTCTCCTGTCCCTGCGGTGCCTGGTCCTTCCCCACATGATGCCCCCACCCCAGTCGATCAACCAGAGGTATCTAATGTGCAGGCAAGCTAGGGGAGACGGGTGGCCATGTGTCCCCCCCCCCCAGGACTTCGTGTCTGGACTGGCCTATGGCCTTTGTAAATAGTGTCCTTTTCTACTTTTTGTTTTCATGCTGAATAAATCATGTTGTTTTTACTTTGCACACAATTGCTTTTCAGGTATTGATGTTGGTGCTGATGCTCCATGAGTTGGGGTGGTGATCATGTGTTGGGTATCTGGGAAATGTAGTAGTCTGCTGCTCATGGGGTGGACCCTGGTATCTGCGTGGCATCACAAGGTCTCTGCAATGATTCTTTGGTCGTGTATGCTCTTTGTGTTTTGAGACATTGTCCCAAGGAGTGTTCCTTCCTCTGTGGCACCTGACATCTTCCCTGCAGGGAGTTGCACCATTGTTGTGCTGACCTGTGTCTACATTCCCTTGGTGGCTGATGGATCCCTTCAACTATGTCCATGCCTGCTCAGCAATGTGTCCGGGTGCATCGTCTGTGCCATCCTTGGTAGTCACTGTACTTGTGTATAGAGTATGTTGCCATGCCTCCATGGGGAAATGGTCGCTTCTCCGCACTATGCATGTGTGTACTCCCAGCCTAGCACACATATGGTACTTGTTCTGCAGGGTATTTGGTCACCTGACTGACAATTGTGGGCATTGTATCTGTGGGAAGTCCACCCTATTCCTTCCATGGGAGACAACAACGTGGTGGCTGTGCCAGCACCTGTACATTCCTATCAGTCCTGGAATGTGCATGACAGTGTGTTTTCCCTTTGGCTCTCTTAGTTTAGTGGGTTTCACATAACTATACAGTCTTGTGACATGATCTCAGTGTGTGTATTGTGCTGCATCCGCCAGGGGTGGGTATGCATGTGTCATTTGTCATCGTACCCACATGTGGTGTGTCATGCAGTGGGGGAATGACATCCATCCTCATGGGAGTGGGACACTGCTGTCAGTGATGTGTTGATATGGCACTCTCAACATAGTCGCACATTGGGGATGCCTTCATGGACCCATGGAGTTGTGGTCATCTGAGGATGATGCACCCACCCCTCATATGTCAGGCCACTGCTGGGAGTGATATGCACCCACCCCTCATATGTCTGGGCACTGCTGGGAGGCCTCTGCACCCACCCCTCATATGTCTGGGCACTGCTGGGAGGCGTCTGCACCCACCCCTCATATGTCTGGGCACTGCTGGGAGTGATATGCACCCACCCCTCATATGTCTGGGCACTGCTGGGAGGCCTCTGCACCCATCCCTCATATGTCTGGGCACTGCTGGGAGTGATATGCACCCACCCCTCATATGTCTGGGCACTGCTGGGAGGCATCTGCACCCACCCCTCATATGTCTGGGCACTGATGGGAGGCCTCTGTACCCACCCCTCATATGTCTGGGCACTGCTGGGAGTGATATGCACCCACCCCTCATATGTCTGGGCACTGCTGGGAGTGATATGCACCCACCCCTCATATGTCTGGGCACTGCTGGGAGGCCTCTGCACCCACCCCTCATATGTCTGGGCACTGCTGGGAGGCCTCTGCACCCACCCCTCATATGTCTGGGCACTGCTGTGAGTGATATGCACCCACCCCTCATATGTCTGGGCACTGCTGGGAGTGATATGCACCCACCCCTCATATGTCTGGGCACTGCTGGGAGGCCTCTGCACCCACCCCTCATATGTCTGGGCACTGCTGGGAGTGATATGCACCCACCCCTCATATGTCTGGGCACTGCTGGGAGTCCTCTGCACCCACCCCTCATATGTCTGGGCACTGCTGGGAGTGATATGCACCCACCCCTCATATGTCTGGGCACTGCTTGGAGGCCTCAGCACCCACCCCTCATATGTCTGGGCACTGCTGGGAGTGATATGCACCCACCCCTCACATGTCTGGGCACTGCTGGGAGGCCTCTGCACCCACCCCTCATATGTCTGGGCACTGCTGGGAGGCCTCTGCACCCACCCCTCATATGTCTGGGCACTGCTGGGAGTGATATGCACCCACCCCTCATATGTCTGGGCACTGCTGGGAGTGATATGCACCCACCCGTCATATGTCTGGGCACTGCTGGGAGGCCTCTGCACCCACCCCTCATATGTCTGGGCACTGCTGGGAGGCCTCTGCACCCACCCCTCATATGTCTGGGCACTGCTGGGAGTGATATGCACCCACCCCTCATATGTCTGGGCACTGCTGGGAGTCCTCTGCACCCACCCCTCATATGTCTGGGCACTGCTGGGAGTGATATGCACCCACCCCTCATATGTCTGGGCACTGCTGGGAGGTCTCTGCACCCACCCCCCATATGTCTGGGCACTGCTGGGAGTGATATGCACCCACCCCTCATATGTCTGGGCACTGCTGGGAGGCCTCTGCACCCTCCCCTCATATGTCTGGGCACTGCTGGGAGGCCTCTGCACCCACCCCTCATATGTCTGGGCACTGCTGGGAGGCCTCTGCACCCACCCCTCATATGTCTGGGCACTGCTGGGAGTGATATGCACCCACCCCTCATATGTCTGGGCACTGCTGGGAGGCCTCTGCACCCACCCCTCATATGTCTGGGCACTGCTGGGAGTGATATGCACCCACCCCTCATATGTCTGGGCACTGCTGGGAGTGATATGCACCCACCCCTCATATGTCTGGGCACTGCTGGGAGGCCTATGCACCCTCCCCCATGTCTCTGTCCACTGCTGGGAGTCCTGGGCACCCACCCCCATGTCTCTGTCCACTGCTGGGAGTCCTCTGCAGACACCCACCCACCCACCCGCACCCTTGGTGCAGTACACTGCTGTCCTGTGCATACACACACACCAATATACTGCTTATATGCTGCACCAGGCCCTATGCCAACATTCGTGGCGTGTGTACGCCTTGTATCCATTCTGTACTGGTGCCATAGGGGTAACGGTGGGACGGACCCTAACCCCTCATTCATAGGGTGTACGGGCCGTACCCACGCTCTGAGGGCGTGGGTACGGCGCGTACCACTCCATCACCACTCCAATGGTGGTACGGGCCGTACCCACGCTCTGAGGGCGTGGGTACGGCGCGTACCCCTCCATCACCACTCCAATGGTGGTATGGGCCGTACCCACGCTCTGAGGGCTTGGGTACGGCGCGTACCCCTCCATCACCACTCCAATGGTGGTACGAGCCGTACCCGCGCTGTGGGGGCGTGGGTACGGCCCGTACCACCATTGTTGTGGGGATGGAGGTGTACGCGCCGTACCCATGCTGTGGGGGCGTGGGTATGGCCCGTACCACCATTGGAGTGGTGATGGAGGTGTACGTGCCGTACCCACGCTGTGGGGGCGTGGGTATGGCCCGTACCACCATTGGAGTGGTGATGGAGGGGTACGCGCCGTACCCACGCTCTGAGGGCATGGGAACAGCGCGTACCCCTCCATCACCACAACAATGGTGCTCTGGGCCGTACCCACGCCCCCACAGCGTGGGTACGGCACGTACACCTCCATCACCACTCCAATGGTGGTACGGGCCGTACCCACGCCCCCACAGTGTGGGTACGGCACGTACACCTCCATCACCACTCCAATGGTGGTACGGCCCGTACCCATGCCCCCACAGCGTGGGTACGGTCCGTACCACCATTGCCATGGTGACGGGTACGCGTCCACTTCCGTTGTGATGGTACGTAGGGAGTGGTGGACACGCCCCCCCGAAGTGACCAGAGCCAGGAGGTCATGTATGTACAGGACATATTTACAATTTAACTTGGGTGGGGGTTATGTTTCCTGCCCCTGCCCCCCCCCCTTTGCTCCTGGGTGTTGTTCTGACCTTCTGCGGCGTCTGCGTTGGTTTCTGTGCACCAGGTCGTAGGCTAGGAGGGCCGAGATGACACGTAGGATGGGGTCCATGGCTGTCCGTCGCGTACCGGTGCTCCTTCTTCGCTTCGTCCTCAATTTCCCGGCAGTTTTTGGCTGCCGTAAAAAATGGTCCGTGCGGAGTGACGTAGGCATGAATCATACTTGCTGGTCCGTAAAACGCTGCCTGACTCCGTCCGGACGTCACGTACGCGATGTCCCGGATCGGAATTGTGGGTATTTTTTCGCCGCACGTACTTTTGAATGAATCGTACGGAAATGGTATTTCTGTACGATTCGTACTTGCTGGTTTGTAAGGAGGATTTCCCGGGTACGAGTCGTACGGAGAAAACGCTCCGTGCGACCATTCGTACCCGGGTTTTACAGGATCGGAATCGACACCTTAATGGGAGAATTTTACATAATCTGTGTACAAGAATGAATGAATTAGAACCCAGACCTAGGTTGACCCACTATAAGGCATTAGAAGAATGGGAAACTGAGACATTTGAATGAGATAGACCAAGGTGTAACAGGAATTTGAGTAACTTCTACCCAAAATTTCCACCTGAAACTTGAGACAAACAAATGAAACAATGGAGACAAACCATGTTAACCGAGGGATTATATCCTGTATTAATGGCTGATGAACAGACAGGAAGTAAATGTACAGAGAAGAAAAAACACTCAATGACAGGTGGAGGAGACACTGATAAAGATTATTTAGATGAGATAATAATGAGAAGTCCTCCGCCATATCAGGAAGGGGCAAGTAGAATTACCCCGAGCGCTCCACTCCAGGAGACACCCTTGGTGCCACAAGTAGTACATGATGGAACAATAGAAAGGGTACTCCAAGAAAAGGAAAGAGAGGCAATAAATAAAAATAGAGAAGAATTAATACAGAAGACAACACAGTTAAACGCCAATCCGAAAGCTCTAACTATACCTGTAACTATAGGTCCTGTTGTCCCGTTGTATGGAGATAAATCAAACTGTCCTAAAACTCCCGTCATGACTACACCAATCATAGAACCTGGAAAAAGAAAAATAATAGTCGACGACCAAGCTAGTGATTGCGAGTATGTAATTTCCTTAATGGATTTGCCAATAAGAGGGCAAATAAATGACACACCCAGAAGAGTCACACCAGGTGGTTCAAAAGAGGTGCGAATAGAGACATCCACTGGAACAAAGAGTGCCACACTAATAACACCAGAAGAGTTAGAAAGATGGACACGAGATATAGAAAAACCCGATCCCCCATCAAAAATACCAGATGTTTTTAAACTAAGAGTAGAATTGGAAGAAATGATAGCAGGAAATGTAGGGTTGGAAAGGTTGAATACCTTCAATGAGGAAGAATTGTTGTTCATTTGCAGAAGTATAACTCGAAATACACAACATTTTCATGAAAAATTAATGAATCTGGCTTTGGAAATGGGAATTGATGTGGGAAGATCAAAGGTTCTTCAAAGACCTTATAGAGCAGAATTTTCTGATAAGTATTTAGAAAATATGAACGTGTCTGGGAGAAAGTTGCAAGTTAAGGAATTGATGACCATATTGCAAAAATGGGGAGACCTAGACAGATGGAAAGAAAGGTGGACAAAGAAAAAGAAAGAAGCACAGGCCACGCGAGTAACATCAGAGTATTTAATGAAAGAAACAGAAAAGGCAGAAGGGTTGTACCCAATGAGAGAAGTTCCAGGGGGAGGTTATGTCCCATGGACTAGACAGGATATTTTGTCATTTACAAATGATTTCCTAAAACTGAGGGAGAAGCCTGTGGAATGGTATAGACAAGTCGAAAGGTTTGTGAAGGTTTTGAAAGTTCTGTTGAAAGATTTGGATGGTTTGTTTGACATAGTGGTACCAGCTGATTTGTGAGCTGAGTGTAAAATTACGGTTGATTGGCCAAATACCCGAGAGACAAGAAAACAGGAGACCGTCTGAAGAAGTAATGAGAAAATATAACCAGGTTATAACTTTCTTGAAAGGGAAAATTCCCCCAAAGGAGACAGATTGGGTAAAGATACATAGGACAACTCAAGAAAAAGATGAATCAGTCCATACATATTATGAGTGCCTTCTACAGGTGTTCAAACAGTATAGCGGGGTGGAAAGCATTGAAAATAAAGATATGACTCATTTTGTATATCGAATTGTAAATGAATTAAATTGACAATAGACTAAAGATTTTAGAAGAAAAGAAATGTGGGCTCAAGTTAAATTGGCAGAATAGCAAGAAATTCAGTTAAATAACATAGCAGGGAAATCAGGAAAAGGGCAAGGAAATGGCGAAAATAATGGGGGAAAACAAAAAGGTTGATTAAGTAGAGAAGAGGCAAAGAAGAAATTCCCTTGTCATGGGTGCGGAAAATTGGGGCATTGGAAGAACGAGTGTAAGAATATACAAAATAATAATAATAGCCCAAATCAAAATTAAAATCCACAGACGCAGAATGAGGTGATAATGAGTCAACCACAACAGGTTGTAAACCTGCAGCATCAATTGCCACCTGCCCCTATGCCAAAATTTGTGAGTCAAGCAAAGTACAGTACGGACACTGGATTTCAAGAAGGAAGTGGTAAGAAAACTTACCTAACATCACAGTTTCTTTTGCAGGATTCTTATTTTGAAGATCAAGATCAATGACGGTGCCTGAGGGGGGGGGGGGGGGGGGGGGTGATGAGGATTGCGTACTTGGCGCATCCTTACCGGTAGATCAGTCAGGTCTGTATATCGACGGGAAGGTAGAGGGAAATGATATTACCTTTTTGTTGGACACTGGCGCTACCCGTTCTACTGTGAGAACAGCAGACATTCCAAACCTACCCCTCTCGGGAGAAGCGATCCAAGTAGTGGGCGTTTCTAATAAACAAATTAGGACCCCTATTACAAAGCCAATGGAAGTATCCATTGGAAACTTCAAAGAGATGCACAAGTTTGTAGTGTGCGACTCCAGTTCCGTGAATTTATTAGGAAGAGATTTGTTGTGCAAAATGAATTGCACCATATTCTGCACACCGGATGGTGTTGCCATTCAAACCCCAGATGAAGGCGGAATATACAAAATCATGCTAGCTAAGCAAGGAGCAGAAGTAAATGAGTTGTATTCAATAATAACCCAGGACGACCTGCCAGAAGAAGTAAAACTGACAGTAAATCCAGATGTGTGGGATTTCACTGGAAAAGAAGTAGGATTAATGACAGATGTAGACCATGTGAAAGTGACTGTAAAGGAGGGTGCAGTTTTCCCAAACACCCGGTAATACAAAATGAGTCCAGAAGTCAAAGCGGCTGTTGCAGTAGAAATAAACAGAATGGTCGAACAAGGCATATTAAAAGAGATTTTAAGTAGTCCCTGTAACTCACCTATAATTGGCATTAAGAAAACAAATGGCAAATTATAGGGTACTTCAAGATTTATGAAAGATTAATAAGATTGTTGTACTCTGTTGTCCAGTGGTGCCCAACCCTGCAGTGATTCTGTACCAAACACCATGGAATGCGAGGTGGTTTACCGTGATTGAGTTATGTCATGCTTTTTAGGTCTCAGCTGCGCTTGCGCAGTCTAGCTCCGAGATTTAATGACTTGGAGAAGAGGGGCTTGAACCCGTCCCTCTTCTCCCCTGTTCTCCATTGGCTGGCCTCTTGAATGCTGGCCAGCCATTGGAGAAGAGGTCAGTCATTCCGATCAGGCCCCGTCCTTTTCGGATCGGGGGGCGTGTTTTTTGCAAGAAGTCTCATTCTCTCCTCCAGGCAATGGCTGGAGGAGAGAAAAGACAAACACGCCCCCGAGACCGAAAATGCCGCTGCCTTTCTCCGAGGCATTTCTGCTCTGCCTCGGAGAAAGGCGGCGGTGGATATGGCGTCTGAAAAACTATCCAGTGGTCCGTGGGGCACAGTCTGCAAGCGCGGGTGTCAGGGGCAAATCTATAATATGCCCTTTGTTTACTGCCTTGTCTACCTTTCTGTCTTTTCTCTATCGTTGTCTTTGTTCTTTAATCTTCACTCAACTTTCCAGATTATAACCGTTTTTTCCCATTCTATATGTTCTTTGTTCCCTACCTTATCTATCGTCCTGTGTCTTTTATCTGTTTCTCTTAATATTCTTTGATGTTCTGGCACGGCTCCATTGCATATCCATAGTCCTATTCCCCGCGGCCCTTCTCTCTCCCGTGCTGTGAGTACGTTTTTTTTTTATCACAAGCATTGCCTCTGATTGGCTAAGGGTGATGTCACCCTGGCTGAGCTGGCACCTCCCATTCTCTTCCATTAAAAGCTCAGCATAAAGCTAAACAGGCAGGCGTCCTACCGAGAACAACCCCCCCCAAAACACGGAAAGGCCGGGAGAGCAGAGACATTGTGCAGCCCGTAGCCAGCGGAGGTGGTCAGACCCAGCACCCGAGTCACAACGCGCAGAGCCACTGATGCAGATAAGAGGCCCCGGAATCTGCGTGTAAAAGCAGCACGGGGTACGAAGGGTTACTCTAGGGAGTCTCTGTGTCTAGGTACTGTGCTGCCTGGGAAGCGTAGCCTGTTTGCAGTGTCTGTAAATGAGCAGGTATATCATGGTCTGCCTGTGGCCGTGCGGGGAGTCTTGTGTTTGCGTCTGCATGTGATGGGTCTGTGTGCATGGTAATTCTGTACGTGCATGGTATGTATGTGTGCGATGCATGTATGAATCAATATGCATTGAAAAGTCTGTGTGAATGGCGAAAGGTGTGTGTGTGAATGGAGCAGGTTGGAGCGTGTGTATGTAATTGATGCGTGCAGGGCGAGTGTTCGCATATCGTACGAAACGTATGAGTAGATGTGCTGGTCTGTATGATTAGATCTCAAAATATGGGCGATGGATTTGTACGTGTGCTAATTAATAGCAACATGACAGGTGTGTGGAGTAAATAGTACCATATTGTTACGTATATGATCTGTATGTGTGTATGGCAAGGCTGACTGCTTCCTGACTGGTCTGTATGTGCGCGAGAGAGCTGTCGGCATGTGTCTGCACGTGAATGTGGCGGGTCGCATTTAATATTCAGTTTTTTGTGAGGTTATCTGAACCCCACTTCTCTAGCCTTGCCTTAAGTTTGTACACATCGCTGTTTTCATAGATGTTAGTACACTTGCTTCCGTTTATCTGAACAGGGACTGCATCTCCCAGAGTGCACCCTGTGTTAAAGAAAGGCGTCCAGGGGCCAATTCACCTTCTGGTAAAACTAAAGATTACAATCGGCCTTATGCCACCCTAAGCTTGAATGCGTGTTTGTATTTGGATATGTAATTCTGTGTAACACGTCACGTTGTAAGGACCGTATGTTTGGTGTATTGCCTTTGTCTTTTGTGCAGTGTTTTCTAGGCGCTGTAAATGGCCGGTGTCCCTATTAAACAGCACTCATTAGCGACACTCTCTCACTACCTCACTCTCTCTCTCAAATACACTAAGTCACTTACACTCACTCTTTCTCTACCTCACTACATCACTCTCTGTTTCTATCTTAATACCTCACAACATCCCTCACTACCTCACTCTCTTTCACTACCTCAATCTTTTTCTATCTCACAACATCACTCACTGTTTCTATCTCACTACGTCAGAAAATACCTCACTCACTAACTCACTCTTTCACTACCTCACTCTCTATCTACCTCACTCTCTCTCACTACTTCACTCTCTATTTCAATACCTCTCTCTCTCTCTCCCTATCTCACTACCTCGCTCTCTCTTTGCTAATGCAATAGGTATCACATATGCAAAAAAAAAAAAATGTCACTAGAATTGACAATGCCATTTATTTAGGGGTACAAAAATAATAAAAAATAATGAGCAATACCAATAGCTCTACCTAGAGTGTTGCCGAGACCATTGCATTGTAAATGCTTGTTTCTCCATCCCATTGCATCAAGATAGCCAGTTTTTATTTTCCTTTAAATTTGATGATCGTGTTTATGCTTGGAATCATGTCCCTCAAGGGTACACAGAAAGTCCATCAATTTTCAATCAGATTTTGAAAAAAATGTCTTGAGACTTTGGTAATGCCTAAGGACTCTGTCCTCGTACAGTATATTGATGATCTTTTAGTCGCTTCAAAAACAAAAAATGACTGTGTGACAGATTCCATAGCTTTGCTGAACCATTTAGCCAAAGGTGGACATAAAGTGTCCCCTGAGAAGCTACAGTTTTGCAGAAAAGAAGTGAAATATCTGGGACACCAGATAGAACGTGGAGAAAGGAGAGTGACCTCAGAAAGAATAAAAATAATAAAACAAATGAAGTTGCCACAAACCCAGAAGGAAATAAGAATGTTCCTAGGGGTAGTTGGGTATTGTAGACAGTGGATTATGGGTTTCTCCATGCTGGCGAAACCTTTGATACAAATGACAAAGAAACGAGCAAAAGAACAGATAGAATGAGATGATGAGAGCACAAAATCCTTTCTGAAATTACGATATTGTTTATGTGAAGCCCCTGCTTTAGGTATGCCCAACTATTCAAAAGATTTCACGTTATTTTGTTGTGAGAAAGATAATTGTGCCCTCTCAGTTCTAACTCAGATTCATGGCCTGATGCGACGCTCAGTGGCATACTTTTCTGCTACCTTAGATCCTGTAGCATCCGCTTTGCCAGGATGCCTAAAAGCTGTGGTAGCAATATGTATGAGTCTGGAGCAAAGTGAGACAATTGTGATGGGACACCCTGTAAAGGTATATGTTCCCCATGCAGTTGTTATTCTTTTAACATGAACTCGTACCCAGTACCTTACTCCAAGTAGATTAACAAAGTATGAAAGGATCATTTTAGGTGCAGAAAACGTGACCATTGTTCGATGTACTGTACTTAATCCAGCTACTCTGTTACCAGATCCATACAATGAGGAAGTAAAAGATGACCCAGAACATAACTGTCTTGATGTAACAGAACTTAGTACAAAACCACGACCAGATATGCAAGATGAACCATTAAAAGATGCTGAGCATGAATTCTTTGTAGATGGTTCATGCATGCACCATGAAGAGGGAGGATTAAGTGCTGCTTATGCTGTGTGTACATTGGCTGAAATAGTCGAAGCATCCTATTTACCAGGAGTCAGGTCTGCACAAATAGCCAAATTGATTGCCTTAATTAACGCCTGCAAAAAGGGGAAAAATTGGAGAGTAACCATTTACACTGACAGTTAGTATGGTTACGGGATTGTGCATGACTTTGGCCAGCTTTAGATGCAGCAAGACTTTCTGACGTCTTCAGGGTCTCCCATTAAAAATGGAAAATGTGTAAAAGAATTACTTGAAGCAATATAATTACCAAAAGAAGTGGCAGTGGTTAAGTGTGCCGCATACCAGTCAGGAAATGATCGTGTGACTGCAAGCAATTGGCACACTGACCAGGTTGCCCAACATTGTGCCAGATACTGAATAGCAGTAAACAGAAAAATTGAAAATTGTCAAAACAGCTGCCAACTTATGCTATTGTCAGGATTAGAAACATGGAAAGAAGTGAAATATCTACAGAACGAAGCAGAAACAAAAGAGAAGGAGGAGTGGGTGAAAATTGGTTGTACACAAAGGTCTGAAGATGATGTGTGGGTTTACTTAGACGATAGACCTGTGTTGCCAGACAGTATGCTTGCACCTATGGCTAGAATGTATCACGGAGACACTCACATAGGTCGAGATGCAATGATTATACTTTTCAGGCAGGATTGGTTTAACCCAAGGTTTAGAAATGTTGCCGATAGGCTTTGCCAAAGGTGTTTGACATGTCAGCAAATGAATCCAGGCAAGAGAACAATAGTCTATATGGGTAAAATTAGAAAGGCTGAAGGACCATTCATAAGACTTCAAATTGACTTCATTCAGTTACCTGCTTGTCGAGGATTAAAATATGTACTTATCATCGTATGTTTATTTTCAAAATGGGTGGAGGCATACCCCACCAAGAGAAATGACAGTTTTACCGTAGCCAGACTCCTATTGAGAGAGCTCATTCCTGTGTTTGGTTTTCCAGTAACTATTGAATCAAATAGAGGGTCTCATTTTAATAATGAAATAATTCGATTAATTTGTGAAGCATTTAAAATTGAACAGAAGTTGAACTGCGCATACCACCCAGAGGCATCTGGAGTGGTAGAACAATTGAATGGCACAATTAAGTCGAGGTTGGGGAAAGTGTGTGCATCGACTCCACTAGACTGGCCTGATGCCCTACCTCTTGTTCTGATGGGACTCAGAACTATTCCAGACAAAAATACTGGATTGAGTCCCCATGAAATCATCATGGGAAGAGCAATGAGGCAGGCATGCTTACCAGGACACAAGTTGTTGAATATAACTGATGATTTGGTACTGGAGTATTGCAAAGAATTGGCTTACCAAGTGCGTTCTATCTCTCACCAGGTTGGAGAGGACGCAGAGGTCAGGCAGCCGATTCAATCGCATGATCTGAATCGTGGTGACTGGGTTGTAGTGAAGAATCACACACGAGAGACTTGCCTAGCACCAAGGTGGGAGAAACCACATCAGGTTATATTAGTCACAACAACAGCTGTAAAATGTGCAGGCTTGCCTAATTGGATTCATGCAAGCCACACTAAAAGAGTACCAACACCTGACGAGGGGGAACCTCAACTGACTCATGCGCTTGAGGGGGCTGAAGGTTGCACAGCTGAAGGATCTCAAGTAATAGGTCCTGAAGTAGCTGATGAAGAACAACCGAGCACCAGTCAGGATGATTTGATACCTGTAGTAGACATACCAGAGATAATTGAAAGAACCAGAAGTCAAACTAGACAAATTAGTCAGGAAAAGAGTGAGGACCAGATAGACAGAGAGGAAAGTGCTAAAGAAACAGAAAATAAACTAGATTAATAACCTGAGCAGGACTAGATAGTGAAGGTACCAATTACCCAAACAGAAGAACCCAAATTTATAGAACTCGAAACTGGGGAAGAACAGAGAGAATTTAAAGCAGGTGAACAGATAAATGACGAAAAAGATTCAAAAAGAATTGAGCAAGGGTCAGGAAGGGAAATTACAGAAATACTGACAGACACAGAAAAAGCGACATTAAAACTTGAACCTGAACAAGATCAGACTAGTGAAGGAGAAAACATTCAGGAAGGAAGAAGTGAATCAGTGAGCTTTGCTCAAAATCAGACAGAGAAAGAATCTGAGGACAGAAATAACCACGTTGTGCCACAAATCAATGAAAATAAAAGGACATCTGAAGAAGGTACAAGTGCAGTGCAAGCTAAACGAATCAGAAAGGGTGATAATAGGCCAGGTGTTATCAAAAGATTGAAGTATCACCTCAGAACAGTACCCTGAAGAACCAGAGCAGGTAGATGAAGTATCCAGTCGGTCTGGTCAAGCTCCAGAGCGAAATTTGTAAATAACAAATTCAAAGGTCCTAAATGGACATATGTAATTCTCGATGATTTTGAGAATTTAGAAATAATTGAAGAAGAAATTGAAAATTTTAATGCGGAACGAATTTCCCCTTTATAACTTTGTTACGAAGTTTAAACCACTTGAATAAAGAAGAGGAAATCTTCTTCCCCTTTTGAGAATGACTGATAAAAGAGCTGCTGGAACACCGAATTGTTTTAAGAAACGTTGCAGAATGTGTATATGTAGTATATTTCTAATACTCATAACATGGTTGATATTAGCTGTGGCCATACCTTATTTAATGGTCAAACGTGTACAGAATACCACTAACACACATGAAAAGGTAGCTACTATCAAAGGAGATAGGGTCGAATTAGAAGCACCAGATGAGTCAGATTTACATCACACTGTGAATAAAAATGGCACTGATTTAAACGTTTTCACAAATTTATTAGTACAATATGTAGAAACTATGGAAGTTAGTGATTGTTATGTATGCATGAAATTACCTGCATCTGGAGCAGAGGGGGTGACTTATCATTTACCCTTAACCTATGGTATATCCTGTAGTGTTTTAGCAAGTTTATTTTATAAAACTGAAAAATTGAAATATTATTATTCTAACATAGATGTGATTTTTCTGAGGTTCCTATGCGAAAAAGCATGAACCCTGTTCTTAGTACAAAAGACTCTGAATTTATGGGTGAAAATGTCTTAACCATGAAAGCAATAGATATAGCTGAAGCATATAATAACAATTTAACCTGTAAATTGCATGAAGAAGAGAAAACATTTTTGAATTTAATAGAACAAAGAAGACAGGATTTCCAACGAAGAGCCTCTGAACCTAAACCTCAGATACTGAAATGGGCTGAGGAAGAAGAGCATTTTGCAAGTGGCAAAACTCATGCTGCCATGGCTCTAGATTTTGAAAAGAAAGGGAAAATCTGTCTCTATAGGTTAAAAACAGAATATAACCATGTGTTTATTGGTTCCAGTGAATGCAAACATAATTTCTTAATAATTGGGGGATGGGGACTAAAAGGAGGAACTGATCCAGTATTTCCTGGAATTTATTATGTATGTGGCAATAAAGCCTACTTTTGGCTGCCAGACAATTGGTATGGGAGTTGCTATTTCGGAATAGTATTATCTAAGGTTTATCATGTAAAAAGACTCACTGGAAACAATAAAGACGCAAATGGGCTAACCCGTATAAAAAGAGCTTGTTTTTCAGAAATTGTAGGTGACATTTTTGGTGCATTGATACCTTCAGTGGGAGTTCTTCTGAATTCACGGAAAATTTGTCAGTTATCTACAGTAGTGGATCGGTTATCTACTGACACTGCTGGAGGATTTCTGCTTATCAACACTGAATTAGTTGCGGTCAGGTCTTTGGTTATGCAAAATTGACTTGCCCTTGACATATTATTGGCAAAAGAGGGTGGAGTCTGTAAATTATTGAAAATGCAACATTGTTGCACGTATATTCCAGATAAAAGTGTTGAAATTGGAAAATATATTAAAAATATTACGAAATTGGAAGAAGAGTTGAAACCACTGGAAGTTGAAAATGTATGGAATAAATTTGAAAATAGTTTTTCCAACATAGGTAATTGTTTTTCTAATTTAGGATTAGGCATTCTAGGTCATATAATACTACCCATAATGGGAATAACCTTATTAGTTTTAGCAATAATGTGTTGGCACAAGTGTTGTAATGTAAGAAAGAAATATGAAGTGAATGAAAGGGGTAAGAAAAGAAAATTTGAAGAAATGCAGCTAGAAGAATTAAAAGAAGACTTTTATAAAAGAATGAAAGGGTTACAATGCAAGAAGGAAAAGAAAGCAAAGGAAAATGTTGAAGAAGAAATTGAGATGTGCTAAAGTTGGCATCTGTTTTAATAGAACATTTTTGATGGCAATAAATGCCATCAGAGAGGGGATTGATGGAGCAAGGATTCGTAAAAGAAACTTGCTTGGATTCAATCCTCTCAAATAACATGTAACAATGTAATCAATCTGTTTTGTAAATACTAAAACTGCAAAATATCACAAACTCATTTATCCAGGGGAAGCTTTCCTATGTGCATTACTAACCCGTAACCTGAATGTCCTAAAATGGCCGTCGCTGTCGCTTTTGGTGGGAAACTTTTGCAGCTGCGCAATGGCACAAAAAATGGCCGCTTTAAACTCACACGCTAATGCACCTGCTGCTGATAAACTAAACCTCATAAGTTGCATTAAACACTAATGCAAAAGGTTTAAATAAGTAAATGGGGATAGAGTAGAAATAAGTGGTATACAGTGAAATCATTTATTCCTGTGTTCTAACGTGTCTTTTTCTGACTTTATTATTAGTTCTTATTTGGGCCTCGGAGGGTGACTAGAATCCCTACTATGTGCATGCTCATAAAGATTGGCCAAATCAATGACGGCACCCGTGTCACTCAGCCAAGGACACCTTGAATGAAGAAGCCTGGGAAATGCAACCAATGACCCCAGCGAAAGCAACAATGTTGAATAAAATGTTTAATTCACTGAGTAATGTGAAATGTGTGTGGGAATAAAGCTATGGGAAAAGAAAATTAAGGGGCGGGCACATAGACAATGGTTCATGGAGAACATTTTTAAATTGTAAGTGGTGTGATGAACTCACCTCCTCATCCCAACCAATCAGAATAAGGGAAAACATAAGAATTGATACTTGGGGGGTGGTACACGAATCAAGAACAGTATAATTGAGTTAAGATAGCTAGAAAATGTGTCCGACTTGTCAGATCTGCCATTCCGACTCGTCACTGACCCAACGCGTTTGCTGCTCCAGTTCTTGTCCGAGACGCTGTCTTAGACCCTGTTGCTGCCAGAACTCTGTCCGAGAGTTTGAGATACTGATCTATAAATCTAATCATCTAGAGGGATTGCGGAAAAGGGACACCCGAGGAGAGTTATGTCAGAGAGGGGTGCAACGCTGGCGTTGTACTTTAGAAGAAGATATCTTTCCAGATCTGAATTTTCCTGTTTCCTCTACCCGTGACCTGCTTTAGAGATTCTATTTTGGCCCCCCATTATGGAGTTGGGTTCATCATGACCAATAGGAAAATATAATTAGAAAATCTGTCCTTTATGCATATGCTCTCCTTTTTCCCCTTTCTTCCTTCCAGGTACCGTCATCATTGATCATTTCAATTTGCTATGAATTATTTGGTGTATTTTGCCTCTTGATATGAAGGTGGTTACAGTAATTGAAGTTTGACTCACAAATTAATTTAGATAAAGGTTTTCAAAACCTCTTGAGTTTGTGGTCATTCAGAGTAAAGAGGTAAATGTCATTCTACCTTAAACTAACTCAGCAACCAGATTTGTCGAGGAAATTAAACAAAATTTTATTGAATTGGTAAGACTTGGTAAAGGTGAATAACAAAATTACTATTATTACTCAAAATTGATGCCAGTGGGGTTTACTAACTTATTGTGCGAATGTGGTTTGGGCCCAGGTGAGCATTAGGTGTATGAGTGACCATAGCTGGTAACCCGCGCTCCATCAGAGGTGCTCTTACGTCAGTGACCAATCTGTACATAAATTCATCCTCTTCCTCAGAATCACACTCATTCTTTTCGGTGTCATTCTTTTTCACATTTTTGTTGGCATTTTTGGTCATGAAAAGCGCCCCTGGGGGCATATTATCAAGAACGGTGTTAAAATTATCGCCGCTTTAGCGGCAGGAAACTGCCGCTAAAGCGGCGATAATGGGCTTGCTAATATGCCCTTGAGAATTCCAATAGAAGCCCATGTTCTGGTGTGAACATGGGATTCTATTGGATTTCTCAAGGGCATATTATCCAGCCCATTATCGCCGCTTTAGCGGCAGTTTCCTGCCGCTAAAGCGGCGATAATTTTATTGCCGTTCTTGATAATATGCCCCATAGTCTCTAACACTTCCTGATGCCCTGTGTTATTTTGTAAATGCATTCTCACATTCAGCCAATTGTTAACAGCTTTACTAATTTGTCCTTACAACATTCTTTTATGTACTTTCCCATTGGCTACGTGATTCCACTCATTCAAGTCTTCAAACTGCACAGGTCTGGGCTGTGGCTTCATCGCAAACGTGAAATGCCTCAAATTCTCAAGCTTTGGGGGATATTCACAAGGACTTATCTCCGATTTATCTCCACCTTAACACATCAAAAGTGGAGATAGATTTAAGACCCCATGCACAAGCTGGTGCAAACTGCAGACAACGCCAGTATTCCCGCGATAACTGCCCCAAAATGTATCTCCATGGTTGACACTACAAACTAACCCTAATGAGATGCAGAGTGGGTGTTCCCGTGCAAAAACACACGAAAAAACCACAACACCACTTTCACAACGAACTGCCAGATCTGCAAAGCAAACCAAAAACAGGCGATAAGCCACAGTAGCAACAGGGATTTAACACCTGGCTTTTGCTGGTGCTAATCAGGACGACTACCCACTGCATGAAAGGGAGCACAGCCAGGAGCCACACCTGAAGACCCACAGATGACATGGAGACAATGCTCATGCAGCTCCGATACCCATGGGGGCCACAACAACCCCCGCCACCACGCCCAGCCCCCCCTGGACATACACATACCGTGCACAACACAAGAGCCACAAAAAGCGCATGATGATGCACATTGCCAAAAAAGAACACATGTGTGGCCAGAAGAACGAGAAACAGTCACACTGCACTGAATTAACAACCAAAAACTTTATTGAAATACAACACAAAACACCAATGCGGAAGACTCCTGTCGGGTCCGTCAGTGACAATCTCGATGTCACAGCCTGGAAAATAAAGCAAAAAATCAGGACGTGTGTCATGCGCACATCAAAGGGGCGAGACACAGAGAAACAGGGAAGGAAAGAAAGCCAGCGAGAGAAAGTGTGGGAAGGAAAGGAAGGGAGAGAGAGAGAGCGAGAGAGAGAGAAGGGAGAGAGAGTGTGAGAGAGAGAAGGAAAGGAAGGGAGAGAGAGAGAGAGGGAGAAGGAAAGGAAGGGAGAGAGAGAGAGACACCGCCGCCCCTGCGCACCCAGGTCCCACTGTTCACCTGCTGCCACCGGTGTGTCCACCAGTGGGCACACCACGTGACCGTGCAAGCTCCAGGCCACGGTCCCGCCTCATGGCATGGTCCACATCATGCGGACCCACCCCACGGCCCAGCAGGTCCCACACATAACGCTGAGTCCTGAGTCATCAATGTCGGAGACCACATCAGTGCACACGTCATCATTGCAGGCTGCACACCCGCTCAGCTATTTCAGTGCCACTAACCCTGTGCAATGCCAGTCAGCGCTACGTGGTGGTAGGCCTGTGACGGCCGCAAGGCTTCGGGTGCCACTGACCCTGTGCAACCCCAGTCAGCCTCACGTGGTGGTCGGCCTGTGACGGCCACAAGGCTTCAGGTGCCACTGACCCTGTGCGCAACAACTCATCGGCCCTTTATGATTGAGAACCGTGGAGCGTCCGTCATCCAGTCACCACTGGCAGAGGAGAATGTGACGTTGTTGGCCCCTTATATTTGCGGGGTCACATGGCCTGTGACGCCTGTGCCGGATGGGTGTGGTGTGTGTGCAAACCTGCCCTCAGGGAGTGGCCGTGACGTGCTGACAAACTAGACCAGTGACCTGCACACCACCAGCGAGTACGCCTGCAACAGGTAGCTATGTGGGCCCCCCTCGCAGCGTAATCGGAGTGGTCTGGCCTGGCATACGCCGGACCAGCGCAGGGCTTGCAACAATGACTCAGGGGCTCTGGGCCTGGTTCAGTCCATGTACGGACAAGGAAGTGACTAATGCGTGTGTCCCTGTTGTAGTGTCCACGGCACCCGGAACACAATAGGCAATGTAGCACACTGTGACTGGCATCCCACTAGATGAGCATCATTGACGTGAGGGAAATCACTGTCCCTACATTCATCCACACATTCATACATGATGAAATACATGACACAGCAGTGCGTTACTGGATGTTTATTGCACATCCAGTGGAGTTTTGCCGCTGGCGCGGTACAGGGACATGCCAAGCATACTTCACAATATGGGCCCATGGAGGGCCAGCCAGTGTCTATCCAGGGATAACATGTACTGCGGAAGAGGAAGGGCACGGTCCGCAGTCTGGTCGCCATGTCATTGGTCATCAAACAGGATATGGCAGTCCATGTCGCGGTCCAAGGTGAGTGCAGTGCAGTGTATCGGGGGTCAGTGGAAGGTCATGGGGCCATGTGCGGCACCAAGCAGAAACAGGCCAGGTGGCGGAAATTAATGCTAGTGCCTCCTTCTGAACTCAAACCCATCCACGTCCTCGGATGTGTGCTCTGCCCCACCTGTGGGTGTTGCAGTTCCGGCTGTGGCACTGTGTGCCACTTACACATCAGGGGCCGGAGGAGGATTGTCGGCCGCACTGTGTGGGTAGTGACACATCAGGTGCCGGAATGGATACGCCTGCCGCACTGTGAGGCACTGACAACCAGGGGGCGGAGATGTGGATGGTGTGGGGGCAGCAGCATTCATCAGCGCCACGCCTTGTGGCAGGAATGCCATGATGAGGATGTGCAGGGCATGGTAGATCCCAGCTACATTTGGCTGATGTGCTGTGGTGGCTGCCATCCTTTCCGCCTCCATCCGCACCATGTCCTCCATGAGCCTCCGCATGTGTGCCAGCTCACGGCTGGGACCGCTGGTGCCACTCTGAGCAGACAAGTGGTCTTCTCTCTGCGTCATGACTCCAGTGATGTCAGTCAGGGCTCGTTGAAGACCATGGAGCGGGCTGTGGGTATCCATTAAGGACTGGAGCTGGTCCCTGATGGGAACTAAACACCCATGGATGGCATCCAGTTTGGTAGCCATGATGTCGAACCCCACCCACACCTGCTCAGCTGTCTCCCTCTGGCCCTCTAGCACACAGCGTTGGAAGGCCATGTGTTGTTCCTGGGGGTCTTGTGAGACTGTCGAGCTGCAGGTGCTTCCTGCTGGATCGTTTGGGTAGTGGGTGGGGTCTCCTCGATGCAACAGGGCTGCCCTGATCCTGGAGGTGAGTTGCAGATGATGTCAATGATGTCTTGGAGGGCTGGGTGTCGATGCTGGGGGTGTCCTCCTCGTCATCAGTGAAGAGTGGATGGGCCTGCTCTGCAGGAGGTGTTGACGGTGCCCCTGCAATGTGAAGGGGAGATGGTGTATTACAATGTGTTCACATGTATGTAGCCGCATGGTACATGTTGACATTCAGACAGCATGGCATTGTACATTGTGACAGTCTGTAGATCAGGGCCATGACCCAGAGTCATTGTGGGTGTGCACTGTGCTCTGCTTGATTGTGCATGTGTGCCATTGTGGCCATCTCCACCCGTCCCCCAGTACCTGGTGGTCACTCACCCTGTTGCGGTTGTGTTGTGTCCTGTCGAGCAGTGTCCGGTCCCCGACTCTGGCCATAGCCTCCACACTGATGACTGTCGACACCAGCTCCTCCATGTCATCCAGCATGAGCTGTGGTGCTGGGCTCCCACCTCCAGTCTGCATTGCTGCCTTCTCGTTGGCTGCAAATTTATACTTGGTCTTGCGCTTGATGTCAATCCATCGCCTCTTGGCCTCGTCCATTGTGCTCTCCGATGGCATTCACCTTGTCCACGATGTCCCGCCATATTCCATTTTTGGTGTACAATGACACGTTGGATCCTGTTTTCCTGCGGAATGAACTTCGTCTTCCTCTTCTTCTTGTCCTTTCCCTTCCCTTTCCCGGAGGTCCCAGGCTGATCATCCGGGGTGCTTACACTCGACCTCTGCACCTGCTCCGGCTGCCTCCATGATGCCTGGGTGTTGGTCAGTTTGTGTTTGAGTGTTTTTTCTACTTTTATTGTGATTTTTCCCGCCTCTCATGTGTGTAGCCTGGCGCTGCTTATCGCTGATTTCCTCATTGCGCTTTGGCCCATCGCATGTTTTTTCGCGTTGAGGTTTGTGTTTTTATCTCCATCGAGGTGGGTTGTATCGTGGACATTGGCTGCAGTTTCAGCAGACTATCGCATGGTACCGCCTTGTTGTGAATTCCACGTTGACACTGGGTTATTTTACCGCGATAGGCTGCGATGTGTAAATTTGCGTTATTGGTGATGTTTAGCACACGTTCTTGTGAATATCCCACTTTGTCTCTTCAAACGTACTATTCACTGGACATTGTAATTTTTTATTGTTAGCAGAAATTCTGTTCCATTCTTTATCCACAGGCATGTGTGCCTATCTGAGGCTTCTCATGGGCTAGGGTGTCAACCCGGGGTGAAAACTGTTCCCCGCGCTTAGGAATTGCAGACTTATGCAAAAGTGCAATCATTGTAATCTTAACCTAGCTTCACAATACAAATAATAAAAATACAGCCAATCACAGAACAATTTCAAATTGAAAAAACAAAACAAATAAAACCTTTGTCTGCCTACCAGGATAAAGGACGAAAAATAAAACTTACCACAAAAAGGGAGTAGCACCTTGAGTGCTTCAAATCACACCAAGATAGACTCTTGACCAACAGCAACCTTTCCTTAGAGTGAGATAGTCCCCATGCACAGAATAAACACCACTACTCAGGATTAATTCTCGTGTTCAACTAGACTATTAAATATTTCATAAAACTTTAGCCTATAACCTGACCTAGTGCCATACACCTTTATTCAGTATATAACCTTATGATATTATCTCAAGATCTTAGATTTCCATAAATCTGTAAACCTTGTACATAAATACAAAAACCTACATAAAATCACAATATCCCATATCCAAAAGCCCAATTTTAACAGATTTAGCAATTCCTGCAACATATTACAATCCAATGCAGTTTGCAATGCATGCACAAAACAAAAAAATATTGATATAACACATGATGTGCAGCGCATGCAGAGCAAATTATTTCACTCCAATTCACACGTTGCACAACAATACACTCCAAGCAAGACAACTCATCACTTAAGATCCCATGAATACTACCGTAATTCAAATCCCAACAACACCAATAAGTACTAAGGCATTAATACAAACATTCCAGAAATCTCTCACTTCTGACAATTTTTGGCATAAAAAATGTTAATTAAATTGGTACATTAAATAATTATGAAAAATAACTGGCACAATTGTCCATATTTCTCCACCAAATTTCTGTCAATGCTTTCAATTATTAAATCAAAAGGTTTTAGAAGTTGGACCAGGGTGGTATGAGTCTCTTAAGGCACTGGCATTTGTGCAAAATCACAGGACAAAATTCAAAGTCAAAACCATAAACGTTTATTCAAAACATAGGAAAGGCAAAAGTAGTTAGTTAGTCAACTTCAAATCAGAATCAATAATTCATCAAATAATTAAAATGAAAGAAAATCAACATAAGGTCAATCTCCCATGCAAGTAAATAGCAGAACTAAAGTGTGCTATAGAAAGAGGATTAACCTAGTATCTGCTCAAATAGTTTAAGTTAATAGACAGTCTAGACATTCTGGCAACAGGGCCGGACTGGGAACAGAAACCGGCCCTGGCAAACTGCTCAGCCGGCCCCCCCTGGGCTGAGGGGGAGTGCAGCCGAGCAGTTTGCGTGGGCCGGTTTCGGCTGAATTTTGTTAACGGGGGCTGATATTGCCGACCCCCGGTAACAAAAAAACGGCCCCCTAGGGGCCTAAAACCGGCCCCCACCCTAGCGGCCTACCGGGGAAACGCCCGGTGCCCGCTATGGCCAGTCCGGCCATGTCTGGCATGAAGTCTGCAACTAAGCAACAAGTCTAAGTATAAATCAACAAGCAGAATGACATAGAGGCTGCTCAGTTTGAAGGTAAGAAAAGTCTGGCACACATCCAAAAAAGGGCACATTTTTTAGATTTCAGGCAGTGAAAGCCACACACTCGACATGGTGAGATCTGAAATAAATAGGACTCTCCTAATAATGTTATTTTCACATCGACCAATAACTTTTCAAGAAAGTATGATTTTTCACAAAAGAGACATTTTGGAACATCTGCTATAATACATAATTATATTAAGCTGTACATAGGAAATGAAGACAATTAGATGGCATTGGTGCAACAAACGAAAAAGATGGACAGTACAACTGATGATCGAGTCTTAGAGCAGACTCGCATAAAGTGCCTTAAGTTTAATACACATACAGAAACATTCTGCACATGAATTCCTTCTTGAGTAACATAAATTAATACATTTCAGCTTGACAAATAAACAATACCATGAAATGCATTCTATTTCACTTACTTTCTGACATTGAAAGACACAGAAGAGAAACATACAAATAGGAAACTCATCCATGTAATTTTAAAAGCACATTTTTTTTCTGTCACTGCAAAACAACTGTCAATACAGGTTGATATCTGCCTAGTCATGTCAACTCAAGCCTGGTTATGTAAACTGAAACACATATAAATCAAGCATTATTTTCTGTTAGGTAGAAACTCGTTCACACCTGTCTGGTCTCAAGCCAACTAGCTAGCAGTTGTAGAACAAGTTGTGTTGTCCCATGTGTCCTTGAAGGTGTCTGGTGACTTCCTGTTCCATGTTTCTTTCTTTGAAGAGGGAGATTCAATTAGACCTGTAACCAGCCTGGCCTTCTGCGTCCATGCTAGTTTTTTTGCACTCATTATGAGCAGCCCATAATCCCTGATACGGTAAGTGACTCCAGTTACTGGCCCCATCCAAAATTACGAGTCACAGAAATTCCCCAGCAACCAAATTCTTCCCCTCAGCATTTCACCTTTACCAAGAGGGAATCAGTCAATGCAGACACTCAAGGTATTGTTACTTCTGGATGTAGACATATAAATATTGTATTGTCACATTATCATTATGGGTCCCACAGAGCAGGGATGTTATTATGGTGTATTTCATTGGCTGGGGTATTTTATCTTTAGCAAAGGAGGTTGTGACTAAGTTGGTAGTGTCCTGGGTGAAGGAATGGAGGAACTCTCTCATGCACCCAGTGAAGCATGGTTCTTAGTTCTGCATATAGATTGAATACTTTCATTTTGTTTGCTGGTTTCATAGTATTTGATACTTCAACACGATGTAGAATAGGTAAACATTGTACCACAGTCAGATTTGGAGGTTTGAGCAAGGAAAACATTCAGAGGATTGCAGAATTCCCTCACACTTGAATGAAATGAATACATGAAAAATAATTCCTAAAGGGTGAATAGGTGCTTCCAAAGGAAGCATCCCAGTGCTAGACAAATAGAAAAGAAAGAGGCAACATTTACACTTTTTCTCCACTTTCTCTAAACAAAAACATTTTCAGATTAACCTTAAAAACTGTGGCTTGGAGCTGGTCAGGCAGGGAGTTCCACAAGCTGCACTCTAAAAGGCTCAGGACCTGCTGGGAATACATCAAATATTTTGGTTTGCTGATTGAAGTGACCTGTGAGGTGTGTAGTTTTTTAAACATTTTGTCCTGTATATAAAAGGGACCATTTTTATGTATTGCCCTGGGGTGATCATTAATGCTTTAAACGTTATTCTTTCCCAGCCCGCACAGTTGCTTTAGACCTTTCAGTACGGACTGCCTTTTGGTAATTTTCAGACCCAGACATGCTGCTACATTTTTTAATGCGTTGCAACCTATTTAACAATTTCATAGGTGCACCCAGGTACAATACATTGGTGTAATCTTACAACCCAGCTCCCAACGCTGCTGTCGGGTTCCCCAACAGCTGTTGTGTTTCTTCCTCCTGGTCTGACTGCCTCCCTCTGCTTTCGCTCCAGTCGTTGCTTCCACTTTTGACTTTCTGCCTTTTGGCTCTTGTTTTGCCTTTTTGCCTTCTGGTTTAGCCTTTTGCCTTCTTGTTTTGCCTTTTTGCATTCCTGTTTTCCACTCTTTTCCCTCTCCCGCACTCCCCTCCTGCTGCTCCAACTCTACTTTCCCACCTCCGTCAAGCCCCGCCAACTGCCACCCAGTGGCCCTCCAATCTCCCAGGAACTACTTAATTGAGGCCACAGCACAACTGCACAGCAGGCGCGCCACTTGCAGGCTGAAAGTGCGCCACAGGAGAGCCCATCTGTGCGTGGACCATGCCCAGCACCAGCAAATCTGGCTCCCAGCCAACCCGCAGGTACGACGCTGCTGTTCTCTGCACCCTGAACTCCGAATGACCCAGCGAACACTGCTGCCACGACACACCAAACTCTACAGTAGGACCATTCTCTTGCACTAGATGCACCTCTTATGCAACAGCATGATCCCCGTCATGTCACAAAGCACCATGCCGAACTCTTGCCACACCACACCAGAAGCAACCCACTGACTCCATCGCCTAATCATCAACACACGCTCAACGTGTAAGCATTCCACCGAGTTAGGGGACCTCATCACCACCCTCACACCCAAAATTGTCTTCCTCACCAAGACCTGGCTCAACCCTGTATCCACCCCTGACATTGCCACAGTTATCCCTGATGTAGGAATCGCCGCAAAACTCCTACAGAGACTTCAAACCATACCGAACGTCACCGCCAGATTCATCCTGGACCCTCCCCCCAATGAATCCACACCGCATCCCAACTCAGGCAGCCTCACTGACTCCCCGTGAAGAAGAGATACCAATTCAAGCAGCTGACCCACATACACAAGGCTCTACACAACCAAGGACCTGCCTTCATCAGCCACTAGTTGAACTTCCATCAACCACCGAGAATATTATTCTCTGCCTCCCTATCACTGGCCTACCCTCCCTGCATCTACCTTAGCAGAAGTGGAGGATGCTCCTTTGCCTACATCGCAGCAAAGACCTGGAGCAGCTTTCCCTCGCAGCTCTGGACCGTCACCTCACTTCCGGAATTTCAAAGGGCCCTGAAGACCTGATGAATCAAATGAACCCTCGCCACCGGCAAACACCTGGATACCCTATTGGGTGATTAGCTGTGCTATATAAATCCAGATTGAACATGGATGAGATTAAGGAATGCCCAGTGTTTTTAAGAGTGACAACTGGGAGAAATTTGTAAGAGATTTTAGTAGGACGAAACAAACAGCTGTTGTCGACTGCACATGTGGTTAAAATGACAATTCAGTGTCCATTTGCTCACCCAACTTTCTGACCACCGATGTTGGAATCTGAGGTTTCCCCAAATGAGCTGGCCATAATCTCTGTATGTCCAGTGGTGATGAATGCCTAAAGACTAAACTTTTGATTTAATTGAGTTCAGCTGCAAACAATTGCTGCGCATCCAACTTCCTACAGCCGAAAGACAACCCTGAAAATGTCCAATCATACTGTCGTATAGTTGTTGAAATACAAATATAAACAGTATATTATCTGCCCAGGATACCATATTGAACCCCCACGGCTGAACGTTTAAAGCCAGTGGAGCCATATATAGCAGGTTTCCAGAGCAATTTTTCAGAAAAGTGTTTGCATTGCTTCTGTAAAAGTGTACCTTTGCTGCTGTAGGTGCTAGTACTGACCCACTTATAATATAGTAGCTTCTTACTGAATTTCCATTAAGAGTATTGCACCACTACTGCACTTCCAGAAGTGCTGGAAAAGTGAAATTAAACGGCGGCAGCCATTTTAAATTATATGAGTACTAATGAAGTGGTTAAGTAGTGAGTTTCTGAAGTATTTATCACTGGGCCTATTAGCTACCTTTAACAATGACTTACTAACACTGCCCTCTGCCTCACCTGGTCCCCGTCTCAGAAGTGGTGAGCTCCTAGAGTAAATTGATGCCATTTGCGTCGCTTTTCACTGTATCCACTACAAAGTGTAATCTGGCATATCTCTATGACATACAGTGAAATGAACTCCACCTCTTTGATAACACCAAACTACAAGTTAGAGTTATGAAGGAAAACAGGTTTCACAGGTCTAGCACATTTTCAGAGGTTGGTGCTACCGTTCGTATTGCTAATAATAACACGCATTTTCTTGCTTTTTTTTTTTTAAAGAAGATGGCCACACCTAAAAGCTAAAAAAAAAACAGCAGCACGTTCACCTTTGCTGTTGATTGATTTGCAAACTAAGGGGCATATCTACAACGCGGAGATAGAAAATTACTGCCGCTTTTACGGCCGTTTTCGGACGAAAAGCGGCGATAATTTTATCGCCTAATGAGCAAGCTCACGCTAAAGTGTGGAAACTTGCGTTCGAGCAGGAATTCCTAACGCCCAGCTTTGCATCTCTAATGAGATGCAAAGTGGGCGTTCCTGACCTGACATGACAGGAGAAATGTCGCTAAGCGATATTTCTCCTATCATCAAACCCCACGCCATGAAGCATAGCGGCAAGAAAAGTAGCGATAACCCCTGTTATCGCTACTTTCCTTACGCCTGCTTCAGGACTGACTTAGCCATGATATCCTATGGAAGGTGGATATCATGGCTAAGTTTGTGAGTCCCTATCATCAAGCTAACGCCACATTTCGTGAGATTATTGCTGGGTTTCCAGCGATAATCTCATGTTAGGCAGTTAGCGCTAGGATTTTTATCGCTGTTGAGATAAGCGTTGCTAATAGCACGCTAGCTCAGCAATAAACATCCACGCTAGCTGGCGATAATTATCCTAGCGCTAAGTGCGCTTACCGATAGTTATCGCCGGTTGTTTCTGATATGCCCCTATATGTCACTTCTAGATACCCAAATGAGAAACTTTGTATACTGTAATCATAAATGTTGGCCTTCAATTTGCATTTAAAATGAATTACAGTTGCTCCTACTAACTTTAAATTCCCACAAACTGGAGTTAAGTGGCCTGCCAATTTAGGGGCATATTATCAAGCCAGGCGATAAAATTATCGCCGCTTTAGCGGCAGAAAACTGCCGCTAAAACGGCAATAATGGGCTTGATAATATGCTCCATGGAATTCCAATTGAAACCCATGTTAGATGTGAAGGACATCTAACCTGAGCTTCAATTGGAATTCCATAGAGCATAGTATCAAGCCCATTATCGCCGTTTTAGCGATAATTTTATCGCCTGGCTTGCTAATATGCCCCTTTATTGTACGTTTCTGGAACGGAGGAGAATGCTGTGAATGATACTCACACTCCTTCTTGATTTAAAATCGAGCGATTTCCCAGAACATGAGTGTTTTTCTTAACAGATATGCACTGGGAGAGAAGGGTCTATGAGAACCCTACTCTCAATGGTTCCTTCTATTGTCTTGCTGTGGGTGCACCTGGAATGGGGTGCTACAGATACTGCCTGACTGCTATATTTCTGCTTTTACACAGCCCAGATTTTGTGCATGCATTTGCGGCCACCATCTATGAATTATTGTTCTTAAAGCATAAGAGAAAACATGTAAAGATGGCTATATTCTGAAACAGCACTAGCAGCAGTCAGAGTGTGAAGGACCCTAAGGGGAGAGTGAGTGCTATGGGGAGTAATTCTTTAATAAAGATAGCTGGGGTTATAAAGGAAAGACAGATGGAGAAAGAGAGAGGGAAAATAGTCCTTGAAGCACTAAAATGCAGCCAAGTAATCTTTATTGCAGTCAAGTAATCTTTATTGCAGTCAAGTAATCTTTATTGTATGATTAACAAAAATCTTTACAATGCAGAGAAAACATTGTGCATACAATCCATAAAACCCCAAAAAGTCAGTTAAAAGAGAAAAACTGGTTCAGTATAATAAGTACTGGGAGGAGAACTAATATGAAAGTGTAATAGCAGCATCTAAGAAATACATAATTAATTGAACATCAATGTCTCTAAAAGAAAACGAGCAGCATGACCACAAAGTTTAATATAGGCATCTAAGAAATAGATCAGTGCACATAAATGTCTGTAAAAGAAAACAAGCAGCATGAAACTTGAATCTGCGAGTTTTTACCCGCTTAAAGCAGTTCATAAAAAGTAGAGAGGTTAACCCGAACGAAGCGATCAGGCCCATTTTTTAGGGGATAGCGGCCTCTAACCTCAGTTTCGAGATTTGCCAAATTTTGCTAAGTCCACCGGCTCTGTCATGCTGCACACCAAATTTAGTGCCTCATTGCAAATTTGGGCGCCGTGAGCGATAAACAGTGGTTTTAACACTCTGCGGCGCTGTGTACGAAGTACAGACAACAACAAAGTAGATGAATAATAGATTCGTTTTTATAGTATCAAAGTCAGCAGTTTTCTATTGCCCTAAGAGATCACCATGTTGGGTTAAATTCCTTGATTTGTAGGCCCAGGAACCTGGCAAAAAGGATTTGTTTCAAGCAGTCTTTTTGTAGTGCACTCAACAGATAGGACTGTGACCTAAGGAAAATTAATTGTGCACTAGAATACGACCGCTCCATGGCTCGCACAGCTCCCGAGTTTCTGAGTTTGTTCACTTCATTTTCCTTGGATAGCCTTCTAGATTGTTGTTCAGGGCATATTTGAGCATAGTGCATGAGAGCTGTGAGCCATTTACCAACTTTTGTTGAATTTGGAGGGTATTTGCGAGTTGTAAGTGTTGTGACCACAGGTTCCACTGTGGCTGAAAATGGACCGGATACCTGCTTTCATTGTGTTGGGCGACACCTTGGTTATCCTGTGGTTGTAGCTTACAAAGGACACCATGCTTGCGCACATTTGAGCCACCAGACCAAATTCCAGCCATATCAGGCAGTTCTGTAAATACGGAGGAAGGCTAAAGACTCTTTTATATGCCTTGACCTGGTATTCGTCCAAGATATGTACTAGCTCACCCGGGTCAGCCTTGTGTCCATAAGTAATCGTTGGGAACAGAGTGACTGCCAGGACCCTCCTTATTGGAATGGTGGACGGGCTTTCCAAAGATTTATTTAATTAACTCAGAGTGATGATGATGGCTTCAGCTTTTGCGACCGCATGTCCCAGTTTCTTTTAATGTCCACCTTTAGTGGTGAACCATACACCCAAGTAGTTGTAGGAATCAGCTTTTTCTATTTGTATCTCCCCCAGGCTCCACCTATAGGCTGTTTTTTGAGTGGGTGGCCAAAGGTGAGTATCTTGGTGCCATTTGCTGCCATTTTATTAACCAAGTTGTAGTTGTTTAGTGCATTCAGAGCTCTCTGTAGACCGATTCTCGAGTGGTCGAGAAGGACGATATTTTCGGCATATCGCATTATAGGAATCTTGGTACTCCCAATCTTCAGAGGGATGAGGTTAGCGTGTTTAAGCGCTACTCCCATGTCAGCAATATAGAGATTAAATAAAAGGCCTGCTTGAGGTCGTTGTCAGTCGTGATGTTCCTCAAGATGGTCGTGGGTGATTACTTGACTCTAACCCAGGGGGAGGTATATAAAGACAAAATTGCTAAAAGTAAGGTGGTTAGGATACCCCATCCTTATAGCGTTTTCCATAAAATGCTCCTGTCTACCCAATCAAAGTCTGCAGAGTAGTCCAAGAAACAGGCAAAGAGTGGGAGTTGCTTCTTACTCTTTGCTGTGTGAAACAGGTAGGAAAGGGCCACGATGTTGTCCAACGTTGAGGAGTTTGCCTTGAAACCTGATTGCATGAAAGGGTTGAGTTTGTTAGCTTCTGCCCAGCTTTCAAGTTCTTTAAGCAGGATGGATGTGTAGTCCAGGAGGGCAATCAGGCAGTAGTTGGACAGGTCCGCCCTGTCACCCTTCTTATAAATCTGATTCAAAATAGATCCCCTCCAGTTCTCTGGACTGGCTGACTGTATTCTTGGTGGCAACATCGAGGGAGAACGGTCAGAATTGCTCTCCCGACCTTGTTAAAATTAATGTTTTTATCTTGCTGATTTTGCACATTTAAAAAAAAAAAAATAGCTGTTTGTGGTGGGCACTTGCACGAAGAACCAACCCCCCTGTACGAGCTGTGTTCAATGCTCGGCGGGCAGGAAGGTCTTGTGCACCACTTCTGTGTGTCGCGCTTCAGACGCACGGGGCAGCGGTCTAGTTGCTGCACCCGGCGTCGGAAGGAGTCACATAAATTGAGCGCCTGACGCAACCGCCTTAGGCTGACTATATTCTTGGTGGCAACATCGAGGGAGAACGGTCAGAATTGCTCTCCTGACCTTGTTAAAATTAATATTTTTATCTTGCTGATTTTGCATATTTAAAAAAAAAAAACATACTGTTTGTGGTGGGCACCTCACGAAGAACCAACCCCCCGGTAGGAGCTGTGTTCAATGCTCGGTGGGCAGGAAGGTCTCGTGCACCACTTCCGTGTGTAGCGCTTCAGGCGCACGGGGCAGCGGTCTAGTTGCTGCCCCCGGTGTCGGAAGAAGTCGCATAAATTGAGCCCATGACGCGACCGCGCAGTGGACGCGCGCAGCGGACGCGCCTAAGGCAAGCCCGTCTGCACCCATCCGCACCCGACCGGGGACAGTGGCAAGAACCCCTGCACCTCCTCCCCCAGGACGCCTCAGGTATTCTAGTGTGCAACTGCTCCAGCTAAATAACTAGCTTAGGGCCAACTGTCTCCAACTTTTACAAGCAGATAATTCACGATCAAAATGCCCTCACTGCCCTTTTACATTCCTCTCCCATATTTGTCCCCCCCCCCCCCCCCCTCAAGACCTGCTTATAGTATTTTTCTTTTAAACTGCAGATCCCTTCCCAAACACTCCACGGAAATTTCGCTCCTCTTACAAGATTCCTCCCCTGAGGTGCTTTTTTAACTGAAACCTGGCTCAGCGCTAGCTCTGATCTGGACATAGTACAAACTTTGCCCCAGGGGTACGCAATCCAAAGAGTGGATAGAACCATAGGCAAAGGTGGGGGAATCATAATCTTTTATAGGGACCACCTTACCTGTCGCCTACTCGGCAGCCCTCTCCCGGACTGCGAGAATGTTCGCTTCTCCCTGGAATTCTCCCCTCTCCTTTCACTCTCAGGCATTTTGATCTACCGCCCACCGGGTGTGGTAGGCTCTTTTTGTAACTCCCTTTTAGAAACTGCAATCAATCTAGCTAGCACCTCTGCTAATTTTACGCTTCCCTGCGATCTTAATCTGCATTTTGATGACCCCAGATCCACAGTAGCAGTTGAACTAGCAAATGACCTTGCGTCACTCAAGTTGGTGCAAAAAGTTCTTCTCCCCACACATGCGCAGGGACACTGTCTTGACCCAGTGTTCTCTAATTTGGAGAATCTTCATGGAAATGACCCCATCCCAATTCCCTGGTCTGACCACCACTTAGTGCCAATTTCCTGGCGCCCCCAAATTCCTACCCCCCCCCAGTCCATCCTTCTCGGACACTTATCCGTCCCTGGTCCAAGCTCCCCAGGAGAACTGGATCCATGAACTGGAAAATAATAGACCTCAGTTGGTTCCCTGCCCAGTCACAATGTATAACAATTTCTGCAGTTGGATAGACGACTCATTGAACCAGGTCCTTCCTAAAGTCCGGATCACAAAAAAGAACAGCTTACTTAGATCGCCTTGGTACTCCGCTGAATTGCGCACCCTGAAACAGAACTATAAAATATTAGAAGGAAGTTGGAGGAAAGACTTTGCAGCCGATAGTAAGCTCACCTATAGAAGGGCCCTATGCAAATACAGAGCGGAAATGAGGACAGCTCAGGCAGCCTACTACGAGGAAAAAATTTGGCTAGCAGCCAATTCCCCCAGAGAGACCTTTTCCATCATAAAAAGGCTCCTTAAAAGCCCAGTCTCTCCCGTCCCTACTGACCCCCATGGAACTTGCTGCGAAAATCAGGCCGAGTTTTTCGATAACAAAATTCAGATCATTATAAAAATGCTCCCTCAAATCGATCCCGTATGGATGAGCTCCCCACCCGACCGCCCCTCCACCAATCATCGCCTGGAGCATTTTCCCCCTCTCCTTCTGGAAACGCTCCTGACCCTTATGCCCACAGTAAAAAGCGGATCACCAAGAGACCCAGCTCCCATGAACATCCTAACTAAAGCTGCATCTATTATCGGCTCCACAATCACCCATGCTTTCAATGCCTCACTTTGCACAGGAGTAGTCCCCCCACCTTGGAAGGAAGCAATGGTTAAGACCCTTCTCAAGAAGCCGCACCTTGATCCCGCAGACCTGGGCAACTATCGCCCTATCTCTCTTCTGCCTGGGATCTCTAAAATCACCGAAAAATATTTTAACCACATCCTTTCCAATTTCTTGGAAACCTCCAACCTGCTACATCCATCCCAAACAGGCTTCTGGCCTCGGCAGAGTACGGAAACTGCCCTGCTAGCAGTGGTGGAGGAAAGCAAGAAAATCTTAGATGCAGGAGGCGCTGCAGCCATCATCCTATTGGATTTGAGCGCAGCATTCGACACGGTGAATCACCAGGTCTTGATTCACCGTCTCGGCAATCTGGGAGTAGTTGGAACTGCCCTGAGTTGGCTGCGCTCCTTTTTGAAAGGACGTTCATTCCAGGTTTTTGAAGAGGGCATGAGCTCCAAACCTCGCCCTCTCCAGTGTGGCGTACCACAGGGCTCATCATTGAGCCCTACGCTTTTCAACGTGTATATGGTCCCTCTGGCATCAATTGTGGCCCCGTATGGGATCCATATGGTTACCTATGCCGACGACACCCAACTGGTTGTAGCCTTAAACCAATCCACACAATATTCCACGACCCTGAAAGCATGTCTTACGGAAGTCGTAAAATGGATGGGGTCTTCTCATCTGAAATTAAATGGAGAAAAGACAGAGATTATGACTCTGGGCAATTTTGACAATACACCTGATATAAAGAGCTTGGGCATCTGGCTAGACCATATTCTGACATTCCAAGCGCAGAACAGTTAGACAGTAGCAATTTGCTTTGGCCTGATCAGAATGGCGGGGAAAGTGCTTCCCCTGCTCCCTCCCCAAGCCAAGAAAATCATGGTCCAATCTATTCTACTCTCTAGATTGGATTATGGCAATGCGCTTTATTTGGGAGCCCCTACCTCAGTGATCAAAAAATTACAGATCATCCAGAATTGTGCAGCCACATTGTTGACGGGAACATCCAAATTTCTTTCCGCAAAACCCTCCCTCCGACTCCTACATTGGCTTCCAGTGAAAGAGCGAATTAGCTTCAAATCACTAGGCATTGTTGTCAAATCCCTACAGGGGATAAGCCCTCCCTTGATCTCAGCCATAATCCATCCATATAAAGCAAGGAGAAAGCTCAGCTCGGATGATCTCCACCTAATCGAGACCCCCAGAATCAAACGAACAAGAAGTGGCGGCAGACTCTTCTCTCTGAACGCAGGCAGACTCTGGAACGCCCTTCCCCTCCACCTCCGAAAAGAGTCTAGTCCTTTCACCTTCAGGAAACAACTCAAAACCCTTCTATTCCCTTAAACTAATCATCCTTCTCTCCCACCCGTTCACTAGTCATGCCTAGCGCTGGGAGGCCTTCTGGTAGCCATGCGCTTTATAAATACCCTTTTCAGTTCATTTCATTTCATTTCTCTGGAACCCGCAGAGTCAATTTACAGGTTTGGAAAAGGGGAAGCAATGTAGACCACAGCTCAAGATCCCCTTTAAAGACCGCTGTGGGTATCCCATTTGGGCTGGGAGCCCCTGAGGTTCTGATCTTTTGCAGAGTTCTGGAGATGTCTGGCCCCAATATCATCGATTACTGGTACTCTGTTTCAGGGCGGTTGACTTGCGGCACCGAATCCTCTTCGGTAGCATTTGCGGCAGCATATAAATCTTAAATTAAATTATAATACATTTTGGACATGAGCAAGCTACTGAAATTCAGGGAAAGCGTTCACTCTGGTTGTTGGAGGACAGGATTTTCTTTAAATACCTCCAAAGATCCGCCTGTCACGGTTTGCAATGCATGGTTCTGACATTAGTGGAAGGAAACACCTCATCCATTCAAATCACAATGAGACTCAAATGCACATTGAGCCTGAAAAATACAATTATAAAGAGTTAATCAATTGAATCCAGTGCAGGGAACTGAGATAGACAAGAAAGCTATTGAATCACAAGCAAAGGTGGGCACAAAACCTACTCTGGGGATATATTGGATGCAACAGGTCTGTTGCCAAAAAACAGATAAAGCTGTCCATTGGTGAGACCTAAAAAAGGCTTTTACAGTAAACAGCTTGATCCACTTAGTGTTAGTAGTGTGTGGATATGAACATTGCTCACATTTTTGAAGATAAGATATTTTAAATATTTGGGGTTCCGTGGCTCCATCAAGTTAATCGTATTGACTCATCAAGGGTCATGAATTTCTTTTTGCATCCGACCCACACCCTGTCAGCAGGGGAGTCCCCCAAGATTCTGTGCTCTCCCTGCAACTTTTCAACATTTACATGGAACCACTCACAACCCTACTCAGAAAAGCCAATATCCCCTTCCACCTGTATGCGGACGACACACAGATCTACCTGGAAACCACCTCCAGTGATGACATTCTGAGACTTAACGACATGCTTAGAGAAGTCCAACACTGGCTGTCAAGTAACCACCTAAAAAGTAATCAAGACAAGACTGAAATACTCCTCATTTCAAACAAAGAAGAGAATCCCCAAATTGCGGGATGGCTAAATGCGATCGATGCACTCAACGGAAACATCACCCTGGTGGACTCTGTAAAATCACTTGGCTTCACTCTAGACCAGAAACTGAACATGACCAAACACATTAAGAACCCCGCCAAGAGCGCCTTCCTCAACCTGAAGCTACTAAACAAAATAAAACCTTTTATCCCCCCCCAAGGACCTTAAACAAGCCACCCAATCACTGGTTTTATCTAGATTAGACTATGGGATCGCAGCCTTCTCAGGCACATCAAAGGCACACCTTGCTCCCCTCAAAACAACGCTAAATGCAGCAGCTAGAATGGTCACAGGAGTGAAGAAATTCGACCATATTTCACCTGCACTCAGAGAACTAAAATGGCTCCCAGTTGAACTGCAGGCCACTTTCAGAACAGCTTGCCTTACCCACAAAGCCCTTCACACAGGCAAACCTGAATACCTGGCCACCAAACTCAAAAAAGCCGGTCCGACCAGAAACCTCTGGAGCTCAAACACTCTACTACTCATACCGCTGAAAGCACGCAAACAAAAACCCGCGGCCCGTTCCTTCTCGGGCAACGCGCCCAAAATCTGGAACGCTATTCCCCCCACATCAGAACTATCCCCACCATCGCAAAATTCAAAGTGCAGCTCAAAAATCTATTCCTAGAATGTTCCCTAGTGAAGGGACTCTAGCCGCAGAAGCGCTGATGGCTACTACCTGGAGGGAGCGCGACCCTAGACTATGTCACCTGGCGAAGGCACCTCAAGTCGTCATTGGTTATTTAACCTGCTGAAACTCATTGTCCATGCTTGATACTTTCATTGTGTTTTGTTATTTGTATTTGTGGTCTTCTGCAATGCGACTGTTGTAAAGCGCTCCGATACCCTCGGGTCTGGCCAGCGCTATATAAAACTTAAAAATAAATAAATAAAAAAATGATTCAGACATTTTGGCCGATGCATGAAAATGGATTGAAAGGTAAAAGATGAACATCCTTCTTATGTCTATGTCTTTAGAATTTTTATACATCCTTGTACGATGGGACATAATTCTTTGTAGGGCACTATTTTCCTTCTGAAACTTTCCACTTGTTCAGATAATGATTCCTTTTCTCAGAAGGCGTAGTCTCCAAAGCATACTATGCTCCTGTGCCTCATGTCTTCAATGAGGGCCCATGATAAACTGCCATGAGGGTCTCTGGTTGCAGTGCTTTATATCTATCCTCCAGAAAACTTACCTATTAGGGGTGAATTTTTCAGTAGTGAATGCGTCTAATTTCCTGATCATCTAATTTTGTGTCTTGTCAAATGCTTAAAGAAATTTGAATCTAGAACTTATGATCCAAGAATGCACTCCTCACTCAAAAACTGCATTTAATTTTGGAAAACTAAATCTGCATTTAGTTTTGGAACACTCAGGGCCATATGTATAAAACTTTGGTTTTGCGATTCTCAAATAGCGATTTTTAAAGAATCGCAATTTGAGAATCGCAAAATGCTATATATGTAGAATTTGCAAATAATTTTGTGCATCCTACATATTCCTTAATTGCGAATCGCAAATTGCAATTTGCAATTAGGAATACCTCCCCATTAATTCCTATGGGCCTAGAGGCCCATTGGAATGAATAGGAAGACATTCTTAATTTGCGATTCTCAATTAGAGAATCGCAAATTGAGAATGCAATTTCAAGGGTGCCAGGGTGTCAAAAGGACACCCTGTTTCACCCCTGAAATGTACATGTGTGCACATGTGGCACACATACATGCCCTAAGGGATTTCAAAGAAACCACAAATTACCACCAACTTGAAGTTGGTGGTAATTTGCGATTCCGTAAGGCCAAATTGCGCTTTTTCTGGGCCTCTTACATTGCATTTAAGAAATTGCAATTTGCGATTCCTTAAATGCAATCGCAAAATAAGGAATCGCAATTTTTGCGATGCTGTTTTCCTTTCATACATCCCACTTAGCTAAAGTGCGATCGCAAACGCTGAAATTCTGCGAATTTCGGCGTTTGCGATCGCAATTTTGAATGATACATATGGCCCTCATTGCCTTGTGTTTTCCTCTGCTTTAGAACACAGGGAACAATGGGTTATAGAACAGGCCTGGGTAGACATCAACACATTTGGATCATATTCAGCAAAACAAACTAGGACTTCATTATTTATTCAGAATTATGTTAACGAGGAGGTTGCAAACTGGTGCTACGGACTGAGTCGTTCATGCATTCTATAGCAAGATAATAGTTCACACTTCTTGACAGTTTTTATTATGCTTTAACCCAAGAATAAAATGAGTCTCCATTCGGCCAGAAAATGTGAACTTTTCCAATTGGAAATGAAGGATAGATGATTTTGTATTGCACCATTTCGCCCTAATCAGGGTTTCCTAACATGGATTTTCAATCCTGTGTCATTTTCTCTCTACTAAGAGTCACTGAAAAGAAAGAAACATAACACGTATTGAAAGTCTTGCTAAATGTTTATAAAAGTGGACTACAGGGAAAGGAAGAACTTCAAACTTTGCAAGTTGTAGGGAATGTGGAAACTGCTTTGGGGGTTGTCTCCCGAAGTCAGATATTGTTGCTCAAAACAGTAACACATTAAATGAAATCAGGAATATGCGCTATGTCTCCTGAAACTGGCAGCCATGTTGGGTGTGACCTTATATTGTATTGTATTGTAATTCCATTTATTTACCTCTTACTACCCCTAACGCGTACTCATGCTGCAGCTCAATGTCAGTTCTACAGAATTAGCGATGGTGAGCTTTTGTACTTACTTCGCGGTTGTATCATCCTTCAATGAGAACATCGGATAGCGCCTAGGTATCATCTGGATAGCCCAGACCCTTGCTAATCCACCTTACAACATTAACAATCATGAACAGTGTTAATTGTGGTCTTTTTACAGAGACGGTGTGTGTGCCATGCTAATCGAGATTTTCGTAGAGACAATATTTGAAGAGTATCAATTGTTTTTATGGAGACAATGTTTGATATTTGTTTGTTTTGTGTGTGCTGGAAAGGCAGTCAGAAATAATTTGAGATAGCTGTAGCAGTTATATGATATTATTTATATTCTAATGTGAATATCACCATAGAGCACTGAGAGCAGGCAGTGCTTTAACTGCTATCCTCCTTGTAGGGCTCAGCTACAATCAGGGTCGGACTGGCCTAAAGGGTAATCAAGCAGTTCCCAATGGGCCGGTCTAATAGATCAGTTTGTGGCCCGTTTTTTTATTTTAGCAGTTTGTGGGCCTGTTTTCTAAGAAGGTGGGATGGTTTTTACTGTAGATTTCCCTGATATTACCACAAACATTGCATGCTGTATCCCATACCTTGCAAAGTACTCTTACAGAGTGTCTTTACAAGCACAAAACTGGCATGATTCACAAAGGTGAGCCACTTTATTGGCTAGCAGGTTTTCTAACGGAGCCACTTTTGCTTTGGTGCCCAGGCCTATTTTTTATCCTATTCCGACCTTGGCTACAACTCACTCTTGATAATATTATCGGAGACTGAAAAGGTACTGGATAGTTTATATTAGAGTGGAACTTGAATAAAGAAAAACTCTTTGATAGAAAGTATGAATTAGAGGGCATTTAGAGGTCATTTATTCGCATCGAGTTCACCAAACTGCACCAACCAGGTCTTGTGGCTCAATGGATAATTGCATCTACTCCAGTGATCAATGCTTGACTTCAGGATCACTAGTTCAAATCTTGGTGGCTCCTCTCAACCTTCCATCCTTCTATGGTCAATTTAATGAGTATCATTGACTTTGTTTACAATAAACTTCTGTTATTTCAGCGTGTAGAGATTCAACTTGTAAATTTGTACTTTACAAGTACGTCATGTTAAATATTCAGCTAGCAGAAAGTACGAATGAGGGAATAGAAAAATACACTGACATCTTTCTGACATGTGAATAAATATTATTTATTCATAGTCTAGTTCTAATGTAAGGTTCTTTCATCACCTCTTGCTCTCAATGAAGGGTTTCTTCACCACCATATGGAAAATGGAAACTAAATCAACAGGATAGGTGATGCGCCAGTCAACATCTGCTATGATGTCAGAACCATACTGAAGCCTAATGACCATGCAGTCTCATGGCTCTGGTATAGATGCTGGATAAAAGAAAAACCTCTTTTCTTTCTCTCTTTCCCAATTCCTTTTTACCTATTAGGTACTGTGAAACGTTGTATCACTAACATAAATACATTAGTTGATGACATTACTAAGGACATCATCAAGTCATTGTTACAGTATCTTATAGGGTAGAAAGTAATTCAACATACTACACTTGCGTCCAATTTTCTATTCACCTTAATGGGAAACCCTCTTAAAGACCCACAATTTTAGTAAAGAATTGACAGTATGCATTTGGCACTGATAAGACACCCTTTGCCAAGCCCTATGGACAACATTCCGTAGCTTGGTAAAATACATTTTTCACATTCCTGAAATGGGCGCAATGGATTACAACCTTAAAGCTATACTTACAACACAGGTGTGAGATAAACCGCCTCTATTTGAACACCCCCGCATTCTACATTATCCAACACTCTGCAATGCTACAAAATCTTAATAGAAGTTCTGGAAATAAACATCTTCGCTATGTAGAATTTGCCTGTAACACTGTATTACAAGTATTTAAAATGGGCATGTGTCAAGATATCCACTGATGGATCATCAGTTGTCAACAGAAGCTTTATCCTTCCTCACACAGTTTGTGGAACAGGATTTGACTTTAAGCCACCCTTACCCTGAAACATACCTCTGAAACTCACATCAGATTCACTCAGCATTTACCAAATAACTTTCACCCTGCACAACCACACTTGCCTCCAGGACTAACACTGCTTCCATGCTAACAATCAAAATGTGGACACTCAGTAACTCTATGCTATATTTGACTATGGTGTAATTAGTGATGTCATCAGTGATGTCATTAATTATGCCATTTGAGATGTCATCAATTATGTAATTTAACATGTCATGACTGATCTATATGTGAAGTGATAGACAGTGCATACCTGGGGTGCAAGTTATAGTTAGCTCAGTAAACTATTACTGGTGAATATCAGTGGGTTTTGAAACATAGTGTTTGTGTTATTTCAGCACCTAACTATATCCGCACATGAACCTTTGTTTTTTTCAGTGAATTTATAGGGTTTTTTAAAATTGTAAGCTAAGATCTTATAACCATGCCTTACTATATTGTCACTTTAACCATTGTTTTCTCAGTGAATACGATAAATACATGTATTTTAATTGATTTATATCTACATATACATCTGCATCACATCTATATATATATGTAGTTATATCTATATAAATATTTTACCCAGTGGCGGCTGTCATGGGTAGTAATAGTTAGGCCCAGGTTTCCATAGTGAAAACATTTTTATCCCTATAACTTTGGCATCATTTTGACATATCGTCATGAAACGTTCCCAAAAAAAGTTAATCCACCTCTGATCTTTCCTGGAAAGTTTAGGGGTGATCTGTGATGCGGGGGCTGGAAGAAAGTGGGATCCCAAAACACATTTTTGCCATGCAATTTTCCTTTGGAAACTTTCATTCAGCTACAGCCAAAACAGCTGAACTGAATTATACCAAATTTGGCAGAAAGATCTTTCTCCAGAAACCATGCTTTTTGTGATTTTGTGTAGTATTCGTTCAGTAGTTTTTGAGACATGTAGGTTAGAAGTTTATGTATATATTATGAAATGGAGGATCCGTGGATCCAACAGACTAAAAGATAAGATCTTGTTGACTGCCACCACAACAACAATGATGTGGCAGAAGCCATTTTAAGACTCAGGAACTCCATCTGTAACAAGGGTGCCGGCTGGGGAGCAGGCTGGGGCAGCTGCGGGTTTGGGGCTCCCCTGCAGCCCTCAATGAGTAGACATGTTGTGGGTGCCTCATATTTATTATTCAATGTTCTAAGCAAAGCTCGCTCTATTTTGCCCTTCGAGGGCTTTTTAATAATATTTTTGTATCCCAGTGGGGCACCAAGAAGGGGCAGGGGCACCATCAGGCTTTTTTTTTAAACGTTGTGGAATCTGAAGGAAGCACAGGAGCCCCCAGCAATATTAAAAAAACACTGTAAGTCTCCTGAGTCATTGAATCCATAAACCCAGGAGAGATTACCATATTTTTTTTAAAGCACTCTGAGCAGGAGCTGAATGCTGTTCCGTGGAAGTGCAGGGATCCTTTGTGGTTTGGTCTATGGCTGTATTGTGTGGCCGAAAATTGTTAAGAAAAAAGATACAAAGAGATGCTTAATGTGTTTTCCAAATGCTTTATTGAAAATATTGTGGGACAAGGACAATCACAAGTACTAAATATTGCAATATCTGAACAATTTATAAAACATTTATTCGATGATAGTTGTTGGTGTTTATTTTATAAAGCCAGTAGGTCTGGTGTATATATATATTCACTGAAAAAACCATAGGTTTCACACAAGTTATAGTTAGCTGTACATTTCACTCGTAAAAAACCAATGAAATTCCCCCGTTATAGTTAGTGCAGGCAACTATAACTCACGCGACCGCAATCTTCTGCTGATGCTAATACTGTATTTAGACACTTATTTGCCCATGTCTTCTTCCATTAAATTTTAGCTATACATATATTACAAATATTTTTTTTTCATAAAGACACATATGTCATCAGCAGAGGATTGCGGTCGCGTGAGTTATAGTTGCCTGCACTAACTATAACGGGGGAATTTCATTGGTTTTTTACGAGTGAAATGTACAGCTAACTATAACTTGTGTGAAACCTATGGTTTTTTCAGTGAATTTGCAAGGTTTTTTCAATGCTAATTCCTAACTATAACGTGTGTGAAACCTATGTTTTTTTCAGTGAATTTGTACGTTTTTTTAAATGCTAAGTTACTTTACGCCATTCGTGGCGTGCGCGCCCAGTTAACGCAGTTCGTTCCGTGCGCGCACGGTCGCGCATCGCGTGCCCACGTTACGCGGGATGGGCCATGTACGCACGATGCACTTGCGCACATGGGTGACATATTATGCGCTTCGTTTTAAATGGTATTCATTTATACTTTCAATGATTAAAGATGCCATGCACAAATAGTGCCCTTCGGGCACCATTTGCACACGGGGTGGGGATAGTGTGGATAATTTTATTTTTTTAATAATTTTAACCGTACGCGTACGGTAAGCGTAATCGGCGATTTTTCGAAAAAAAAAAAAATATTTTTTTTTGGCCTTGGGGGTTGTTTGGGGACACCTATATCGATGCTGGGTGGTTAAGAACTGAATATACTGCCCCTTTAGATGTTTTTTGTCTTTGTTTTTGCTGCCCCCTCAGAGTGCGAGAGAGAAAATGGCGGCCGCCGCTTCCTGGTTTCGACCGATTCGAATGTTTACTTAGATCGAACAGCCAATCAGAATCGCGCTCGCGCACGTCACCGTACGCGTACGGTAAGCGCACCGTAAGCGCACCGTAAGCTGCCACAGATATATATATTGATTTAAAGGCTATTTTCTCAGAATCTACTGAACAGATTTACACCAAACCTACAAAAGGCACTTCCTTGACCTGTAGACTACCTCTCTGCCAAATTTCAAGGAACTCTGTTCAGCCGTTCGGGCTGTAGCTGTGTCTAAAGGTCCTATGGAAAAATGCATGGGAAAAACGCGTTTTGGGACCCCCCTTTTATCTCAGCCCCCGCTTGACGAATCCCCCCGAGACTTTCAGGGTAGGAGCGGAGCGTAGCGCCCCACCTATTTTGAAAATTTGGCAAGGATTCGTTGACCGGCGCCAAAGTTATTCAAAATAGAATGTTGCGGTTTTCCTATGGAAACAGGGTCCTAACTATAACTACCTACTGGCGACCGCCAGTAGGTAATATATATATATATATATATATATATATATATATATATATATATATATATATATATATATATATATATATATATATATATATATATATATATATATATATATATATATATATATATATATATATATATATCCAATTTCAGAAAGTTAATGTACGCGCGCTCTCAGTCAGCGGACCACAGGACACAAGAAAGGGCTCCAAGGGTGTTTATTTACGACGCGTTTCGACTTGCTCAGAAGTCTTGCTCACGTAAACTAACAGTGCTCAGTGACAAACGTAATTAATAAAGTTGCACAGCGCTAAACATCGACATAGGACAATTCAAGTCGAAAAACTGTTTACATACGGCAGACATCTTGTAATGGTCACATATCAACACTTACAAAGCGTGAAAGGCAGAAATCTACCACACAGAGGATACACAATGCTGTTAGGATGAATCAAAAGAGTGTAAATGACTCGTGGAATATTAGCAAACATAAGTAAATAATGGTTGTGACCATGGTACGTAGTAAACAGGTGCGCATGCGTCTGCAGGGGTGGGTTGCTAGGTTACCAAAACTGTAAAGGAGAGGACTTGTCTAAATACTAATGTAGTCGCAAGTGTGCACAGACGTACGTAGTACCAGCATAACCCCCATTTTAGGCTATTGTAGACAACACCGGCTAAATAGACCGGAGTGTGAAAGTGTCACGGGGTGAAATAATAAGCAGCATGTGCCAATGTGTGTAATAGACAAAGTGCCGAAAAATCAGGCTCACAAATGAAGAGCAAATGATCGCTGCTCTAACAAAGTTAATGCTGCAGACTGTGTATAACACAAAATGTTGTAGAATAAATGGTGTAGCAACCGCGATCCCAAACGACAAGGGCAAGTGTCCCAACTTTGCTGTAAATAAGTCTTGAGCCATACGTACATATGACAGTCCTCAAGTACATCTCCCCCAAATACCATCAACTCAATACAGTTAAATTCGAAATAATTGGCAAGTGCCAGAAGGTACTTAATGCAGACTCCCGTGCGTCTTCAGTCAAGGTGCTCAGTGTGCCGGAGGGGAAAAGGGTAGGTTGCCCGTGAAGTGAACGTGCCAGTGTGTGGGCCCCTTCCTTTCCTCCTGTGAAAAGAAATAACAATGGTAAGTAAAAGGTTAAAATTACACAGCATGTAAATTGTATAAGATCTCATATGCACACAGATCTAGCATTAGGAACGAGAAGATCTATCACACAGTAAGAGAACGAAATTAAGGAAGACATCAACGGTAGGTCACAACATCACAAAATGAGGGCACAAGCTAAAACAGATTATTCTCTAAGATGGATTGCAAGCTCCTCATCCTGATTCAACCCGCCCGGTGCCTTGGTCTGAAAATCTATGATGTATTTGGATTCTCTTTGCCTAAGTTTGAGTACTCTGTTGCCACCCCGGGGATTGGTGTTGATTTGCTCTAAAATAAAAAATCTCAAAAGGGCAGGATTGGAAAAATGTACATCACCGAAGTGTCGGGCCACAGGGTATTTGTCGTCTTTGTGTATAATAGCACGGTAGTGTTCGAGAACACGCTTTTTAGCCAACAAGGTTGTACTCCCTATGTACCACAGTTTACAAGGACACTCTATGACATACACGACAAAAGTAGTACTACAGGTGAGGAACTGGGCAATTTTTTTGGTGATGCCGTTGTAACTAATGTTCTTGACTAGTGTACTGTTTTTGCATGCCTTACAATGCCCACAGGGAAAAAATCCCTGTAGGCCGTGTTCGTGTATGTTGGAATAAATGGTAACATCGCTGTGTACCAACATGTCCCTGATGCTTTTGCCCTTTCTGTATGTGATCGTGGGCCTATCAGGTAACAATTCACCAATAGTGTGGTCACATTTCAGAATATCCCAATTTTTTGTCAATATTCTCTTGATACTGCTGGAATCTGAGTTATAGGTCAGGATCAGGCGTGTGGTGTCTTCTTCACTCTCAGGGGATTCCGTCTCTCTTTCTGTGATGGTATGGGCTCTGGATATTGCATCTGCTCTGGATTTGGCCCTCTTGAGAACCCAGTTCGGGTAACCCCTGATCTTGAATCTAGACAACATCTCTTTACTCTCAAGTTGGTAAGTTTCATCTGTGTTGCAATTCCTCTTAGCCCTGAGTAACTCACCGTATGGAATACTCCATTTGAGAGTCTCCGGGTGGCTACTGAGGGCATGCAAGACACTGTTGCCCGCAGTGTTCTTTCTAAACAGGGTGGTGCTGATCTTTTCTTCCTTGATGTCCAAACAGACATCTAGGTATTCTGCATGGGTACTGCTAATGTTGCTGGTGAGAACAATGTTTCTATCATTGACATTGAGTTTATCTATGAACTCCATGGCTTCCTGGTGTTCGCCTTTCCATACGACGAACAAGTCGTCGATGTAGCGCATCCAGATACGGATGTGGCCAAGGTATTCATTCAACTCGGGGTTCGAAAAAATCTCTTCCTCCCAGTGCCCCATGAAAAGGTTGGCAAAGCTGGGCGCAAAGCACGAATCCATAGCTGTACCGACTGTCTGTCGGTACAGTGCCCCATTGAAAAGAAAGATGTTGTGAGACAGGCAAAAACTGATCATCTCCAGTATCATTTTGTTGTGTTCCCTGAGATGGGCCGGTCTGGATCTAAGGAAATGCTCACATGCTTCAAGACCTTGCTGGTGGTCAATAATGGTGTACAAAGATTGTACATCCAATGTGATCATCAGAAAGTCCTTTTCCCAACTAACCCCATCGATCTTATTGAGGAAGTCTTTCGTGTCCCTGATATAGCTGGGAAGCTGAATCACATACTCCCTGAGGAAGTGATCTACATATTTGGATATATGCTCAGATACACTTCCCCTGGACGACACTATAGGACGTCCTGGGGGATTGGTGGGGTCTTTGTGGAGTTTGGGGAGTAGATACAGTGTTGGCAACACGGGAAATTCATTTTTCAGGTAGCAGAACTCCTCCCATTCAAGGATGCCCTGGTCTTTCCAGATGGTGAGTTTGTCCCACAACTTGATAATGCTGTTGCTGTATTCATCCCTATTGATGGTCTCATAGTATCTATTGTCTCTCAGTTGTCTATGTGCTTCAGCAAGGTACATCTCCCTATCCATGATCACGATATTGCCACCCTTGTCAGCCGGACGGATGACAATGCCAGTGTCTTCCGCCAGTGACTTGAGTGCCTGTTTCTGGGGAAATGTGAGGTTGTTTTTGGCTGGGATGTGACCCCTGCTTTTGTGTCTGAAGTTGCACAACGCCTTGCCAACACTCTCTTGGAACGTGTCAATCGTGTCAAAGGGTAGAGTGGGGAAAAATGTAGATTTAGGCTTAAAGCCTGATAAGGCACTATGGTCAGTGGCAAGGCCTATGGACTCGCAAATCTGCGTATGCTGCTCAGCGGGTTCTATCGCCTCACCCTGATTGAGTTGGATCATATCAATGAGGGTGTCAATATCACCCACATTGATGTTGTCAAATTCCCTGGGTGTGTGCCTGCTGGTTTTTCTTGTCTCACCAAGTCTTTTTAATTTATGCCATTTTTTTAGCTTGAGTTTTCTGATGAACTTAAACAAATCAATTCTGGCATCAGTATAGTTAAATGATTTGGAGGGACAGAAAGAAAGTCCTAGACACAGAGTCCTTTTCTCTGTTTCACTCATCACTCTTTTAGAAAGATTGATGATGGTCTTGTTTACCATTTCACTGTCCATTAGCGGGCTCTTCTGGAGCGTGTGTTGCCAGTTCCCACTCTGCCCCTTGCCCTGCCTCTTCTGCCATCGCTGCTGTAGTCTCTTTCGGCGGTTTCTGCGTTTCCCCGGCCTCTTCCTCGGCCTCTGCTCCTCTGACCCCGTGTTCTCATCGCCGGAGCTTCCTGCTTCGTCCGTCTGCTCCGGCGTAGATGACGATACTCCTCTAAAAAATTGACAGGACGTATTGCAAAGTCATTATTAGAGGATGTTTCGGCCGAGACATCCGATTCCGTCTCACTAGGTGTCGAAATGGTATTATCTTGTCTCTCATCTACAGTGGAGGAAACAATGGTTGTGGATTCTTGCTTTTTATAAAGATGATCATATTTGCGGCTGAAGGTCAGAATTCTGCCGCTCTCGTAATCGTTATAGTCCCTATTAAGCTTGCGTTCTTTACGCGCTTTAATGTCGTCTTCGTATTTTTTGAGACGTTCTTTCATGGCAATACTTAGTTCATCGAGAGTTTTGCCATCAGTAAGTTTGCTCAGTTCCTCCTGTACTTCCTGGATCTGTTTAAGTACGAGGTCTCTGTCAATCCAAGCAAACTTCACTAGGATCTCCAACATTCTCCTGGAGCTGAGTGCGGAATTGTCCGACTATTCTTTCAGCATTGCCGGATTTGGCGTCTCGTAAGTTGGTGTGGTAAAGATCCTCAGGCCTCTAGGGACCATCTCCTGATCTATATAGTTCTGCAATGAAATTGCCTCCCACCACTTGGAAATTTCGGTTTTCTTTAGTTTTTCCAACACTCTGATTTTGTCCTCAACAGTTTGAGATGGTGCCACTGTATCTTCCACTGCTTTCGTGGTTTTTTGTCTCCGTGTGAATAAGATTTGGGCGGCTGCCCTTCTCTCAACCTCCTCCTCCATAGTGCACTGTCCCCTTGATACACCCTCAATGGCCCGTCCGGTCCGTATTAACCCCTGTGTAAATACAGGTTCCTTCTGCCTTGAGCTCTAGTGATTTTAAAGTTAATTGGTATCGTATGGACCAATGTCCGAGTAATACTGGCGTTGTCTGTTGTTCCAGTATGCCCCTGTATACGGTCTATACACCACGAGTGTCCAAGAGTAAAAGTTCTGAATAGAACCAATGCGTCCTCTTGGTTTAAGTGATCGTAGGCTGTAACTGATCAAAAGCGAAAGTGCCGGAATCGGCTGGGTCAGCATGCGCCAACAACGGGGAGGGAACGAATAACCCGCCCTCCGGAGAAGAATCCGCCCTCACACCCGCGTTATGCTAGCTTTAATCCCCAGGCTTACCTCCGACGTTCAATCTTGCACTCGTGTCAGTTCCCAAAGTTGCGTGGCTCAAGCCCGGTCCAAGCGCTGTCCTCCATCATATAACTTCACCAAGTTGCTCCTGCTGACAGCCAGGGGACCCATGGAAGGTGGCACGCACGCCGGCGGAGCACGCCGGAAAATAAATCCAATTTCAGAAAGTTAATGTACGCGCGCTCTCAGTCAGCGGACCACAGGACACAAGAAAGGGCTCCAAGGGTGTTTATTTACGACGCGTTTTGACTTGCTCAGAAGTCTTGCTCACGTAAACTAACAGTGCTCAGTGACAAACGTAATTAATAAAGTTGCACAGCGCTAAACATCGACATAGGACAATTCAAGTCGAAAAACTGTTTACATACGGCAGACATCTTGTAATGGTCACATATCAACACTTACAAAGCGTGAAAGGCAGAAATCTACCACACAGAGGATACACAATGCTGTTAGGATGAATCAAAAGAGTGTAAATGACTCGTGGAATATTAGCAAACATAAGTAAATAATGGTTGTGACCATGGTACGTAGTAAACAGGTGCGCATGCGTCTGCAGGGGTGGGTTGCTAGGTTACCAACAACAATACCATCAACTCAATACAGTTAAATTCGAATTTAACTGTATTGAGTTGATGGTATTTGGGGGAGATGTACTTGAGGACTGTCATATGTACGTATGGCTCAAGACTTATTTACAGCAAAGTTGGGACACTTGCCCTTGTCGATTGGGATCGCGGTTGCTACACCATTTATTCTACAACATTTTGTGTTATACACAGTCTGCAGCATTAACTTTGTTAGAGCAGCGATCATTTGCTCTTCATTTGTGAGCCTGATTTTTCGGCACTTTGTCTATTACACACATTGGCACATGCTGCTTATTATTTCACCCCGTGACACTTTCACACTCCGGTCTATTTAGCCGGTGTTGTCTACAATAGCCTAAAATGGGGGTTATGCTGGTACTACGTACGTCTGTGCACACTTGCGACTACATTAGTATTTAGACAAGTCCTCTCCTTTACAGTTTTGGTAACCTAGCAACCCACCCCTGCAGACGCATGCGCACCTGTTTACTACGTACCATGGTCACAACCATTATTTACTTATGTTTGCTAATATTCCACGAGTCATTTACACTCTTTTGATTCATCCTAACAGCATTGTGTATACTCTGTGTGGTAGATTTCTGCCTTTCACGCTTTGTAAGTGTTGATATGTGACCATTACAAGATGTCTGCCGTATGTAAACAGTTTTTCGACTTGAATTGTCCTATGTCGATGTTTAGCGCTGTGCAACTTTATTAATTACGTTTGTCACTGAGCACTGTTAGTTTACGTGAGCAAGACTTCTGAGCAAGTCGAAACGCGTCGTAAATAAACACCCTTGGAGCCCTTTCTTGTGTCCTGTGGTCCGCTGACTGAGAGCGCGCGTACATTAACTTTCTGAAATTGGATTTATTTTCCGGCGTGCTCCGCCGGCGTGCGTGCCACCTTCCATGGGTCCCCTGGCTGTCAGCAGGAGCAACTTGGTGAAGTTATATGATGGAGGACAGCGCTTGGACCGGGCTTGAGCCACGCAACTTTGGGAACTGACACGAGTGCAAGATTGAACGTCGGAGGTAAGCCTGGGGATTAAAGCTAGCATAACGCGGGTGTGAGGGCGGATTCTTCTCCGGAGGGCGGGTTATTCGTTCCCTCCCCGTTGTTGGCGCATGCTGACCCAGCCGATTCCGGCACTTTCGCTTTTGATCAGTTACAGCCTACGATCACTTAAACCAAGAGGACGCATTGGTTCTATTCAGAACTTTTACTCTTGGACACTCGTGGTGTATAGACCGTATACAGGGGCATACTGGAACAACAGACAACGCCAGTATTACTCGGGCATTGGTCCATACGATACCAATTAACTTTAAAATCACTAGAGCTCAAGGCAGAAGGAACCTGTATTTACACAGGGGTTAATACGGACCGGACGGGCCATTGAGGGTGTACCAAGGGGACAGTGCACTATGGAGGAGGAGGTTGAGAGAAGGGCAGCCGCCCAAATCTTATTCACACGGAGACAAAAAACCACGAAAGCAGTGGAAGATACAGTGGCACCATCTCAAACTGTTGAGGACAAAATCAGAGTGTTGGAAAAACTAAAGAAAACCGAAATTTCCAAGTGGTGGGAGGCAATTTCATTGCAGAACTATATAGATCAGGAGATGGTCCCTAGAGGCCTGAGGATCTTTACCACACCAACTTACGAGACGCCAAATCCAGCAATGCTGAAAGAATGGTCGGACAATTCCGCACTCAGCTCCAGGAGAATGTTGGAGATCCTAGTGAAGTTTGCTTGGATTGACAGAGACCTCGTACTTAAACAGATCCAGGAAGTACAGGAGGAACTGAGCAAACTTACTGATGGCAAAACTCTCGATGAACTAAGTATTGCCATGAAAGAACGTCTCAAAAAATACGAAGACGACATTAAAGCGCGTAAAGAACGCAAGCTTAATAGGGACTATAACGATTACGAGAGCGGCAGAATTCTGACCTTCAGCCGCAAATATGATCATCTTTATAAAAAGCAAGAATCCACAACCATTGTTTCCTCCACTGTAGATGAGAGACAAGATAATACCATTTCGACACCTAGTGAGACGGAATCGGATGTCTCGGCCGAAACATCCTCTAATAATGACTTTGCAATACGTCCTGTCAATTTTTTAGAGGAGTATCGTCATCTACGCCGGAGCAGACGGACGAAGCAGGAAGCTCCGGCGATGAGAACACGGGGTCAGAGGAGCAGAGGCCGAGGAAGAGGCCGGGGAAACGCAGAAACCGCCGAAAGAGACTACAGCAGCGATGGCAAAAGAGGCAGGGCAAGGGGCAGAGTGGGAACTGGCAACACACGCTCCAGAAGAGCCCGCTAATGGACAGTGAAATGGTAAACAAGACCATCATCAATCTTTCTAAAAGAGTGATGAGTGAAACAGAGAAAAGGACTCTGTGTCTAGGACTTTCTTTCTGTCCCTCCAAATCATTTAACTATACTGATGCCAGAATTGATTTGTTTAAGTTCATCAGAAAACTCAAGCTAAAAAAATGGCATAAATTAAAAAGACTTGGTGAGACAAGAAAAACCAGCAGGCACACACCCAGGGAATTTGACAACATCAATGTGGGTGATATTGACACCCTCATTGATATGATCCAACTCAATCAGGGTGAGGCGATAGAACCCGCTGAGCAGCATACGCAGATTTGCGAGTCCATAGGCCTTGCCACTGACCATAGTGCCTTATCAGGCTTTAAGCCTAAATCTACATTTTTCCCCACTCTACCCTTTGACACGATTGACACGTTCCAAGAGAGTGTTGGCAAGGCGTTGTGCAACTTCAGACACAAAAGCAGGGGTCACATCCCAGCCAAAAACAACCTCACATTTCCCCAGAAACAGGCACTCAAGTCACTGGCGGAAGACACTGGCATTGTCATCCGTCCGGCTGACAAGGGTGGCAATATCGTGATCATGGATAGGGAGATGTACCTTGCTGAAGCACATAGACAACTGAGAGACAATAGATACTATGAGACCATCAATAGGGATGAATACAGCAACAGCATTATCAAGTTGTGGGACAAACTCACCATCTGGAAAGACCAGGGCATCCTTGAATGGGAGGAGTTCTGCTACCTGAAAAATGAATTTCCCGTGTTGCCAACACTGTATCTACTCCCCAAACTCCAAAAAGACCCCACCAATCCCCCAGGACGTCCTATAGTGTCGTCCAGGGGAAGTGTATCTGAGCATATATCCAAATATGTAGATCACTTCCTCAGGGAGTATGTGATTCATCTTCCCAGCTATATCAGGGACACGAAAGACTTCCTCAATAAGATCGATGGGGTTAGTTGGGAAAAGGACTTTCTGATGATCACATTGGATGTACAATCTTTGTACACCATTATTGACCACCAGCAAGGTCTTGAAGCATGTGAGCATTTCCTTAGATCCAGACCGGCCCATCTCAGGGAACACAACAAAATGATACTGGAGATGATCAGTTTTTGCCTGTCTCACAACATCTTTCTTTTCAATGGGGCACTGTACCGACAGACAGTCGGTACAGCTATGGGTTCGTGCTTTGCGCCCAGCTTTGCCAACCTTTTCATTGGGCACTGGGAGGAAGAGATTTTTTCGAACCCCGAGTTGAATGAATACCTTGGCCACATCCGTATCTGGATGCGCTACATCGACGACTTGTTCGTCGTATGGAAAGGCGAACACCAGGAAGCCATGGAGTTCATAGATAAACTCAATGTCAATGATAGAAACATTGTTCTCACCAGCAACATTAGCAGTACCCATGCAGAATACCTAGATGTCTGTTTGGACATCAAGGAAGAAAAGATCAGCACCACCCTGTTTAGAAAGAACACTGCGGGCAACAGTGTCTTGCATGCCCTCAGTAGCCACACGGAGACTCTCAAATGGAGTATTCCATACGGTGAGTTACTCAGGGCTAAGAGGAATTGCAACACAGATGAAACTTACCAACTTGAGAGTAAAGAGATGTTGTCTAGATTCAAGATCAGGGGTTACCCGAACTGGGTTCTCAAGAGGGCCAAATCCAGAGCAGATGCAATATCCAGAGCCCATACCATCACAGAAAGAGAGACGGAATCCCCTGAGAGTGAAGAAGACACCACACGCCTGATCCTGACCTATAACTCAGATTCCAGCAGTATCAAGAGAATATTGACAAAAAATTGGGATATTCTGAAATGTGACCACACTATTGGTGAATTGTTACCTGATAGGCCCACGATCACATACAGAAAGGGCAAAAGCATCAGGGACATGTTGGTACACAGCGATGTTACCATTTATTCCAACATACACGAACACGGCCTACAGGGATTTTTTCCCTGTGGGCATTGTAAGGCATGCAAAAACAGTACACTAGTCAAGAACATTAGTTACAACGGCATCACCAAAAAAATTGCCCAGTTCCTCACCTGTAGTACTACTTTTGTCGTGTATGTCATAGAGTGTCCTTGTAAACTGTGGTACATAGGGAGTACAACCTTGTTGGCTAAAAAGCGTGTTCTCGAACACTACCGTGCTATTATACACAAAGACGACAAATACCCTGTGGCCCGACACTTCGGTGATGTACATTTTTCCAATCCTGCCCTTTTGAGATTTTTTATTTTAGAGCAAATCAACACCAATCCCCGGGGTGGCAACAGAGTACTCAAACTTAGGCAAAGAGAATCCAAATACATCATAGATTTTCAGACCAAGGCACCGGGCGGGTTGAATCAGGATGAGGAGCTTGCAATCCATCTTAGAGAATAATCTGTTTTAGCTTGTGCCCTCATTTTGTGATGTTGTGACCTACCGTTGATGTCTTCCTTAATTTCGTTCTCTTACTGTGTGATAGATCTTCTCGTTCCTAATGCTAGATCTGTGTGCATATGAGATCTTATACAATTTACATGCTGTGTAATTTTAACCTTTTACTTACCATTGTTATTTCTTTTCACAGGAGGAAAGGAAGGGGCCCACACACTGGCACGTTCACTTCACGGGCAACCTACCCTTTTCCCCTCCGGCACACTGAGCACCTTGACTGAAGACGCACGGGAGTCTGCATTAAGTACCTTCTGGCACTTGCCAATTATTTCGAATTTAACTATATTGAGTTGATGGTATTTGGGGGAGATGTACTTGAGGACTGTCATATGTACGTATGGCTCAAGACTTATTTACAGCAAAGTTGGGACACTTGCCCTTGTCGATTGGGATCGCGGTTGCTACACCATTTATTCTACAACATTTTGTGTTATACACAGTCTGCAGCATTAACTTTGTTAGAGCAGCGATCATTTGCTCTTCATTTGTGAGCCTGATTTTTCGGCACTTTGTCTATTACACACATTGGCACATGCTGCTTATTATTTCACCCCGTGACACTTTCACACTCCGGTCTATTTAGCCGGTGTTGTCTACAATAGCCTAAAATGGGGGTTATGCTGGTACTACGTACGTCTGTGCACACTTGCGACTACATTAGTATTTAGACAAGTCCTCTCCTTTACAGTTTTGGTAACCTAGCAACCCACCCCTGCAGACGCATGCGCACCTGTTTACTACGTACCATGGTCACAACCATTATTTACTTATGTTTGCTAATATTCCACGAGTCATTTACACTCTTTTGATTCATCCTAACAGCATTGTGTATCCTCTGTGTGGTAGATTTCTGCCTTTCACGCTTTGTAAGTGTTGATATGTGACCATTACAAGATGTCTGCCGTATGTAAACAGTTTTTCGACTTGAATTGTCCTATGTCGATGTTTAGCGCTGTGCAACTTTATTAATTACGTTTGTCACTGAGCACTGTTAGTTTACGTGAGCAAGACTTCTGAGCAAGTCGAAACGCGTCGTAAATAAACACCCTTGGAGCCCTTTCTTGTGTCCTGTGGTCCGCTGACTGAGAGCGCGCGTACATTAACTTTCTGAAATTGGATTTATTTTCCGGCGTGCTCCGCCGGCGTGCGTGCCACCTTCCATGGGTCCCCTGGCTGTCAGCAGGAGCAACTTGGTGAAGTTATATATATATATATATATATATATATATATATATATATATATATATATATATATATATATATATATATATATATATATATAACCTACTGGCGGTCGTCAGTAGGTAGTTATAGTTAGGACCTAATCCGCAACATTCTATTTGGAATAACTTTGGCGCCGGTTGACGAATCTTCACGAGATGCCAAAACTCGTGGCCCGCTCCGGTCCACTCCTATCCTGAAAGTCTCGGGGTGATTCGTCAAGCGGGGGCCGAGAAAAAAGGGGGGTCCCAAAATGTGTTTTCCCCATGCAATTTTCCATAGGGACCTTTAGTCGCAGCTACAGCCCGAACTGCTGAACGGAATTACACAAATCAATCAATTAATAAAAACTTTATTTCAGTTTTTTACAACCATAATGTATACACTAAGCAGCATATAAGACAATAAAGTAAGCAATTAGAACCATAGAATCCACAATACATTTCTTAAGCTTATAGTTAACATATCCTTAAAATAAGAGATAAATATCTTTGAAAATTCTCTTTTAAAACAAGCTGTCCTTTCTTCGGTCACATCGACCTTCAAGTATGTCTCACACCATACTTCTATCCATAGATACCTCATACTCCCTATCACTTAAAAGATCTATATTTCATCAATACTCTTTACCTTTAAGAAACTCTTTAACTTTATTTAGATATTTACCAAAGGCAAAGGCCATATCTAAATTCATCATTCCCACTAAAAGCTTGCATCCTATTTTTAATATCATATTTTTTTTAAAATCGGGCCTAAAATCTCTCTTCGTATATCTAACGTCCTCCAGCAATCTACCAATATGTGTAATATATCACACGTAGTACCTAAAGTGCAAGTGCATTTTCCATTGCTGTTTATCATACGGTTTTTTACCCCTTTGTTCATGTAACAAGGGTTTATCCCAATTCTCAATCGTAGCACTTCACGCCTTAGCTGGCAACTAGGTAGCCTGTCGATATAAGGATAATGTAGATCATTTTTCCATGCTGAGGCCATATGGGAGACTGAACTTTTCCGTGATAGGTACTCTTGATCAAGGATTCGAGACACTTCTAATCCCAGATTCCTAAGATCTTTCTTATCTAACTTCAGTTCAAGGGATTGAGGGCCCCACTTTAGATTTAAAACACCATACGCTTCATTAATTGAGGCTCTCGTCTCTTTTGCCCAGGTCAGATCACTGTTGGCAATTTCATTTTTACACCACTGTGAGATTTTTTGGTCCTCACCCAAACCTAGCCACTGCCAGAAACGTAACAAAGACGTGCAGGCTATGATACTCCATGCGGTGGTTCCCAATTCTAATCTTACCGCTTGTACCATAGACGAGCTTGGCAGCGCAAACAAACATTTGAGGATATTTCCCTCCTCTTTATCCCATCTATTTTTGCCACTTATATAGAGTACCTCTGCGCCATACAAAAATTGTGGAGGGACCATTGCTTGATAGGCCTTTAACATCGGACTATCAGACCTTTCACCGTATACACTATTACATCTTTTTAATCCCTTCACTGAAGTAGAAGCCCTCATTTTTAATGCATCTAGATAGGTATGCCAATGGAGGCTACTGGTGAACCACATCCCCAGATATCTGTATTCTGTTACTTTTTCCAGCATCTCACCAAATTTGACAGAAAGGTAGACCTTGGTTCACAGTCGTGCCTTTTGCTTAAATGGTGTAAATCCGTTCAGTAGTTCCTGAGAATATCAAAATCAAAATCACATATATATCTGGGCGGAGCCTAACCACACATCTCATCGTGAGATCTGATTGGCTGTCACCACTTCATCCAAGAAGTGTTGGCAGCCATCTTGGGACCAATATCCATGATAGCACCTCATTAAAAAGCATTGCAGTTAATAAACGATTTTAAGACTTTACTTACATTATAAATCATTTGTTGATGGTTCCATACTCATTTTGGGAATTGTGGTGTATTCTAAGGTGATTTTACCATGTGAAAAAGCCTTCTGCTGGGATATCATGAATCATGTTTGAGAGAAAACTATTTTCTCATGCTTTTCCCACAGAGGTTTGGAAGGTGATCTATAAGCTAAACTGAGAGCATATTTTCTGTAAATTCACATTATCTTTCTCAGTCATGTGAGAATGAAGTCTGACATTCTCAGTAAAACATGTACATCCAACAATGGCAGAGACTGTCAGTTGATTCCTTTGTGTTCTACTGCAGCTTCCCAGAGTGTTCTAAAGAACAACTAGAGGGCTAACAGTCCTACTTAAGACAAACGTATGGCACACCTGAAGCCATCTTGATTGGGATAAAGTGGTAACTCTTAAAACATTTAATTTAAAAAGCAACAAAATGGGGGGGTTCATTTTGCCATAGAAAGTATGATTAGTGCTGCAGAAAGAAAAATTAGGGCACATTTTGAGTGACTTCTCATTTCATTAAAAAATTCTGACATGCAGACTGAAACATGCACTTTCAATACCAGCAGCAGACTTCCCTGGTGAGCAGTAGCTTTACTACAGTGATCTAATAAGCAACTAGAGTGCTAACATTCAGAATTTATGGCAAATGTGTGACACATCTGAATGCCTTCTTGATGGAATCAAAGTAACAAACTGAAAGTATTTCCTACTGAGGAGACTGTAGTAAATGAGGAAATTAGGAAACTTCATACCAAATAAGTCTCCCAAGATGGCCACCAGGGACAAAAGAGCCCAAATGTAGCACAAATATCACCCAGATGTAGCCCAAGTATAGCCCAGTGACAGAATGTCCCAGAGTGTTCTAAAGAGCAACTAGAGCGCTGTCTGACAAAAGTATGGCACACCTGAAGCAATCTTGATTGGAATAAAGTGGTAACACTTAAAACATTTAATTTCCAAAGGAACACAATGAGGGGGTTCATTTTGCCATAAAAAATTATGATTAAGGCTGCAGAAAGAAAAATTAGGGCACATTTTGACTTCTCAAATCCTCTTCTAGTTCATTAAAAAATTCTGACATGCAGACTGAAACATGCACTTTGAATACCAGAAGCAGACTTCCCTGGTGAGCAGTAGCTTTACTACAGTGATCTAATGAGCAACTAGAGTGCTAACATTCAGAATTTATGGCAAATGTGTGACACCTTCTTGATGGAACCAAAGTAAACAAGCATTGAAAATGCAATAGGTCTCACCCTCGTTTAAGTTAAAGCAATTCTGTTTGTAATTAGGTGGCTTTTTAGCTTTGCTTGTATTAGTGTTTTTCAAACGTTCATGTACATAACAATTCATATGTAAGCATATATGTATATGTATGCATACATTTATATTTGTATTTATATAGATATGCAGATTATATATATGTTTATATATGTATGTATATATATATATACACTGAAAAAAAACATAGGTTTCAGAGACGTTATAGTTAGAAATTAGCATTTAAAAAAGCTTTGAAATGCACAGAAAAAACCATAGGTTTCAGAGACGTTATAGTTAGAAATTAGCATTTAAAAAACCTTAGAAATTCACAGAAAAAAACATAGGTTTCAGGGGTGTTATAGTTAGCTGGCCATTTCACTCGTACAAAACCATAGAATCATCAGTGATGTCATTTGAGATGTCATCAGTGATGTCATCAGTGAGGTCACTGACCATGTCATGAATGATGCAATATGTGACATCATCAGCAGTGCATTGCGGGCGCACGAGTTATAGTTAGCAGAACTAACTATAACGGAGGAATTTCTATGGTTTTGTTCAAGTGAAATGGCCAGCTAACTATAACAACCCTGAAACCTATGTTTTTTTCTGTGAATATATATATATTCTGACACTTTGACAAAGCCAGTAGGCCTGCCTTACTTAAAATAACACCCTTTATATTGTTACTTGACATAGTCGTGCATGGAGACTGGGGGTTGGGCACCCAGAGTAGGTCGGGCACAGGCCCTGCACGCAAACCCATGAAGTTCACGGTGATGGACATCTTACTGTACAATTCACTGAAAAAAACAAGGCTGAAAGACAGGGCCGGATTTAGGGCAGTGCGACTGGTGCGGCCGCACTGGGCGCTGACCTCAATGGGGCGTGCTGCGTTTAGCAATAACTTATGATTGGAGAGATGAGGGGCACTTTTGGTGGTATTGAGAGTATCCGAGGAGGTGGTCATGAGGTGTGGGGGTGCCGAAAATTATTGTCGCACCGGGTGCCACCAGTGCTAAAGCCGTCCCTGCTGAAAGAAATGTTATAGTTAGAGGAAAATGTCAGTTAAAACATACCATTTTAAACAAACAAAACCACTGAAATTCCCCAGTTATAGTTATCTTAAGTAACTATAGCTCGTGACCTAAAGTTACTAAAACTTGTGCCCTCACCACTCACTGCTAATTACCTCACATGTTAGATTAATCATGGCATGTCCTATGACATCATTGATGACATCATTGTAACATGTGAAATTACATCATTGATTACAACACTATGCATGGCGGGGTTGCGAATTACAGTTACTTTAGGGCTTATGTTATAGTTACTTGAGATAACTATAATTGGTGAATTTCAGTAGTATTGTTTATTTTAAACTGTATGTTTTAACTGATATTTCCACCTATTACATCCCTGTAACCTTTGTTTTTTCTGTGGATTTATACATAGATAGATAGATAGAGAGAGAGAGAGAGAGAGAGATACTAGTTCCACAATGAAGTCTAACACACTGACTTTTCTCAGGCTTTAGACTTGTATTTCACATTTATTTAAACAGTGGAGAAGAACACCATATTTGCTTGATTTCTCATTAGGCAAATTAGGAATAATATGCTAAACTAATTTGCTTTTTTTCCCTGGTACATTTTTACTGTAATATTGCCTGGAGAAAACTACTACAGCAAATTGGTGCGAAATGCTTTCGATTTATGTTTTAACATCAGAGCAAACCTCACGAATTCTGGCACCAACGCCTTAAAGTAAACTCTTAGCAGCTTGCTCAGTGTTAAGGAAACTGCTAGAAAGGCGTAGGCCGTTCCTGCCACCAGACAACAGAACATTGTTAACTTTCTAGTTTGGCAAGCAGCCAAAAACATACAGGCAAAAATACACTTCTTCTCTCACTGATAAAGTGAAAACCCAAACAAACCACAACCACTACAACTACAAACAATGAGGGAAAAATAGTACGGGCTCAGACGGTCTAACCCACAGGGACAAACAAAGTTACAATAAAATAACAGTCACAAACAACACAGGGAATTAACATATATAATGACAAGGAAGTGCAGAAACAATACAACAATTATGCACAAAGTTGCCAACACACAAATCCAAGTAATAATCAAACATTTGCACATGGTTAAACGACAGGGATGAGCACTTTATCATCGTCCTTAAAAGCGTTCCAAGATCCAATTGTCTAAAAAACATACCACCAACAATGAAGCTGCTGTCCTACTTTGATTACCAGTACCAGACTTTAATCGTGATGATAGTACATGCAAGTCAGAACCACAGAAATCTTTCTCGCGGAAAAACTCACAAGTTGCCATGCCTAAAAATGTAAATGTAATTCTATTTTTGAATGAGTAAATACTGCCAGAAAAAAAAAACAAGCATTGGCCCTTGGTATTCTTGGTGTCATGGTTACATTTTTAAATTTTCTGTTGCCATCATATTATAAAAGAAAAAAAAACATGCCTTCATAAATGTGGCAGGCCAAAATTGGCAGTAAAAAATGTAACTTAAAAACAATTGCCATAGCATATAATTTTAATGGACTGTGCAGCTGCTTCCCAGCAGTTAGGTGTATTTAGAAAAGGTATATCAATTATTTTAATTGTAAAGCACCTCAAATATATACATGATACTTATTGGCACAAAGAAAATTTATTATTGACTTTGAGCCACTGTAACCAGAAGAGATCATTTGAACATACAAGGATGACAACAAAGGATAAATAATTAAATGAAAAAAGCCTTTGCAAAGTAATGTAGCAGCCCACCAGCACTGATACTGAAGTGCACTTCTTTATAAGTGGATGTGCACATGTGGTTAGACGAAATTCCATCTCTCGCTGAAAGACAGCCAATGGCTGACATGGGCTGACTCATCGCCCCATGAAGTATTCTGTGATGAGTGCAAGCAAATTATGAATAACAGATGACACACCAGTGGATGAAGAAGACTGGCTCAAAGCCCCTCCATGTATGCACAATAATGAACAAACTATGGCAGCCGGGGACCCAATGCCACACCACTTGGAGTAGTCATTGTACCGAAAATACCCAATTTCCCACCTCTAATGGTCAGCTGCTCATTGGCCATACATTAGAAACAGGTTACACTGGAAAAGAGAGGCAACAAACAAACGTGTACATAAACAGTCAGTCCAATGTGTACCAGCCATACGCGGTGCAAACAATCTCAAGTCCTATAGGACTTTGGATTAATGTGAAATGACGTTAATATGCTTTGGACCCTTGTTTTCTTGATTGTGTGTTGCGAATCTTGGCAGACACTATTTGATGGACAAAGCTGCCCTGAGGAAGCTTTTCTCAAAGTGAAACACATTGGCTGCGCTTTTGTTTTTGGACGAAGAACCTGAATAAAAAGATAGAACACACACGAAAAGGATCTACTAGTCGTACTTTGGACTGACTGTTTATATACAAGTTTATTTTTGCCTCTCTTTTCTAGTGTGAAATGTATGTACATATGTTTAATTTTTTATTTAATTTATGAATTATTTTGATTAAATTAGGCTGGCTGACTCTAGGCCAGATCTAAGAAAAACAAAGTACTCAGATGGAATCCTCCTAACCTTCTATTGTAAAGTCAAAGAACCAAAAACAAGGCAAAACAACAAGTCAGATGTTTCAGGCTCAAAATGGACAGAGGAAGTGGATGGAGAGAATCAAGCAGAGATTTTGGTCAACAAAACAGGATGTCATCAACTACTGAGACTCAACAGGTAGAAATGGTGCATTAAAAGGGCTCAAAGAGATGGCCAGGCCCCTCCTATGTTCATGAATAGGGTGATAAATGGTATCCGTTTTACTTGCGTGTAATAAGGTATCGCCTTCTGATCATAGGCCTGACTGAAATATAATGATGCGCTTCCCACCGCAGAGAGCATCCCCTAGTCGCACTGCTTCAAACCTGAGAGGGGAGGTAAATAAGTTAATCAGTTTCAATAAAAAATATTCCAAAAGATGCTTGATTGATTCTTGAATTAATTTCCTTTATAATTAATTTCCAGGATGATGAAATTCAATGCATTCCAATCGTTTCTGTTAACATGCAAATCAATGAGTGAACTTTCAAACTTCAAAAACCCCAATGCATTTTGGGTTGAATGCCCTTCTTCTGGGTAATTAAACTCCGTAAGGTAATGAAAAAGTGAAATGAGAACAAGGTCTGAAGTGGTTCTAATGGATTATATAACTCTGAGTCCTTCACATTTCTTTATGCATAAGTTTGAATTGGACAACATTGTCACCAAAAAAGTATGGCAACACAATCTCATTACCTTCCTGAGGTAAAATCTAAAACAGAATTGACAATGGCTATTAATGAATTGAATACAAGAAACAACAGAATTGGCTTCACCTACATCATAAGTGAAGACAATATCACATTATTGGATGTGCTGGTAACCAAGACTAAGGACTCACCTGAGACCAACGTTTACAGGAAAAATACAGATTGTAATAACCTGTTAAATTTCAACAGTTTCCACCAAAATTTACTCAAGGTCCATTTTCCATATTCACAACTATTGAGAGTGAAAAGGATAGTTTCTAACTGGAACTCAGAGATCAACTCTTTAGTACAATTCTGGACCTGTAGACTCTGCCTGGAAGAAAGACTGCTACGCTGCTCAAAGGACTGGTAATTTTCTCGTCTGCTGCCCTGCTGGACTGAGGCCCTGCTGGACAACTGGCCAGCTGCTCTGCTGTGTCCTTTTCTGGGAGAAAAGAACTGAACCTGGAACTTCAATCTTGAACCCAGGACCCAGAGTGACTCCAAGAACTAGACTGCTGGCCTCCTGATCTGAGCCTCAGGGACATAAAAGTCTCCCTAATATCCTGCGCCAACCCCTGGATCCATCTGCAGTGAGTTTCTGATCCCCAAGTGGTGCCCTCAGGTCCTGTATCCTTGATGTGGCTCAGAGAGCTGTAGTTAGCTTTTTTGGCTCTTTGAGACCACGAACGGGCCCGTTCGCACTAAGACCTTGCTGCTCACACTGCGATTCAACATGAAGCTCTGGGCCCGCCAACACAAAGCTCAAAGAGCACACATCAGCGATGACTTTAGGATCTTCGCACTCCAGCGATGACCACCCGCAGTACCCAACCTGCTCTTCGTGCTACTGTAGCCACCCCCTGTGATGCTGTTCCTCGCGGCCCGGTCCACCACGAATGGGACTCTTGGTGCTGACTTGTAAAAGTACATTTCAGCAAGCCTTTTTTGGTGACTGTAGCGATCTGAGATTCCTCGTGGTCAGCCTTAGCATGTGTCAACGACCAGGTCCAGTGCAATTATGCTTAGTTGGCACTTTGTGCTTTTTGGTGCTATTTTCAGTAAAATCTTTAAAATTGCAGAATTCCAGTTCTACTGATTGGATTTTTGCTTTTTTGGTCTTGTTTTCTTTATTATGAATAACTATTTCTCTACCTTTGTGTGGGATTCTTTTTGTGTGGTGGTTTTCACTTTATTATTGTTTGAAGTGTTGCACAAATACTTTTACACATTGCCTCTAAGTTAAGCCTCACTGCTCTGTGCCAAGGGACCAGAGGATAGAGCACAGGTTCATTTAGGGTTGGCTTATGCCTCATTCTGACAAGGATTGTGATTGCTGCTTGACCAGGGCTCACACCCTAATCAATTAGCGACTCAATTTTCTGACAAAAGACGTTGTAGATTGTTTGTAGAATGTTTGCACTTGCACAAAAATGAAGGACATAAACAAAACATTTTCTCATGAATGTGTTAACCTTTTGCTCTCTCATTTCTTAAATTTCACTTGTTCCATAATACCATTGTCACTGCAGATGGTACATACACCCCAGCTAAAGAATAGTCCATTATTTTCTGTCTTCAAGCTTCCATTTAAAAAAAGTAAACACTGGATAAAAACTAAGTTCTTATGTTATATATTAGAGAGATGGTGCATTAGGTCAAAAGCACCAGAGATCATTTTCTTTTTCGAGGTTTTACATAGCACCAGCCTGGCCCGAGGGAATTAGAATGCTTCACATGGGCACCAGAATATATTACACATTTAGAAATAAAATTAATCTTTTAATTGCAACAACACAAAACCAGCAGTGCATCAGTGGTACAGGTTACAGTAGTGATATGTTGACTAGCTGTTTACATTATTATCTTTTTGTTATCTTAGAGGGTATTCATAGGAGATACAGTGCTCAATTGTCACGTCCCATGGGAAGGGAGGCAGGGGAACACTGCCGTGACGCGCGAGAGCGCAATGAGGGGCCAAAACTACAAACCCCATGAACCCTTGCGGGTCCGACGGCGGTGACGTCAGGACGCGCAGTCAGGAAACGTTCAAAGGGCTTCCGGGGCACTACACGGGTGCCGCTTACTCTTTACCCGGAGCTGCGCTGAACTTCGTGAAGCGGCTGGTAAGGGTGCGATGAGCACCGCCCTTGTTACTACCTACTCTACGTTCGGCACGCTGTCTTGTGTGGCGGGGCTAGGTGCAGCCCTCACGTTGCTCCATTGGAGGAACCTGGATCGGTGGTTCCGTGCGGAGCAACCTTCTGCATGCATGCGGAGGAGGATCCCCACCTACGCCCTTTGCAGGTCAGATTCATTTGTATGATACTATCCGGAGCTAGCGGAAAAGGGCTCCTGGTCTGTGTCTTTTCTGGTACTTGTTTAAGGGGCGTGTTCCCGCGTTGATGAACCCACTGGCAGCGGTTCGTATGGGGGAAAACGCTCAACTATTTTCTGCTATCTACGATTTGCTGCCACTGAGTCGAAGTCAATGCTTTAACAAAGCGTTATTCCCGCTACAACCTATTTGATTGGTACTGAGAAGTCAGGGGGTCTGGCCCCTATCAGGAAACATTGCCATAACCCTACCCTCCTCAGAAAGGGGCGTAGAGACAGAAAACACAACAACACCAAGTGTTGAAATACTTTGTTTTAATTGATGCTATGTGGTTGTGTGCTGCCACAGCCCAAGACGTATTGCGGATGTGAGCAGGACATACTTTGAGTTTTGCCTATGAGTGTGTGGTAGCGTGTGATCCTTGAAGTCATATCTGTGTTTCTTGTGTATTCAATATCAGGGGTACAGCGAGTGAGCAGGAGGATGGCTCTTCCGCACCCCTGTCGCAGCCCTACCTGCTAACTCAGTGGTAGGTCAGAACCGCATTGTTATTCTTCTCAGAGGACATTGGTGGTGTGTTTTGGCTGTACTTGCTAACCATACTACTGCTTTCACTTTAGATCTGTCTGAGTGCTACCACGCGCCTTATTGGCTACCCGCTCAAGAAGAGCAGTTATTTTCCTTTACAGGTACAGGTCTCTGAGCTAGCTCTGGGTGAAGCAGGGTTAGGGTAGGGAAGTATACTGTGTTATGGTTTGCTGATCCCTGTCTCGTTCTCTCTACAGGTCTCCCTCCCTGCTGTTCCCATCCTTCCCTTCCCCCGCTTGATCACCTAATTGAGTCTGTGTATACCTAGCCAGACAGTGGGGGTATCGAGAGGTGGACCCCCTAGAGCAACGTACGATCCTGAGGATTCCTGGCCACAACATCAATACGCAAGTTCAGAACCCTCTCACAGTCCTCATAAGCCCTGCCCTTGATACCAGATTTTCTGCCACTTTTTAGGAAAGCCCCTACTTTGGTAGATTGTACCCTCCACTGACCAGCACCAATCCATATCTGTTTGCCAGTCCCTGCCCTTGCACCCCAGCACCTGGCCAGGTTACGCTTAGCCACCACCCCTCCCAAAGCCAGCGATTTTTGGGTGTATCTAGGCCTGTCTTCCTCCCCGACTATACCCAGTAAGAACCATTGCGGCACCAACTGGATTGACAGCCCCGTCACTTGTGACATGATGTCTCTAACTCTGCCTCAATATTTCAGTGTTTTGTGACACTCCCAGATGAGATGATAGAATGTGCCCTCTTGGCCGCACCCCCTGTGACATAGGTCTGCCTTGCCCAGTCGGTTTAGCAGTCCCCGGGAGCAGTAGACTTTGTGGAGAACCTTCAATTGAATTAGGCCAAAACAGGAACTTATTGCAACTTCCCTGGGGCTTTGTAGAGCCACCACCCAATCTGAATCCTCCAGTGTGCCTACGTTCCCTTCCCAAGCTGTTTGCAGCAGTCCCAAGGGGTCTGGTGCATTATTTACTAGTTTGTTATATATTAACGAGATAGCCTGTTCAACTAGGGGATCTGTTAACAGTCTGTCCTCCAATGGAGACACTTCTGCCAGCTCCTTCCCTTCCCTGATATGCGTGCGTAATGCATGTCCCAGCTGCTGGTAGTACAGAAACTCTCCCGGGCCCATTTCATACTCTTGTTGGAGGACTTGAAACGTCACAAAAGCACAGCCTCCAGACGTCTCCCAGTTTTTCTAGCCTCAGTAGTTCTCATTTGGTAAAACCCCTCAACCTGCACACTTCCGTCAGTTGGTCACCCATCCACAGGGGGGTCATCTCTGTCAGTTTGTCACTCCAGACCAGGTATTTTGCCCCTTCCCACCAACTTTTGCTCTCTGTTTGTGTGTGTGCCGGCAGGCCCTTGGTTCCCTTCTTATCATAAAGCAGGGAGCTATATCTCCTGTTTCCCATATATAATCAGTGAATGCTGTACGCTGGCTCCGTCCAGTTGCTGAACGCCCTGTCGTTCACCATGACCAGCTGGGATGCCCAGTAAAATAGCTTCACATCTGGGATCGACAACCTCCCATCATAGCCGCCCCTCTGCAGTTTACGGAGTGCTATACGTGATGCCCCTCCATTCCACAGCAGTAAGCACAGTTTTGCCTCTATTAAGTTGAAGAATTTCATTGAAATCCAATAGGGGGAATTCTGCAGGAAATATAACAACCATGGGAATGTCATCATTTTGAATAGTGCCGCTCGACCCATCAAAGTCAGTGGGACCCGCCACCATCTCTGGCCATCCTGTCGAAACCTGATCACTTGGGGCAAAAGGTTCTGGTCATAGAAATCTTGTATGCATCCCTAGGTACTTGAACCCCACTAGCTCCACTGGGACTTTGCATCTAGAGGTTAGTTTAGGGACGCCCCGCCAAGGGAAACAGTAGGGACTTATCCCAGTTGATATGGTATCCTAAGGAATCTCCAAAAATACGTAATGTCTGCAGAATTCGGTCCATTGATTGCCTCGGTCACTGTACATACAGCAGGATGTCGTCCACGTACAGGGATAGACGATCTTCCGACTCATCACCTGTGGTATACCCCATATTAGGGGATCTTGGTGGATTCATGCCGCCAACGGTTCAAGGGCCAGGACGAATAAAGTCAGGGATAGCGGACAACCCTGTCTATTCCCTTTCTGTAGAGGGAATTCTCTGGAGACTGTTGCATTGATCCTCACTCAGGCCAGCGGTTGCTTTTATAGTAGTCTTTTCCACCCAATAAACTTAGGTCCGAATCCCATGCGCTCCAGCACCGCCCACAAGTAGTTCTACTCCATGCTATCGAACGCCATTCTGGCGTCTAGAGACAGGAGTGCGGCTGGCACCAAAGGGGTCCGGTCTGTTACATGAAGGATTCCGAATATTCTGCGAAGATTAAGTCTGGTGTCCCTATGCGGCATAAAGCTCGACTGGTCGGATGCACCAGAGACATCAGAACCGCAGTTAGCCGCATTGCCAGGACCTTTGCTAGCACCTTTACTTCAAAGTTTAACAGTGATATTGGTCGGTATGACCCAGAGCATATTGGGGGCTTACCCTCCTTGGGTATGACAATTATAATTGCTGTCCTCTGATCATGGGGCAGCCTCCCTATATTTTCCGCTTCTTGAAACATCGATAGAAGGTCAGGCATCCTCTTGTCTAGCATACATTTATACAATTCTATAGGGAGACCGTTTGGACCCGATGCCTTCCCTGAACTTAATGCGCGGGCAGCCAGGGTTATCTCCTCCACCGTCAGATCTTTTTCTAAGCTATTCTTTTCCTTCATTGAGAGGCCCAACAGCTTGATATCCCTAAGGAAGCCTAAGCAGTCTGCTTTGGTGTGCGTTACTGTGGAAGCGTATATATCTTCATAGTATGAGGTAAACGCCTATGCGACTTCCCATCCCGTCACAAATCTATCCCCTCTTTCTCCCAGGATTTCTGGAACCCACCTCACTGAAGTTTCACGCCGCTCGAGCCAGGCCAACAAGTTGCTGGCCTAGTCACCTATTTCGTAGACCTTGAATCTTCACTCTTTCACTGAGCCCTAGCTTTACCTTCCAACAAATCTCTCAGCTCTTTTTGCCTAAGGGAGACCCACTCAAGGTCCCTTCCTGCGCTATCACCCTAGTCTCCAAGTCCAGGATCTCCTTTTCAAGCTGCACACATTTTAGTTTCTGTTCCTTATTGGATGCCCCAATTTGCACCTGGGCATGCCCTCTGAGGACTGTTTTTAATGCCTCTGACATTGTCACCTTGGAGTCTACTGAGCCCTGGTTGTCTGTGAAGAAACGGTCAGTGCATTCTCTAATACTGTCCTTAAATTGAGAGTGTCTGAGATGCCATGGGTCAATCCGTGGGGCATAAGATTCTCTCGACTGGGGCCCTCCAATACAGCCACCACCGGAGAGTCGTCGGATATCCCCCGGGCCACGTGACTAGCGTCTGTGAACTGGCCCATGGCATTTGTGTGTGTTATAAGATAGACTAATCGTGCAAAACTGCCATGTGCTGCCGACTGATGCGTGTATTGTCGCAGCCCTGTGTGGTGATGATGGCAGACGTCGCCCAGCACCATCGTTTCAAGGAAGTCTCCCAAAACCCCGGCCCTCCTCCCCATTGATGCACCTCCTAGGACATCCAGCTCCGCCAAGAGTATGTCGGTCATATCCCCCCAAGGGCCAGTATTCCCTGCGGGAGCTCTAACAGGAGTGACCCCAACTCGTCGAGAGTGGCGGGCTGAAGTCTCGGCGTTGCATGTACCAAGCATAAGTTAATGGTTTGGCCTTCCCATTGCCCACTAAGTACCACATATCTGTCCAGGGGATCAGCCCATGTGTTCCGAGGGATGAAAGGGAATGCTTTTTTACATAGTACACCTACCCCCCCTGGAGCCCGTAGTGAATCCCGCATGCGCCAACAGGGCATACCCAAATCTATTCAACGTTTTCCTTTAAGATGCGTTTCCTGGAGTAGGACAATGTCGGGAGCGTGCCGCTTAATGAATTGTAGAGTGAATGTGCATTTCAACCTGCTATTTAACCCATTGGCATTCCACGACTATATCTTCATGGAATTAGCTACAGTAGTGATCATTGATGTAATTGTTTAGTACTCCCTTTCCAATAGATCGCTTTGGCTGTGTGAGGGCGTGAATCACTCTTTCCCCTTCCAATCCAACCCGGTCCCCATAATCACCGGCCGATTGCACACTGTATTGACTGCTTCAAACATGAAACACAACAAACCCACCCAGCCCCACCTCCCGCCGCCCTGCTACCCTGCTAATCTGGATGTTAAGACCCAACTACCCAGATTGCAGAGCGTCTATCGTCCCACTTCTAACATTTCAGAACTTCAACTGGGGAGGGACTCGTACCGCCAAGACAGGCAGTAACACAAATACAGTTTCTCATTCTCCCGTCCGAGCCCAAATGTGAGTACCTTCCTTATGTGTCCCATCCGGGGGGAAAAGGGCGGAGGAGAGGGAGGGTAGAGAGAGAGGAACCCCTCCAACCCATTGTCCCAGGCAGTGTCCGTTCCTGTGGCTTGGTTGCATCTCCTTTCGCCAGCACTTCCTGTGTGGTGACCACCGGACATACTCACTCTTACCTCAGTGGCAGTCTCATCCCTGTGTAGTCCTTAGGACCCCCCCTGTGTGGGTGAACTCTTCACTCCCGGGGATCTGCTTCCCTTAGCGTCACTTTTCTTACAACCCACTCTCTCTCCTTGTCCATGGTGCAGATCTTTGCTTTTGCCTTGGCTGACAGTGCACCAGCCCTCCAGCCAATTCCAGGCCTCCTTAGGGAATTTAAAATGTCACGTTTTCCCTTCTGACATGACTAGGAGATGTGCTAGAAAAAGTATTGCATAATTCAAGTCTCTGGCCCGAAGTTCTCTTTTCACTGGCTCAAAACTTCTTCTTTGAATTTGCACTTGCAGGGTGAAATCCGGGAAGATCCTGATCAGTGTGTTTTCGTAAGGAATTTCCCCCTTCGACCTGGCTGCCTAGAGGATGGCATCCCTGTCATGATGATAGAAAATCCTTGCAATAATCGTGCGGGGAGGGCTCCCGGTTTGGGAGGTGGCCCTGGAGTCTTATGAGTCCTTTCAACAGAGAAGAACTTTGACACTCTTAAAAAGTGCTGGTTTTTCACCAGGAAGTCTTCCAGGAACAGCTTGTCACTGGGGCCTTCGGCCCCTTCCGGGATACCAACCACCCTCATATTGTTCCTGTGGGCCCTCCCTTTCTAGTCCTCCAGCTTTGCTGCCATTTGTGTGGCCTGCTGAGTTAGCCTGCACACCTGGGCCTCCAGGCGTTTGGACGTGAACTGGAGCTGGGCAATCTGGGTCTCAGCAGTGGAGACTTTCTCGCTTAGCTTGGAGAGCTCCAGTCTCATCAGCATTAAAACCGAGGCTATTTTGGCTCTAGGGAGCCTTTGACATCTGTGATTGACGCTTTTATCGCGGCCAGTGAGGGCTCTTCAACCTCCCTGTCCTTGCTAGGCTTAGTGGGTTTGGGGATGGCATAACTGTCCATCTTGTTAGCCTGTGTGGGGCCCCCGCCCTTAGTTTTCACCATCTTCCCACCTGAACTTCCGGTCGTGAGTTATGATCTTTGTGCCTGAATGAGTGCTGTGACCACCACCCTCACAGTTGGACAGTCCGATGTTCATATCGACACATGGCCTTCCAGCCCCCACTCCCCCTCACTGCACAACACTGGTGCTGATGTCCCCCTGCCGCTGGACCCCCGTTGACCTTGCCAGGCCCTTGCCACCAGCTGTTCCCTTGTCCTGGTTTCCTCAACTGGACACTCCTTCACGGCTGTTGAATCACACCTGCATGGCCCTTGCGTCCTGGACCAGAGAGTTGCCATGGCCCAGGAGCCCCCCCGGACCTGATCGGCCCGCCTGTGACAGAGTCCAGCAAGTGGGGGTATATCCTTCCCCCAACAGGCCAATTTCCCGCCTCTCTATTATTGTGCGGCTGCTCCACTGCTTCGCCAAGCTATCAGGTCCTCTGCACCGGCGGGCCCCTCCGAGGCCGAGGTCACATCACTCCGCTTATTCAGCCCGAGCCCCAGACCACTGCTTCCCTCTACCAGTCTCGGCCAAGCGGATCATTCTCTTCAGCTACAGCGGCCATCCAAGGAAACCCGCTACTTGTTCACCGCGGCTTAATGCCCCACCTCTCCAGGCCCAGGTGCCGGCCGGCCAGGCCGCAATCCCACACCGGGGGTTGAGGAGGCTCTAGCCAGGACCACACAAACAAGGCCGCCACTGCAGTTACACTCACCGGCCCAGGCAAGGCCCTGCCTCCAGCCAGCAATCTCGCGGCTCCACTGTTGACTCCCCAGACCTCTGGATCTCTCGTCTAGCCAGACCTCTTGGGGTAGCTCCCCCACCGGTTTATCCGGACGGCGTCATTTCTTGATCATGGCCACCACGCTGTCTCACCAGTCCGTCTCCAGATCTAGTACACCGGGGGGCCCTCACCTCCTACCCCAGGAATCGTCGCTGCCCAATGCTCCGCCTGCTCCACTCCTTACGTCGCCAGTCAACTGGCCACGGTCCAGCTCCGACTGGGCCGGTGACGTGCAAGGCCTCCTCTGTCGGGCGACAATGTTTCAGCCCTCTGTATAATCGGATTTGGGGGAGAGGGATAAGTAGCCTTCCCCAGATTCTTTTCACCTCTCTCAGGCGTTCAGTGCGCCCTCGGGAACAGGTTTATGCCGGATTTTATGAGCTCAGACCGGAGCTCCACTAACCTCCGACCAAGCCATGCCCCCCTATATTACACATTTTTAGTCACAGGGCGATTAAGCCATTTGCCCAGAATCACCAGATGTTGAGCCTAGGCCCAGATTAAACCCTTGGCCCATATTTATGAAGCCTTTGTGTTGTCTTTGCATCTGTAAGGTGACACAAGGACAACACAAAGACTTCAGTAATGTATACAAAACTACAAAAGGCTTGATTTGCGTGGCCTTGCTAGACTTTGTCAAGAAATAAAATGCAACGCCGCTGCTTGTGATGCATTATGTTACATTTCAACTTGGGAGGCATTCCATGGGTGGAGCATGGGCATTCCCATTCATTCACCCATGGATTTTGGCAATTTCCCAAATTTACAAAGACTTGTAAATCTGGGAATGTGTCACAATCCTATGCCTTACCCAGTGAGGCTTAACAAGGAGAAATAACTTTATTTCTCCCAGTCATTTCCACTTTCCATGTTTGCTGCATTCTGCAGCACACATTGAAGAGGAAATGCTTCTAAGTATTGTTTTTGTGCAAAACAATACTGCACAAAAACAATTCTGCTTTCTCCCTTTCAAGCAACGCTTTGCTGCAACTTTGCTTGCTGCCCAGCGTTGCAAAAAAGTTTAGCAAATGTGCCTGTTAAACCTGGCACCATTGGCGTGGGTCTCCCTTCCATTTTTTGCTGTTGCCTCATGTGTTTTTGGTGGTTATAGATGCTTTGGGCACTGTGCCACTGCTGTTCAGTGCCACAGTGCAAGTGCTCTCTATGGTAAATTGATGTATGGATTAGTGACTCCATGATTGGCTTGATTGGTTTACTTGTCAGACCCTAATACAGTGCACTGTGTGTGCCCAGGGCTTGTAACCAATGCTGCTGGTGGGCTTGCAACACTGATTGTGCCACCCACCGGAGCAGCGTGTAAAGTGTGTCTCAGGTCTGCCACAGCAGAGCCTGTGTGCAGTCTTGTACTGCCATGCTGACTGGGCAAGTGCACCCACTTGCCAGTCCCTAAACCTTCCCTTTTATACATATTAGTCACCCCTATGGTAGGCCCAAGGGCAGGGTGCATTGTAGGTAAAAGGTAGGACATGCCCTGATGTGTGTGGCATGTCCTGATAGTGAATTACAGCCATTTTCGTTTTTCACTATTGCAAGGCTACCTGTTCTCCATAGGCCAGAATAGGCAGTTTGATTATTACATTTTATAATCCTAACTGACTCAGGGAACATGGTAGAAATTCGAGTTTAGTATGCCTGAACTCAGAATGAGAAAATACATATTTTAGTGAAGTTGGTTTTAACATTCTGTGTTTGAAGATGCCACTTTTAGAAAGTAAGTATTTTCTTGTCTAACCATCCAAACCTGCCTCTGCTAGGCTGTGTATTCCTTGTCTGGAGTTTGAGTGACAGGGGCTGGGGGATTCCAGGAGACAGGGTGAGTCAGCACAAGACTGAATGGAGAGATTTGCATCTAGATGGGTGGGAGGGGTTGCACCTGGGACCTGAATAGGGCTGGGCCTTCCCTCTACAATGCTGGCTCCACCTCCTGTGGTGTGTCTGATGTCCCTGCCCTGCACCGTGAAAGGAAAGTAGGAGACATGTCAACAAAGTGCTCCAGGACTGACCAGAACTGGTTTGGACTAGGCAAAGGCCTCTCTGCCTCTAGAGAACAAAGAGAAAAGTAGTATAAGTATTAGGACCCAGACCCAAGAACTATAGATCACTTCTGGGAATCAAGACGAACCTTTGCTGAGGAGAAGAACCAGGAAGCTGAAGGAGGAGACTACCCCTGTGCTGTGTGTTTGGGGGTTGGCCTGCAGTGGTTGCTTCATTACCAAAGAGAGGAGAAAAGGACTGAGTGTGCTTTCTATCAATTTGAAGAAGAATCTCCAAGGGCTTGAACTAGAACTTGCCTCCTGCCTGAAGTCTCAGGGATACAAGACTTCACCAACCAGCTCCCCCCTGAATTCCCTTGCTGGGAATTGAAGTGCCTGCTGTTGTGCTGGGCCTTCTGAGAGACTGCGTGTCGCTGGGAGCTGGAAGCGTGACGCAGCAACGAGAAGCGTGTCGCCGCCGCAGCCGCTGTCCTCGAATCACCAAAGAAGCGAGCTGCCGCTGTCATCATCGCATCGCCGGTGCGCAGCCCATCGCCAGAGAAGCGGGACGCTGCCACAGAGGTCATCGTCGCATCACCGGAGAAGCACATCGCAGGGCCTGTCGCGGCTCCAAAGATCATCGAGTCGCCACACGGCTGTCAGGCGTGCACGCATCACACCAACGTTGTCCCATCGCAACCAGGGCGCCATTTTGTCGCATCGCACCGGAGCAGAGTATTGCATCGAGGTGCCAGAGTGTCGCATCGCACCGGAGAGCAGTAAGAAACCCACGCATCAACTCCCCACACAGTAAGGAAGCGAGCATCAACTCCCCTGCGCAGCAGTAAGGAACCGACTCATCCACTCCCCTGCGTGCAAGGAACCGACACATCACCTTCCCTGCGACCCTTTTGTTTTCTTTGCGTTACGCATCTAAGGTACATTGAGAGTAAAGGGTCACATTTACAACTTGAGAGAACTGAGCTGTTTTATAACATTTGAGAGACTATTTTTGAGTACAGTATTGTGGATTTTTGTCGTTTGGTCTTGTGTTAAGTCTATATAAAAATACTTATTTTTTATAATACAACCTGTGTGGTGTCCATTTGTAGTGTTGTCACTTTATTACTGTATGTGCTCACAAATGCATTACTCACTGCCTGCCTCTGAGATAAGCCTGCCTGCTCGTGCCAAGCTACCAAGGGGGTGAGCAGGGGTTATTTTAGGAGTGTAGCCCCTCACCCTGACTAGACGCAAGGGTCCCTATTTGTCACAGGTACCTACCTATGCCAATTAGAGACCCCCAAATCTAACAGTGCCCCTAGGTTTTCCATTCCAAAGGCGGCAGCTCTAGCAGCAAGCCCACATCATCTTCTTTGAGGCGCTGTATTGTCTTTTGTTCACTAAATAACAATGAACGTGAAAAGCGACTGCAGAAAGTACTGGTTTTCTAAGTTGAGTTGAGGCCATGATAAAAAGCACGAAAAGTTCGAGTCAGATATTTGTACCAGAAGACTTCTTTGGATGCGGAGTCAGTTAATACTTTCTCCTTAAAATGTGCACCCGACCCCAAAAAAATGTGCACCCCCCAAAAACAAATTGCATCTCATTACCAAGGGAGTAACACAGACCTCCGCAACCTCTGAGGTGCAAAGGGGTAACCACCCTTCAGCGGGCCCTCATTGAGCCTTAGTGCTATGAATATCTATGAGGTATGGGGGCCCCTCACCACTTTCTGCATGATGGTCCCCGTTATTTAGCGTTACACGGCACTGCTAATTTTTAAAGTCCTACATGGCAGTTGAGCACCACAACATAAGCAAGCACAGGCTGAAACACAACAGGCCACCTCTATGCACCTTACTTCAGCACGTAAGAGCACTGAAAACAAGAGGACAGCCCATAAAAACAAGGCCCCCTGCGTTAGGAAGTGCTTCCTAAGCTATTCCATAATGCATTGGTGCTGTGAAACAGGACTCCATTTCTACACCTTTACCTTGCTGGAAATATGTGTGCATATGTTTGCATTCCAATGCACTTTAGTACCAAATGAAACACTAATGCTTTGGTTGCCGAATTATATTTTTGTTGGGATCCAAGACCTGTGGATTTGAGTTACAGGCAATATTTTGTCACGGTGCTGAAGTCCCACCAAAATGTACCAGTGACAGAAATGCACAACTCCCGCCTGTACTTCATTACTACAACATAGCACACACTGTTACAGACTGATGCAGTGGCAACATTTATCACGTATTGCTTCTAAGACTGATCTACACCAAAAGCAGAATTTAGCACTCTCATTTACACACTCACTCGCCTGTGTCTATAGATTACGCACCCTAAAAACTAAGGGGCTTATTTACAAGCCCCTTGTGCAGCCGGTATGGCACTTTTTCCCATATTAAAAGTGACACCTTCCTGCACAAAATAATCACAAGAGGCTTTTTCCTCTTTTTATTTGTGCTACAGAATGCAGCACTCATCGAAAGACGGAAAAACTAGGAGAAAAAAGGCATTTCTCCTCTTGGTGCTTCCTTACGCCTCCCCTGGGGAGGCGTAGGATTCTGACTCATTTCAAGGTTTACAAAATGTTATAAATCTGGGAATGCGGCAGAATCCATTGGTGTTGCCTGGGAACATCCACAGCAACACCCATAGCACACCCCTTGCATGCAAAGTGATGCATGAAAAGGGGCCATAAATACAAGGCCAGGATAAGCCACACAGGGTGGCTTTGCTTGACATTGTAAATATGGGTCAGCACACTCGCCGTTGGTGCATCAAAAAAGGTATGTACCGGCGGCGCAAGGGGATTGTACGTACGCCCCTGGCTATTTAATTTTGCCTTCCCGTAAGCGCAGGTGCACAAGGCACCTGACCTGCAGCACGACCTGTGGATTTGCACGATGTGCACATTGCACAGAGAACAGTTGAAGGCTGTGTCTAATTCTCTCTGCCTACAGACTACATACACTATGCTTAGATTATGACCCTGGTTATGCACTGTTTTTTTTTTTACATGTGGGATATGGCTTTGGTCAGGCTGCCACAGAGCACATCCTTTGGCACTGCCTTACAATCCCTACAACCAGCTGATAGCCTTACCCTATGTTCAAACTGCAAGCATCCAAATACCCGAGACTTGTATGTTGAATAAAAATAAAGTGTTGGACTTGGCCCTTTTTGCAGGGTCATCCTTAAACAGTTTGCCTTTCTCCTATACTTTTTTCTGACATGGTGTTGGTGGTTTTAGGACTCTGGGCCCTTTAGCACTGCTGTCCAGTGTAAAGTGTGTGTGCTCTCTGTGTTACTTATGGTAAGATTGGTCTACACCTGTTTGGCCTATTTAATTTACCTGTAAGTCCCTTCTAAAATGGTATCTCATATACTCAGGGCTGGTAAATTAAATGCTACTGGTGGGCTTGCAGCACGGATTGCGCCATCCACCAAAGTAGCCTTTCAAACCTATCTCAGGCCTCTACCATTGCAGGGCCTGTGCGCGCAGTGTTACTGCCGCTGTGACGTGGCACCTAAAGTGTGTGCCATATCTGTGACCCCCCTTTTAACTACATATCAGTCACCCCTAACGTAGGCCCTAGCTAGCCCTATGGGCAGGGTGCATTGTAGGTCAAAGGTAGGACATGTACCTTAAGTGCGTGACATGCCCTGGTAGTGGCAAACAGCCATTTTGGTTTCTCACTACTGTGAGGCTGTCCTACCATAGGAATGCCTAGGGGATTCCCTGATACGTGTTTCAGTGGTAATTCCTGATATGAGAGGAGCAGCATGGTCAAGTTTAGTATATTTGGAATGGTAATAATAAATACTGTGCAATGGTGTGCGCAGATTTATTATAACTATTTTAGAAATGCCACTTTTAGAAGTTGGCATTTCTCTGTGCTATGTGTCTGCCTGCCTGATGTCAATTGCATGTCTGGCTTTTGAGTGACAGTGAGTGACAGGGGCTGGTGAGGTGTGTGTGGCTCCAGGAGGGGCAGGGTGAGTCAGCACTAGACTGAATGGGACATCTACATTTGGAGGAGTGGAAGGATAATTCCCTGGTCCCTGAATAGGTCTGTGCCTAGCCTGTGCAATGCTGGCTCCGCCCCCCTTTGGTGTGTCTGATGACGAGCCGCCACCTGACAAAGGGGAAGACGAGCCTGGTAAACAAAGTGCTCCAATTCCCCCCTGAACTAGTTTTGGCTGGTTCCCCCAAGCCCTGTGCCAGGGCACACAAAGCCCAGATGTAATATAAATATAGGGGCTGTGACCCCATGAGTTGTTGTGCTTGTTGTTGTGCTGGGGGCTTGCTGCTGCTGGGCTCCAGGAGGAACCGCCGCGAGGGACTGCCATCCTGCTGAAGGGCCCTGTGTGCTGGCCTGCCTGGGTTCAGCCATGTGCCACTAGAACTTTGCCCTGGACTTTGGATGCTAGCGCCTTGTGAACGCTTTGCTTTTGTTCTGGAGAGCGCTATCTGTTTGTGGCCAGGACGAGAGAAGCTGGCGTCTGCAGCGCGAGGCTGCAAGGGAATCACGGTGTGTGGGACTCTCCCTGGTGCTGCTTTAGAAGCAGGTGCCCACCCTGCTCTGATGCTATTTTAATAGCGGGTGCCCACCCCGCATGGTGTGCTTGAGCGGGAGCCCACCCCGCTTTATGCCTATTTTAACTGCGGGTGCCCACCCCGTGTTTCTGCATCTCTAATGAGCGGGTGCCCACCCCGCGTATTTGTGCTCTCCAGCGGGAGCCCACCCCTCTTTTATGCTGGTTTTATGGTGGGTGCCCACCCCGCAATGGTTTTGGTTTAAGACGGGTGCCCACCCCGCATTGCGGCCGATATAGAAAAGCTGCTGGCCTGACCCGGAAGCCAGGCAGAGTCTGCCTGACTGTGGGCGGGGCTCAGGAGCTGTCCGGAGGAGCAGGGAGAGGAAGTCCCACCCGCCGCAGAAGGCCGTCCGGAGCCTCGCGGGCTCCCCTCCGAAGTCCCATGTCCTAGGAGAGGGACCGGGTGAAGGCCAGTGAAGTGGGAGCCTCGCGGGCTCCTCAGGCTGCCGCGACCACGACCAGGAGACCTCACTGAGTCCCCCAGAGAGCCCGGTGATTTGGGGCTCGGGGTTGCACCTTGTTGATGCCTGAGCGGTCCCGCAGGAGAGCGGGCCACTCCAACGTGGCCACTTTTGTTTTGTAGGACCCCAGTGGGGGTCTAGAGGGCACAGAAGTGCCAGTGCCTCTTTGTCTTTGTTCACAGCTGCACCGCCATAGCGGGCAGCTGCACCAAGGGGGCATGTTTTGTTCTAAGAGTCCCGGAGTGGGTTCAGGCGGCACAGTGGTGCTAGTGCTAGTTTTCTTCACAGCTGCACCGCAGTTAGCGGCAACTGCAGCATTTAGGCCAGATCATTTGTGAAGAATTCCAGTGGGGACCCAGGAGGCACAGTAGTGCCAGTGCCACTATTTCTTTGGGGGCATTTTTATTCATTTGAGGAGAAAGGAGTTAGGTACACTCCTGCCCTGCCCCAGCTCAAATGTACGTTCTTTTTTTTTGTTTGTTTTTTTGTCCTCATCTTACCAAGCTTTTCTATGCGGATCTTATAAAGCCTTTTTAACACTCTGAGGGCCTCCTGGCTTTTCCGCAATCACCTTGGTCTCCGACCAAACCCCTTAACTTAGGGTAGCTTGATGTAATCATTGGACCAATTCTATTAACCGGAGACTACGTCCCCAACAAATTAGAGGATACCAGACATTAGATGGCTTGTCTGCAGTGCTTTCGTACTCCAAACGAGCAATACTAAATGAGGCCCTGAGCCAGTTCTCCCTTGTTGGTGGTTGGGGGTCTTTCCATTTCTTGCAGATCTCTCTCCGGGCCAAGAGAACCAAGTATAGCAAGAGGCCTCTCTGTAGTGGAGTGACTATATGACTTGTTAGCCCATCGTCTCCAAAGAACACGAATGACAAATTAATGCTAATGTTGATCTTAAAAATATCTTGAAGTGAATCTCTGACCTCTTTCCAGAAGTTCTTCAAAACCGGACATTCAAAGAAAACATGTAAATCGTCTGCCAAGGGTAATAAGCATCTGAAACATTTAGGAGGGGGGGATGGGGCGAATTTAGCAATCTTTGCCGGGGTATAGTACAGCCTATTAATAACAAAAAAGTGGTTCTTCTTCAAACAAGCAGGTTTAACTTGCTTGCATAAAATCTTCAAAGATGGCTCAAACAAAGAACCTATAGATGGACCCAGAGATGTTCCGGACCAAACCATCTCAGAAGAGGATATCTTCTGATCATCAACATCAATTAACAGTTTGTACCATATTGAGATCTCTTTCTTCAATGGATTGATAGATTGACACAAGCTTTCAATATCTCGGTTTCCTCTAAATTCCCCTTTTTCCGCATTGACCCAAGACTTCAGCTGCAAGAATTTAAACCTAGAGAATCCAGCCCCTATTCTAGCTTGGAAGTACTCCCAGGGGTGGATCCCCTCGGAGTCTGCCAGCTCGGACCAGGTGTTAATACCCGCCCTTTTAATAGGTAGCGCTAATGTGTCTTTAAGGTATTCCGGAGTTCCAGGGGAATCCCAAATTGGGGCACAGTCAGAGTAGTATTCAATACCCCACTTAAGTCTGATCTTATGCCATAGCTCTAAGGCTACCCTCAGCACCTTCAGACGAACTCGCTTGAAGAACCTAGGGGCGCCAAACTTATATAGAAAAGACTGGCCCCCACCCCCTCCTTCAGCTCTAACCATTTCTCCCAGCAGCCTACCCCACGCTGACTTCTCGGGTTTCACACATAACATCCGAATACTTTTAAACTGGATAGCTATTGCATACAGACTGATATCTGGGAGGGCCAACCCCCCCTTAACAAGCCTTCGTCTCAACTTCTTCCATGTCAGCCGAGCCCCCTTGTCTCCCCATACAAAACTCCCGATTTTACTCTGTATTTTACTAATACAATTATTAGGAAAAACAAGGGGGATGGTAGAAAATAGATAAGAGAGTTTAGGCAAGATAATCATTTTCACCAAATTAATTCTTCCAAAAATGGTCAAGGGGAGGTTCCTCCATCGGCTAAAGAGGCGATCTATTTCTTTGGTTACTCTGTTCAAATTTATCTGTGGGATCATTTCCAGATTCTTAATAATGTAGATCCCTAAATATCTGAATTCAGTACTAACTTTGCCAGACCATTGATCTAAATTCCAGCACATTACTTCTGTCTTAGACCTATTGATCAGATAACCAGACAAGTCCCCAAAAATTAGACAGAAGCGCTTCCACCCGAGGGACAGCTCCTTCAGGGTCACTAGTATATATAATTAGATCGTCTGCATATAGAGCTAGCTTACAACTGTATTGTTCTGACCTAAAGGGTCGGATTGAATCATCTAACCTTAGAGCTTGTGCTAACGGCTCTATATAGATGTTAAACAATAGAGGCAACATTGGACATCCCTGCCTAGTCCCCCTTTGTATGGAAAAGCTTGATGTCAATATTACATTTAGGAGAATTTTGGCCGAGGCACCATAATAACAATTTTTTAACGTTTGAATAAAAATAGGTCCAAAACCCGCCTTCGCCATTACTTCCTAGAGGTACATCCAACAAACTCTATCGAATGCCTTGGCGGCATCTACAGCAACTATAGCCAGAGGATCTGATCTCTGCGTGGCCAAATCGATGTTCCCGATTAACAACTGTGTCTGCTGCTGAATGTGCCGTCCAGCAACGAAACCCTTCTGGTCTACATGGATCAACTCTGAGATTACCTTGGCCAATCTCCCTGCTAGTATACCCATAAAGATCTTATAGTCAGCATTTAGCAGGGAGATTGGACGATACGAGTCTCCTTTTAAAGGATCTTTGCCAGGCTTCAGAATCAAAACAATTGTTGCCTGTTTCCAGGACTCAGGAACCCTACCCTTAGAGCTATAGACTGAGTTGAAGATGGTACTTAATTGGGGGTTCAGCTCCTCTGCCAGGTGCTTATACACTTCACTTGGAAGTGAATCTGGACCAGCTGCCTTTTTGTTTTTAGACTTCTTTATTTGCTCTATTATTTCTTCATGTGTGATAGGAGCCTCTAGCCTGTTCCTGCTTTCCTCTGACAAAGAGGGTAACCTTTTATCCCTCAACCATGCTTGGATTGAACTTGAAGAAGGTAACAAATCTTCTTTATAGAGGTCAGAAAAAAGAGAGAGGAGACAGGCTTGCATATCATTAAAGCTAGCTGATGTCTCCCCTTCGACATTAATTATTAGTTCTTTAATGTTGTTCCTTGCTTGGTCAGCTCTAGCCTTCCAAGCCAACAGGGCACCAGCCTTTTCTCCATATTCAAAATTCTCCATATTTTAGGAATGCCATTGCGCTCTACATTTTGCGTCTAATTTCCCCCTATACTCTTGTTGTGTTTCTTCTAAATCCTTCTGAACCTGCAACAATCGTTCTTTACTTCCTCTACTTAGATCGTTCCTCTCTTTCTCTAGCTGGCTTATTTTCCATTCGATGTCTTTTAGTTGCCCTGCCTCAATTCGATTTATAGAGCTAATAATACCGTGGAGGCACCTCCTTAGATTCGCCTTATATGCATCCCAAATATAATCCATTGATGTTGAGCCCATATTGAAGGAGAAAAATTCCAAGGTTGAAGACTTAGCAACCTTTATAACTTCTGGTTCTAAGAGCTTGGCCCGGTTTAGACTCCACCTGGAAGGGAGCTGCACCCCTTTACCCTGATAGATAAATTGAACCGGAGAATGATCTGAGAGGAGACTTGGCATAACCTGAATCTCAATTAACCTATTCAAGGATAGCTTATCTATAAAAACATAGTCAATCCTAGATGAGTGACCATGTTTTTTACTATAAAATGTGAACCCATGTTGATCTCTCACTCTAGCCCTTCATGCATCCTCTAGGTCCAGATCCTGAATCATATTTAATAAAGCACGACAGGTCCTCGGAGCACCTATATAATGACTCAAATTAGACCTATCTTTCGAAGGGTTTAACAAAACATTAAAATCGCCACCAACAATATATGGTGGAGATTCCAAAAGCAATACTGATTGTAGTTTGCGCAGATAACTCGGGTTGTCGACATTTGGGCCATAATAAGAGACACAGACTAGGTCCACATTTTCTAACAAAAGACATGTAACTAGCAACCTTCCAGAGGAGTCTGATTGTGATTTCTTTATGGAGCACTGTACACCACGTTTAACTAAAACTGCGTTCCCTCTGCTATGTGACGTCTGAAGTGACACACTATAAGACTGAATCCAGGGGGTTTTAGAAAAAATCAAACAACTTTCATTGTAAGTTAAGTGTGTCTCTTGTAACAAACAAACTTTAGCAGGGGAGAGCTCCAGGTGTTTAAGTATCATCCTACATCTCCTAGGACACCTCAACCCATTAACATTCCATGTGACAAAAGCAAATTTTTTGTTCCCCCAATCACCCATATGTTAATTGTAAAACTAACGCCCTTCCAAGATCAAACAATCTTGCGGCCAAAATAACTTGATATGATGAGGTAAGATTTTTTTTTTCCCCTTTCCTCCCATTTCAACCCACCCATGTGCTCCCCCATACCCCCCAAACCCTTCCTCTTACCCACAAGGAACCCTCCCTTCTAATAGGCATATGCCTGTTTAGCATTCGCTCCCCCTCTATCAAAAAGAAAAAGAAATAAGATTGACGTTAGTCTGAATTCCCACCGGAGAGACCACCCTTCATATTATTGTTGCTACCCTATTTTTCCCCTTGCTCTCCCTTAATTTTCTCAATAAGAGCATCCGCTTCCTCTCCAGATTTTATCTGATACATATGGTTTTTCCACATTACCCGAAGTAATGCCGGAAATTTCAACTGTGCCTTTGCCCCAATTTTTTTGAGCTCCTCCATCCGTTTTCCCAACTCCCACTGTCTAGTTGCTGTTGAGTGGGAAATATCGGATCTAATTTGAAAAGTAAAAGGTGTGGGGAGGTTGTAGGACAAAGAGACTTCTTTCAGTGCGGAGGTCAAGATCCGTTCCTTAACTGCATAAGTTAAGAAGTTAACCATTATTTTTCTTAGTTTCTGCCTGGCCGGGTTTCTCCTGAATGGGTCTCGATGCACTCTCTGTATTTCGTGTTTAAGATCGATTTCTGGCACATCCTTTAAGACCGAACCCCTTAAAATAGATATCACGAAACCCTTAAGGTCAGCCCCTTCCAGGGCTTCCGGAATATTTAAAAACCTTAGATTGTTCCTCCGAGCGTGGTTCTCCAAACGTTCAAGATCCTCTCTCAGATCCTTATTTTGAGCAGATAACTTCGCTAGGTCAGCTTCCGTGGTACGAATAGAGTCCTTAATTTGAGGGATTTCAAGCTCTATAGCCTCAGTTCTTGCCGTTACTTCATCTAGGGCCATATGTAGGTAGGCTAACATTTACCACTTCATAAATACCGAATTTTACCGATTCGGTATTTATGAAGTGGTAAATGATATGTAGGTAATTAGTCGGTAAATATTACCGAATCGGAAAAATTCGGTAATTACCGAATCGGTATTTACCGATTCGGTAATGAGGCATACCTTCCCATTGATGGGAAGGTATGCCTCATTACTGAATCGGTAAATACCGATTCGGTAATGGGGGAGCACATGCAAGGGTGGCAGGGTGTCACATTGACACCCTGTTGCACCCCTGATTCGGCCATGTGTGCACATGTGGCACACATACATGCCCTAAGGGCATGTATGTCTGCCACATTGCACACTTTAACATGCACAAAAATGCTTTTATTCACCTATTCGTCATTTACCACCAACCTTTAGTTGGTGGTAAATAACGAATCCCCACGACACCCACACACTCCCCCTACATCTCATTTCTGTATTCGGAATTTACCGAATCGGTAAAATTACCGAATCGGTAATTTTACCGATTCGGTAAATTCCGAATACAGAAATTCACCCCCTACATACCAAAAGCCAAAATACCGGTCGGTAACGGTATAATTACCGAAAATCGGCCGTTACCAACCGGTATTAGGCTTCCTACATGAGGCCCCTAGTCTTTTGGTCAATGTTTCACAAGAGGCTTGAATTGCTGTCTGATTGGCCTCAGAGACTAAAAATCTGTTTGTCATCTCCGCCTGATTCTTTTCAGAAACCGTGAATCTGGTTGCGATTTCTTCTTTCATAGCAAGGAGTATATCTGCCAGTGTATGAGATGCCATGTTTGCTGCGCCCAATGGATCCATTACATCTACATCTACCCCTGCCCCTTTCACAGAAGCCAACACATCGTCCGCTATACAGTCTGGCTGGTTGTCACTGGGGCTATTGCCACTGGGCGCATTAAATTGATCGTCAGAGGGAGTCGCTACTTACTTGCTTACCAATGCCGAAAATCTATTCGACAGGCTTACTGTTGAATGTTTAATACTAGCAGTAATGTTCATCTATGTGCCCTCAGCTTTCTCATTCGTTTGTGATGGGGGCCTGGGTGATTCCAAGGTGTTAACCGAGTTTATGCTTGGGGTGTCTCCGGCAACGATCCTCTGGGAGGAGGGGAGGAGGGGGGGGCGACTGCTGCGGCCATAGTGGAAGTGGAAGTGGTAGTGGTGGTGGACATTACTTTATAGAAAGTCTTAAGGGAAGGAGTAACCTTTATTTTAGGGGGAGACCCCTTCTTCCCCCTGCCTTTCTTCCTCGAGGAGTCCCTTATCTTCCCTTTAGCCTCGTCCGTGCTATTACCTTTAGGTAAACCTCGGCTTTTGATAACTTTTACTTCGGAGATTGGAGGAGAGATACGGGGGGATATGCTGGCGCCTCTATTTCGTTCGCCGCTCTGCTGCGTAAGATATATCTGTTTATTTTGACCTCTCGAGTTTTACTTAACTCTGCTCTTGCGGTTATGTCCTTAAAGCTATCAGTGGCCTTTGAGCCAATACTATGACCAAGGTTGCCAACTTTTATACCCCCTTTGAGATCCATGCAGTATATACAACCCCTCACTGCCTCCAAGGAGCCCCACCAGGATCTGCTCCAAGCGCTACAACTACCATTAGTATTGTCAAAAAATTGAAAGCCACTTGTGCTCTCTCGAATTTGAGATTGACACAGGTACGAGTCAGCAGCCGAAAGTGGTGAAAGAAAACGCCGACTCCCTAACTCGGAATCAGCAACCTCACCACGTTTAAACCGGTCCTATCTCTTTCTTCGCCCTTGCAGCTCCGTGCCAATTCCGACACCTCCTCCCGCAGCTCTCCCTCTCGTAACCCGGAACAGGCAGAAGGCGATGTTGTGCTTCCTGCGCCCCCTGGCAGCCTCTCCCCAGCACCAGAACTCCGCGTTGCCGGCGCCGTCTGTATTCCGCGCTATTGTCCGCTCTTCCTTCGCCCACGGTGCCTTCAAAAAACCAGATGGAATGTCCTCAAACATACCGCGAGGTAGATGTATATTTTCTATTAACATGCTCAGGGTCTCAGGGCTGCAACTTCATCCGGTGGGAACCCATTACGCATGAGGGGGAAAGCGATGCTACGGCCGCTTAGCAGGCGGCCGCCATGTTCCTCCTCCGCAAATGTACGTTCTTATCCCGCAGTCTTTTTCCCCGCAGGGAATCACAACGTGGTCATTACAACGATCGCGTTGTGATTCCGCATACCATTACTCCGCAAGTCGGAACAACAACTTGCGGAGGGGGGCACTGGATGTTGGAATAGTATAATTTACTATTCCAACTCCAGTCTGTGCGGACAATAGGGAAGGTGTTGGATTTTAAATCCAACACCCCCCCCCCCCCACTCCGCAAGTCGTTGTTCCGACTTGCGGAGTAATGGTATGCGGAATCACAACGAGGTCATTGTAACGACCGTGTTGTGATTCCCCGCGGGGAAAAAGATTAGTGGTAAACATTGTTTACCCCCAGCGCGATTGCGCACTTTGATGTTGCTACATTGGCAGCCAGCCCTGACATTTTGGACGTAGGGCATTTGAGCCCCAGAGAGAAAGCCAGTTGGCCAGGGGGTCAGTGTTAAGTTGATAGGGCGCCAGGCCCTAATGTGATTTATGGAATGCCTATGATAAATGTGATTTATGCACCATGATTAATGCCTCTAATGTGATTTATGCTTATGAGGTTATTGCATACTGTGTTTATGCTGGTGATGCTTATTGCCTAATGTGATTTATACTTATGAGGTTGGCACATAATGTGTTTTACGCCTAAAGGCGATGCTGATTGCAGAATGTGATTTATAATGCTGAGTACAGTATTTTGCCAGTAATTACTGGTCGTGTTCTACATTTACCATTTGTGCTTTGTGATGGTTCTGACAGTGGCCAAATTGCCCTGTCATGTGTATATAATCCCCTGTAAATATTGCCAAGTGCCAGTTGGCACAGTCTATATTGTGTGATTACTATTCTAATGTGTTTTGGATAATACAAAGGCTATTTTAATATATAACCTTGTGTGGAGTTTCTTTTGTGATGTGCTTAGTGTGTTGTTGCTATGTGGGTGTTGGGCAAACATTTTACACATTGCCTGTGGGATAAGCCTGGCTGCTCATGCCAAGCTACCAAGGGGGTGAGCAGGGGTTATCTTTAGCGTGTAACTCCCTTGCCCTGACTAGAGTGGTGGTTTCTGCCTGACTGAGGCGCAAGCCCTAACCAACCAGAAATCCCATTTCTAACATAAAGTGAAACATTTTATTCAAATAGGAGCTCTAGCCTCAATTTGTCTCTCTCTCTGCGTGTTCATGCACCCTCCCCTTCTCTCTCTCTCTCTTTCTCTGTCATGCACAATTACATTGCTCTCTTCTTTCTCTCTCTCTCCACACAGAAATGTCCAGTGCATAGTGCTTGACCTCAGGCTGCCTGTTGCTGAGATTGCAGTTGTTGTTCGCAGGCCTTGAGCACTTAACCAGTTTCTCCTGTAATCCAAGAGGGCCGGTCCAGAGTGAACTGTTTCCAGCAGCGTCCATGTGCCATAGGTCAGTGTGAATTAGTCCATGTACCATAGGTCAATGCGAACTAGTCCAAGTGCCATGGGTCATGCGAACTAGTCCGTCTGCCATAGGTCAATGCAAACTTGTCCATGTGCCGTAGGTCAATGCAAACTAGTCCATGTGCCATAGGTCAATGTGAACTAGTCCATGTGCCATAGCTCAATGTGAACTAGTCCAAGTGCCATAGGTTAATGCGAGCTAGTCCATGTGCCATAGGTCAATGCAAACTAGTTCAGGTGCCATGGATCAATGCGAACTAGTCCATGTGCCATGGGTCAATGCAAACTAGTACAGGTGCCATAGGTCAAAGCAAACTAGTCCATGTGCCATAGGTCAATGTGAACTAGTCCATGTGCCATAGGTCAATGTGAACTAGTCCATGTGCCAAGGGTCAATGCAAATCAGTCCATGTGCCATAGGGTAATGCGAAATAGTCCATGTGCCATAGGTCAATGCGAACTAGTCCAAGTGCCATGGTTCAATGCGAACTAGTCCATGTGCCATGGGTCAATGCGAACTCGTTCATGTACCATAGGTCAATGCGAAATAGTCCATGTACCATAAGCCAATGTGAACTAGTCCATGTGCCATAGGTCAATGCGAACTAGTCCATGTGCCATGGGTCAATGCAAACTAGTACAGGTGCCACAGGTCAAAGCAAACTAGTCCATGTGCCATAGGTCAATGTGAACTAGTCCATGTGCCAAGGGTCAATACGAACCAGTCCATGTGCCATAGGGTAATGGGAACTAGTCCATGTGCCATAGTTCAATGCGAACTAGTCCAGGTGCCAGAGGTCAATGTGAACTAGTCCATGTGCCAAGGGTCAATACGAACCAGTCCATGTGCCATAGGGTAATGGGAACTAGTCCATGTGCCATAGTTCAATGCGAACTAGTCCAAGTGCCATGGTTCAATGCGAACTAGTCCATGTACCATAAGCCAATGCAAACTAGTCCATGTGCCATAGGTCAATGCGAACTAGTCCATGTGCCATGGGTCTATGCGAACCAGTCCATGTGCCATAGGGTAATGCGAACTAGTCCATGTGCCATAGGTCAATGCGAACTAGTCCATGTGACATGGGTCAATGCAAACTAGTCCATGTGCCATGGGTCAATGCGAACTAGTCCATGTGCCATGGGTCGATGCGAACTAGGCAAGCGAGCAAACAACACCGGTCTCTGAGGGAGGAGAAGGCTTGTTCATGGTTGTGGCAATTGTGGCATTAGTGTAACTTTGGCCATGAGGTATGAAACAGCCCTAAATTGGTGTGGCTTTAGAAACATATCAAAGGAACTCCCAGAAGAGGCAGGGCCTGCGTCAGTGGGGGCAGGGCCTAATACGTGCAAAATAGAAATCTGTGCTTGAAAAATTCATAAGAAGACTGGACAAAGAATTATCATTTTCCTGGGTCATAAGCACTAAGGGCCTCATGTAGGTAGCTAAATACCGGTCGGTAACGGCCGAAATTCGGTAAATATCCCGTTACCGACCGGTATTTAGCTATTTGAGATGTAGGAGGCAGAATTTCAGGATTCGGTAAATTACCGAATCGGTAAAATACCGAATCGGTAAATACCGAATCCTGAATGTAGGGAGCACTCTAAAGAGTGAAAATTAGTATTAATAATTCGTTATTTACCACCAAATACAGGTTGGTGATAAATAACGAATACCTTGCAAAAAGCAATATTTTGCAGATTTAAGAGTGCCATGTGGCAGACATACATGCCCTTAGGGCATGTATGTGCGCCACATGTGCACACATGCAAGAATCAGGGGTGCAACAGGGTATCAATGTGACACCCTGCCACCCTTGAATATGCTCCCCCATTACCGAATCGGTATTTACCGAATCGGTAATGGTGACTGGCTTCCCATTGATTCCTATGGGCCTCCAGGCCAATAGGAATCAATGGGAAGGTATGCCTCATTACCGAATCGGTAAATACCGATTCATAATTACCGAATTTTTCCGATTCGGTAAAATTTACCGAATTATTACCTACATCACATTTACCGATTCATAAATACCGAATCGGTAAAATTCGGTATTTATGAATCGGTAAATGTGATGCTACCTACATATGGCCCTAAATCCCTTGACATGGTACATTTAAAGTTAAGTAACACCGTGGCTGTTTACTTTCATTATCCTTGGAGAGAGGTGAACAAAGAGGGGGTTCTTGGTATTTCAATAGAATGCGACAGTGTCTTACTCTGTGAGACACCAAAGATAAATTACATTGTCCATGGGTTGTTTCATCCCTGCGTCACTAATAGAACTTCTGGTGATTTTGCAACTCCAGCATGTGAAAGATGAAGTACCGAAATTAAGGGCCCCAAAAGGTCCTCGTGCAATGTGCTTACTTAGAGCACTACGTTTCTGTAGGCCATGCACCGAGAACGCCTCATGTGACAGGGAATGTTCAGCACATAATGCATGGCCTCATGCTGCCCACGGTTGACTCGTAAGTCTCAGGATGCAGAGAACTTGGGGGCATATCAACAACAACCGGCGATAATTATCGCTGAGCGCACTTAGCGCCAGGATAATTATCGCCGGCTAGCGTGAATTTTTATCGCTGAGATAGCGTGCTATTAGCAACGCTTATCTCAATAGCGATAAAAATCTACACGCTAACAGGCTAACGTGAGATCATCGCTGGAAACCCAGCGATAATCACACGTTACCTTGTTGATAGGGACAGGCAAACTTAGCCATAATATCCTCCTTCCATAGGATATCATGGCTAAGTCTGAAAATTAGCAGACGTAAAAAAGCAGCGTTAACCGCGGTTAGCGCTGCTTTTTTTATCTCTAACAGGGTTAGCGACATTCTTGATAATAGGAGAAATGTCGCTTAGGGACATTTCTCCTATTATTTTACTCTGGAACGCCCCCTTTGCATCTCATTAGAGATGCAAGGGGAAGCGTAGAGTAAAAGGGTGCTAACATGCAAATTTGCGTGTTAGCACCCTGTTGTTGATAGGGCGCTAGTTTTATCTCTGCTTTTTTGGCTTTTAAAGCCAAAAAAGCAGAGATAACGCCCTTGTTGATATGCCCCTTAGCACGCAAATGAGCTTACTTATAATTTACTCCCTCGCTTGCTCTCAGCTGCATAACTTTTAATGAGGCAAAACAATTTATGTGGTGCCTTCCAGGGCCTTTTTCCAGGGTTAGCTTTAGTGCTGGTGGCGCCCGGTGCGACAATCTTTTTTGGTACCCCCTTCCCATGACCTTCTCCTCCTCGGATTCCCTCACTACCACCGGCAAAAGTGCTCCTCATCTCTCCATAGCCCCTCTCTCACATACATTTCATTTGTTTTAAAGCGCTGGTAACGGCTGGCTTTACTACTCCACTCAGCTATCAGCATAAAATACAGATCCGTTGTTTGCAGCAGGCATATTAACCCTCTGAGCTACTTTATGCTAAACACAGCGCCCCCCCCCCTCAAGTCAGTGCCCCCCCCCCCTTCCAGGTCAGCACCCAGTGCAGCCGCACCGGTCGCATCGCCCTAAAGCTGGCCCAGGTGCCTTCACATACAACCCTTGTTGTAAAACAACTACTCACCCGTGCAGCTGCTGTAGGCACAGTGAAAATACCCGTGGCTCTTGTATGTCAATGTTTTATGAGCATCCTGAAATGGGAAGTCAGCGGCCCACACTAAGATGAGCAGCGTAGTCATCGTCCACCTTGCAGTTGGCAATCTTTAGTACTACAGTACAGAAGATGCTGTCTTGTGATATGTGGAAAGGTTGTGACACTTGTAGGGCTCTTTTAGTTTGGTGCCACACCATGGCAAGCTGGCGAAAGCAAAAGGTGCTGGTGCAATGGGTGGAAGACCAAGAGCCAGAGCAAGAGAGCTAAAGGCAGAAATGAGAGCAAGAGGGAGGAAGCAGAAGATAGGAAAAAGGGACACAGGGAGACATCAGGGACGAAAATGATTTTCAAGAGTGAGGTAAAGAGAAAGGAGGTGTACGGTGGTGGAAGAAAAGGCATGTGGTGGAATCAAAACGAGGCAAACTTGGTATGTGGCCACCACAGCATTCTGCAGCATTGGTGGCGAGCTCCTATGACCATGAAATCTGTACCAGATTAGGTCAAGTCTATGATTGATGGTGAAAGTTATTACATTCCCGCTCACCTTAAACGGTACCTTTTCCACCGACCCGTTAAACCCACAGGACTTTAAATACATGAAGACTTATAGGCATGTTGAAGACTCAAGCACACCTCTGCTGGTGTGCTGTCCTGAACACTGTACCTTTTCATGATGTCTTTATCTGCAATACTTTTTCCATAATCTCCAAACGCTTAAACTAGCCTAAAACAAACTATTCCCAATACATTTTAGAACCATTCCCTTCCAACTACAAATGCAGGCAGAGATTTACTATTTTATAGGGCAGCACAGCAGAGCAACAACAGATTTTTGTGTTGTGATGTGTGTACTAGCCTATCCCAATGTAAAAAGGTAATACATGTCCACTGTCTGGTGAAGCTGTACTCTGCCTTACATCTTGTGCCATGTAAAACCAATGGCAATTCAAAATGGATCCCACTGGCCTCAGCATCTATACACTTGCAAGAACACAAAGTCCTGCCACCATCTATACTTCATGCACAAGCACTTGGCATGCACATGTGATATCAGTTAAAGTGTCTAGGTGCCACATGTAAGGGGAACTTTACACGAGTGGGGTCTTTAGATACTGCACTTCATCTGAACCAGAGAAAAAGGTATGTTCAGTACAATATTCCCAAAAAGGTAGGCTCCCACCACTGTTTTATATCAGCAAACCAGGACAAGGGCAGTAATCCCATGTCGAGTTAAAGGGCACATTTGGTGCACTCCCAAGTCAATGGACAGGTTCTGGACCTCAGTATCATCATAGGCATGCGTGACCACAATGATGCACACCACAGAGTGCTGAGTCAAAGAAAAGTCAAGATACCAGCTTCATATGCAGTCGGTTGACTCAGGGAAGGGGTAGCCACCCGTTTACCATGTAGGAGACATTCCTGTCCCAAAAATAATTATAACACTTATTTTACCAAACATAAAAATACAGATAAAAATGCTGTCACCCCCATGATTTAAAAGTATTAAATACATAAAGCACACTAATGATATATAAATGTTTTCTTATGGAAAGGCATCCTCCAAATAAAATACACATTAGAGTTAACTTTAAAAGCCAAAATAGGTAGATAATTACAGTATCTGTACAATTAATATTGCATGTGTTTTCTGTACCATAATATTATTTTTACTGTACTGTACAGAAATGAAATGGAGTATTTTATGTGGCATTAGTTCTGTTTTTTAAACATGTCTCACAGTTGGGCTTATTTTTTTGCATTGGTCCTAAGCATAACAATCATGGACAAAGCCAGCAGATGTAGTTTTTGTTGGGAGAAGGATTTGGCAGTAGTTAGGTGACTTTGTGTGTGTTGCCCTTACCTGTCCTAGAAAGAAAATCCCATAATGAAATAACATCGTCGGCTATACAAATATAGGTGCTGGGAGGCTCATCCATTTGCTGATGTTTACGCTCTAAATGGTGAACTTAAAGGGCATATACATTAAAATATTGCATAGTCAATACTTTAGATGAAGTGGCAATATATTTGTTGTATCTTTAAGGAAGCCTTCGTACAAGCACTTCTGTACTTTGTAAACCAGAAAAGCTCTAAATCCAGGTACATTTTATTTTGACATCAGAGTAAAACAAAGGAATGTGCAACGCTGATTGGTGAATAGCTCTGTGTCTTTGGCAGGCCAAAACATCCAAACAGCATGCACAACCTAAAAAACAAAAACATAAATCAGCAAATAAAATGTCATTTGTCAGCAAAGTAAACACATTAAAGAACACACAGTCGGTCCCAAATTACTAGCCACGTTCTATCCGAAGTGCGAAAAAACAATATTATGCAAACATAAATGGGACAATGTAACCATCTTTGGCATACTATGCCTTGATGGACAGTCGAGCCAATCAATGGTGAACCATAAAAACACACGAAACCACGCCCCTCACTCTCACTATGTCTGAAACTGTGTGTGGCTACACCAATGGCACCTGGAAGGACACAAAGAAGTTTAGGTTAATTTCTTGCATTATAGGAGTGGAAAACTTTATTGTTTGATTAATAAAAATCATTACAATGATGAACATGCTGCCATAATAAAAACATGTATCAAGAATAGTTATTAAAATATTTACATTTGTACCATCACAACACGTAAATATGCGTCATAAAATAGTTTAAAATCCTAGAGACCTGTTTTTTATAATAATAAAAGGTATTAACTCATCTAAATGGTACAACCCTTTTTTAAAAAGAGTGATTAAAAAACAGTTAAGGGCCATGATCATCCGTTCTGACTTTATCATCTACTAGGGCCACAGGCAGACATTGGTTATTAAAAGGCGATAATCAATAACACTGTAATTTAAGTCCGTGTTTGTGGTAAAAGACCCTAGTGGTACGAATCCATTTATGTTGTAGGGTCCCTGCGTACAATATTTGGAGGTTCCAAGATTACACAGGAAAACAAGATGATCCGTACGCAGAAGGCCATGTTCTGCTGTTCTTGGGTGGTGCGGACAAGTGTACAAATCGGGTGAAGCAGTGAAGGGTTTAATCTGTCCTTTGATAGTTAACCATTAATGGCATGCTGGCTCTCACTGTGTGTAAATTTTCTTGCTGTTCCTGTGATGAACTTGGTGAACCGGATGTTGAGCTGTGGATTATCCGGGTTCATTGATGCAAGGATGGCTTGCCGGCACGTACGAATTCCAAGTTTATTCCATTCGCTCTTTAACAAGGACTTTTGATCGTCATGGACTGCAGGACATAGACATGACACGTGCTCGATTGTTTCTGGGCTACTCCCACACCCCCTGCATGTTACGTTGGGATTTGAGCGGCGCCATCCTGGCAGATGGTACAGGAATGGCCATTCACCCATTCTGAGGGCCAAAAATCTTTTTTTCCACAGCACTGAGTAGGTACATGACAGATGGTGTGCCATAATCCCTGGCTTGAATCCTGATACAATTGACCAGTCGTGCTTGCGTTGCACCAGTTGGGCTCTATCCGAATGAAAAGGCCAAAGGCAGACGTTTCTTTTGATGTGAATTTTAAGAGCCTACTGCGGTGGATTAGAGGACCAGATTTCTTCTATGTCGAGGAGTTTTAAGGAATCTTGCAGGTAGCGCCGGAATGAACTGCCAGGTTGGCCGGCTGAGATTTCTGCCCACAAAAGGGCCTCCAGGATTCCTTCTCTGGAGGTACGCAACTTATTGCACAGCCTGATGTACGCTCCACGCCCTACTGCTTGATGGTCTTGAAGACCAAACTCGAGACGTATTAGGGTGCGAGACGAAGATTTTGGTAGACCCAGCACCTGTTTGAATGTTCTTGTTATTATTTTATTTACATGGCTGTTGTCTTTCCCTTGCATGATCTCCTGGCCATAGGTGAGGAAATTGATAATTTTTGCCTTCATGACAGTTATGAGTGGGGTCAGACTGGGGCCAGATAGTTGCCTTGCTAGAGTCTTAAAAACCACCTGGATTGTCAGGGCTTTGGCTTCTACCTCGTCTCTGTGTTTAGAGAATATTCCCCTTCTGCCCAGGTGAACCCCCAGATACTTGTAAGAAGGGGCTCTGTCAACGTTTTTACCATTGTATCGCCAACCTCCACCTTGATATTTCCTTTGCCCAAAGGTGATTGCCCTTGTCTTTGTTAAGTTCAGTTCGAGATAGTTTTCGATGGTATATAGAGACAACCGATCAAGTAGTCTCTGCAAGCCAACCCTGGTGTGACTTAGCAGGACCAGATCGTCTGCGTACAGTAGATTACTAACTCTTGTCCCGGCGAGTTTTGGGGGGTGAGAATTAACTTTGTCAAATGATTCTGACAAGTCGGAGATGAAAAGGTTGAAAAGAAGGGGCGCCAACACACACCCTTGTTTCACTCCGCGGGAAGTTTGTATTTTCCTTGAGATATAGGTTCTATCCCCAAGTTTTATACGAACCCATGTGTTGGTGTGTAACATGATTATGGCTTGTAATAACGCTGGTGGAATCCCCCATGTCCGCAGTTTGAGCCATAATCGGCTTCGAGGTACGCGGTCGAATGCAGCCTTAAAGTCAACGAAACAGCCATGCATTAACGTTCCTGAGGCCGCCACTTTATCCAGCAGGACAGAAATTGCGAGCAAGTTCGTTGTAGTGCCTGATTTTTGCACAAATCCTGTCTGGTTAAAAGGTATAAGATGTATTTTTGCAGCCCAGGATGCCAGATCTTGAAGGAGCAGCTTCGCATAATATTTCGATTCCTCATCCAGTAGGGTGATCATCCTATAGTTTTTTGGGTCTGATCTCTTACCGCCTTTGTAAATTGGATGAATAATGGCACCTTGCCACGATTCCGGTATTACTGATTTGATCTTGCAATAGGAAAAAAGGGGTGCCAATTGATTGCCCCAAAATTCTGTATCCTGCTTAAACAGAGACTGAGGGAGACCATTTGGCCCTGGAGCTCCGTCTGAACGACCCTCGGTTATGATTCGAACGTTTTTTTCTCTAATGATTCCCAGAGTTGTTGGAGCACTTTGTGACAGTTCTATGGACTGAAGCAGAGATTCCGTATGTGTTGTCGATGGAGTCCTTGTATTTAATTCGACATGGTTTCCTAATATCCTTGCATTCGTTAAGCCAAGTAATTGGCATGAATTGGGTTGTGGAGCCGTGGCTAGTGGTCTGGCCAATGGGGCATCTTTTTCTGGTTCCTCAAAATGAGTTGTTAGATCGGAAACCCATTCAGCTTCAGAGATGTTAGCGCTGCTTTGTCCTCCTTGTTTGTGTATTTTAGTATTAACAAGTGACCAGAAGGATTTTGGGTTGTGATTTTTACTTGCGTGTAACAATTTTAGCCAGAACTGCTCGGAGCGGTTCTTTTTCTCGGTGAATACTGCACGTCGAAATGCTTTTTGAGCTTGCTTATATTTCTTAAGATTATGATCTTCCCCTGGGAGCCTGCGTAGTTGTCTTAGAGCACTATTACGTACTGATTTTAATTTCCTGATTTCGGCTGTTATTATTGCCTGGTTTCCTTTTTTGGTTTTCCGTGTAGTACGTGGGAATTTTTTAAGCAGTTCCCGGGAGAAGAATTCCCATGAGGAAGTAGGCGGGAGTGTAGCAATACTCGTTGAATCTCGCTGGGCTCTACATTGCCTCATTATTGCTGGTATAATCGGATCAGACCACTTCAGCCTTTGGAGGTTATCAGTATAGTTACCTTCTGAGGTCAAACTTGCCATGGCATGATGTACTAAGTGAAATGACAGGGTGGTCACTTGGGAGCGATGGTCACTGTCTCCTCGAGCAACTATGGTATAATTCTCGATAAGAGGGAGAATTTCCTTGTTACAGATGGTATCGTCTAAAAAGGAATGGGTATGACCGTTTGATCTTGTCCAGTTTGGAGGATTATCCTTGGGGAAGCGACCATTTAATATTGTGTATCCCAGAGCACTGAGTTGTAGCACCATATATTCGCCTAGTTTGCTAAATTTATTGCCAGTGGGTTTTATTTGTTCCAGAGTGTCTGGCCACGGTGCATCATACTCTTTCGGAAGTTCTTGAAAGAGGTTTGTGTTGTAGTCACCGGTTACTAGGCAGGCTGGTCTTTTATAGTTACTTTGTATGTTACACAGAACCTGGATTAGATGGTTAAACTTCATTTTTTTCTCCCTGACGCTTGATGAGATGTAGATATTAATCAGGATTAGTTGTTCGGTCTGTTTGGGGTTATCAATCCTTACGCCAGAAATCCAATCTTCTTCAAATGTCAATTGCACTATATTAACATTTAACTTGGCTGAGATGTAAATTGAGAGACCGCCACTGGGTCGACCAGATTTATGCAGCCTCTGAGCTGGTGTTCTGTATTCCAAGTATCCTTCTATTGGAAGGCTGACCAGGGACCATGTTTCCTGCAATAGTATGACCTCGTGATTTTTTAAAAACGTTATCACATCTGGGGATTGACATTTTTGGGTAAAGCCATTGATGTTCCATGAGCACACTGCATCTTGCATGATAGTGAAGGAAGCCTTTTACTACAGAACCTTTGCAACATTTGGAGGATTGGATGAAATGGTCTTAAAGTGTTTCAAAACAAAAGACTGGGCTAATCTGTGATGGGGTCAGTACTATTGACAGTGTTATGGCACTAGGTCATTTAGTCAGGGCCTCGTGAATGCGGCAGAGGAAGACCACATTATGTGGCAGGTTTGATCCAATTATGAGGTAAAAAAAAGGCGAAATAATCAGCCTTATGCGTTTTATTTGTGTGGCGTTATTCTGCCATCCATTGATTCTTTAAGTGCTCTTGATCAGGTAGATGTAACACCGTCTTCATATCCACTTTAGACATAGAGAAGACGATACCTTTATTCAGATTTACTTTCTGATTAGTACAAGGCCGGCTTTAGCACTGGTGGCGCCCGGTGCAACAATCACTTTTGGCGCCCCCCACGTCCCATGACCACTTCATCGGATTCTCTCACTACCACCTGCAAAAGTGCCCCTCATCTCTCCTATCATAAGATATTGCTAAACACAGCGCCCCCCTGAGGGCACAGAGCCCCGTTCCACAGGTCAGCGCCCAGTGCGGCCGCACCAGTCGCACTGCCCTAAAGCAGGCCCTGGATTAGTAGGTGTTCATTTGGATGGACTTGTCAAAATTAACCATAAAATGGATTGGATCAGTTTTCGGTCTTCCCTAGCCAGCAAAAGATAACAAGGGCCCTTGTCAGATCAGCCATGGGGCCCCTTGAATGTATGTGGCCCACAGTCCAGTGGCTGACTTGTGCTATGCAAATGCCAACAAAATGATAAAACATAAAATGAAAACAAACATATACTGCAAGAGACAGAAGAAGCGTACCATTAAATGCTAGGACAGGGTGACCAGTGTGCACCTGGGGTAGAATAAGGTGAATGGCACCAGCCTGCCTCTAGCTCAGGGGTCTTCAAACTGGGGGGCGGGCCCCCCTAGGGGGGCCTCAAGTGATCCTGGGGGGGCCAGGCTCTGGCCAAATGAAGCATTATTCTGATAAAAGTCCTTTGCTTTAAGTGGCGGGGAAAAATAAGCGGCAGCTAGCCGCTCTGTAATGGGCAATCACTAGTTTCTTTTATCATTTATATCCTAGCTGAGAAAAATGGTAACATAATTTAACTGCAATGTTTAAATATGTCTCGTGTTCAAATAAGTTGAGGCATATATAAACGTTGCCAGTTTAATAGAATAATTGTGAAAAATCTGAGGGGGGGGGCGATGAATTTATTTCTTTACTGGTGGGGGCGCAGCATAAAAAGTTTGAAGACCAGTGCTCTAGCTGAAGCTTCAAGCTCCAGTCTGTCCATCATAGGGAAGCCCCGCCCCCAGCAGGAGCTTTGGCCCCTATCTGTTGAAAGGGATGAAATACCCTGACGCCACCACTGCAGGCTAGCACCATTCCAATTTAATTTACAAATTGCAGATGTAGTCACTGGGCTTATTTGCTTTCACTGTTTTCCCTCAAAATTTGGCAGCCAGAGATATGTCAGTAGTTATGCTGCAGCCGGTCATACAGTGGACAGAATGCCAATTGTGCTCCGGGACATTCTTGCTGGAGTGGAATTTAGACACTGGAATTGAACAAATGTATTTATTTAGTTACTGCAGTACGTGACATTTCGAAATGAACTGTTGTACATTTGGCCAAGTTTTCATTTTGGCACATCGGACAGTCGATGGATTGCATGGAATTACAAAAGACAAGGCGATTGAAAGTGGTGAGCCTTAAATAAACTGCTGTTGTGTAAAGAAAAAACAGCAGTGTCCAACAGGCATCTTTGAACAGTACAGCCCTAAGGCCCTCATTTACAAGAGGCATGCACTGCCGGAGCGTCACTTTTTATGACCATTCGTTGGCGCAGGCCTCTCAATCATATCTATGAGGCGATGCGTGGCTTTGCGAGGCCAAACAGATACGGAGTAAGACAAAGCCGCGCAAGTCACTGCCTTACCTTACTCTGCAACAAGGAGGCGTTCCATGGGTGTTGTTGTGGGTGTTCCCGCTCAACACCCATGGAATTTTATTTGACACTGTCCCAGATTTACAAAATCACGTAAACCTGGGGAAGCACCAAAAACATACGCCTCCCCGGAGCAGGTGTAACAAGGAGAATTTCTTTGTAAATGAGGCCCTCAGTATCTTCAACGGAAGAAGGAGTGTAGCAGGCAGCTGTCTCCCAGCTTGAGGTATATACACACACACACACACACACGCATAACTGGCATATTTACACTTCCTACTGATTTGTAAGGGAGCAGGTTAAAACCGCTAGGGAGGTGTTGTCGGGTTGTGCTAACACTGAGGGCACATAATCTGCAGCAGTAGACTGGTACTCTTGACCCTGGCTATGTGTAAACTAGTGTTAATAAGTAACTGGTTCATCAGTGCTACCACAGTGTGTACACACTTGTGACTGACCTCTCTAGCTTCTGCAGGTCTAAACCTGTTGGGCGAATAATAATAACCAATGGCACACGTGTTAACTTGTTTAACTACAGACTCCAAAGTAAATCAACGATAATAGTTTATGTGATAAAAGGAACCCCAAAGCAGAAAACTTTTCTTTGAAGTCTGTCAAGGTTTGTTCAAGCTTAAGTATCAATATATTTTTGAAATTACAATACTAGTTTAAGTTTTAGAGCAAGACATTTTATTGTGCTTATATTTGTGCATTAGTGTTTTTGTCTATTAATGTCTATTGTCTATTCATTTAGGCTTGGTTTGCTGCACTATTTAATTTTATTTGAGTGATGCTGAGCAAGAGATTGTAAGTTGTAAGAACGGTGTCTGAATCTTCTTTTTCAATGCTGATATGTGCTTAATGATCATTTAATAGTGTTTCCTAATTTCCAGCATCCGTTTTCGAAAATATAAATTAAAATTAATACAATATAAAAAGACAAAGGGCTAACTTTGCATTACGAGTTATATGTTTTGCATGTGAAACACTAAGGGGCCTGTTCAGAAACTGCATGTTGTAGTACATCCAAAATGCTATTCACTAACTTACGTAAGGAGGTTTCCACCTCTGCCTCTCTGATCTTGTCTGAGTGGAAATCTCTTCCATGGCTGCAGAAATATCATGTACACCTGTGGCTTAGTAGTAAAAGTGGGAGGGGCGGGGGAAGAGGCTAGAAAATGGAGATTTATGTGAATATTGTGAAGCCTTTGCACTACTCCAATTCATTACTCTTCTCCCAAAAATCATAAATCTTTAATATGTTGTTCCTTCTTACTAGACAGTTAATATTGTTGCTCATTGGTAGAAATAATGAGGAATCCTTATAGCACAAATAATCACACAAATATACAGCTAGTAACTTTTTAGAAAATGATATCAGAAGGAGTTTAATGTAAGTCACTTTGAAAAAAACCATCTCTAATTCTGAATATGTGGGGACATGGAGACAGATTCCTGCTTTGTATGATAAACTATAGAGCAATAAATAAACATACATTCATAAATGTCCTCTCTGTTAATGACAATTCATTTGCAAAACAAATTCTTGAGAAGAGCCCAAAAGCTAATCCTCTCTTTCAATGTTTAAAGAGCAGCTTTGATTTTGCTCCATGACCCTCCTTCCACCTGTCTGCTGGGTCTGGAGCTGGCATTTTGGCATCATAAGTTACATACGATAGGAGCCACGTAAGGAAAGTACTGACACTTAGCAAGGTGTCAAGCTGTAGCATTTGGAGATTACCTTTATCTTAAGGCGAAACTACATTACAAGATATACCCTCACGGTGCAATAGATCAAACTTTATTAAGCCCTGATGAAGTTCCTCAGTTTCATTTTGAGAACGAAACATGCTGGCTGTTTTTATGATTAAGCATACATTTTGGAATAAAGAAATTGTTTGAAGAAATCACTATGGACTAAATGTATTTTCTTCTGTGCACCTCCTTTTGTTTAACGTATATCATAATCTGTACTCAGTGGCAACAAAGGGTGACGTGCTGGAGCAGTGTGCACGATTCTTAAAGATTAATTTGCAGCATCATAGTAAGGTGCTATCCAACTGGTCCGTCACCTTGCATCTTTTCGATTTTGACATCATAACTCAGCTGTAATAACATATTACGGTAAAAGGGGAATGGAATTTTCTTATTTCAAGCGACTCGTGATATCACAGCTGACTGGAACAAGAAAATTAGATATTGTTTTTATACATATGTTGCAAACCAACCTGCATACCTTAAATCCAACTATGGTCAGCCATACGGGGTGAGTTGCACTTGACTGTCAGCCTTCCAATTACCATGACAATTTCCAAACAGCTGCCTCTATACTTCAGCAGTCAATAGGGGAAATGTACACTTGAAGTGGCAGAGTGAGGAGTTAGCCGTCATGGCTTAACACCTCACTCCGCCACTTCTGAAACCCAAGGCTGCACCATATTTACGAGAATATGGTGCAGCCTTGCGTTTCCCCCTGCTCTGGTGCTACACTTGGCAGTACGTGTACACTCGAGTGTACACGTACTGCCAGGACTTATGACTGGCTAACCTTTGGGGACCTTAATTCGTTTTGCCTCATGCACCGGCTGATTACCTGTTAACTGCCTGTTCTTGACACCACAGGCTTAGATCATAAAGACTACCTGAATCGTATCTATATTCTAGAGCCTTCCTGAAACGTGCAGATATATTGGCAGCCTTCACACAGCGAGGGACACCTAAGGGAATCAACCCCCATGATGGGCTGTCATTCCTTTCCCTTGTCCTGAAGAAGACCCGCCACAAAACGTATTCAATAACACTTTTGTCAGGGTCGAAACTTCGACAATAGTATATGGCTCAGCTCTATCAAATCTCTTGGTTTCAAACCAATAAGTAATTGTGCTATTCACCAGAGATATTGTCCTCTTCGTTGTTCTGACCACCTTTAGCCTAATTTCCCCTGTTAACTTGTACATTATTTATTCTCACCTTTGTTTATATGATATGCACTGCACCACTGTCACTGAGCACTCATTGTCACTATAATATATGTCACTCCAATATTGCATTGAATATTGACAGCCTTGTAAATACCTGTAAATATACATGAAGATTGCTCTATTTAACATAAAATAATACTTTTGCAAGCAATTACTTGCCTGTTTTTTCGTGTTCCAACTGCATTGAATAGACGGGCTACTTTATGATTTATTTATTATTTCTAAAGCAATTGATCTTTCCCAGCAGAACCACTGTAGCTTTTCATGTACCTACCCAGGTTCTGAGGGACACAGGGTTACCTCATTTTGATTCTACCCTATCGCCACCACAACATCCGAAAAAATGACATTTTGGTGGCGATAGGGGCTTGTACATATGCCCCAATGTATGTTTGATTTAGCGAATAAATATAATTTAACTTTAAAGTTCTGTTTTACTTACCTTTATTTTCATACCTGTTCCCCTCCGGCATTTCCAGTGATTTTGCCATTTATCAGTGTTAAAAGTATTATACTCTATTATTCTTTAGCCTATAGGGAACGTAAACCATATACACTGATGCCAGAACATTCTCTCAGACAGAAATGCTTAAGAAAGCATGTGGCATGGAATGCTTTACCGCCTGCAACATGCCCTCTTGTCACTGGAATGCATATGGTAATTTTAAATTAAATGCTATACTCGGTCCTAGCCCCCGGGGCCACAAACCTGACAGGTACTTCAGTGTTTCTAGCTATCTAGATGCATGATATAGGTATGTTTGCTGAGTGTCTAATTAAAGATCAGATTACTTTTACTGATGCTTTTATGGAACTAATCCAAAGTGAGCATTCAGTTGTGCCAAATATTCGTCACAGCTACAGGAGGCCTCTCAATTGAACCAGGGAATGTAAACTTCAGTTCTTTAACCTAAAATGTTTTTTATCAAGCAAAAGGCGCTCAACTATAAATAGAGGAATGAAAGCTGCGGATCTCATGCCATAAACAACAAACCCTGATCATTGTAGGTATGAGATTTATAGAGCACAAACCTAACTAGAAACAACATTGCCCATTTTTCTTCACTAAGTCACCAGTTAACATGTATGTGTGAATTATGTAATATGTGTCTGCGAATATCTCGTGATCACGGGAACAATTTAATCTGCAATCCATAGATCCAAGCACATAGTGACTGAGAGTTAGCCCTAATTTCCTCTCATTGATGAATGTATTGTTCTTTGTAAGTTTTGCTCAGTTTTGCAACTTTCTCTTGTTCACCTGGGCACTGGAACTTGCTTTGTATGTTATAACTGTCCTCTCTGAGGAATTCTCAATACGAACAGATACTTTGGCTGAACTATGACGGCCATTATCCCTGTCAGAATAGCCTTGCTAGCATAACATTGACCTGTCACTGGGACTGATGGTGTTGCTCAAGTAATAAAGCAATGCATAAGCCACACATTATAGGATAACTGTACCTAGGCATCTTCCTGACCATAAATGTAAGCAAAATGGCATTAGAGGAGAAGACACATCTGGCCAAATTTATTAAACCCTTGCACCAGTGCTAGCACTATTTGCTATCCAGCACAAAATGTTTCTTGCAATTGAAAGGTAAACTTTTAACAGAGCAAAAAATTACTTTGTACCGATTTGCACTGCTATGTTGGTCCCATGTGACTCCTTTCCTGTTGACTGGAAGGACATGAGCGAGAGCACAGCCGTCTGCATCTTGTAAGGGAGCACTTGTATAGTGTAACAAAGGACCAATGTCTGGACACACAGGCCAATCATCAGGAACTTTGTAACGAATAGTTAGAATCTACTGAACTTGATTGCCTGACACCTGCAACTCTGTCAATCAATCAATCAGGATTTATAAAAGTGCGGCTGATCACCCAATAGGGCACCCAGGCGCTTGCAGGTCCCGGCGGCTTATTCGAACAGCCAGATCTTGAGGGCCATTCGGAATTTCGGAAGTGAGGTGATGGTACGAAGATGTGTGAGGAGGCTGTTCCAGGTCTTTGCTGTGATGTGGGAGAAGCGTCCTCCACTTCTGCTTCAGTAGATGCAGGAAGTGTGGGCAAGTGAAAGGGAGGCAGAGCGTAGTCTTCTCCACGGTTTGTGGAAGTTCAGAAAGTGATTAATGTAGGCGGGTCTTTGATTGTGTAAAGCTTTGTGTGTGTGGGTCAGCAGCTTGAATTGGCATCTCTTCTGCACGGGGAGCTAGGGGCAAATGGTAGCATGTGCAAAGACTGGCCTGGATTCTGTAACATAGCCACACAGTCATTTTCCAAATTTTGAGGAGAGACGAGTTGCTGCATCAAATTATGTCTCCGGGAACCCTTGGATCATGCAGCTCCCCTGCACTTCTGTCCCAGATCCTCTGCACCTTGCCTGGCTCAATGCTCTCACTCAGAGAGTCCAGACAACACTACAAAGCCACCGAGACCTGTATTGACCACACCCCGCCTTCAAAGATCCTTGCAAACCCTGCATGCTGCATTTCCACCACTCTTCACTTGCTAAGTAGTTAAATGCATACACTACTTGGAGTAGTTTTCTGCGTATCAGGGCTCTCATAAGCAGAAATCAGCCAGTCCACATATTCCCTAGTCCCCATGCTTTTTTGAGTCCTAGTCTCCTGGAATGAAATGTTCTAAAATAATTTCAAATCCAAGCCTGAGCTATTCTTTCATTAGGCTGCAAATGAAGCTACCAGTGGTGGCAACTCCACCAAGGTGGAGGAGCGTCGCTTCACTCACTGCTTTGCAGCAGTTAAATAAAGAAATATAAAATGAGAATAACTTGATATTATTATCATTTTATTTACTCCTGCTGTCACAGCTTTGCAGGCGGGGCTGCTCTGCTCACAGAGCAGGGGTAGGAGGAGTGGGTTGCACAATAAGTGCACATGACTGTTTGGTCGGCCGTCTTGTGCCGGCCAAATAGTCATGTTCACTTTGCATGTTCTCCACCCAGGCTGCATTACAGCCTGGGTGAAGAACATGCCCAGGCTCCTATTCCTCGTCTGAGCACCGAACCATGGTGCATGGACCAATCACAATGCTGCATTGCGGGTTTTCATTGGCTATGGGGAGCCTGGGTGCTTCCTGCTTCCTGTTCCTGGTCCGACGCGGAGGAGAAACGGAGGAGAGACGCGGCGATAAGGTAAGTGTTTTTATATATATATTTTTTTAACACACCCTTAACCCCCCCACTCCCACCTCCGCCCCCAGCCCTGCCACCCGCGATCCGTGCAGGCCGCCACTGGTAGCTACACTTCTAGGTGGCTCCAAACACAGGGTTTTCTCTTTCGCCATCAACGTTTTTTTCTAATTTCAAGGTGTGCCGTCATTAAAGGCGAGAATGGTTGTGTCAAAAAAACACTCTCAACGACCCACAAAAGATTCTCATACGCCTCCAGGGTACACGTAACTCTGAAACTAAAGTTTGAGAAAGCATCAAGTTGATTGTCTTTGTTATTTATTAAGTCATCTGTATTTTCTCCTCACCATACTTTTTACAAACAACAATCTCCTGCTTCCTAAGGCTTTCCTTTTTGGAGACTCACAATGTTTGATCTGCTGATCCTCTTTTGATAAATTCTGCTCGTAGTATATTTCATGACGTGCACCTGTCAAAGAAAAACAGTATCTTAAAGCCTATTTGGAGTCTAAGGCATTTTTGTTATACAAAAATAAGCAAACATACCATTATCTCAGCCCATTGTTTCACCTAGCAATTGATTATCTAATGGTAGCCCCCACACCCCAGCAAGAAGGCCTGAACAGCTAAATGTGTACAACACATACAAAATGGCTGCGGTTTATTCAACACTGCAGTTGTTAATGCGGTATTTAACCCCTTCAGCGCGGCGTGGATTTCCGCGCCACGCTGAAGGTTCCGTGCGCGGGCGGGGCCATGACGGAACGGTTCCGTCATGCGCACAGCGCAACCGACGTGCATGACGGAACCGTTCCGTCATGCGCGTCGAAGGGGTTAAATCATAAAAAAAGGAAAACAAGTTCATGCACCCTACACACACACAAATGTTCCTTAAAAGTATAACCTTGCAGTTCAGACCTTGTACCCAAAGGTCAATTTAGGAATACCTCACAGGAACATATGTTAATCTCTGCAGATTGGCCTGTGGTACTAGACCAACAGTCTGGGTTTCGATACCTTCTTCTACGTACACTAGTTGCCTCCCTGGCCTTCAAGGAGAGGAGCTGTGATAATCCAGAAAAGAGGAGCAGTAGGGACTTCCGAAGAGTGGATAATCTGTAAATACACTACTACGCATTTTTTCAGAGCCACCATCAAGGCTAGGTGGGGGTGCCTGAGGGATGTTCTGTAAAGACTACCCTGGATCTCATCCAAGGCAGCCCTGCCTCTTTCTATACTGATCTGGGGCACTGAATGCTCTTTGGGGCCCTACTAACTGCAGGTCAATGGTCTGCTCCAGGAATCCTAGTCTGTAAAACATCCTATGGGTGATCTTAAATCTGTGCTTCCACTGTCTTTCTCCCTAATGCATGTGCATATGGGTGTGTACCAGGACAGAATATACATAAGAAGTGTAATAGTGTGATTTGGATCAATCTATAGAAGGCAACATTGAATATGACATAGTGTTTAAAGGCGAAGTAGACTGTGTGCTAGCTTGCAATCACCCTTGTGATTTCACTGGCCATTGATTTTGTAACTTATCAGATAATGTCTTAAAACATTTTGCATATTCTGAATAAATTTGCTGAATGTAGAGAGACCCTACCTTGTCATCAAATGTAGAAATATGTAAAGGCAGAGGTAAAGAGGAGAGATATGGGCAATCGACAACTGACAGGGCTATCATATAGGATGGTTGGCAGCAATCGAGAAGGAATTATCTGGGATTCAGACAATATGCTTGATGGAAGCGGAAGCTTTTCAGGCTTTTTCTGACTTGCAGAGAGCCTGCATCTAGATGGAGAGGTAGTAAGAGACCGTTCCATTGGGAGGAACCGTGCACAAGTAGTGTTCTGCCCCCAAATGGTAGTACTTTGCAGGACTAATGGATAATTTGTTTCCGGTAGCTGGCCTTAAGCATCTGACCAGTTGGTAGAGAAGCAGCAGTCTGCAGAATAAGTGGCTCATTTGATCCATGGAGGGCGATGGATCCGACAGAGAGGCTCGAAGAGCAGCCTTTGGTCAGATCCGAAACAAAAGCAGCGGTGGCAGGGTTGATGTGATGTGGTCCATGCGATTCAGGCCAAGTATGAAGTGAGTCACACTAACATCTATAGGTCTATGCTTCAGGTGCTCCGAACTACGAACTAAAACAGTAGAAGGAATACAAAGGATCCATTCTTATGTTCAGCATCATAATCTTTTTGTATTGACAAGTATGTAGCTACAGTATAAAAAGTAGTAGTAACTCCTGTAGACTGTGCTCAGCAGTAATTACTAAAAACAACACATAACATACCATTCTAAATATCCCCCCTTCCATCATGAGAGTCTCTCATTATGCTCCTCCACAATGTATCTCTGACATGAACCTTATCACATGAAATTCTATGATGGTCTTGGAAAAATCCCCTTCAATATATTCTTGCAACAATTTCTCCCTTATTGATGAAAGTGCCCGGAAGAAGCACCTTGGTGATGCAAGGTAGGGTGCATTCACTTGTAATATTATAGGTTAGCAATGTAAGGATTGTGGTATCATCCTGGATTCTACTGAAAAGTCCAATTATGCGGTATAATGCTGCACATTTTGCAATAGTATTACTTCAATATTTCGCCATTCTGAAACTTGGTAACACTGTCTGGGCATTTGTTGCTCCTCATTAGTACTAGTTTAACACCCAAATATAGCAATAAGCAACAGAAAGGTGACCAGTCAACCTTTGCAAAGGGCCTTCCACTGCGCAGCAACACGTCGCTGCATTTTTAGTAACTTTTGCAGCGTTTGAGCTAGAAATAAACTTTTTTTATTAAAATCTGGGGATTATGCGGTTGATGATGGATTATGTGGCAACTGCAGCAAATCTATAATTAAATGGAAATCGCTGAGGCCGCACAATGGCATTATTCCAGTGGCCCTGAATATGGGTACCCTTATTCTTTCTAAGATGTTGAGATATCACATTTTCTATAAATGTTACTTTCCAATGCCCTTGTTTACATTTCAAACTATCTTGTATTGTCTTCCACATGTTGTTTAAGGAGAAATGCAGCCATTTGTGGCATTTCAATGTTTTGCAGAGACACTGACGTAACGAAAGTTGAGGGGGCCCCCTTTCACAGTACATGAAGGGGCCACCACTCAGTATTTAAGATGGAGATCTCAGGCCTGAGTACGATGCTGAGGGGGCCCCTGCAGCTCGGCCCCCCCCCCGCACCATGGGGGCTGCGGGGGGGCCTAGGTTATGCCCCTGTGCAGAGATCTATTGAATGTGCATATGCTGTGGAGATAAGCTGTCTAATTTATATCACCTTTAAAGTAAGTAAGGAAATGAAATTCCATTATGTGGCCATGCCTTCACTATTCATAGGTCTGGCTGAAGTAAGCCAAAGGTTTTTGAGAACCATCCAAAGTATGTCTCTGCCTTGTTAATATGGGAGCCTAATGCTCTCCATTAACCTTTCTAATTGCTCGGTTAGAGTAAAAGGATTATGCATTGACTTTCAGCTGTTTTGTGGGGCTACACATAAATTGGGAAAGAAGGACAACTGCTGCATTCAGCAACAGTATCCTTTTTGCAAACTGGTTTGTAGATTCTTATGCATCAAAAAGCATCTTCAAATCTACAAATGGAACATACATTCTAAGTGAACCTCCAATTTGACCTTTAAATCTGTCACATGTAAGTAAGTTGTAGGGAATTACATTAGTAAACTGTGCAAGAGAGACACCATCTTCTTGATGCAAGCTTCAAATGATCTCTCACACTGCCCGAATACAAGAACCAACTGAGGTAAATACGCTCAATAAAGCTTAACTTTCGTTCAAACTTGGTGGTTAAGTTGTGAATCTAGCCACAAGCGGATGGTGTGAACAAGCAATGTTAACGAGACATGCTAATATAATCACAAGGTCTTAAATTATGGCATTTTCTGGTCTCTCAATTGGAGCTATTGAAGGCCAAATGCGTGTCCCTGTGAAAACAGACAACTTCGGATGTAGGCAGTGTAGGAAGCTGGTTCTGTGTATGGTATACCAAAAAAAGAGGTATTCCCTGAAAAGATTCCAGGTATCCCCCTACTAGCGGACAGGGGCTTGCTCTTGCAATTCCAAAGTGCTCTTCTATGGGGTAGTGTGGTCGAGCAGCCTTAGGCTTATCAGAGAGGAGTGTTAGACATCTGTTGCAAATACAGAGCCAATAAATGATACACACGACTCAATAAGATCCACTCCAATTTTTACAAATTACACTTATATTTATATAATTTTGGGCACCAAGATAATCAAAATCAGGTAAGTAAGTTTTAAAATAGCAGGTTTAAAGAAAACATGTTTTTGATGCTTTAAATCATAATTGAAGCACTTCCCGGCCATGTGAACTTAGGAAGAAAACATACGCTGCACACGGTCACTTAACAATGACTTACAAGAACGTTCCTCTGGGCTTAAGGTGAGTATAGGGCAAGGTCCCAGGCAACACCAACAGGTCATCTCGGGAGGCCCTGGGGCTTCCGTGTGCAGAGGTGAGTATTTCAGCGTCGGGTGAGTTTGATACTTTAAATCGTAATTGAAGCACTTCTTGGTAATGTTAACTGTTATATCCTGAGTATTAGATTTAATTGTAATCAGCCTTGGTCCTCCTAGCTGCTCAGCCAGAGTGAGAAATGGTAGTGGAATGTTGGTGTGACTGTGATGCGTGGAATGCCTGGGTGCCTGTGTGGATGAGTGGTGACAGTTGGAGATGAGCTGAGCAGCTAGGCAGGCTGCTCCTGGTGGGGCTGGTGAAGGAGCTGGTACATGGCTGATCCTTGATTGATACCATTTGGCTTGGAACTAATAAAGAAGACATAGAAACTTACAACATGGCTACCAGTGTCTTCATGTACAGAGTACAACATAATTTTGGCGACGAGCGGACCTGGACCCAAGCATACTTAAGGATTGTACAGAAACCCAGAGAATACAAAGAACCCATTGTAACCAGCGCAACTACAAAGAAAAAAGAAAGAAAAATACATGAAGAAGAATGGAGTAAAAGGCAAGCCAGCGCCACCACTGTCCTGTCATCGGACGGCCCCAACCTGTGTCCTGCCTGATCTTGCTCCATGAACTTGACCACAGGTATGGTCTGTATATTAGGGTATGAATGGACTGTCTTTCACCCTACCACTTCCTTTTGAATCTGCCATATGGATGTATCCACTGCGCAAAGGAATTGTGGCTGTTCAAGATGTGAGTTATACACTAACTCAGTGAAGATAATTCACAGGTACCACATAGGTACGATGTGGCTCTACATGTTGGCAAAACAGTCTCAGTGAACTGTTTTTAACTGCCCCCACTGTGGTGTAAGGATTGCAAGAGTAAGCATAGCTCAACATTTAGTAAAGCAGTCAGCTTGAGTACAATAGTTGTGCAAATTCAGTTGTTTGGCATATGTTTGGCACTGCGATGAGTAACTGCACAGAAGGAAAAAAAATATTGGTGTTTAAGCTGTGCTAATTTGACATTCATGTGCTTAGAGCGTGAGAATTGCTTTGGTCTGCATTTCATGACCAGCAATGGTGGTTCCAGTCAACTGTGCACTTGCTGTGCACGTCTGCTTAATTGTATGGTGACATACTGCACCACTAGATGCTACATGCTGTGCTGCTGCATACCAGAGTAATCACCCACATGCCTGTTTTGAACTCGTGAGGTGAGCCTTTCTATCGTTTTTACTCCTCTCAGGTAGCGTTTTAAAATTTCAGTTCAACTTAGTGACGTTCCACCATGTTCACTCGATTCTGCCGCCTCAGGAGGTCGGATGCACAGACGTGCCGTGAGCCATCCGGCAGGACGTCTGTAAACGTACTGCCATCTATTGGCTGGCCGCCGCTTTGTCTTTCCCCTCTGCTGGTTCTCGATCTGTTCCTACGAGTTGCCAACCACGCTGCCTTGTTATGCCAATCACGCTTTCATCGTTTTTAGGTCTCGCCTGAGACAGCGCTTTAGCGCTGCTCTGGTGAGACTTATAGTAAGCGAGTTTTGGAAGTGCAAACAGTGGCTTTTCAGGCCTCCAAGTACAGTGCATGTGCGTCGGCCGGGCGCGCGCACCATTTGGAGGCCTGAAAAGCCACTGTTTGCACTTCCAAAACTACTTTCACTTTCGCCTGCCACACGACCGCGCTTTGAAGTGTGATCGCGATTGCGATCACTTACATTTCGCGGGCGCTTTGATGTTCTCAGTGAGCCGCGCGGCCACTGAGGACATCAAAGCGCCCGTGAACACCATTTGCCACCCCCTTCCTGTAAATAAGGCACATACTTTGAATTGCAGAATACTGCGTTAAATATACTTCATGTGTTACTCTACTTTAATCCACTAAAAAAGCTATGGAGAGGCCAAGACAAGGGCTTGTGAGGCAAGCAGAATTTACAGTGGCCAAAGCAGAAGAATGTATACTGATGGGGAAACTCGGCCGCTTGAAGATTTCACCTTAAATAGTTTGGAAGCACCGTTGGTTCGTTAAACTCACATGAGCCAATGTTAAATGAGAAGCCACACAACCGGCACGGTCGCCCACGTAACAGCAGGTAACCGACAAGGCCCGACTTGTGCAAGACAGCGTTGCACCATGTAACAAACCAGGCGTGGTCAGTAGGCACAATGACACCCAGCTGGACAGCCTTATGTTGCCGTTCTGTATGGATACAGCCTGCAGGCCATTCTCCGGATACTAATAAAACGTTCTGACGTGGCTCTGAAGTGTTGTTAGGCCGATACCTGTGGGCACAGGTGGGGTTTCTCGCCTTAACTGCTCTACAACGTCCACATGATAGAACTGCATATTTGCACTTCACTTCCCCCAGTCAAGGCTTCCATCGGGCGCTTACTTTCATTTGGGGGTGAAAATGCAATAACCCCATGTCTGACACCGAGCTTCCATTGAAAGTATACACATTATGAGCTCTAATACTCGTGAGGGCCAGAGGGCCTCCCTCGCTCCCCTGCGCTTCTGTGCTACAGCGCCCAATTCCAGGGGAGACAGGCACAGCAGCGCCTGTAGCAGGGACCTCATTAAGAGAGGCGTCCAGGGTGCCCCACGGCACCCACCATGCTGGCTAATAGGCAGCGTCCTCGCTGCTGCAGTGACAATATCGATCGCTGCCAATGTTTGCACTGCAAACACACACAGACGGACCTATAGAATATTAACAGCATAGGACGTGTTTTTTTCAAAATGGCACCCGAGTCCTTTACAGACACGTGAGCTCGATGTCCATGGCAATATCTGGGCAATTTTTTTTTTTTTATATCGTAAACCAAAATCACTTACTCATCTGCAGTTCACCACACTGGATGAAGTAATTGTTGCTTTTCATTTGCATGTACCCTTTCCTGTTTCATTCATGACTCGAAAGCTGGAGAGGCAGTCCATGCCCCCAACCCCCCTTTTTACGCTTCTCTTTCGCCAACCTGACTGACTCGTCAGTTCTCAGGGTGGAGAGGAAAGGGGGCCTCGGGGTCACAACCATGGCAATCTGCAAAGGATCTGTCGCTTCCAGCAGCTGTCCTAGCTCCCCACGGGGTCGGCAAGAAAATAAACAGGGGAGGGGGTTGGGGCGCAGAAGGCCTTGGAGGAGAAAAGGAAGGGATTTCTTTGCCTCGCCCTAAGAGGCCATTCTAGGCTTAGCTGACACTCTAGAGACCCCTGTGAGATGCACAGCAAGTTAAGTCTGGCTTGCTCTACTAAACAAAACAAGCATTGGCATAGCCAATAGGTCTCGCTTTTGGGACCTTATAAGTATTTAGTTATGCAACTGTTGCATAGTTAAACACTTATAAGGTCCCAAAAGCGAGACCTATTGGCTATGCCAATGCTTTTTTGCTTTCCCTCGCTTCATATGTCAGCAGGGCACCTGTTTCTCCGACGCCGCTCTTCATGTGCTATGTTACCAATGCTTGTTTGTTGAGCTTCATGCAGCACCGTGTTTAACTAATGGCATTTTTTATTTATTTGTTCTAAAGCGCCACACATCGCGTGCTTAGCTGATGCATTTCTTGCTTAATTTACTGTTTATTGTAGCACTACAATGTGGTGACAGCAGTAAATCACCAGAGAGGAGCGGTGTTTCATCAGCGCCTCGGGCAGAGTAGAGAATGCCAAAGTGCAGCAGCAGCACATTGGTCCGAACATTACACACTGGAATGTAGTGACAGCTGAACAGCCAATAAAAATCCCACGGTCTTAAACTAAATGGTCAAATTGTTTTGAGTAATCGACTGGAAAATTTTGAAATGGGTTATGTGTCTAGCAATCTAGTGCCAATCGATTACCTACTTGCATGCTTTTTGTGTTATCCTGGGCAAACTAGTCTACTCTATCTCCCTCTACTTTAGATATCCCAACAATGATCCAAGTGCACAACCATAATGAGAGCCGACTAGTTTGAGGTTAGCTCGATCTTGTCTGTCGCGACATGTTTATCTCTGAGGATGCGTGTAGATTTGACACCTTTATTTTTGCAGGAAAGTCGATTAATAGCTGATGCTGGTGTAGAGCAGGGCAGTGCATTTAATAAGCACCAAAGAGTCCTGTAAGGCTGCGGAGTCTGACTCCCCCTTGTGCTCCGCATAAATCTTGAGCTCGAATCTCACTTTAGTAATTTAGCCTGTCTTGTGCCCTTTTAATTCGGAATTCTTGTATCTTCCTGTGCTCAGTTATTGAGGATGTCGCTGTCTGTGTGAATAATTTCCCACAGTCCAAACATTTCACCATCTCTCTGTTTTAAAATGTAGTGACAGCTGAACAGCCAATAAAAACCTCACGCTTTCCAAAGCACCTGCACTACGACACATTGGCGCTATATAAAGCAGATAAACAAACTATTTAAGTGAAACTGCCAAGGTACCTTGGCCAATGTTTGCAGCTCCAGACTGCTTGGGCAGAGATATATTCCAAGCACTATATAAACAAAAGTATACCAAATAAACTCAAATAGAGAGGAGCTTTGGAGAGGGCCGAGCCAGGCTCACGAGCTGTTCATGCCGCCTGGCCTCTGCAGCATCCCACAGCAGCTCAGATAACTAGGTGAAAATAGCTGAGCATTTCATCCCACCACAAACAAACACAACCACACACACAACCACACACACAACCACACACACACACACAAGCACACCCACACACACAACCACACACACACAACCACACACACACACAAAGTGACTAAAACTTTTTAAAAAAACCTGCAGTACTGAAACAAGCATTTGCAATGCAATAGGTATCGCATTTGCAAAAGTTTAAGCTATTGGCATTGTTCATGACAATGCCTTTTTTTAATCTATTTTATAAAACAAACACATAAATAAATGCCATTATCATTTACAATGCCAATAGCTAGTGTTGCATTATTATTAGCAATGCCAACTGCTCACACTTTTATAATGCGAGACCTATTGCATTGCAAATGCTTGTTGTTAATGCAGCAAGTGCGATGCGAAGAGATGCCCTGCGATTTGTCTCTTCATTTGCTTCAATTTTGCCTACAGGGCTCACAGTCGGCTTGAGCACGCTAAGCAAGCTTTCACATGCGGTTTGAGAAGTTCTTAAAATAAGGTACTTTTGTTAATTTCTGTTTCCACGCACATGGTTCCATTCTTCCAGTTAATTTCTTTCACATGGAGTGTCTTATGGTCCACTAACGCTTTCACAACAAAAAGGAACCTGATGTGGACATTTTGCAGCAATGCCACTTTAGCTACTGTCTTAACATCTTTGGATATGACTTTTCATTTTGGGTGTTCTGGTAAGACTGTCATTGGCCATACGTGCTCAAATAGAAGCAGCTGTGGGTCACTACAGAGCACGTCCAGAAATGTAATTGTCTATTTTTCAAACGCTCAATGTCTGTACTTAATTCATGTGAGACATTGCACTCTGGAGGTCTTGTTTCCTCTAATATTGGTTATTGTGTGGTTATTAACAGATGTTAGTGGAAATGTCTTTGCCTGTCTTATTTTAATGTTTAGGCTATTACAGCAAGTCATTGTTTATGCAACAAGGGTTTTGTTTAGTTGCATGCATAGATACCCTTGCACAAGGGTGGTTCAAGTCTTATAATTTTCGGGTGAGAGGTCGCTCACCGGCGCGGGGCACAGGTCACTAGTGTTCTACAGTATATGGAATTGTATTGGTATTATCTAATGTTTCAAATTTTGTGATGCCACAGTTTTACGCTTTTTATTGGTTGGGACGTCCTAGTCTCCTGGTGGGGGGACATCACAGGTTATCCCTTACATGAGGGTGGTTCTGGTCTTGGTGAGTGGTTTCCCACTACTTTGTGTTGGTAAGTCGTCTTGCGCTGCACGTCTTGGCTGTTTGTATGTCTATAAGTCGCCCTGCGCCTCACATGTTGTCCTGTGTAAGTCGCCCTGTGCTTCAGATGTTGTTGTGTGTAAGTCGCCCTGCGCCTCACGTGTTGTCCTGTGTAAGTCGCCCTGCGCTTCAGTTGTTGTGTGTAAGTCGCCCTGCGCATCACGTGTTGTCCTGTGTAAGTCGTCCCGCGCTTCAGATGTGGTCGTGTGTAAGTCGCCCTGCGCCTCACTGTGTGTACCCTCTATGTGGTCCATATTGTGGTACACGTCTATCTGTAGTGTTGGTTCACCCTTGATGTCTGTTTCTGGCCTCGGGTGTTTGTCGTGGGGTGTGTGCACCCTTCACTACTTTATTTTCAAATGTTCATGGGGAAGGATGGGGTTATTGCTAGTTTGTAATTTAAATTGCTTGACAATTTTTTATCCTTCCCAAAAGTACGCAGTGTTAGTCTTCTTCTCTGCGTTTTAACATCGTTTGTGATTTGATAATGTATTTCATGCTTTCATGTGACTTAATCTTCATGAGAGAGGATGGGGGATTTTGATGCATGTTTTAATATGTCGTATTTTGCCCTTCTTTTCTTTATTTGCATTGTTCTCTCTTTTGTGATGTTTTACTTTTAGTTGCATCCTTGAGTTACGAACATTACCGCTTCTCTTGTGTACAGTTCTCTGCTTTAGTATTGTAATCTTTGTTTTCATTTTAAAAGGAAAGGGATAATGTTATTTCCTGAGTATTACATTTAATTGTAATCAGCCTTGGTCCTCCTAGCTGCTCAGCCAGAGTGAGAAATGGTAGTGGAATGTTGGTGTGACTGTGATGCGTGGAATGCCTGGGTGCCTGTGTGGATGAGTGGTGACAGTTGGAGATGGGCTGAGCAGCTAGGCAGGCTGCTCCTGGTGGGGCTGGAGAAGGAGCTGGTACATGGCTGATCCTTGATTGATACCACTTGGCTTGGAGCTAATAAAGAAGACACAGAAACTTACAACATGGCTACCAGTGTCTTCATGTACAGATCACAGCATAAACCTCTAGAGGAAAAAAATTTTTTGCATTCAGGCACTTAACAGCGACTTACGGGGCCAATCTTCTGGACTTAGGGTGGGTATGGGGCAATGTCTGAGGCAGCGCGGGGCGGTCGGTGCAGAGGAGACTCACACCGTCAGGTGCCCCATTCAAGTCTATAGAGATAAGGCCATTGGAAAAGGCTTGGACTGGGGGACCAGTCGGGCTGAACCAACAAGGGGTCTTAACTCTTGCAATGCTCATGGATGTGGGGTCCTCTTCTCTGTGGGTAACAGGTGCAGAGGTGATTTTAGGCTTTGGATTTTCATCACTGGGAGCACGCGCGGTAGAGGGGGCCTGCAAACAGAGGCTGCAGGTGCAGTTGGGAAGTCCACAGCGAGCAAGCCCAGGGTGGGCTTTGTCTCTTGAAGGCCAGCGGACAACGCTGGCACCATTGGCCCACTTCAGCTTGGGCTAGGAGTCATGAACGAAGTAGTGTTTTGCGGTGTTGGGTTTTTGCGGCCCAGATCACTCACAGTCTTCTTTGGGGGTGCCTGCAGGATTCAGGGAAGCAGATCCATTGCTCAACAGGAGTTCTTGAGTGTTTATTGAAGGCAGGTCATCCTCCCAGGCTTTGGCGGCACAACAGCTGCAGGACGAGATTTTTTGGTGCAGGTTTGACTTGGAACAGCAGACAGGCCAGCAGGGCTGGTCCCAAGTCAGTTGCTCTTCTTCAGTCTACTGCTTTTGTTGCTTTTCAGTGTTTTTCTTCTTTGTAGATTGTAAGGATCTGGGGACCACGTTGGCACTGTTGGACCACTTCCACTCAGGCTAGGTGGTTTGGGTGTAGTGATGCTATCCGGTGTTGGGGTTTTGTGGTCTTGGAGCCTCACGGCTACGTTTTTGGTACTTGTAAGACACAGGAAAACAGTTCCTGAGTCTTCAGAGAACAGCTGGCATTCCTCCCAAGATTAATAAGATCAGCAGCATGCAGGGCGAGATGACTTTGGTGCAATTGTCTGCTCTTGCTTTCACAACTTGTCTGCCCATCTTTCTATTTTGGTCAGCAGGATCTGATTTCCTGGTGCCAGGGGGTATAGTGTAGTAGCCAATGGCTACTTACCCCTGGGGTCACTATGCCCCTATATGACTACCTCCTGGGGGAAGTGGGCATAACCCTGTCCCAGAGATCATACATTTGCCAATTATCCGGATGGTTACTTCTGAAAAGTTGCATCCACTTCAGGTAGCCCAGTTCAGGGGTGGTGCTGGTCTGAGGGTGGACACGTATGTCTTGCCTAGCTAATTGTTCTGCCTGTCCAGGTGCCAAGGGCTCTTGACAAGGGGGTCAGTTTCGGTCTCCTGTGAGAAAAGCAAGATTTGCATACCAAAGGCAGTGGGCCTCTTTGAAGCTCCCCAGCCTTGGATTGTTAATCTGCAGGTCATTCTGTTGGCTTAAGCAGGCTTGGTTTATGGCTCCCGAAGGGCAAAGGCCCTCTCCCTTGGGGGTCAGAAACCCATCTCTGGTAGCAGGCTGGTGAAAAGCAGTCAGTCAGCACACCAGAAACTGCTCCGTTTTCTGCCCTCTGAGTTCATGTATTACTAAATCTGACACTGGCGTCAGTGTGGTTTTATTAATATGAGTTTGTTTAATACCAAACATCCCTATTTCAAGTGAAGCCATCATGTAGCTGGGAAACTCGTTTTCATCAGTGTCCATCACATGCTTTTGTAATGACTTCCCTGGTCACCAGTACTGGAAGTAATGGAACTGATCAGTACGGGGCATAGCTACTCATGCAAATATGCCCTCACATGTAGTATAGTGCACCCTGCCTTAGGGCGTTACCGCCTGCTGTAGGGGTGACTTACTTATACTGCATGCAGTGTTGGCAGGCAGGGAACACAGGCTGTGTGCCATGTCATGTTTTCATTTTTGTCTACACCAAGACACGCAGCCTGCAGTGGCAGTTTCATGAGCTTGTGAGGGGCCCCTTAGGGTGGCACAATTTGTGCTGCAGCCCTTGAGGACTTTCTTTAGTACCTCAAGCCCTAGGTACCGGGGGACCATGTACTAGGGACTTACAGAGAGCATTAAAGATATCGCCAATTGGGGAAAACAATCGCACAGTTTTGGGAAAGAAATCTGGCACTGGGGACCTGGTTAGCAGGAATCCAGTGCACTTCCAGTCGAAATCCCATCATATAACAAGCAAAAAGTGGGGGTGACCATGTCAAAAAGGGCACTTTCCTACTGGGAAACTGGCTGGCCTTAAACATATTTGTACATGCTATATGAGGTTATGCATTTTTGCGTTTGTATGTGTTTGTACAAATTTGAGGAGCAGTTAAGTACTGCACCTATGCACATCAATGCAGGGGCTGCATCCTATCTGTTTAACTTCCTTTAACATTAGTGTCCCTTAACTAACCTTGCCCCACGTCTTGGGAAGCTCATTATAGGCAATCTGTCAACAAAATATGTGAGTTATAAGAGCAACAAGTATACCTCACTCCTATTTAACCAGTGGAAGAGTATTTACAGATCTTTAAAGAGTGCACTGAACTAAAAGGAAGCCCAATTTTGGTAATTGAATGTAGCGTGCAAATTTGTAGAAAAACCCATTTCTAACAACCTAAGGAAGAGAAAATCCTATAAGTGAAAACCATTATTTGAATTACAGTTTGGTCTAAACAACTAGGAATAAAGAACAGTTAAAATAAAATGAACAATGATTTATTAAGAAAATAATTTTAAGTAGAAAACAATGTGGATCTCCATGGTGGAATGTGGTTAGGGAACAGAATTGATACATTAAAGTGGAAAAAGTGAGTTAAGAAGAGAAAAGAAAAGAAGATAGCTTGATAATGAGTTATTTTATGGAAGTCGCACAGATAAAAAACACCCGAAAAAATGGAGGATCGTGAAACAGGTTTAAATATGCTTTTAAAAAAATAGGTGTTATATGGGATTGGGATGGCCCTCCCGAGAAGAAAACAAGTAGGGGTGAGGAAGGAGGAGGAGAAGGGGAAAACTAACGTAGGGGGTAAAAAGCAGTGGAAAAAAGAGGGGTATACAGGATCTAATCCCTCCTCACCAAAGCAATTTAAAAAAATGTGAAACGCCATCCAGTGGGTGGCAGGATATAAGAGGGGAATGAGGTGAAGGGAAAAAGATCTATGCAAACCTTGTAGAAAAACAACACTGAGAACGCATCTTCATGATTAATAAAATTCACGCCTTTAAAAAATAGAAACATTTAGGAGACAATTGTGAAAAAAGACATTTAATCAAATGTTTTTTACCAAATGTCACATAGCATTCGTCTTGAAAATGTAATTAACCACTTTAAGTGAAATTGTTTCTTAGCATTCTATGTACTTGTTTATCTATGAAATCACATACAACAGTGATGAGCAAGGTACAGTGAGGTGGCTAGCGAATAATTATCTTCTCAAGGTACAAACAAAAACTGTTCATTATAAGACCTGTAGCTATTTGTTTTTGAGTTGTACTCTACCTACAAGCATGTTTTATCGCCCCTTTTATGGCTTCCTCCTATACATTTTCTAAAGTATTGTCATTATAAATATGTCACACTTTCCTCATCACCCTGCATGTCTATGGTTTATCTCACTGACCTCTCATGTATCTGCTGAAACATGCTGAAGGGATATTGGCTGTATGCCAGCAGTTCATCATGCACAGTACATTTATGGGAATGTGTTTCAACCTGCTTACAAACATTTTATAACTTTGAGTCTCCATTTTTTATGTTTAAATCTTTCTTATGCCTGCTGCCAACTAAATCAGTTACATTCTAATTAGGAAATTATATTTAGTTTGATTAGACATATCAAATCGTCTGCATCTCAGTTTAAAAACGCTCAGGAAAACAAATGAAGCCACACTTTCATTTTGTGTAGTGATACTGGCTTTGTAGTACTTGGAACACATTCATGACAGGATCACCACAGAGCTGAAAACAGTGTGCAGAAGGAGTCCTCAGTAAGTCATATTTCAAAATAATACAAACCTCAATAATAAAACAAAGAAAAGGAAGCAAAAGAAGATTTGTAACAGAATAAAATATAGAGTAAAAAAGGAATTTACAAGGGAGAAGACAAAGAATCGAAATTTCAAAATAGTGTAATTTGGTAGTGGCAACCTTGCTAAATAGGAAGAAATAGAGAAATTATTGAGGTAACTCACAAAGCAGTGATAGGAGAACCATGGGGCATATTTGCAACAGGCAGCGATAATTATCGCTGACCTTGTATACCGCATTTTTTTCTATCGCTGGAATATTTGGCCAGGCTAGCGATGTATTAACAACCCTTAGCGCTATGGTGATGTATATTCCAGCGATAGCACCCTTTTCCATGGAACATCGCTGATTTTCCTGCGCTGTTCCATGTGAAACGGCGATATGCTTGATGATACGGCCCTGTGGGCGTATCACATGAATCCACCTCCCATGTTAGGTATGACGTTAAATTCCTGCGTTAAGGCATACTTAGCACAATTAAAATAATCGCTTCCCCGCATTGTAAATATCGCGAAGCTGCCTTCACGATATTTACCCATGTTGTTTCCACAGACACGCCTACTTTCCATCTCATTAGCGATGCAAAGTTAGGCGTGCTGGAAACGGGAGCAAAATCAGCAAAACACGCACTAGCGTGGCCTTGCTGATATCGCTGATATCGCGATAAACTTATCGCCGCTTTTCGCCCGTAAACGGACACTAAAGCGGCGATAAGTTTATTGCCTACCCTTGATAATATGCCCCTAAAATTGTTTGTGAAGTGAAATACACAGAGACAAATAAAAACTGAGGGCAAAACGCTCATTTTTTCAGTTCAAACTTCAAAGTATGGAGCAACTGTCATGCACTCGTAACAAACAGTGACAAACTCAATATATTTATCTTAGCTATCGTTCCTGTGCACAAGCAGCTGACTAAATCCATGCACACAGTGAAACAGATGGCACAATGACGCAAATATGCAGAAAAGTGAACATTCCTATAGACATCAATACATAACGCTGACCAATACACATGCGGTATGTGGTATTGATTGCATGCATGGTATTTTATACTACTAAAAGGAAATCTCAAACTGCTAAGGTAGGGCATAGGAAGGGGCTATGTGAATAAAATGATCTATCCCAAATCCCAATCGTAGTTTATGCTTTGATCCTGCGGACCTTGCCTGCGAGTCCGCCTACCTGTAACAGCAGCGCTCTTCCCCTCATTGTGCTCCCGTCTCCCGCCGCCGCTACCTTCAACTGCGGCCGCGGAGTGGGGACGGACCACACATCCCAGCATCCCTTGTGGCAGGGGAGCCCCCGACGCCGTTTTCGCGCCAGGATGCGCTCAAAAGATCGCCGCAACCTCGGCAGAGCGGGCTTATGCTTTGATCCTGCGGACCTTGCCTGCGAGTCTGCCTACCTGTAACAGCAGTGCTCTTCTCCTCATTGTGCTCCCGTCTCCCGCCGCCGCTACCTCCAACTGCGGCCGCGGAGTGGGGACGGACCATACATCCCAGCATCCCTTGCGGCAGGGGAGCCGCCGATGTCGTTTTCGCGCCAGGAGGCGCTCAAAAGATCGCCGCAACCCCCGCGTCTGTGGCCGTCCGGGGCAGGAGGAGGCAGGGCTGGGCCCACTCCCTGAGATCTCCGTAGTTCTACGAAAGGTACAACCCGTAATTATTTGTAGTTTGATTGCCATATATTTACTTACTCTTGTTTACGATTGCGTGTCTCGCATAAACTGGATATTGGTATTGACAATTCCCATCATCGTGTATAGCTGCTTTACTAAACTATCATTATGACAACACGGACTTCAAAAAGTAGAACATCACTGTTGGGAGGTTCAGTGCGAGGCACGCTGGACAGCTTTATTACAAGGGCCGCCTCAGTTCTCAAGAAGGAGATTGCCATGGTGGAGCGACGCCTATCGGCCGAACATTTGCAAACCGAACGCTCTTCGCTCGGTCCTATTCAGATGGCCGTCTCACCGGTTCCTGCTCTGCCAGCTCCCTGTTTAATAAATAATTCTCAGACTGCCTCTAGATCTTCTTCGCCCACTCGAGACTCTAACTTTGTGACACAACTTCATACACATTTAACAACGCCTGACTCTAACCTCCATGCTAATCCTTCTTCTGACTGCATATTATCAGACTTACAATTTTCAAGGGTAACTACTCCTCCCATTATTGCTAGTCCACAAAAGAAGGGAGGGAGAACCACTAATGCAGGCCCTCCTCCTCTGAAAAAAAGAAAGAAGGGAGGAAAGAAAAATAATAAAACGAATCCACCTGGTAATAACAAGTGCAACCAAGTGGAAAATACCGCGATTCATATCCCCTCAGTTGTCAAACAACCACAAGGCTCAGAAACCCAGTCGGATCCCCACAATTGTGACTCATTAACGAACGAAATTGTGGGTCGACTGGAATTTCTTGTCAAATCACTCCTTCTTCCACTTTTAGAAAGAATGAAGGGCATGTCGAAACAACTTGGGCTAATGGAGAAGTTGATCTTAAAAAATACTGAACAACCAAAAGAGCCATCGCCTAATACAGTGGTACCCCTAAATAGTACCATTTATTCTAAACCATCTTTAGCGGTAGATGATAGGCAACTTAGTCTAGAGGCAACTAAAATCAAAACTTTACCATCCTCATTAAATTTAACTAATCTGTTACCCAACCGAAAGAACAATACTGAGCTAGACCATGGTCAGACAACTGTCAATTCCCGAACTAACGGCCCCGATTCCAATATATGCAATACATCTGCTGTCATTGCCTCGAGTAGAACGTACGGTGCTAATTGTCATCATATAGATCTGCCCCCGGAGGCGGTCCCCTATGCTGTACTTATGACAGGAGTCCCAGTATTAGAAACAGGAAAGAAAGAGGGCTATTATGACCTAAAAAATAAGGTCATGCACTGGTTGGGACAGAATAGGCCCTTACCTCCTAATATTAATGGTGAGATTTTGAATGTCCGTAGGCTTGGTTGGGTTGGCTCACGGCCAAAGGAAATTGAAGGTGATGTGATCATTGTTAATTTCAGAGATCACAGGGCAACTAGACATATAATTAATTGGTTTCAAGGTTTCAAGGACCTGACCTATTTTTACCCACAGACACTAACTAGGAATTTAACACAGCCCAGCATTTACGGCCCCAAGTAGGGTCTTCCAATTTTAACTTACCCACTTCCAATCGTTTTTCCCCTCTTAGAGGATTAGAGGATGTCGATTGACTTTCCTTAGGAGATCATACTCGGGGCCCGTCTTGTGGCACAACGAAGGTACAAGTAAATAGTGATCATTGTTTTCTTCCACTGATCAACACTGTACCGGATATTAAGAACTTACCACCGAGGGCATTGAGTATTGATCCTCAATCGACAGACGAACCGATGACATCCACGACTCCTCTACTATCATATCCTATAACTATACACGACCAAAAGCCCAGTAAATCAAAGACAGCGGTTGTATTCTGGAACGTAGCTGGTCTACGCTCCAAACTAGGGAACAACGTTTGGACTAATTTTATTTCAAATTTTAACATTTTGTGCTTACAAGAGACATGGCTGACAACAGTGATTCATCTGGATGGTTATAGAACATACTTTTCACCTGCCCAACCCTCTAAATCTGGCAGGGCTAAGGGTGGATTAACCACCTACATATCAAATCTGATCAAGTTGGATGAGATAAAGATCATAAAACTTGACCCTAACTTTCAACTTTTTAGCCTTATAATAAATGCGAGAGATTGTTTTCTCTTGGTCAACTATTACAATAACCTCTCTGACCAAGACGCAGTGGAAAAAATTAATTCAATCTCTTCTCTAATAACATCTACTATTAAGAAATCAACCAGAGAGGTGACCATCATATGAGGCGGTGAGTTTAACCAGTTTACTTGTGGCGCTTCCAATCAATTTCTATGCGGCTTAAATGATGAGGATGACAATCCTATTCCTCATTTTACTCATTCGACTCTAGGCAGTTCCCTAAATGAAATCATGTTTAATTTAGATCTGGGAATCGCGAACAACTTGCCTAACTTAAACGCGTTTCCGGCCCCTACTTATCATGGGAGGGGATGTAATTCCACCATCGATTACATCTTGATTTCAGATGGTGCTACAAAGAGGGACACCACTTTTCACACCCATCAGATCGTATTGAGCGATCATTATCCTATCAGTATCACATTTTATCTTTCCAATAGGCCCACCCCTAAAAATCCTAGTCTCCTGGACCAAAATAATTTAGAATTATCCAGACTGAACGGCTATTCTCTGAAATGGGCTTTAGTTGATCCAATTGAAACCGTTAATACCGTGGTCATTGGATCATATTCGTCCATCATGAAATGCTTGGACCTGACTACTTCAGACGCAGATGTCATTACTAACTTTGGCACTGTGATCCAGGCTGTTAAATAAGCCTTAATGGCAAAAAAGACCCATTCCGCAAATAATAGACTGGGCTGGTTTAATCATAAGTGCACAGCAGCCTATTCAAAACTAAAATCTGCTTTGCGTAAAACAGTCAGGGACTCCACAGAAATATCTAAACTGAGGAGGGCCTATAATCTTGCGATAAAGGAAAGAAAATCGGAGTTAAAAAAACAACTCTGGGACGAACTACATGAGAGCTGTTTTAGTAATAACAATATTGCTTTTTGGAAAGTGGTAAAAACACCTTTTCTTACTGATAAGGGTAGCTCCGCAAGAGTAGAGGTCGCCATAGAAGAAAGGGACTGGATAGATCATTTTTCAATTTTTTTTATGATTAACCCATTATCAATTGATGTCAGAGATAATGACCTTTATTGTCAAGAGCCTTCGCCTTTCCCTATTGACTTATCCATTACACTTGACCAGGTCACTCGGGCTTTAAGTGCAAGCAAGAAAGGGAAGGCCCCCAGCCCCGACGGGGTTCCAATAGATTTTTATAAAACCCGTGTCGAACTTTGGATCCCTCTTTTGACCAGGGTTTTCAATGCACTGTGTATCACCGGCATTCCGGAATCCTGGAAAAAATCTATCCTAGTCCCGATCTTTAAGAAAGGGGACAGGAATTTAGTCTCCTGTTACCGCCCCATCTCCCTATTGGATTCAACGGAGAAAATGATGGGGCGGATAATACTTGATCGTTTGCAGGAGTGGGCAGCGGAAAATAACATTCTATCCGACCTACAATATGGGTTCCGTGAAAGTCTGGGGACTATAGACCAAGCCTTGAATTTATCACTTTTGATTGACAAATACGTCAATATCAAGGCTGGAGCACTCTATATGGTCTATGTAGACCTGTCAGCTGCATTTGACTGCGTTAGCCATTCTAAACTCTGGTCCATCTTATTAGATCTAGGGATGGACCAGACTGCAGTCACCTTTATGAGAGAACTCTACGCTGACGCAACTGCCAGAGTGAGATTTGGGACCAGTGGAGAACTCACTGCACCTTTTGGGGTGGAGAAGGGTGTAAGACAAGGATGCGTCCTGACTCCATTTCTATTCACCCTTTATACTAATGGCCTGGAGAGGGAGATGATGAGAGGAGCCCGGGACCTTCCTATGGTAGCCAATCACCGCATACCAGCTCTCCTGTATGCGGATGATGCGGTGATATTGGCTCGCACGAACTTCAGAGGGCTTTAAATAGCTATGCACTTTTTATGGCCAGTTTGGACTTCAAAGTCAACATAGGAAAAACCTTCGTCATGAAGGCGGGCGTTGGCAAGAAGAATAAAATTAGACCTATTTACCTGAATAAAGAAAGATTAGCGACCACTGATAAATATCCTTATTTAGGTGTCATGATTGATAAAAAATTAAACTGGAAACCGGCAGTCGAAGTGAGAAAACTGCAATTTGCAAGAACCACTTCCGCACTTGTGAGTTTCTCCAGGAAACTGGGGAAAAAAGCACCTGCGGAAATGGTCAAAATCTACAAAGCCAAATGTATATCAGTGGCTTTATATGGAGCGGGTGTATGGGGACATGCAGTCGTGGGCCCCATCCAGACAATAGAGAATGTTTTTTTGAGATACCTTCTCGCTCTACCAATAACAGCCGCAAACTACTCCTGGCACTTGGAACTAGGTCTCCCATATGTGACAGACCTGGTAAGAATCCAGCCCCTCCTATTGTGGCATCGAATTTGGTCGTCAGAATAAACAGTCCTCACCCAAAAAATTATTCAAGACTGTAAAGCCCTTGATAATGCATACAGATCTAGGTGGTTAGTCTATGTCAAAAATTTCTTAACTGATTTAGGGCTAGTAAAATACTACCACGACCCTTCTCTGATTCAGGAGTTAACAAGGAAGGCCTTCTATAAACTTTGTTTTAATCATCTGGAAGATCTAAGACTTAACTCAGAGGTTATGAAGCAAACAGTTAGGCACAGTCTAACAGTCCAGACGGCCTTCGGGATCCAGCCTTACCTAACTTACAGTATTACTTCCTATGAGCAGTACCTTTTGGTTAGGTTTAGACTGAATCTCTTTCATCGTTTAGTAGTTTTTCCGTTGAGAAACAACTGGGCTAAAATACTACCACCTTGCCCTTACGACGGGAGTCCCTCCCAGTCTACAATTCATACCATCTTATTCTGTAAATAATATACGGACCAACGGAGAAAACTACTAATCCCCCTATTAAAACGCTTGGGTTTCCGTACTTGCCGCCCAGCTTTACTCTTTTTACAGTCACTCGAGGGGGAGGGGCTGGTCTACACTGTTTCTAACTTCTTACAGAACATCATGCGACACAGACCGAACCTAGGCTGATTCAATCTATTTTTGATCTTACTGTTAAATTAAGTGTAACCAATCAAATCGATGTTTCTTACCCAGATATTCTCCCTGCACTGCCACTTTAAATTTGTGAATTGATATCACTGTGATCATTCTTGCCTGTGATGAATTTTAAATTAATGTGACTTTTTAATGTGATATTTTATCATGTATCTGTACCTGCATCTTTTATGACTTTTCCTCGGAAAGTCAAATAAAGAAAGTTTTTTTTTGATGCCCCATCTAGGGCATGTGGTCAGCAAGGAGAAAATGGGCAATAATTGGCCACTGGAGAGGAAAGGAGGCAGGAGTCAAGGGCGGAAGGCACAAACTAAGTGGTCAGATGAATTGCAGCTTGATAGAGAGCCAAGAATGGTAGACTATTAGAGAGGTGGTAGGACAAGTCAGAAGCAAACATAGGCAAAACCAATAGGTCCGGCCTTCTCAAGATAGTGCAATGGTTATTTTTTATTGCAAGCATATTCCACAAAAGTATAAATGACATACTTAAGCATGCGCAACACATGCTGGCACTAAAAAAAACAACAAAAAAACATTCATTTATGTGGTCATATTGCTAATCTTTTTTTAAATGCCAAGACTTTCAATTGTGCATTTTTTATTATCATCGTTATTAGTTGTGGAGACAAGAATGAATAACCACCTAACCAACTGTGGAATGGAAAATACATCATCATCGACTTGGTCACAAAAGTGAAGGCAAACATAATAACTAGCATTTAAAGTTGACATGAAAATAAAATAAAAAGCACACTTTGAACCAGTTTGTCACTTAAGACAAAGGAACTATTTGTTGGCTGATGTGAACAATCTGCACTGGCTTTGTGCACTCACCCAAAGTGAATAAAGAAAATGTGTAAAGCAGGATGGCCCATTTCCCCATGATTTCTTCCATGGTGGGTGTTAGAAAATTTGAATGACAACTGAAGAGACCAATGGACCAAGTCCACTGATCCAAAGCAGATCTATGTATATATAATGTATGAGATTTTTGGGAACACAATAGACTTGGGAGACAGTTAAAACTGTGTTGAAGGTCGACCTAAAACAACAAGCACCAAATGTGTCTAGAAACCAACACACAGATGCTGGCATATATAGACAGCATTCATACATTTGCACACATAATCCCACTCAATGTTGACATAAACAGCGCACAAGCAAGCAGACATACACAGAGGGACACAGTGAGGAACATGCATAAAGAAAGAAACATGAAGTGCTTAATTTGAGCCTGTGGTTGCAGTTGGGGCAGACTGGCACTGATTTTATTCTTCGCAATAGGCTTTGATGTAGAGCAAGAAAGAGAGAAAAGCACAAAAGTGGGAAATAAGGAGAAGATAAATACAGAAAAACACTGACAAAGGGAGAAATCAGGAATCAAAGAGAACCTTCAAGAGTGAGATGAAGAGGTAGGGAGTTTCTGGTTGTGGATTTAATAGGCATGAGGTGGAATTGGGATTAAGCAGCCTTGGTATTCATCACCCTGACCTTCGATACTTGAGGCAGTAACATTGGCAGACATGAAACCAAGAACTGCAAGGAGATAACCCGATGTCAGGTAATCTCCTGCCAGCAACCACAACATTGAACTTTCAGCTATAGTTCCCTCACTCATGAATGAAAGGAGTTGAAGACTCACCTCTTCAGGAATCATCTCATCTGAAAGTCATTTGACCATCTCCATTTGAAATGACTGAAGAGTATCTCCACAACCAATAGATTAGTAAACTGTTCATGTTTCATCCTCATTGCGTCATTCCCATTCCTTCCTGCCATTCAGCCACCTGCAAATAAAGCCAATTACTATTACCATGCCCAGCACAAATTGCCACACAACTCACAATGAGCAGGGGTGGTTGGTGTATGTGGCCAAGCAATGTGGTGCCCTGCCATTCAGAGGAGGGCAGGAAGAGGAGAAGGATGGCATGAACAGCTTATTATAGGATATGGCTGAGGCTTAGATGTTTTTTTTTCCTTTGCAGGGCATGTAACTGCGCCTGTGCCAAGCAAGGTTTTCACTCTCCCTGAGGCCCAAGTGAGAGAGATCCCTTCACGGAACGGTTGTGTCCCCTTGTGAGTGCGGCCCTGGTGCCATTTGGTTGAGGCCCTGGGCTGGGACACTTAAGTGCCATAGGTTTAGTGGGTGGTGAAGGCATGGGGGAAATTCATTGGCTCCACCCTCCTTTAATTTTGTGTGTGTCAGTTTGACTTTGTGAGGGGATGGGGAGGAGTCCATCAAGCAGATAGACTAACAGACTCCTCCCAGCCTTTCTTAACTTCCAATCAGCAAAGAGTAGAACCTCAGCAGAAGGTCAAATCAGTAGTTCTAACCTCTTCCATGAGTGTGTCCCACATGCAGTCCACTTGGAGAGTCACTCCCCAATGCAGTGAGTGCTCCCAACCTGGATTCAAATCCTACTGTTGTATTCTATTTCTCCCTCCAAAACGAGGAACACCAGTAGCATGCAACATGAACAGGAGTTGACTTACCCTTCAACGACCCTCTGACCTGTCTTCTGACAGAGGACTCGCTGGCGGCAAGAGGGAATACCAGCAGGCACTGCAGGCTATCGCTTACCAGTGCTTGTGCAATGTCACTGCAACCCTGCCAGGTTGGCCTGAGAGCAGCACTACAGCCTCTTCACCCTGTTTCATTCAGGTTAGTGTTTAGAGTTGGGGGAGCTAGTTTATTTACAGTCCGGATCTCCTCAAAGAAGGTTGGGATCGTTAACTATACGCATGCAAAATCGTTGAAGGTAATCGCGTCCTACAACTTTCTAAGTTCACCAGCCGCCACTGACTATGATGCTGAAAGTCATGATACACAGCCAAGGCTACCACCTGGCCAATCAGACATAGATCTTTATTCCTGTCATTTAACCTCCTTCATGAAGGCCCAGTGATGCACCCCAGACCTATCACAAGCTGCACATCTTCCCTCAAGTCAGCATGAGACTGAAGGTTATGTGAAGTATAGCCCACTATTCAGCTCGACCAATCAGAAGTAAATATTCCTTTTTCTATCAGGAGTTCCTGCAGGGAGTCCCACCACCTGGGTGTCCTCATCAAAGAGCAGCTCTTACACATGTCTTGCCAGTTTGGACCTGTTGGGGCCTGTTAGGGCTTGAAAGGGCCAGAGCTCCTGCATCTGAGATGAGTCATCTTAATCATGCATCATACACGCCATGCTGCACTCTATGCGCCCACCCTTACACCCAGACCACGCAATCACACACCCTATGTCCACATACCTATACAAATAGAACCTTATCTGCATCCCACCGACTATCAGATATCTACCACCAACAGTGCAAACCACCTACTTTATGCTCCTCAGTGAACACTCTGCAATTATCCATGCTCCTGACTTAGTTGATATCATTATGTCACACAACCCAGATTCACTCTTTATAATAGAAACATGGCTCAGAACCACTTCCACTCAAATCAATTTTGTTCCTAAAACCTAAATCAATTGAGCTCCTCCTTTGGTGTTTCTCACTCTCATCATTTTGGGCACTGTCCAACAAACCTATCTGCAGACCCACCACCAAACTCAAGAAGTCCTTCTTTGAAGAAATTATTAACCTTATTACCTGTACATCCATTCAGCATACCCATGTCACATTCCTCACAGATTTCAACCTTCCTAGTGATGCAAGCAGTAAAACAATGAATGGATACCTCTACACAGACCTCAAACTTTCTGACATCAAGCAACGCATCACTAAACCTATCCACTCCAGTAGTAACACCCTCATTTGCTGCAAAGGCAGATACATCTGGACTGGTCACACGACTTCACGATCCAATTCTCGATCCTTCACACTGACACTTTTCATTAAGGCCAACCAAAAAGAGAAACACAAAGATACCTCTTCTTCAAAGACCTTGCAATGGATGCCCTTTAAAACAATTAATGAACCTTTCAAACTACCATCTGCCCATGTTAGATGTCACTAGTCTTTTCACTTTATACATTACAGCCCTAAAACTCTTGTGGCAGCCAATACACCGCTCAAAGCACCATCCTCCAAGACAAAACAGTCAGCACCTTGGTACACCAAAGAACTTTCAGGAACAAAGAATTTCAGACACACGCAAGAAAACAAACGGAGACCTATCAATGTTCTTAATGATCTCACGCAACCTAAAGCAAACTGCTCAGCAATCAGATGCCACAACCAAACCTACCTTCTTCATAACTGTCAATTAAGCGACTCCTAGAAGCAAAGCGCTCTTCAATAGTGTTAAGCATTACATCAATACACTCCCACACCTTCCAATACCAAATTCACTTCTTTGCTGAGGATTTAAGTTCAGATCCACCTATAAAAACACAAAGCTATCATCTGCTCTAATTACCCCTTCACCCTACCCCCAAAAGGACAACTTTCAATCTCTTGAATGCGGAACGCACCAACATGCTTAATTCACTCAAGGCTATCTCTTTCATAGATGACATTCGAACATCATTAAACCCTTTCTGGAGATGTGTTCAAATCCTTTCTCAAACTCATCTGCACCTCCATCAGACAAAACAAAACCTTTGCAGATGAACACAAAGCAGGTCAGCTCCCCCACTGCTAAAGACACCTGCTTGAAGTAATCTCATCAACTAGTGCAACATGGCACTGCCTTTCAATTGACAAATCATGGCAGAAAATAGCTACTGCCAATATCCTTATCAATGACAAAAATGTCTTCCTTTTCCTGCTCTGCCTCTGTGCAGCTGCTGACAACAGCCATTGATTCCCACCATCAAAATGTGAATTTTTCTCTGACAGTCCTGGCAATAGTTCATTTCTTAGCTTGTCAGCTGCCACCAGCTCTTCCAGATGGGAACTTCAAGATGTAAGAAACTCCACGTCTCCTATAGAGAATCATAGGGATCCATTCTCTCCCTATCACATTCTACCTCTACATGGAACCCTTTGGATTACTACTCACTGACATCAACATCAGAATTCATCAGTAGGCCAAGGATTGTGAACTTTACCTCAAATTCTCCATAGCTCATGGCATTTGGTGACTCAAAATCTTGCTGTAGATAATCTGGAACTGGATTTTGAGTTCTTTCTTAAAGCTCATTCAGCAAAGACAGGATTCCTTATCCTTCACATTAACAGCACCAAACAATCACAGATTCGAGATTTGCTATCCACTATGAACCAAGGTTGGTTCACCCTCCTGTTGATAGCCAGTGCTAATTCATTTGTATTCATCTTCATCAGAGGCCTCTCCTTCAAGGAACACATGTCCAAGAAAACCAAGACAGCATGGGACCCTCTTTCCTACCTAAAAAAGTGAAGCTCTTCCTACCTAACTCTGATTCAAAACAACAGTGTGAGCCTTGGTCACCATTCAATTGGATGAAGGCAAAGATGCGATGAATTAACTCCCTGACACCCCAATAGTATATCAGAAATGCATCCTACATGCTGCTGCACATCAAAAGGGTTTTGGAAAGTTCAACATATCACCCTGACAGTGAAGGAACCGCTTTGGCGCTCCTTCCAGGTCTGTAACATCTTCAAGATCAGCTGCATCACCTGCAAGCCCACCAGAAACAACACATCTCATATGTGACTGAGAAACTAAACATTTAAGGTGGGTGCAGCCACACCAGATACGAGGACATTACAGTATTAGAGACAACGAAATAGAATAAAAAACTACCAGAAGGCAGGCCTTCTCCATCTACACACCGAGGATGTGGAAAACATCCACATTAGCATCAGAACTACTCGTCACCGCGTGCTAGAAAGAAATTAATGATAAATCTCTTCGAAGAGCACTACCACCCTGCACCTTAGGAACCTACATACGACCAGCCTCACTGTACATGATAGTGCAGTGTATTCAATGGCTCCGCCTACTGTTCAGTGCCCCCATGCTTCCCAGCCAGCTGCATAAGTACTAGAGCATGCATGCATACATATATGAAAAGCGTGTCACATAAGAACATTAAAAAGGTGGAAAATAGAAAGTTTTATGTGTCGATGTACATGGGCACTGATTACAAACCACTGCACCGTTTACGTAAAAGCAACCTGCATTCACCGCAGCTTAAGAATGGCCTTTCTACCGGGTTCTAATAGGAGCTGTGCTCATTTTATCTGACTTATCTTCAACCTGAGGGCCCTCTAATCCTCAGGAAGCCACATCACATATGGTTCTCAGTTAAACAAACAAGTAGATGGACTGAGTGTTCTATTTAATGGAGGGCTTCTTCTGTCAGTGTCTATGGTAACAGATCTGAGCAAATAGGGCACTAGATATTTGTTTTTACAGAAATGATGAGAGAATTGAGATGGTACTGCAGCAATATATTAACTAGGTGTTACTAACGACACAGAACACTCATTATACAGTTTTAATGAATCCTGCTGTGCAAATCATTGTATAGGAAATGTTACATATGATAATAAGAACTACAATCTGTAGGAATCAAAAGGCATCCATATTGGTAGAGAGTATAGTTTTAGAGTGCTTGGTCTGAAGAAACAATAACTCAGATTTAAAATATAACACAGAGCTTGGGGATTCTGTCATTTATAAGAATTTATTTCTACCAAACTAGCCCCTTTTAGGCAACATTGGGGTAATTAAAGACTGGAAAATCATCAAGTTCTAATCTATACCCTGTAGTTTGCATGCAGCTCTTTGATTACAGTTTATAGCTCAATGTGCTACATTAGGTATGTCATTCTTGAACTGCAAGTAACAAAATTATATCTCTGACAAATAAAGTAACCCAATGTAAGGAAATGCCTCTTTTCGCATGATCACACCCAAAGTTTTGGACTGCTGCTGCTGTTTTTCAGACTCTAAGAATGCACTGAGGCCTGCTAAACAGACCACAGTGCCAGTGCTCTGACCCTCAAAAGAATATGTTTGATTGGCTTATACCAAACTGGTATAATTGTACTTACTTATAAGTCCTTAGTATATGGTACCAGGGTACCCAGGGCCTCTAAGGCAAAGTGTCCCACCAGGGATACAGCACTTAATGTGCCACCTTGGATGTGATAACGTGACATGTCTCCCAGCCTGCCTTAGCAGGCTGGCAGAGCAGTTTTAAACTGCTAACTACCAAGTCTCCCTTTTTAATATATATGTTACCCCTACAGCATGGCTATTGAGTACTAAGGCAGGGTGCTGTATATTAAAAAGTAGTAAAAAGTAGGACATTTACTTTTATATGTCCCAACAGTAAAAAGCCCACATTGTCATTTTTTACTGTGGAAACACGAGTAGCCCCATTTGCGAGTGCAGGAGTAAATGCTGACAACTCAGCTGTGCTATCTTCTGAGACCACTAATGTTGGTACATACAAGTACCAAAATATTTGGTACATTAAGCCCAACTTGATGTCCAAGTCAAATTTAATGTAATGTTTAAAGAAATACAACTTTTAGAAAGTTGCCACTCTGGGTTTTCAGTGGCCTTTCACAGATGCTGGCAACAGACAACCTGCTGACCTCCTGGAGAGATGTGGCGAAGACTTCCACGAGTGGGAACAATAGAGGCCTGCTATTGGAAGAGCCTCTCTCCAACAGGAAGACACACAGGGTGTGAGCCAAAAAGGTGAGGTTCAAAGAGGAAGCCACCTTTGAAGGGCAAATTGTGGACACACATGAGATGGGCTGCTCTTTTGTTCAGGTAGATGCGTTGGCATCAGGGTCAGAGTGGGGGGACCATTTGCCACACCCGTGTTTCCTTTGGTGTGTAGCCCTTAGGTAACCACACTTCTACGGTGGGCTACCAAGCTCCATACCCTGAGAGAGCGTTCTGCCTTCTCGGGAGGGAGCAGAATAGTGCACTCTGGGATAGCTAGATGCCACACACTGCAGGAAGGCCTCATCAGGTGGGAAGGGTCCCAGTACCCCATTGGTTAGTAATCGCTGCATCCCCTGAGGGAACTTTCTGGGCATATATATGGTAACCCTGGCATCCAGAACTCAGATCGCATCTGGACTGGAATGAGGACTGAAGAAGGACTGACCTGCTATTCCCTGGACCTTACAAGAGAGGCGACACCAACCCCTGGACTGCACCTGCTGATCCTTGGGCTAGCAAAAAGAGTACTGTGTCTGTGGTGCCTGAGTCATGGAAAAGACACTACTAAGCTCCAGACAGAAGAGATGAACTACAAGAGTCACTTATCTGACTTCCTGTTACAGCTCCAGAATCCCCAGAGATGACGAAGCCTGTCCTGGCTTGTCACAATCGGCCAATAACCACAGACTGCCGACGTGCAACCAGAAAGGCCAAGTCCTGATCCTCAAAAGTTACACCTGAGTTGTTGAACGAGGTGTTGGAGTGCAGTTTGGTCACCCAAGATGGACGCTAGCCTTCACCAAAGGGAACCCCTGGGTTCACTGTGACTGGAACCCAGTAGTCCAGAGGCAACTTGACTTTTGCTGGACCAAAGAGGACTTCAGGGGACACTGACCCCTATGGTTAAAGTTGCCTCACCGGGATCATGGACCAAGGAGTAGCCCCCGAAGCTCCCAGTCGATCGCACAGCATCCTCTGCTTTATACATCATCTTCAGCAGCCTGTATCAGGACCACTCCGCTAAAGTCTACGGCAGTTCTCCCACTCAGCCTTGAACTTGACTTGAGGCTACTTGTTCAACAAGGCAACTGCCCTACAACTCCTTCCTGGCCCCCATGACCTTCCTCCTCCCTGCTGGAGTTGGCCACCCAAATCGAGCCAGAGTAGCAGAACACAAATTTACAGAAGTTTTACTAAGTTTCTAAACTTTCTGCTTACCAATGATCTTTACAATTTTCGTTAACATCTGTATCTCCGGACTCGATTGGTTGATTTTGTTGTCTAAAAATTCTGAAGAATAAAATCTATTTTTATAAATTGGTGTCAGATTTCTTTCATGTTTTATTATTTTCTTATTTTGTTGTTTTGGAGATCAAAATGCTTTTCACTTGTTCCTTTGTTTATTCCTGACTGCTCGAACCCACAGCTACCCAGGGTTTAGCTAAGGTTTAAAATACTAGCCTGACTGAACCCAAGTTGGAATTGTGAGTGTATTACACAGTGAGGGCACACAAAAATATAATATAACACACCACTTTCCTCACGCCCAATATCTGCATAAAACAAAATGTTGTGGTCAGTATAGTGCAGTGGTTTGCAGCAGCCATATTAACCCTCTGTGTTACGTTATGATGAGTCAAAAATGACACTAGAAAAACCTCACATCTCTCTCCAGCATGTACATTAATAACCAGAGTTATCTTGACATTTTCATTGTTAACTAAACATTGCCGGACACTTGAGCAACTTTACAGCAGGTAATAATTCAAAAACACAGCAGCCACCTCCAGCCAAAGCTCTGTGCCCGCTGAGGTAGCACCGGTCGCACCACCCTAAAGGTGGCACTGCTTAGCTGGCTGCCAGAGCCTATGCCATCAACAACACCAAACACATACACAGCAGGAGATTTGTGGCAGCTCCATTCAGCCATTGGTCCATTTGATTCAGTCCCCTTCTACCACTGCTTGAAGAAATTGTCATTCACATTTTGGATCAGGCCAAAGGAGTACTTTAAGTCTCCTTTTTAACTATTGGCTATTATGTGCTAGCCTACAGTGCATAAACTGTGACTCAAAACTTTCACGTGTTGAAATAGAGGCACAAATGTGAACCTAAAAGTGCTCCTAAAAGTTGATGTTGCACCAATGGATCTTGCATATGATTGTAACTTTGCTCTTAAATGTGATTTGTGCTCCCAAATATTTTTCACTTAGATACTTATGTTTCACCGTGGATGATTTTGCACCATGTTGTCAACCAAACTGGTGGCATAGAGTTGCTCATCTTTTATACCAATCTGAAAAGTTACTGCACCATTTTACTTTAGGAATAAGGGCCCCATGTATCATTATTGGATTAGGGATTACCTAATGACGATTCACTGTGAATCGCAATTACGCAATCGCTATTCCTAATGTATGGAACTCCATGAGTTTCATTTAGCGATTCCTAGTGGGTCGCAAATCGACCTACCTCATGAATATTAACTTGGTAGGTCACAATTCACAACCCATTAGGAATTGCTAAATTCACAGGGATGGTCAACAGACGACCATGTCCGTGATTGCCTTTAAATAAAGCAATTTTTTTAATGCTGCCTGTTTTCCTTAAAAGAAAATGGGTTGCGTGTAAAAAAGAAAAATTAAATGTTTTCTTTTCATTTTTAAGAGCAGGCGGTGGTCTGCTCTGAAAAAATGTTTTCGCTACCAATCCCAAAGGGCTGTTTGCAACCAGTGAAATGCATGACACATGTGGTCCCTAAGTGGATTTGTACCTACATGTGCTATCACTCTCCTTCTAACTTTGAATCAAGTCTGAATTTGCCCCTAAATGTGAATTTTGCCTTATTAGTGTTTTTGGATTAAAAACAGTGTTGACACTGATGCTGATGTTGCACTAAGGGAGACTTATCATGCAAATGTGATTTTCCACCTCAATATATTTTTGCAATAAAATGTTTTTGCACTTAAAAGTGCCCCATCTTGCAAACATTCCATCACAGATGAATTTACGCCTAAAGGTTATTGTGCACTTAGATATGATTTTCCTTCCAAGTGTGATTTGTGCTTCTAAGACTACTCTTGATGTTGCTCCTGGATGATTTAGCGAATTAAATTGATTTTGCACTTAAATATTATTTTGTTCTTAAAGTAATACTGTTATGCTGTTTACTTTGCCCCAGCTGTGATTTTAAACTCCTGAACATGATTTTTATCATGAGTGGTTTGTGCTTCTAGACTTTTTTTAACACTCTAGCTGATGTTGCACTAAGGGTGATTTTTCAATTCAGTGTGCAGTCAACCACTGTGTTGTCATTCCGATGCACACCCTTTATCTATAATCTTACATCTTACTATTGCATTTTTTCTATGTACTGAGTGATTTAAGGCTGAATTTGCAGCAAGGCTGATTTTACACCTATTTTTGTTTGTGCAGCTTAATGTGGGATTTTCCTTCAAAATGTATCTTGCATCTAAAACTGTTTCAAAGCTACTGGTTGATGTTGCACCAAGGGTGATATTACATCTAAATGATATTTTTGCTGCTAAAAGTGTTTCCACTCTCCTCATAATACTGACCTAAGGGTGAATTTGCACCTAAATATGATTTTGTTCCTAAGCGTGATAAAATTCTTCTTACTTTGCACGAAGGTTAATTTTGCACCTAAAAGTGGTTTAGCACCTAAAACTGAGTTTTGCACACAAAAACAAAATTCCACACTCATGCTGAAGTTGTACCAAAGGGTTATTTTGCACCTCAATTTATATATACTGAAGCACAACTTTCATACCTAATGTACAATCGTTCTACCACATTTTCTCTCTGTACTCAGTTATACGATGAGGCTGCTTTTTGTGGGTACCCGAAAATGATTCTGCTTCTGGGGGGTGACTATTCTGTAATTTTTTTGTCTGATCCTATCATGAGCCCTGTAAGAAATTGGGTTATTAGTTGAGCGCTGTAGGTACCCACCTCAGGTACTAACCAATACCCACCTCAGGTACTAACCAAAGTCCCTGCTTGGGTGAACCACTAAAGTCACTAAATTAACGTGAGCTCAACCCCCTGGTATATATGCCACAGAGAAAACAGGCTTAACTTAGAGGCAATGTATAAAGTATTTATGCAGTATGAAAGTAGCTATAAAGTCAAAATGCTAAACAAAAATGAATCCCAAAACAAATGAGAAAATAGAGCAATATTTAATAAGTAAAATGTCACAAATAAAATAAGCGGAACTAGAGATATGAATTTTTAATGTTTTAAGTAGAGATAGAGCCAAGAATCACAAAGTGCCAATGATAGTCACTGGTCAGTATAGAACAGGACCTAGGCGCAATTTGATGCTGACCGCAGATAGAGGCACTAACCAGGTTCAACAGTACTTTAAGTCCAAATCCACCATAAGAGTGCACTTCTGAAACCCCCTAGGACCTCAGGGGAGGCTCATTCATAGACACCCAAAAGGTGGCAGGCAGACACCAACAGGAGGTTCCAGCCCAGGTACAGTTGCCACAGTTCAGCTGGGCAGCTGCAGGAACAGGCCTCTTGTAGCTTGTTTTGTCCCTTTAGCTTTTTCAGGAGGTCAATGACTCTTGGAGAGATAATCTTGGACTGTCTTAAATTAGACCATTGTAGATACAAAAGAGATAATCTTGGACTGTCTTAAATTAGACCACTGTAGAAAAATACCATGGTTGCAATATATTCGTAGACTGTTTACCGAGTGTGACATGGAAATTTATTTTATAGATCCGGAGACTATTGATATCTGTAGTAAAATGGAGCTTAAGAGGAGATTCTTGAAATCCAGAGAAAATAAGAGGGTAGCTGAAATTAGTTTAAAATCTGGTGTTAGCTTTTACTGTGAAGGACCGATTTCTTTTGGCACACAACAGTATCTTATTTTTACAAGAAATGTACATCACAGATTCTATCGATTGAGGCTTAGAACGCTCCATTTTCAAGTAGCCTTTCCTGAGATGGGTAAATGGAGCTTAAACTTATCCAACTGTCCGTGTGATGGCAAAACCCCTCAGAGTACCTTGCATTTTATACTTTTTTGTAATTTCTACAGGGACATTGGAAAATTAATTTTACAACCTCTTTTTATCAGTAATAAGCTGTATTCTTATAAATCTGCTTTTTATCATGTTCGTAATCTAGAAAATGTATCAACATGCAATGCGATTATCCTTTTTGTTCAGATGGCAACTAGACGGAGAAAGGACCTTAGACATCTAGAAGCATTGAATTACGAAACTGAATAGACATGCTTTTAATGGATGGTTTTTATTACTACATATTTTGGAAATTAAGTTTTAAATGGCAAGAAGTTGCCTTTTTAAGGTTAAGTTTTGTTACATATGGATTAAATTAGGACTTCTTTTTCGATCTTTAATGCATACTGTAAATTTTGTGTAAATATTTAATTATAATCTCAAAAAAGAGAGTTTCCCAGGGACCAGAAAGGACTGGGTGTCAGATATTTATCAAAAAAAGATTCCTTTCTGTGTATTACTCTTTTAGTTGGTGACCATGAGGCCTACACATTTAGATCAATAACCTTTGATTTTTGACTGTGACACTGGACAAATATTATTACTCCAGACTAGAATATACTTTTTGTTACTCTCAAAATTTATTTTTCATAGGAAAACACTTATATTCAATAAAATCATATTTTAAAATTGCATTCAATATATACTCTGATTGGGTGCTCTGGTACACTCTTATATATGCTATCTAACAATTCCGTATTACGGTATCTATCTCAGAGTCACACACAGTTCAAATCATGTACTTTCAAAATTGCAAATTAAATACTACACAAATACATTTCATATGCTTTAAAAAGTCCCACTGTCTGTGTTTTGATAAATATTTAATTATATGCACTGCTACTGTCTATGACGAAATATGTTCTTTTTGGAATTTTGCGATGCGAATCTGCTTTTTGAAAAAAACATGTTGAAATGTTTTTATTATAGAATGCTTTTTATGGTTATACATACATATATACCGACTAAAGCTTGTTTGTTTGACTCTTGGAGTTTCTGTGTATTTGGTACAAGAGGGAGGGCAGGTCCAGTCTTCTAGGGTCTTCTCAGGTCTCTGACAGCAGGTTTAGTCCTCTTCTGATCTTCTACAGGGCCAGAAGTGTTCGTAAGTGAGTGCCTGTAGATGCCACATTTATGCCTGGCATGAACTAGTGGATGGGAATGCCCACTGGGGAAGCCCTTACCAATGGGTCAAGGGTTCCCAGGGCTAACCCTACCCATTTTGGGCATTTTCAAGATGAGTGCTTCAGCCACACTAAAATTGGGGTCTGAGGGTGTGAGCAGTAGTATAGTATTGTAATCCTAGTGTCGTCCCACATCTAATACTAAAATCCAGTTTTAGACAGTCCTAGCAGCACCTAAAAATACAGAGACAGAAATCTGGTAGGACAAAGCTAAGCTTCCAGCAACCAAACAGTGGATACACACAAATTGTTTTGCCATTCTGGTTCTCTCCTCTGAGGTACACCCCAATGTCATATGAAAAACATCAGCAGATCTGTCAAGCAGGACTTCACACTCCAGCAGGATACGACACACACTGCAATATCAACAGGAGGCCCACAGTAATGGAGTCAGGTCTGGCTGTGGGGACAACTGAAAAATGCAGGTCTCTGTGTTAGCTATATCTGCTGGTGACAGAGTAGGCTTTTTTGAAGTCAATCAAGTATTTCGGCTCAGTCCATTTGCCATCCTGTCAAGTGCACAACAACAACTCCCCACACCCTAGGCATTTTGCCCCTGTCCTGGGAGCAAGTTCAAACCTCAGTCACACCAATTGAAATGCTAATTACTGGCTTGCAGAAGGCAGAGAGAAATGCAGATTTAGCTTCTAGGGATTGCAGCCAGGGCAAAGGTGAGTTTTTAAAAGTAATCTTTTCAAAATATTTATTACAAATTCAACTTCATCAGTAAATTTGGCTTGTAATAGATAGTTTAGAAAGTCCAAAAATTAAATGTGTAGCAGTCAGAACTCTGTTCAGAGTGCCACAGGGCAAGCAGGAGTTACTGGGCCCAACCACGGGTATTGAGACCTTTCACTCCTGATGTACTATGGGTCCTGAGCAATTGGGTCAGATACCCCTTCAGCGCTTGACTTTCAGTGGTAGTGCGGGTCAAGCAGTCAAAAGGCTTATCGAGGAGAGGTAGACACGGGGGTGAACACAGGCTCCAACTAAAAAGTAAGCAACAGTCTTCATGGGGCCCCACCTGGCATACAGGGTTGCCGACTTCACACTGCACACATTTGATGACCCGTTTGGTGCAGCAACAATCACAGCTCACTTCACAGCTGTGCTCCTCTAGCATATGAGGGTCATCGACTTTCCCTGGCTTGTTTGATGCAGCAGGTGTTTCCTCACACCTTGCTAAGGGAATCCACTCACCAGGATTCCCCTCTTGACCTTGCTCCCTCCTTGCTCACAAGGCACAATGGTCTTGGCAAGCTGGCAGGCACGGGTGCTCCAGGCTCCTGGGCAGGCGGTTTTGGATTCCCTGAATGGAACACTTCCACCCAGCACATGCATATAATACACATGCAGGGCACAGCACTACATCCTTTATGTAATACACCACTCACAGTCACAAATAAACCCAGCACATGCAGATACTATACACACACACTGCACAGTACTGCATTATTTCTGTATTGTACCTTACACAGGCACACATACATCCAGCACATGCATACCACATACGCACTGCGCAGCACTATGCACCAAAACTATGGCGGCCAAGGTTGAGTGAAGCACACATCAAGAGAACTTTAAATGAGTGACCCTAAAGGTCTCTCTCCAGTGACACAGGTAAAAAGCACCTTTTCACTCCTGCTGATCACTAAACAGTATGCTACCACCACCTCGCTCATGCTGCTTAACTCCCGGCAGAAGAAGTAGTAATTGTAGCACTTTGGACGCCCCTCCTGCTCCAATAAAACAGCAATCCAAGAGGCAGGAAAATGTCATGGTGCAAATGCATGATCTCTGCCTATGACAAGGCAATTCAGCATTAGGGATCCAGACATCATTACAGTGGGAGCGCTTAAGGCAGGGGGTGCACATCATCATTATGCGAGGAACTTTTCCGTCCCATCAGTAGCTGTTTCCTAAGTGAATATAACATTTATTAAACTTAATATTGTATCCCAGTACTTTCCTATGTAACAGCCAACCCTGCTACCGTGAAAACAGCTTGAAGGTGCTTGTCACTGTAAGGACATGTTTTTTTTTTAACAGATTTTTATTGTGTCAAAAGTCACATACATCGCAGAGCTCCTTAACCCAGGAAAAATCTGCCATAGTAGACATTGCGAATCATTTCCATTGACGTTTAATGTACATATTTGCTTTATTTTCACTATTGTAGAACAAAGGAACATAAACACAACAACCCCCCGTTGCATTAACTTGCCTCTGCGTCTTACGTGCCACTGCCCTCCCCAATCCCACACATACAGTCCCTCACTGCCCCTCAAATCACCTAACCCAAGGGCCCACGTAGCTCATTCGAAGCCAATGCGGCTATCGGGGGCACTGGGTCCAGATCTAGGCCTCGATAGTCCACTCATCTCTTCCAAATTTTGGGATGCTTTTGTGGGCAACCCCTGGCCTTAAATATTGGGATCTCTAGCCCCATGCAAGAGTCTAGTTCATTCTTCCAAGCCGAGAGAGAGAAGGAATTCTCGCCTTCCACTTCCTTGCCATATCCCTTTTCGCCAATGTCAGCCTCAACAGCAACAGTTGTCTCTTGTAGATATTGCCTCACATCGCATCACTATCGCTGCCTCTCTAGGAGGAGCCAACGCCTCTGTCCAGTCATCCCCGTCAAGTTGGCCAATGTCCCCAGCCCATGCCTCTCTGAGTTTATCGAAAGTATTGGAACTATGCGTCACCAGGGGCCGATAAATCTTTGATATTTTGCGGTTCTGCAAATCACCCATGAAAACCTTGGCCTCTATCGGACCTGAATTCAGGGAGCGCTTCTAGTCCCAAGTCACTAGGGTGGAGGGCATGCCGAAATTGGAGGTATTTATAAAACTGGGTTCTCAGCATCTGGTACTCATGTTGCAGATCTTGAAACTACTTCAACGTCACGCCTCGCATTACATCGCCTAATGTCGAGGCACCGATATTATCCCACCTCCCGAACCCGGATAACGCAGCTAGCTGCGGAAGACAACCGTTATGCCACAGAAGGGTTTCCCTGGTCAGCTTATTCCACCACCCCATTCTGTGAAGAGAGTGTTTCCACACCTGGAAGACCACTCTGGTAGCCGGTGGGAGAGAGTTTTGCAATGTTGCTGAGTACAAAATGGTATGAATATGGAGAGTGGATTACCCCATACACCGTCGTTCCACTGCGTAAGCGGGATCCTTCCTATCCCCATACCACCATTCATTCAGCACCAGGAGATGTGCAGCCATGTAATACGATTGGACATCTGACGTGGCTAACCCCCCACAATACGTAGACCGGAAGCAAGTCTGCAACGCCACCCTGGGTGCCCCGCCTGCCCACAGCAATTGCCCTAATGCCGCGTTAACATGGTGGAACCTCACGGGAGACACTGGAAAGGGATGGTTCAGCAACTGGTAAAGCAGACGCGGAAGCGATACCATCTTAAAGATAGTCGATCTGCCATATATGGAGCGGGCATGTGTGTGCCAATTTTACATCTCCTTGTGCACCCGTACCCATACTGATGCTACGTTTCTGTCGCACGCCACTTTCGGTGATTCTGATAAGAAAACACCCAAGTACTTCATGCCCTCCGACGTAGCCTGGCCTGCCGAAGCCCAAGGCCCCAGTTCAGTGCCTCCCAGTGTCCATAGTGTGGATTTCACGGGTTCATGAATAGACCGGACGTTTCCCCCAAAATTTGCATAATGCGCAACAGCCTCGGTCCCGTTCTATTCATGTCCGTCAGGAAGAATAGGACATCGTCCGCATATAAGGCGATGCGGTCAGAGAGCCCTGTTCCCATTCAAAACCCGCCACGTGCACATCCATTTCTACCCACGCCGCTAGGGACTCCATAGCTAAGGCAAAGAGGTACAGTGAAAACAGACACCCCTGACGGGTGCCCCTACCAATTGGGAACATAAAGGAGGTGAACCCAGCAACCCGTATTGATGCTGAAAGGTCCGTATATAGCAGTTTTAGGTATGATAAGAAGTGAGGACCTATGTTCAGTCGGTCCAATAATGCAAACAGATAGACCCAACTAAGGGAATCAAATGTCCTATCCATATCTGCCAACATGAGGGCAGCCCGCACACCCCTTCACTGGACAGCGGCTATTGCCGTGTGCACCGTCTGATGTTGATGCGTGTAGCCCTCTGAGGCATGAATCCTGCCTGGTCGGGATGGATCAGAATATTCATGTGGGATTGGAGACGATTGGCCAGCGCTTTTGCCAGAATTTTGGCCTCAACGTTTAGCAAGGATATGGGGCGATACGATGCATGCTGGTCCGGGGGTCGGCCTGGCTTGTGGAACATCACATGTCTCCAGTCTTGTGGTAGACACCCCTGGTCCCTGGCCTCCTCAACGACTTGAAGATAATGGGGCCCCAATTTGGAGGAATATTTCGTAAAGAATTCACACGGGAACCCGTTTGGACCAGGCGCCTTGCCAAAGTTCAGGTCTTTCAGCGCAGCACTCATCTCCTCGTCTGTGGACGGAAGGTCAAGGTCCGCGCGTGCCTCATCTGAGAGAGCACGTGGCGGTAGGTCTGATAGAAAGTGCTGCACCACAGTGTCCTGCAGAAGCTCCCTAGGGGTATATAGCTCTGCATAGTAATGCACAAAACTCTCTGCAATGAGAGATGGGTCACTCATGATCCGACCATCAAGCCCGGCATGTTTGGGAGGACCTGTGGCTGCAAGGCCCCCTGACACAATCTATGCAATCATTTCCCAGACTTGTCACCCCATTGATAGATTCTGCTGCAGGATGCTAACCACGCGAGTCGGGCCTCATCCAACAGGGTGTCCGCATGGGTTTGTCACTCTAACACCAGCTGTCGGTGCACCATGTGTCCCCCCTCCCCTCTGCCTCTCTGTTCCAGGTCCAATAAGCGGGCCTCCGATCGCAGGAGTGATTACCGTTGGACTTGACGGGCCGCCGCGCAGTACGAAATGTCCACTTCCTGCAAGGTGGGCTTCATGGCATCCCATAGAGTTGCTGCCTCAGCTACTGTTCCCAGATTTGTATCTAGGTACTGCTCAATTGCCTGCTCCATGTGCTTCCGATACTGTTCATCCTGCAAATGCCAGGGGGATAAGCACCAATGAAAGGGCTGCTTTTCAGGGCCCAGTTACACCGTCGAGAGCACTGGAGAGTAATCAGACTAACTCCTTGGGAGAAACCCTACCGCCCTCACCCGTCTAACGGCACCCATCAGTGCGAATATATAATCAAGGTGGGAACATGAATCATGAGTCGTCGAGAGGTACGTGTAGCCTAGTTCCTCGCGATGTAGTCGCCTCCATGTATCCACCCAACCCAGTCCCGTCACCAAAGCTTTCAATCTGGTGCCATGTGAACCAGCGGAGTAGCTTCCCGCTCTCCATCTATCCAAGGTCAGATTCATTACATCATTCCAGTCCCCGCCTACAATCACTAACCCCTCAGGAATATCAGCCCACAAGGACGTAGGGCGCTCTACAAATGCCCATTGCAGCGGCGGAGGAGCATACAGACACCCCAAAACCACCCGTTCCTCATGCATGGTGCCCTGTATAAAAACATATCTCCACTGAGTATCGGTCCATGTCTTGATATAGGTGTAGGGGGCTCTGCGGTGGAGCAATATCGCAACCCCTCTGGACTCCCTAGTAAAGCCTGAGTGTAACTATTGAATATAACCATAGCGGAGGAGGCACAAGGCCTTAGTGCCCATTAAATGGGTCTCCTGGAGGAGCAGGACGTCCGCTTGGTACCGTTTGGCCTGTTGAAGTAGGGCCCCTTATTTAATTTTATCTAAGACTCCCCTGACATTCCAGCTCACTATCCGAAGATTCCCGGCCTGGGGCCACGCTCTAACTGTGGGTACTGCCATCTTATGATCTCCAGGTAGCAACATGTGGGACAGCTATGGACCAGTGTGCAAGTTGTGTCTGTGTGTTGCAGTGACGCAGTGCAAACAAATAACATATGTACCCCAACGTCCCCCCTCCCCCGATCGTATACCTCAAAACTCCTGAAGTATCTGTTGCGGTGAGGGTGGCTAGAGGGCCCCAACGGGAGCCCCCCGCCTGCTCCCCCTAATGATTCCCCTTCAACCTGCCCATCTTCAAAAAGCGTGCCCCCGAACAGTTAAAAATCAAACAGAGGTACTAGCCCCTGCTCACGTTTTGCCGGTTCAGCTTCATGTCTCCAACAGTCCTCCATCGCGGAGAGGCTAGATGCAGCTATGATACCGAAGACCCCTGCCGGGGAGCCGAGGTAGATCTGTTGGGATCACTGCAGGATTTGGAGCGGCGGCGGGATCTCAACCTCCTAGTTCCTTTAGTCTTGATCTTGGGCGACCTCACTAGATGAGGAGTCCGATTCCAACCTAGGCGGCATACGCTGTCGAATCTTCATGGTTTCATCTGTACACTGAAACACATCTTCAGGCGATTCGAAGAAAAGTGTCCGAGATTAGTACACGACTCTCAACTGGGCAGGATACTGCAGTGCGTAGGGGAGTTTCAACTCGCGCAGGCAGGCCTTGGCTGCCAGGAATGACTGTCTCTTCTGCTGGACCAGTCTTGTATAGTCTGGGAATATGAGGATGTGAATATTTTCAGTAGGGGCTCCTTAACTCTGGCTTGCTTTACGATCGTGTCCCTATCATGGTAATTCAATATCTGCGCAATAACGGGACACGGTCTGGCCCCAGGGAGCGGCTTCTGTATCAGGGCCCTGTGCGCCCTTTTCACTACGAAGCAGCTGGACAATGAATCTGGAGGAAGCCAGCTCGTAAGCCACCCAGTCAGGAACCGTTCCATGCCCACCCCTTCGCATGCTTCAGGGAATCCAACAAAGCGGAGGTTGCTCCTCCTGGCCCTGCCTTCCGCGTCTTCCACACGCGAAGCCAGGCCCCTGGTGATTGTTTCCAAGGACGCAAACTTTTTTTGCAGGGTAGTGAATGAGTCCTCCACTCCCGAAACCCCGGTTTCGGCTTCGGTAATACGCGTGACTGCATTCCTAAGGTCTTGCTATAGGAGCATATCGTCCGACCATACCTCTCCAATGTTGGCTTCCAGAGCGGCTCTCAACTGAGTGATGGCCACCATAAGGGCGGCATTGTCCGGTGGGCCACCCTGTGCACCTCCCGGGTCCGCCGATGGGGCTCGAGCTCTAGTATAGCGATACAATGCAATCTGCTTGGCAGATCCTCCAACCACCTTGTCCCTCGTCATTTTGCGATTCGTATTGCCAGGCTCTCAAAATGGCAGATCAATGGCCCCTCAGACCGGCCTCTGGCACGAGCAGCATTTCTTAGGCCCGTGGTATGCTGTCTTTCCCCCTCACAGATTCTGTTGGCAATATCGTCCTTTGGCAGAGGGTGGCTCCTGAAGTAGGGACCCTCTAGCCCACAAGCTGCAGCAAGCGCTGGCCTGGCCACCTCTGTGGACCGTTGAGCCACCACCCCCCAATGAGTGCCTCGCGGTTGCCCGGTCCTGATCCCCCGGTTAGCACAATTTACCAGCCACACCGGGTCCCGCGTCACCTATGATGCCCAGGCCCAATCCCACACTCGGGGAAGGACGATGATGAGGGCGGGGTCCAATTGTGGTGGTCTAGACTCGCTCATATTGTAATGCCAGCAACAGCGGCACCCAGGTCCCCACTGGGTTACCATGCCAGGTTTGCCGTCTCCACGGGCCTACAGTCTACCCGCTCTCCAGCAGTCCCGGAAGGCATCACTTCCCACACTCAGAAGCGGGCCGGCACCAGATTTAGTCCACTGCGTTCTCCCACGTCGGAGGGCCCCCTGTGTCTCTAAGAGCCGTAGACTGCCAATGCAGATAATCACAACCCGGCTCCCAGGCCTCAGGCCCGACTGTTGTGTAGCCCCAGGGGTCCGCTTCCGATCCTCCGGGTCACTGTAGGTCCTGCAGTCAAGGCCAGCCCCCAGCGCACCCGCTACCCCCTCTCTCCCACGTCCCGATCTGGCTGCCGAGCCCGACACACACAGTAAGGTGAGAAGGGAGTTGCCCACCGACACTCACCAGAGTTCCACCGGGGGCCTAACCGCTACACAGACACTTCCTCTGCCACGGCACGGACTCCTCACCAGTCCCGGATGGCTGAGCCTCCTCCCTGCTTGATGTACCGTCTTTGGGGTGAGTCAGCGCTGCCTGCGCTTGCTCTCCTCTGTTCCTGCTGGCACCAAAGGAGCACCGCCTCACAGTCTCGCACCTGGCCTCCGAGACCGCATGTCGCCTCCGCTACCACGATCACCTCAATTTCGGCCAGTCTCCAGGTCCGACTGCTCACACTGCAATTCCTGACCACCACGGGAGGTTTTAGGGAGAAGTATGACCGGCGAAGCAGGATATATGTAGGATATTTGAGATGGGCTGAGTGGAGCTCGCCGAACACGCGTCCACCATGATGGATCACTAGGCCACGCCCCCGTAAGGACATGTTTAACATTAACTTTCACATGTCCTACTTTTAAATACTGTGCACCCTCCTTTAATGGGCAATAAGATTTAAATAGGGGGGACTTATAAATATTTAAAAGGAGTGTTTAGGCCTGTCAAATAGGGGTTATGTTGATAGGCTGAATTTCCAATTTAAAACTGCAGGGCCAGGCAACTGGTGGCAGGCCTGCAGTCATGTTTTCATTGTGCAGTGGTGGCACAATAAGTGCTGCAGCCCACAGGTTACATTTAACTTTCTGGCTCTGGGTACAGTTTGGGCGCAATATTTTTGGGACTTATAGTGATTCAGCGGGTTACCAGCCTCAAGCACTCAAACACCATATACTCACCTGGGTTCATAAACACACACGTTCACATAGGCTAGTAAATACCAGTGGGGATCAATTTTATAAATGCTGTCTATGAGATTAGTTACCTGACATTCTTAACTAATCTTTCACTGATCAAAAAGTTCTTTCCTCTGGTCAATGGACCTATTAGTTGGAACTAGTTGATGGTGAAATGACATAGAATTATAATTTCTATTTATTTGAAATAACCACAGACTCAGGAAAAGTTAAATGTGTAATCTAGTTAAATTAATATGAGCCAAAATCAAAATACAGTATGAATTCCGTTTCTCCAAGGGAGGAAAAGTCAATTAATTCAAATAATCAGTCACCTATATTAGGACGAAGTTTCACAATGACAGTATTCAGGAAGGAGAGGATAGAGAGAGCAGTACAATGACATATTACACAGAAGTATATCTACCTAGAAGGGTGTGGAAACCAACCCCTTGGCCAAGGAGCTGGAAGGGTCCCCTGGGATAGATCAGGTAACAAAGACTTCAGGACAGGTTTCAGGACAGGATTCAGGACAGGATAGATGGCCTCTTCTAGATCCGACGCCTGCGTCGCACCCCTCTCTGACACTATCTTCCTCCTCGATTCTTCCGCGATCTTCTTCTAATAATTGTCTTAGTTCCTCCTCGATTCTTCTACGATCTTCTTCTAATAATTTGGCTTTAAATTCTAAGTCTGCAAATTGAAACTTCTTCAGCATTCGCTCAGCTCTCGGACAGCATCCCGATCTCTCAGCATCACGAGCCTAAACTAACTAACTAAACTACCTGAATTACACCTTTCAAATGGCATGTACCACCCCTTAATGTTTCAGTTTCATGAAACCCCTAATTTTAATTGGACAGGCAAAGGGGAATGATCCTCACACCAAGCTAAGTTTTAATACATTTCTTTGGTCCTTTGTTTAATGTTCCAGCCCCTTAATTTTTATTCATAGACTTTATTTCCCACCCGTATTCACATCTTTATCACACAAAAAGTATGCATATAACATTTGTTCCATTCAATATTCAGGATGTCCAGCAGGTTCCCAGGACATGTTGCAAAGGCGTCCTTGGACGGGATTCAAGAATCACATCATGGCTTCTGGTTTGTTATTACTGCGCCTGCGTGGGGGTTCACGAGTGGTAGAGACCTCGGCTTCTCTCAAAGGCCCAAAAACGAACTAATAGAGAGGTCAAAAAGAAGCATATGAATTTCAAAATAAAATGATTTCACTGTATACCACCTATCTCTACTCTAATCCCATTTACTTATAAAGGCTCTTCCCGCATTAGCACTTAGTAAATCGCTTGTTTTAGTTTCAGCAAAGCCGATGCTTAGCATGTGAGCTTTCAAGCGGCCATTTGAGACGCGTTTGCGCAGGTGCAGAAATTTCCCTCCAAGCGACAGAAATGTCATCCTGCGTAGATGCAGTTGACGCATGCGCAATACAATTTCCTGCGTTAGCAGCCATTTTAAGTTTCACTCTGGTTACTTGTTAGTAAGACCCGTAAGCAAGCTTCATCTTGTGAAAATATGAAATATAGTGCATATTAATTATACGATACACAAATCAAATCAAATCAAATATCTTTATTCGGTTACTGTAAAATAACCATAAAAGCACATTACAATTCATAATTAAAAGATAATTTCTGTGCCACTTGAATATATAATTACAGTACACATTATAATCGATTTCCGAAAGTTAAAAACATTTTTTAAAAAGGCAGTAACAGATGCAATAACAAATTAGTTTTCTAAGAATTGTAATGCTAAAAATGCAGGTCGACACTGTTTTAGTCCTAAGTTCTTTAAAACAGGGATAATCCATCTCCTTCTTGGTGTGACATAATATTTACAAAAAAACACATGATATGGATAGTTCATTGTACAGAGATGTCGTCACACGGACACTTACACAGAACTCTAGTCCAATCATTTACTTCGGGGAAACTTAAGGTTCTATATAAAGTATTCAGTCTAAAACGTGTCAACAGGAAACGGTCAAAATCACTATCTATTAAAAGTATATACGGCTGTATTGTTGGAGTCAGCAAAGTTAAATGGTGAGCTTGTACAGTAGGTTTTCTCATTTCAGTAGTGGCTCTAATTTCACCCAAAAGACGCATACAGATTGCTTTAAGAGCTTTTCTTGATACGCTGCGCATAGAATGAGGCTCAGTAAAATATTCTGGATATCCTAATTTAGAGAGGAACATTTTCACATATTCCAACCATCTTATTTGTTTAACACCATCTGTCTCTAGCACATCTGCCAGTAAATAGCGATTAAAGCCAGTTTCATCTGACGTCCAGATTCTATGCCAGAGGAGGACAGGTTGAATCTTAATTGTGTCCTCCAAATATGGCATACCCATTTCCTGGTGACAGATGTAATTTGAAGGTACTTTCTGGTAAAGCCAGGAGAAACTTGAAAAATGTATTTTCCGCAGTCTGCAGTGTGTTTACATCTTCGTAGCCCCAAATGCCCGCTCCATATGTAGCTATTGCCACACATTTAGTCCTATAAATGTGTAGGAGTTCTGCCGGTGGGCGTCTTCCTATTTTACGGCTAAAATTGGATAGTGCCATTAGCGACATAATAAACAACAGGCGTCTAGTTTTGACTGCCTCAGACCTGTCCTATCGAATAGTATCCCTGAGTATGAAAATGTTTTTGTGCACTCTATCGGCCTTGAGTCTACATAGAGAGATTTAATCCTCTTATTTGACCCAGCCCCGCAGTTCATTGTATACGTTTTGGAGCAATTAATCATGAGCCCCAATTTCAACATAAAGTTAGAGAAAGAATTAATGACCCTTTGGAGACCAAGCGGTGTACGGGCCATTAAAACGGCATCATCTGTGTACAGGAGTGCAGGGATAGGGCTCTGCGCTGCCTTTGGTAGATCCCTGCACTCCTTGACTAAAGTGGTTTCTAAATTATTTATATATAGAGTGAAGAGAAATGGGGCAAGGACGCAGCCTTGCCTCACACCTCTCCTCACTCTATAGTGACTAGTGCATTCTCCGCCCAACCCATATCGGACCTTAGCCTTTGCCCCTGAATAAAGTTGCCTTAAAAATGCAATTATGAAAACATCCACTCCTAGACCTTCTAAAATTGACCACAGCTTATCATGAATAATGCAGTCAAAAGCTGCCGTTAAGTCAACAAAAATAATCTTCCCTTTTTTGCCCTTGTATATATGTCCAATAAAATGTGTAAATTAAGGCCCTGCTCGACTGTACCCAGGCCCTTACGGAACCCATACTGAAGATCGCTTATAACATCCTGTTCCTCTGCCCAAACCTGCATTCTAACTAGTAAAACCCGCCCTATGATATTAACTGTTTGCAGTGAGATCGGGTGGTAACAAGCAGGGTTCGTCCTGTCTCCCTTTTTAAAAATTGGCACGATAACAGATTCGTACCAAGTTGGTAGGAAACCACATATACTACATGCATTAAAAACCTGTGTTAAAAGTGGTCCCCATAAAACTACATTTGATTTAAAAAGATCAACAGAAATGCCATCGGGCCCGGGGGCCTTGCCACCCAAACTTAAATTAATTGCCGCAGTAACTTCACTAAGTGTAAAATCCAAAGGAAATTCTTGTGCAATAACATCCGTGTTAAGCGTGGTTACCTGAGCGTCTAATACCGGGTTGTTATACAGCTTTGAATAATGTTGTATCCACTCTGGTTCGGTGATGGCAATCTCCATGGATGCTATATCCTTGTCAACAAGAAAGAGCACATTCACTGCCTTCCAGAAGGCAGAAGAATCGTGGATTTCGGAAGCGTCGTACAAAGCACGCCAGGCTTCCTCTTTTAAGGCAGTCTTTCTTGCTTTAAGAGCAAGTTTATAGTTTCTTCTAGCCTCTCTAATGTGTTTCTTATTTTTCACTATGGCATGAAGAGGAAGTTTAAGTTTAGTGTATGCCTTTGTGCATTCAGTGTCAAACCACCCTTGTTTAATAATGGGTTTCCTCTTAGCTTCAACAAAGAGTGATTTTTTTATATAGTTAGAAATAGCCAAAATGTTTTCCATAAGTTCATGTCTGGATGACCTTTCATCCAGACACAATAGAAACATACTTTTACAGTTTGACACAACTTTTGTAATAAATTCCTCAGTATCCACAGTAGCCCATCTAAGTGCATAACCATTTTGCCTGCTCAGAGCGATATTATCTACAGTATCGGCGGGATTAGTTCTGGCATTAATACCCCCACTATGCAACATCACATCTACACTTAGAGGGAAGTGGTCGCTAAGGACAATCTCATGAGTGTTAAAGTTTCTAACACGTGAAGAGTGTCTACTTGAAGCTAGTATAAAATCTATAATGGAAAATGTGCTGCGACCATTAAAGGTAGGGCTAAAAGGAACCGTAGGCGAACACAGATTATCAACAAATCCCAAGTCAAACATAAACATAATATAATTCAGAGAATCGCCGTACGATGTGTGTGGAAAGTGTGCAAAGCTGGCACCTTTCTCAGACGTTAGACCACAGACCTCTTTATCAGAATATTTACATAAGGAAGAATTAAAGTGTCAGGTTGGAGCTCCTCAGGGTCCGGTTGATGTTAAATATGTCCACCTCCCGATATCCCCGGACTCCAACCAAAAGGTCACGGAGCCCAGAGGCGATCAGGCGAGGGAAGGAAAGGGGAAGGGTCAGCAGGGAAAGGGTTCTGAAATGACAAAGCAAATGCATACAAACCAAACACAATACAGTCTACTCTCAGTAGGTCTCACTAACGAGAGGTGTTTACTATGTCCCACACCTTCAAACATAAACAACCAAGAATTCAGCCTAACCAGGCCATAACAACCACAGTGCTTTTTAACGCCCTATCCATGTCTCAAACTAAAGCACACATCTGCTAGCGGATTCTAGGCAATACCGGCTTCCACGGTGAAAGCACCGACGCCAAGGAGTCCGGCGTTGTAGCGCTCCTTCACACAGTGAATATCAACACGCTAGGGTTCTACTCGTCACACCTAGCCTTCATACCCACGTAAGTCCCAAAGTCTCGCTATTTCTTATGGTATAACTCCTCCGAGCTTATGATATAGTTGCGCCTCCTTGGGCGCTGACAAAACGCAAGTGAGCTCCTCCGAGCTCGTAGGTTTGGAAGCTATCCAAACTCTGACAGCACGACTAAGCCAAGCCGCTGTCTGGCTAGAAAGGTCAGAAACGCGGGAGTGCCGCGGTAACGATATGGGGGCGGAGGGTATGTGAGCTCAGCCGAGCTCGGCCCACCGCGCTCACCTGCTACCCCTGGCTTCGCTCTGACTCCTCCTCCAACTCCCGCCGGGACGCCTAGCTCCGAACGACGGGGGCTGGACAAGGTAGTCGCGTCTCTCGCCTCTTTCCTCGGAAGGCACCTCCCGCCTGGACGCCAAGCTCCGATGGACGGGGGATGCAGATTCGGATTCAAAATAACGCACGCCTTCTGCCGTGCGCGACGTCCTCTATATAGACGCCTACTTCCTGGTGCTAGGGCTGCTGGGATTCGTAGTTTTTAGACGCTAGGCAGGCGCCAGGGTCCGCGATTCCTCACAGTATGTCCCCTCCCCAAGCGCCTCCTAGATCCTGGCTTCATCGGATTCCTCACGTAGAACCTCCTCACCGCCGCCGGAGCATGAACCGCTTCCGAAGGTTCCCACGATTCCTCTTCCGCGGAATATCCCTTCCAGGACACCAGGAACCACAACTTGCCACCACGATATCTAGCGTCGCGGATGCTCCGGACTTCATATTCCAAGCCACCATCCACCCAAACCGGAGGAGGCACCCTTCGTGCGGCAGACACCGCTGGTTTCAGCAAACTGCAGTGAAAAACCGGGTAGATCCGCAGGGAACTCGGCAACCGGAGTTTGTATGCCACGGGATTAATTCTTCTAGCGATCCGGTAAGGCCCAATGAACCTAGGGTGGAAGACACTACGCCACTTAAACCGTATATACCTGGTGGATAGCCAAACTCTATCTCCCACCGCATACGATGGGCCATCGATTCTCCTACGGTCCTCCCATCGTTTATATCTGTGCTTCGCAGCCTGTAGCGCCCGTTGCGTTTTCCTGTGAAGAGAACGCAAGGTCCTCAACCGGGACTGAACGGCAGGTTGATTGCCAACCCCCTCTGGTAAGGACACCGGTAGTGTTTTCGCGTCGTACCCGAAGTTGGCCCTGAACGGTGACACCCCAATCGAACTGTGCCATGCTCCGTTGTACGCCAGTTCGGCCATCCACAGCATAGACACCCACGATTCTTGTGACTGTGACACGTAACATCTCAGATATTGTTTTAGCGTTTGGTTGAGACGCTCAGTTTGGCCATCGGATTGACGATGGAAGCTGGTGGATGTCGCTGACTCAATCTGTAACGCCTTGCACCACGTTTTCCAGAAGCTGGCTACGAATTGGGGGCCCCTATCCGACACAATGACCACCGGCAATCCGTGCAGTCGTACCACGTGTGTTAACAACAGTTGTGCCGTCTGTCCCGCTGTGGGGAGATTGTGACACGGAATAAAATGCCCCATTTTGGTCAGGCTGTCCACCACCACCAGGATAGCCGAATATCCATCTTCAGCTGGTAATCCTGTGATGAAATCCAGGCTTATATTCCTCCACGGCTGCTGCGGCGTGGGTAACGGGAGCAGCTTCCCTTTTCTTTTACCTCGCTCGCTCTTGTGGCGTGCACACACCTCGCAAGCGTTGACCCACCAGAAATGCCTGGTCAACGCCTCAGTGGTCTTGCGAATCCCTGGGTGACCCGCCAAAGGTGAGACGTGGCACCAATGAAAGGCCTTCTTTCTAAGAGCCTTGGTGGGAACGAACAACCTCTGCCTGTACAAGGGGAGCCCTTCTTGGATGGAGCGTACCCCCTCCTTGGCGCCCCACCTTTTCCACTCGTCCACAGAGCGACTACTTCGTATCTCTTCCAAGAACTCGTCCGCTCTCACGATACAGATCACCTTGGCGGGATCGATGATCGCCAGGGGGGCCGGTGTACCGCCCCCGTCCTTCAGCGCCTGTCTAGATAAGGCGTCGGCCTTCCTATTGTCGATGCCAGGCCGGAACGTAATGCTGAAGTCGAATTCCGCAAAAAAGAGTGTCCATCTCATTTGGCGCGGGGTTAAGTGCCGCGCGGTCTTCATATACAGCAGATTGCGGTGGTCCGAATACACCACTACCGGATGTTGAGCCCCCCACAGGTAGTGTCGCCACTCCTGAAAGGCCGTCTTTATTGCCAGGAGCTCTTTTTCGGCAATGGTGTAATTCACCTCTGCCTTGTCTAATTTCTTTGACAAATAGGCCACGGGGTGCAGCCATCCTGTAAGTTTGTCTCTTTGAGACAGCACTGCCCCTATTGCCTCCTCTGACGCATCCGCCTCCACTATAAACGGAACGTCGGTCTGTGGATGTCGGAGTATTGGTGCTGTGGTGAACGTAGTTTTCAAGTGTTCGAAAGCTGCTGTTGCTTCCGTTGTCCAGATGAAAGATACTCCTTTCCGTAGCAATCGAGTTATGGGTACCGCGATGTGTGAGAAATCCTGGATGAACCTGCGATAGTAATTTGCGAAGCCCAAAAAGCATTGTACATCCCGCACTGACTTAGGAGTGGGCCACTCATGTATTGCCAGTACCTTTATGTCGGACATGCTCAACCCTTCTGGCTTCAGGATCACCCCCAAGAACTCTACTGTGGTTACCCCAAACTCACATTTACTGAGTTTACAGTATAGCTGATTAGCTCTTAACTTTTCCAACACCAGCCTGACCTGCCGCGTGTGATCTTCCCCTGCCGCCGAGTAGATTAAAATATCATCTATGTATACCACTACAAAGATGTCCATGTACTCGCGCAGCACCTCATTTAGAAAGAACTGGAAAGCCGCCGGGGCGTTACAGAGCCCGAACGGCATTACCAAGTACTCGTATAGGCCAAACCTGGTTTTAAAAGCGGTTTTCCACTCGTCCCCTCGTTTGACCCTCACCAAATGGTACGCCCCACGAAGGTCCAACCTGGTATAGATCACTGCCTCCCGCACTTGATCCAACAGGACGCTGATCAGGGGCAATGGGTACCGGTTCCTTACTGTGTTTTTGTTCAACATCCTATAATCACAACAGGCCCTCAATTCCCCGTTGGCCTTAACTATAAAAAAGAGGGGCGACGCCGCAGGGGAGCGAGAAGGCCTGATGAATCCCAATGCCAGGTACCGATCAAGATAGTCTCGTAAGTGACGGGTTTCGTGCTCGGATAAAGCATACACCCTACATGATGGGACCACCGCCTCGTCCACCAAAGCAATTCTACAATCAAAAGGCCTATGCGGGGGAAGCCCCTCAGCCTGTTGTTTATTGAATACCTCAGCGTAATCTGCCAACGCCTCTGGTAATTGCACGTCTTTTTCTGCTGCAGTAGCCAGACAGAAGGGAACTGCTAGGGCAAGGGCACGTGAGCGAGGGACCTGCATACACTGTTCTGCACAACCCTCCGACAAGAACCGTACTGTACGCTCCTGCCAATTTACTGTTGGATTATGTAGTACAAACCAAGGCATCCCCAGGATTAGGTCATATTGTGGAGCAGCTATAATGTTGAATTCGATCTCCTCCTGATGCTGTCTGTCACCTTCTAATAAGGTCATCTTTAGAATCTTAGTGTGGAGAGTGATACGTCCTGATTTCAACGGTTCACCATCCACCACTAATACTTCCTCTGGGGATTCCCGCGGCACTACGTCTATGGACAGCGAGCTTACCAATCCGCTGTCGATGAAGTTGCCTGTTGCTCCTGAGTCCAACATGGCTCGTACCTGATGCTCCTGGACCCCTATTTCCAATCTAGCCTGCAAGACAATATGTGCTGCGGTGTCCGCAGACTTGGTATGAGTGAGGGAAGGTATCTGCCAGACCGTATCCTCCGGTCGTGTTGGGGCGCGCAACTCAGGGTTACTTGTGTCCGTCGCCATGGCCGAAACTGCCGCCTTCTTGCCTCTATACGGCATTGCAGGGTTCTTGGGCTTAGAAGGGCATTCCCGTACGAAATGCCCTTTTTTCCCACAATACATACAGAGCCCCAAGGCGCGGCGACTCTCTCTTTCAGACCGAGATAGGGCGGGTCTTACGGCCCCAACCTCCATGGGTTCATGAGCTATGGGAACCGGGTTCTGCTCTTTCCGGTGGCATCCCCCCGTAGCACCACTACCCTTGTATCTGTCTACTCCTCTTTCGGCCATGCGGCCGTCCAATCTCAAGACCAAATTCATTAGGGCAGCGCAGGTAGTCGGCTGCGGATCTATCTGTGCCACCACATCTTTTAGGTCTTCACTTGATAGAACAAGGACATTCTTTTTTCCTCCGGCCAGGAGGCCTCGGCTACTAACCGGGTGAAGGACGTGAGGTAGGTCACCAAATCACTCTTTCCTTGCCTCAAGGATAGCAACTCCTTGTCGGTACTAAACGTGGTGGTTCTTCTATCGAACACACCTTCTAACACGGCTCTGAAGGCTTCCCAGTCTGATAGGATGGCATCGTTATTCCGAACCAGAGGGACCGCCCATGACGCCGCGTCACCCACTAGATAAGAGATAGCGAAAGCCACTCTAGAGTGGTTGGAGGGAAAGGACGATGGTTTGCACGAAAAATGCAAGATTATTTGAGTCAGGAAGATCTGGATCTTCTGCGGGTCTCCCGCATATCTCTCAGGACTAGCCAAAGGGATAGGTGGGGGTACCGTCACATGTACTTGTTGTCCACTAGAGGACGCTACGTCAAAAGGGTTACGGGACAACTTATCCACTCTGTCTCGCAGCGCTGTGGATTCTAATCGTGAAGCTATCAGTTCCTGCTGAACTAAGGCCAAAGCCTGCACTACGTCTTCTAAGGACGTCATACCCAACACCCACCCCGGACCGGGAGGAGCACCTAACTTGGGTGCGTTATTCTGTCAGGTTGGAGCTCCTCAGGGTCCGGTTGATGTTAAATATGTCCACCTCCCGATATCCCCGGACTCCAACCAAAAGGTCACGGAGCCCAGAGGCGATCAGGTGAGGGAAGGAAAGGGGAAGGGTCAGCAGGGAAAGGGTTCTGAAATGACAAAGCAAATGCATACAAACCAAACACAATACAGTCTACTCTCAGTAGGTCTCACTAACGAGAGGTGTTTACTATGTCCCACACCTTCAAACATAAACAACCAAGAATTCAGCCTAACCAGGCCATAACAACCACAGTGCTTTTTAACGCCCTATCCATGTCTCAAACTAAAGCACACATCTGCTAGCGGATTCTAGGCAATACCGGCTTCCACGGTGAAAGCACCGACGCCAAGGAGTCCGGCGTTGTAGCGCTCCTTCACACAGTGAATATCAACACGCTAGGGTTCTACTCGTCACACCTAGCCTTCATACCCACGTAAGTCCCAAAGTCTCGCTATTTCTTATGGTATAACTCCTCCGAGCTTATGATATAGTTGCGCCTCCTTGGGCGCTGACAAAACGCAAGTGAGCTCCTCCGAGCTCGTAGGTTTGGAAGCTATCCAAACTCTGACAGCACGACTAAGCCAAGCCGCTGTCTGGCTAGAAAGGTCAGAAACGCGGGAGTGCCGCGGTAACGATATGGGGGCGGAGGGTATGTGAGCTCAGCCGAGCTCGGCCCACCGCGCTCACCTGCTACCCCTGGCTTCGCTCTGACTCCTCCTCCAACTCCCGCCGGGACGCCTAGCTCCGAACGACGGGGGCTGGACAAGGTCGTCGCGTCTCTCGCCTCTTTCCTCGGAAGGCACCTCCCGCCTGGACGCCAAGCTCCGATGGACGGGGGATGCAGATTTGGATTCAAAATAACGCACGCCTTCTGCCGTGCGCGACGTCCTCTATATAGACGCCTACTTCCTGGTGCTAGGGCTGCTGGGATTCGTAGTTTTTAGACGCTAGGCAGGCGCCAGGGTCCGCGATTCCTCACATAAAGTCCCCACCCCAGACCACAAATACCTCCTTCTTTAAGCGAGTATGTAAGTTATGTAGATGATGGCTCAAAGATTTCAATATTTCTTTGATCGACTCGGGAGTTGCGTTATTATAGAAATTCAATATAGCCATGCAAAGAGTACCTTCTATGTGCAAACTAATTATTTGATAGTAATGTTCAGTGACAATTGGTTCAATTTTCCCTATTTTCAAATAGTTTGAACTGTATTTGCACAAGCCCCCTTTAGCTCTGCCATATGGTGATGTAATAGCTGGAGTGTGGAAGGTTTTATAGCCACTTATGTGGATAGGGTCTATCGCCCAGGTTTCTTGTAGGCTAATGATATTAAAATTTCTCACAAACTCAATCCATGAAACGTGAGACACCTTAGATTTTAAGCCTGCTACATTACAAAACAATATCTGACACATATCCCCCTGTTCTTTACCACAATCATTACCCCTCCCTGTTGTAAAATTGGTTGAAATATGGTTAATTTGCTGGGGAGGAGATAAAATGGGTTCTATTGTACTATTATACAGCGCATCATATTCTATCAGTGCGATTTCTATCACGGTGGAACCATATAGAGTGTTTTTTTCATTGCTATGCAGCGATGCCAGTGGTCCCACGATGTATGACGTGCCCGCTCTGCTAGGTGTTACAGTATGCTGTTGTTCTCCCATTCGTGGTCAGTCAACTAATTCAAGATTGCTAAATGTCTCAAAACGATTGAAGGTAGGCACCTTAAACTGATGTCTCAGGCCCACTGGCTGAGGTTCCATAAAATTAGCAGCATTGTTGTTGCTCAGTGGTTGATAAAAGTAACCCAGTGGTACTACATTAACGCCCTGCCTTGTGATTGTGTAGCTTCCGGCTCTGTTCAGAATTAGTTATACTAATTGCGCTGTTTTAAATGACAACACCACGCAATCCCCAATCAAATTCTTTCGGCCTCTACCTACCCACATTACTCTCCTTGCCATCTTGAATTCTTCAAATAATCTCTCGGTTAAGCCCGTCCTGTTGCCCAAACAGTGTAACGATCTATTCCTTCAAAGCTTGCATGATTCTGGTGTCCCAGTCTGTAGTCTCGGAACGTTAGTTAGCACCACGACATAGGGTGTGGTGTCTGGTGGTAAATCCAGGTGTGTTTTATGTCATTCGCCTTCGTTGTCATTCAGGGAGCTAATGGTGTTACAATTGGGGCTTGGGGAGTGTGTGAGATTTATAGGATCTGAGGAAGTTATATTAGGGCGGGCCTCATGATTATTAGTAGGGGGGTTCTCAACTCTTTTCTGTGGTGCACGCACCGGATCTTTATTGCTATCATGGGCAGGGTAAGTAGCATGAGGTCTCAAGCTATTTTCTAGTTGGGCTAGTATGCGCATCTGTTGATTCCTGCACCGGATTCCGGACTTTAGATAGACATTTAGATAATGCCTCTTCCATTTTTCCGATTCTACATGTTAAGTTATCTAATGTAGCTCCAAGGAAAATATCCAAAGAGTCCAATTTGACTTTTATCTTGGCCACCTCATTCTGAGTATGTATGTTGGAGCTACCTGTGAAATTTTCTCTGCTCTCTAATTTTTGTGACTCTGAGGACGTGCCCTTTTTAGAGGCCTTTTTTCAGGCATTTAGAGGGGTTGCCCTAACTGGAGAGCCTTTATCCCCTATTGTATTAGGTAGTTTATCGGGGTTTCTTGCGCGCTTAGAGGGTGGTTGACTATCGTGCTCTTGGTTACTTCCTGATATATGCCCTGAAATATTTACAATGCACCCATTTGAGCTTTGCTGGGGTACATCGGTGAGTGGAACCACACACCCCTGTGATGTAACATCTATTGCCGTACCCCCACCCAAATCTGGGTTACCCATGCTCAATGACTCTTCTACGGTCATAATATGTTGTTCGATAGCACCCATAGCTCCCGTTAGGTAGTTGAGAAAAGTCTGGCGTGAGCGCACCTCAGATTTGGACTGCTTATTATTCTTAATGCTTGGTACTTTTCTTTTCCCCATTTCAAGCTATGTGGAGAAACAAATGCACGCAATGCACAGAAATGAAATGAAATCAGATAAAACCCTCCACAGTTCAAAAACAACACGTTAAGTCCGAAGTTTAACCCGAACAAAAATAAATGTTAACCTGTCATATAAACGTGCACATAAAAGTTAATATGCGTTTTCTCTGTGAGGGACGACGTAGATCATGGGTTCGATGACACAGTACCTTTTAACAGCGAGTCAAGAGCCGTGGCCCAGCCCAGTCTTCGCCCGGGCCGAGCACGGGCACGCCCCGCCCGAGTCCCGCACTGCGAGACGCAGCTTATGCTTTTATGAGGTCTGAGCCCCTCCAGGGTCCGTAGGTAAAGTGCGAAGTGCTGTGCAAAAGTTCAGGGACAGGCAGCAACCTCCGGTTCCCAGTCCGACGATCTCCCACGCTGCGGGACGCAGCTTGTGCTTTTATGAGGTCTGAGCCCCTCCAGGGGCCGTAGGTAAAGTGTGAAGTGCTGTGCAAAAGTTCAGGGACAGGCAGCAACCTCTGGTTCCCAGTCCGACGATCTCCCACGCTCCGGGATGCAGCTTGTGCTTTTATGAGGCCTGAGCCCCTCCAGGGGCTGTAGGTAAAGTGCGAAGTGCTGTGCAAAAGTTCAGGGACAGGCAGCAACCTCCGGTTCCCAGTCCGACAATCTGCCCCAAGCAGAGTGAATCACACCAGCAGTCATTTAATCCCTCGCCGAATGCCACCTGCAGCAATCCTCAATGGGGGACTCGGCTTATAAACCAGGGGGGACAAGAAATACCCCCACGTCGGTCCCACATTTCGGGGCCGAAGATCTGCAGAAATTGTCCCTCACGCCTCTGCCAAGAAACAGGCCTGCACCAGAGCCCATCCGTTGCAGTGCTCCGATCTCTGCTCAGCTCCTGAGGACGTGAAGAGAACAAAACAAAGGCCCCTATGCAGCTCACCGCACTCGGCGTGCACCGGAGTCCTCCCAGCACAGCACCGTGCCAAGCCGTCCACACGGGCCTCAGGTTACGCCCCGCAACTCCTCGGTGACCGTAGATTGACACACCGGGGACTGAGGGCCGCCCCGCACTAAAGCTTAGCATCCACGCCAGCTCTCACACAAAGTGGCTCCGGACGTCCTCACGGCCAGCACGTCCTCGCGGCCGTGGTGCGGAGCCGCGTCGCTGGATCTACGATACACAGTTAGTACAGTGTTACGAGTTATATGAGAGGTTTGCTTCCGAGCAAGTCTCTTTTATACGAGTCCTTGCTCCATCAATAGGTAAGTTAAATATGCCAATTTGGGGTATACACATTTTGTCATGTTAAAAGGAGAAGCACAGACACTTTGCCGCTGGTCAACAGAGGTGTAGTTCACAGAGTTCCAATCTGCGTACCTTATTCAATGACAAAGACCATAATCTCAGACAAGGTTCCATTAAAAGTGGTCTACCCTTTTATTACCAAGGATATTCCATGTTGGACCAATGCACTATGATTTTTCAAAGAACACAAAATCCGTTATAGGAAAAACGTACTATCTTAGATTATCATAACCAGATATGTGAGCTTCACATCAATCTGAATGAAAATGGAGTTGACTAGGACACATTCTTTCAACAGCGTCCGCTCCTCCCCACACCATGAACACCCAAACACTCCACTTGGAAAGAAAACAGTGCATAAGGCAAGGTCACCTCGACCATGACCTCGAATAAAGCTACCCCTACACTGACACTCTCTGAAATTTTGTCACGGACCAAAACTGCACCAGATAAACGAAACTCAATCTGAGTCTACACAGAATAAATTGACCACCCATGGATACGAGTAATTTGAGAAACGTGATTATTTGCCTCATAGATCATTACAGACACTTATTAGTCACAACAGCAAATTCTGTTATTCATACACAAAAAGGAACTGCTTGCCAAGAAACTGAAAATGACTGTCTGCAAACCATGCTACTCATTTATCTGGCAAGACCTCTCCTACCAGTAACTGCTCCCCAATACCACCAATGAAACCTCACTTGACACACTTACTTCTAAATAGACAAACATGCACAAAAACTCTAGTGCTTCGGAGCTTTTGTGTAGGAGATGCGTTCCAGACTTTTACCTTCAGAAAAAAAACTAGTTCTACTTATCCTACAACCTTTGTTTGATTCCATTCAACCAGACCGCCAGCAAGTACTGGCAACGCTAGGAGGTCTGGATTTAATGTGCTGGTCCATGCGAGCCGCCACTGCTTCGAAATTTCAATAAAATATGTGCTCCAGCAGTTTGGATCACATGAAGGTGCTTAACTAAGTTATCTGGAAGGCCCAAGTAAAAGGCATTTGCATAATCCAGCCTTGAAGTGACTAAAGCATGGATCACCCTACACTGGGCCTCAAATGGCAGTAACTTGAGGAATGTCTTAAGTGACTTAAGGGTAGAGAAGCAGGACCCTACCACCCTCGAAATTTGAGATTTAAAGGCACTTAATGGTCAAGTTTAATCCTAAATTCTTCACCAAGGGAGAGAGAGAGATCCCTAGGCCAACAATTATTTCACCAGTCAAAAGAGCCAAAGTCAAATAGTAGAACTTATGTTTTTTCTGAATTACCCTATAAGTTATTGCCCTGAATCCAAAAGAAAATTGCTCCTATACAAGCTTTAAAAATCCAAAGCAGACAGTTTGCTATTCTTACATATAAGAAGGAGTTGGGTATCATCTGCGTATGAAATTATCTTTATGCCAAAGTACTCCACCAGAGCAGCCTGGGAGAGGAGGAACATATATACCATATAAACATTGAACAATGTGGGGCTCAGAGATGAGCTCTGAGTTACTCCTAGTCTTAACGCTCTGGAGGAATAAGAATGGTTGGCCATCTAAAAACGTGTCCCCTATTATTTAGAAAGGATTTAATCCAATTCAAAGCCAAGCTTCTAACTCTAATGTTGTGAGACGTTGTAAAAGAATAGCATGGGAGACTGTATTGAAGCTGCTGACAGATTTAATAGAAACAGAACTGCACCTTTGTCCAATGTCCACTACCTGCACTGGGTAATAAAGAAATGGGTCTAACGTTGGTCAATAAAGACCTATCCGGTGAAGTGTTTTTAAAGGAGAGGAATGGCTTCCAGTCATGGAGAACTTGCACTGTTTCTAAAGATAGGTTCAAAAGCTGATTATAAACAAAATTGATAATCATTGCTGCCTACTCTAATAAAAACAGGAAGGCCTGGGTCAGAGGGAGAGCCTGACTTGGGGTTCAGAATGGCCTTATTGGACTCCTCCAATGTAATAGGTCTGGACTGAGCCAGAGTGCAAGAAGGGGGCGCAGGGCAGCTGATGTCCTCATTGTCACCACTGTCTGACCCAGGTAATGCCTTTGGGAATGGCGATGAGTTAGCTTTCAACAAAATCAGCTAATTTAGTGCACACATCTGGGGCGGCATTAATAGATAGGCTAACCGAGCGAGGTTGAAGAAAAATATTCACAACTTTAAAGCTCTCTTGTGGCTTATTGGCAGTTCCATGTGTTTTTCCCTCCAAAAAAGGAACTCTGTGTACCCTTATTTGCTAATTAATATTTCTTAAACACCAGCTGATAGTTGGCCTTGTCAGCCAGAAGATATTGTTTAAACCAAATTCTTTCCATTTTCTTACACTGCCTTTTCTACATGGCAAGCTGAGCCATGAATCACAGGGCGAGCTAGTTGGTTGCAACCAATGACCTACACACCAAGGGAGGTGGTAAATATGGCTGTTGGGGAAACTTCCCCTTTCTAATGTTTGTGGGGCAACCTCGGGGGACAGGGTGTGATATAGGGGACGACTGCCTGCTCCTCCTAAAATAATCACAAACAGGAAAATTATTTCTTTAAAAGCAGCAACAGTTCCTTTAAGTAACATGGCCTGCGTAAAAAACACAATGTTTCCCATTTGGGAAAGCAAACACAGGGGTGTTGGTCTGCTGTTTCCTGGAAGCCACCATCCCTGTGTTAGTAGACAAAACAAAGGTAGGGGGTGCCACAAATTGCAACCTGCCTACTTAATATTTATTAGGTAGGATGTTCTGTGACACACTGCGGCTAAAGATTTTGTAATACAACCTTCTACTGCAATAGTCACATCACAAAATCCGAGGCAAGTCACAAAATATCAGTGCGCAATTTGCAGCCACTTTTTGGGCCATGGTCTTAATACTTTAGGCCCTACATTTTAACATATGAGAGAAGAAAAGTGTGATAATACTACAGCAGTGTATTATCCATGCATATAAAGAATAACCTCAATTAATATATTGCATTTAACTAAGTACTGGCAATGAACATTCTGCAATAAGGGACATTAAGCTTTCACCATGTGACAAAAAATGCAATAAGAGTAGCTTTAGTCAACGACCACGCCATCAGCTATGTGCCTTCTTAGCAGGGGCAATCGGCGACATATAAAACGGTGGGGCGGTATATACATAAAAACAAACATGTACATTATGAAAGTCAGTTTCATTAAAAATGACAAAAAATAAAAAATACAACTTTCACTTACCTTATCCTGCAGCACGTCCTCGATGCTCTCAGTCCCTGATTACAGACACCTCTGAGCGCGACGTGATGTCATACAGCCATCTACTTTATCCAATCCAGAGGTGTCTGAATTGGATGGAGCAGCCTGCCTTAGTTCTCCAAAAGGCACTGGAGGCCTAAGACAGCAAGGTTGGAGAGGGTTGAATTGCATATGTTGGGTTGGCCATAGTTAGATAGTCAGCCAATGCACACTTCAAACAAAGGGGCCACTTGTCATTACTGCCAACCAGCAGCAATGACTCATTAGCCCCGCTCCATACTCCATTCAGCAGAGCGTAGAAAATAAAATAGTAATAAAATAATATATGTAATGAAAGGGACGAGGGCCACAGGACCAGGAGTAATGAAGATTCCTGGCAGGTGATAGGACATTACCCCCAGGTCCCTAGGTCCTCGTCCCATTCATAACTAATGGAGAATACCAAAGCCAGACAACCTGTCATCCGTATCCAAGAAAAAAACATCCTGGACACCATCTGCAATGCAGCACCCAAGCAAATGTAATCAAACCAGGTTCAGAAAAAAAGCAGACTTAGGAGCACACAGCCTGCAAAACACCTAATCCAAAACTCACATCCTCCCCCAACACATTCAGGAGACGATAATGGCGAACAAAAGTATTCAATTTAGCCCAGGTCACCGCCTGACACACCTCAGCAATGGACACCCCACGCAGTTCAGCCCAGGAGGCCACCACATCTCTTGTGGAACGACCTTGCACCCCAGCCAGTGGAGAAGAATCTGCCAGGGAATAAGCCAGCTCAATCACCTGCTACAACCACCAGCTAATGGACAGGGAGGACACCCTATCCCCCTTCGTAACCGACCTAAACAAAGCAAACAAGGCCTCAGACTTCTGAAAAGGCTTAGTGCGATCCAGATACAGCAAAAGAGTGTGTTTCACATCTAACAAGGTCCAGTCCAAGTCCCCTGAAGAGCCAGGAACCCCCACCAGGACCGGCAGAACCAGCTCCTGAGTCTTATGGAATTGGGACGCCACTTTAGGCACAAAAGAGGCATCCAACCACAAAACCACACTGAACTTGGAATAAAGACAAGTGAGGCTCCCTGGCCATGAGAGCACCCGACTCTCCAATTTACTGAGGCAAAGTGATAGCCACCAAAACAATCACTTTAAAAGTGACAAATTCAATGTCAACCAACTCCAATGGTTCGAAGGGGGCAACACCAGACCCTTCAACACCAAAGGCATATCCCACAATGGAAAATGTGGCTTCACCACAGGAGAAGTCAGAGAGAAACTGTGAAGCAACCAGATCATCAGCCCATCCACATCTGCCAGATTACCCCAGGGGAGCCCGAAAAGCCTTAATGGCAGCCCACTGGGCCCTCAACATCGAGACGGCCAGGAGCTTCTCAAAGCCCTCCCACAAAAATTGTAAGACACCCGTGAAAGAACACTCCAAGGGGGATAGAGCAAGAGATCCACAACAACGGCCAAAATTACCCCAATGACGCTCATCGGACTTCGGAGTGGACGGACAACGACTTTGCTGCATAGCAAGCGCTAGGTGTTGGGGCTGCTGCAACCTCCTCCTCTCAACTTCCAGACCGAGAGCCGGAGTTGCCGAAGAGCCAGTGCCGGGACACCCCACAGAGGGGGAGTAAAGCACAGCACCAACCAAGGACCCTGAACAGCCATTAGCCTGAGACAGGGGAACCAAGACTGACGGGGCAAAAAGGGCACCACCACAATCACCAACCTGGACTCGCCCCGAAGACGAGCCAGAAACTGGGTAACTAGAGCAATTGGAAGGAAAGCATACAACAGGCGGTCTGGCTTTTGTACCGTCAGACCATCCACCCCCCAGACCCCCACCTGATGAACCTGACAACAAAACCGAGGAACCTGAGCATTGTGTTGAGTAGCAAAAAGATCCAGAAAGGGTGCACCAAAATCCTACATACACCTGCTGAAACACCTCTCTGGTCAGACAAAGCTCAGGAGAAAAAGGGAAGAACCAGCTGAGGGCATCTGCCATCCCATTGTCCACCCCCATAAATAGACAGTCGCATGGCAGAAGGTGTTGCTCCACTCAAAGGAAAAAAGCCAAGCCCCCGCATCAAGGGACTGGGACCGAATCCCCCCTTGATTGTTCAAATAACCCACAGTGGCCTGGTTGTCAGAATGCAACAGCAAGGCTTGAAATCCTCCAGCAGCCCGGGACACAGCCATCAACTCCCTCCAATTGGAAGACCCCCACCCCCTCCCTCAGAGACCAGCGGGCCTGCAAGGACCTGTCCCCTGAGTCTCACCCAACCAAACATGCTGAAATTTGTCGTCAACACGGTACACCCCGCTCCAGATGGCACACCCGAGTCTACCACTCCAAATACAGGTAAACCCGGGGACAAAAGAAATTGTTGGAGCGAGGATCCCACACAGGCAGCAGATACAGACACGGATGGTGGTGGTGAAACCTGGCCTAAGGCACCAGAAACACTGACGCCGACATGTACCCCAACAACTGCAACCATAAGCGAACAGATAGACAGAAACACCCTATTGAGGTTGGTCTGGAACAGGGCCCCAATGAACATCCTGTCCTGAGAGGGCACCAGCTGACACATGTCCCGGTTAAGGAGAAACCCATGGGCCTTGAGCAAGGCACACGCTATCTCCAGATGCCCCAGGATCAGCAATTCCGATGGAGCATGGATGAGCCAATCATCCAGACACTGATACAATTGGATCCCTTGGAGAGGAAGGGCGGCCACTAGAGTGGCTACCACCTTGGTAAACACCCTGGGGGCCGACCTCAGGCCAAAATCGAAGGATCAGAAACTGGTAATGAACCCTCCGGATACAGAACCTCAGAGACTTCTGGCAGAGAGTATGAACGGGCACATGATAGTCCAAGGTGCACATCAGATGGTTCAGCAGCAGAGGGATAATCTGCCGCAGGGTCTCCATCTTGAAGGATAGATGCTAAACAAAGTGGTTCAGAACCTTCAAATCCATAACCAGCCAGAAGCCCCCCGTAGCCTTTGCCACCAGAAAAATTATTGAATTAAACCCCTCCCAACCTCCAAGGGGCGGACTTCCTGAATGGCACCCTTCAGTAACAGAGAATGAATTCCCTGTGCCAGAGCCACTTGCTTCATGGTTTTGGAAGGCCAAGGAGTGGGATGAATTTCAGATGCCAAAGGGACTTCCCCAAACTCGATCCTGTAGCTGTGATGCACAATGTCCAACACCTGGGCAATTGAAGAAGACGTATTCCATGTCTAGAAGAAGTGCGGGAGGCGGTCGCTGACCACAAATTCCTGCACCATGATATAGTCAGGAACGAGGTTTAAGAGGGGGGGGGGCTAGCCTTCCAGTCCTGCCTCGACCAGCAGCGAAGCGACCCTGAGCCTTGGGGAACTGCTTCCTGGATAAGGAGCAAAAAGGAGATTTGCACTTAAAGCACAGTCTCTCCACAGCCGTGTTCTTGAGGGAGGAGGAATGTTTCTTTTCCTTGAACAACTTATGTAATTTGTCCTCCAAATCGGCTCTGAACAATAAAGACCCATAAAAAGGCAACCTCAGTGTGGATGCTTTTTGGACAGAATCAGTCCGCCAGTCCTTAAGAACGATATTCCTCCGGCCAGCCACACAAGCCCCACGAGCAAGGGCCAAAACCCTGACCACATTGAGGGAAATATTCGAACGATATTCAACCTGGTACTTAATTTGATGCAGCAACTCAACACAGTCAGAGGCATCGTCAAGGATCTGAACAACACCTTGAGATCCATCAGCATGCGCCACATAAGTACCATAGATCCCAGCCTGAAGAACGAGATGATAACCGGAAGAAACCCTTCAATGGGAGGCATCCACCTTTTTATCCACCACATCCTTGATGACCGCATCTTCCATCAAGGAGGTCCGCCCCACCAGACGTGCTACAAAGGAATATATGGCAATGGCATCAGGAAGGTACTTCTGCATATCCTGCAAGGGGTACAATTTTGCCATGAAGCGGGGGAACATTTTCTTATCTGGGTCCTTCCATTCCCTTTTGAGAACCTCAGAAAAAAACTGATGCACAGGCACATCCAGTGGCGCAGTACTCTGGAACTGCCGTAACAAGCTTCCAGACGACATCAAAGGCATCTCCTTTTCTGGGAACCCATATTAGATTTTACATGCCTAATCAAGTCCGACAGCATGTCCCTGGACACACACTTCCCCTTCAGATCCTCAGGCCCCTGCTGCTCCTCCTCAAACCCTGAAGAAGAATGAGATCGAACAGAACCCCTCCCTTATGGCTTAGTAGAATCCCTCATTTCCAACAGCATCTCCCGGATCAACCTCCTCGGATTAGCATTCCCACCCTCCCTGCATTTAGGATGGGAAGGAGAAGAGCTTGAGGAACTAGAGACTGAAGAGGAAGTCTCTGCACCATGCTTTCTCTTCCTGGTATGCTCCTCCATCATCCGATATCAGTAGAACCACAGTAGAAAACACAAACTGGATCACAGGAACACCCGCTATGTGGTACTCACCCCAGGCAGAAATACCCTTCCATCTACAAAACTCTGAAGGCAACCTGCCCCTAGACCTGCCCAGGCATGCCTACTGCAACCGGTGCACCTGGACCGGGCCGATGGTCCTCAAATGTGAAACCGGAAGCCAAGCACCGCCAGAGCACACCATGTCTAGCTCCAGCTTGCCAACATGCCCACAACTCTTCCACCAGCACAGTCAGAAAACCAGGAACCGCCGGAACACACCCATTCCAGCTCTGAAGATCTAAACACCACCAGTGTTTTTCCAGGGGACCCGGCCTGCCAGCAGATGCTACCACGACCCGGAAGAACCCCAGCCCACAAGGGCAGGACTTCCTGATTCCTGATTCGACTCCCGGAAGGCCCGCAGGTCAGAAGACTCTCCATGTCGGAAAATGGCTGTGTCAGGAACACCGCTGCTCCCGTCCAGCAGGAGCAGCTCAGCCCTCGTCTATTTCTGATAAGACAGAAAAAAGAACAGAACAGCTGCTGGGTAAGTACAGTTTATGTACTCCCGGTGGGAGGGGATGGGGAAAGCTGTCCAGCAGTCATTTTTTTATTTTTTCTATCAGAGAGATATTAGATCTCTATTAGTTATGAATGGGACGCGGACCTAGGAACCTGGCAGTAATGCTCTTGTTTGTCCTTCCTGAAGGAACACTGTGTCCATGTAAATGGATATGTGGGCCTGGTCTAACAAAAGCATTCCATCATTTTCTTTGTTGCCCTTCAAAAGGTTTAGCTGTCAGATCCCTGGTATATATAGAAATAATTACAATATATGGCAGGTGTACATTCACGGTGTGACATCTTCAGAATTACTTCCACAAACTGTAAAAACGAAGAGCAATTTTAGCTGCTTGAGATGATGATGCAGTTGGCAGTAGTAGTTTTGCTATTGCTAATATTCTTTTTGCATTTGTCACCCGAGTGGGAAGGGTATGCCCAGACGTGGGTCCCGTGCTCTCCATGGCACTGGAGTCAAGCTATCCTGGCTCAAGAGGGCTGAAAGCTCGAAACCGGTCCTAGGATGCTTGTTTCCAGTCCAGGTAGGACCTGGCCTGGCAGTTCGGGCTGGACTGTTCCCATTGGGCACAGGGTCAAGATTTATTATCATATGGCTGGGTCCAAACTGGAATGACATGGTGTGATTACACATGATGAGCAAAAAAACGATGGATTTAGGCCCAGATCTCTCTACTGGGGTGAATGTCTGACATTGTTCTCCATTCTGTCCATCAATTGTTCTTTTTGCATTTGTCACCCAGAGTGGGACGCGTATGCCCAGACGTGGGTCCCGTGCTCTCCATGCCACTGGAGTCAAGCTATCCTGGCTGATGAGGGCTGAAAGCCCGAATCTGGTACTAGGATGCTTGTTTCCAGTCCAGAGAGGACCTGGCCTGGCAGTTCGGGCTGGACTGTTCCCATTGGGCGCAGGGTCAAGATTGATTTGCATATGGCTGGGTCCAAACTGGAATCGCAAGGTGAGCAAAAAAACGATGGATTTAGGCCCAGATCTGTGAACTGGGGTGAATGTATGACATTGTTGTGCATTCTGTCCATCATTTGTTCCTTTTGCATATTGATGAAAGAGCATGAATGCTGTAGTATCACCTGTACAAATCTTGCAGCAACAGATTTACACCAACAGTACTACCTGTGAGAGGTATATAAAACTAGAAGAATGCTGCTTGCAATAGGTTACACAACAGTGTAGAAGCATTATTACTATTGCACAAGGTATAATAATACTGTGTGACAGCAGCCACACCACCTGAACAGGTGAATGGAAACAGTTTTATGGCAGCCGTACTACTTGCTCCATTTGTACAAAAGCAGTCACCCTAGCATCACCAACAGTACAGGGTACCTTCATTATTATTTACTTTATTTTTTGAAGCCTTTGCATTATGTGGCACTAAAAGGTGCACTTCTCTATTCAGTAGTGAACATTGGGTGCCATGGGACCTGATGCTAGAAAGATAATGAAAGACAGCCGTATTTGGGGTGCAGTGGCCACTCACATCGCTGTTCCGAGGAGCCACTGCAACTGCTGCACTACTGATAGCTAGGCCCCTATTTTTATTCTTCACGCTGCATTAATATGTAAACATCACCTATGTTGACCTCAGTTTCCAGGGATGTCAGTTTGAAACTATCTACATTTTGCAATATTAAATGCTACTGACATCACAAAAGCGTATCTATTTCTCCTAGTTTGTTCTAGGCAATACTGAAACTTCAAAGCAAATAGCTGAATATTTCTCTGGCTGCCTTCTGTTTGGCGGTAGCTAAATTGGGAATGGACATTAATTACTTGACACTCAAACAGTATTATCTGTTTTAATTGGATTGTTGTTTCTTATGATGCAACTGAGATCTTAAAAACCACACAAATCACATGCACAAGGAGTCTACTGCTCCTATCCACTCACCAAAAATTATACTCATAGCAAGGATACTAGCCTAACTTCAATTTTGCAAAAAGCCCATATACTTTCATTTAGAAAATCCTAGTGAGTTGTGATTGTCAAAACATGTACATTGTAATTTATATGATTAGTTCATATTAGTACACTTGATGTTAACTAATTCTAGATTTTTATTTAAAAAAAATGTGCTAGAAAAGGTTACATTCTGCTTAAGTATATTTTAACTCCTAAACCATGCCCCAAAGCAAAAACATCCATGTTCCTCTCTGACATGTGATAATTGAGGAGTGCACAGAGCCGATTTTTGGGCACAACAGCTATGTGTGAATTGTAAATGGATTTATATTGCGCTTATAAGCAATGCAATCTCTGGTAGTGTAAACTTGAGAATTTTTATGTTTAACAGATGCAGGGCAGCCACAAGAGGCATGGTCAGCAGATGATGCCATAGACAGTCATCAGTTGTCAATCAAAATATTAATTATTCATACATTAGGCAGAAAACTATCCCTGCCATAAGTTAATTACTATTGGATGTGTCTACAGAAAGAATGAATGCAGCTGGATCATTAAATTAATGGCTTTAGGTAGGAACTGAATGTGGACCATGAGAAGCAAATATTTTTTTAGTATATGTTATAATGTTGTTGTCGTTAGAAAGAGTTATTAGTGGAAAGCTGTAAAGTTTATTCTTTTTGTTTTATCAAATTGTTTGCCACGCTCAGTAATTATGTATTAGAATTGTAAGTGTTAAAACAGTAAAACCCACAGGCAGATATAGAGTTTTGCAAATCAATTTTTGATTGGATTCTTGACTAAGGAATATGTTCCATTTCTTGGTTTATCATCGTTTCAAATATGAAATCTCAATGTCACTTGGAATGTCAAATATAGGAATAGTAATACTTCTATCTTTTGCATATTTCAACTTTTTTGGTAGCTATTTTTTATTGTGAAAATTAAATTTGTGGCACCTCACACATTGGATAACTGTATATGGTTTTTCTATATGAATTTTTAAATATGATTCAGGATATATAATTGGGTAATGAATCCCTTTCTTTACATGAACTAGGTACCTCCATTTGCAATATCTATTACATTTGAGGATCAATTGCTGGAGCTTTGGGGAGTTCTGCCTATTGAGATGCCATCAACCAAAATTATCTCATCATGATGTTATATTGAGGCTTGGTAGGTTTGGTTTGGTGAATAAAATACAAGTAGACTATGTTAAAAAGATCATTCTTATATCTTTCATTCAAGGTGGTCCAATTACTTTGGTGTATTGAACAGTTCATTTGTGTACATATTGTATGCTTTACCTTGCCATGTTACTTAGTAACATCACCCAAACATTGAATTACCTAGAATTCGCTGTGTTTGTATGCAGTATGTGTAAAGATTTTTTAATAGCAACATACATTTGTATATTTTTTGTATATTATTACGGGTATTTTTTTTTAATGCTGTCAGAATTCCTTTATTAATTGTGAAATTAATAAATCTACTTATGGCGAGGTATAGCTAATTTAATTTTTGGGAAATTTTACTACATAATATAGTAATGTAAAGCGTACAATACGTTACATATTAAAGTATTTCAGAATTGGGTTCAATCAGAAACTATAACTAAGATATTTGTAATGTTTGTGTAGCATGAAAGTGTTGTTGAACAAAAGTAGTAATCCCTAACTAGAACAAATATGTAGCCTTTTTTTGTATATTTGTTGGGTTTTTATGGCAATTATTAATTGCTTTTTGATTTTGTATTAAATATGTGAAAAAATCTTTTTTTGGGGGGGCTTTTTTGGGGCTACCTTTAAGTTGGCCAATTGGGAAATTAAATGGAAGTTATATAATAATGTGTCACCTTTACAAAGTTGTACTACTGATCAGTATTTTGGGTATAGCGGTTCAGTTGGGAAGTTTAGTGTGAATTTGTTTTATTTAGGGACATTCACTGGTACTGCGGTACTAATTCGGGAGTACCGTGGTACTCCAAGAATGTAACATTAAATCTAATAGGCTAAAAGAAGATCCTGCCAGCCATAAAGAAGCTTGATTCTTTGTTCTCTTGGTTGTCTTCTGGTGCAGAGGTCTACAGAAGTCTTCTATTGCTGCTGCATCCTCAGATTTTGTTATGCAGGAGTTTGGCAGAGATGGCTGTAAGTGTTCAACATGTTACAGCTGTTCTTGATCCTTTCGTGGGGGAAGAGTAGGAGATTGCTCAGTTGGAGGAGGCGTTAGACCGATGCAACAATTTAAAGGAGTCTGTTGTGTGGCAGTTCTTCTCTCTTCTACCGGGGGAGAAAAAAATGAATGCCCACAAGGTAACTTGTTGCCTGTGCAATAAAGTAATATCTCAGGCTGTGGGCAACAGTTTTCCCTCAGCACCAAGGGAATGTGCAAGCACTTGCGCTCCATGCATGCCACCCGTTTGGCATGTGCTGAGAGAAGGTGTGACCAGGTATTGCTGGAACTGGGCCAAGATGTTTCTAGTGTTTCTGGCAGAATAAGTTGCTTCAGCTTCGGGCATTCAGAGGCAACCAGCATCCCAGCCTTTTTCTTCTGCTCCAGGGACCATTCCAGCAGCTGGCTCTCAGGTTTCTGTCAACTGTCTTTGGCAGGAACATAATATCATTGAGCCATATGCGGGGAAAGCAACTTACTGTCTTGTATGCAACACAGTTATCTTTGCAAGGGAGAGCAATCTTAATATTCACTGTGAGATGGCTCTTGCTCACTGTTGTCCCTCCCTAGAACTCCTAGTTTGAAAAAAAAATATTTTTATTGTGAACTTGTGTTGAGACCTTATTGAATGCATTATGGTTTCTGATTTTTCTGGGTCACGCTGACCTACAGTTCCAATAAAAACAAAAAAAATAAAAACAACAAAAAGAAGAAAAGAAGTTCTTATTAGAATTATTTTCCACGTCATTTAAATAAAGGGTTGTGTGGTATCGCGAAATATTTATTTACAGGTACTGGAAGTAAGTGAATGCAATTACAAAGTAAACAAGAAGGTAAGTGTTTGGTAAGTATGTATAAAGACTGGAGTGATGTAGAATTAAGTAGTGTGCAGTGGAGCGATGTGCAGTCAAATAGTGTACAGTGTTCTGATGTACAGTACAGTGGCATATACTGAAGTGGCATAGAGTGGAATAGTATAGAGTGGAGTGTAGTTATGTACAGTGGAATAGCATACAGTACAGTGTGGTAGACTGGAGTACAATACAATGGTGTGTCATTCACTGTAGTGGCGTACAGTGGAATATCGTACATAGAAGTGCTGTAGAGTAAAGTGGCATACAGTGTAGTGGCATACAGTATAGTGAGGTCAAGTGTAGCAGCATATAGTATAGTGGCGGACAGTGGAATGGCGTATATTGGAGTAGCATGCAGTGTAGTGTGGTACAGTGGAATGGCATACAATGGAAAAGCATACAATGGAGTGACATAAAGGGGAGTGGCGTGCACTGTAGTGCCATACAGTGGGATACCGTAGAGTAGACTAGTGTACACTGAAATAGTGTACAGTTGAGTAGGTTACAGTCGAGTAGCGTACACTGCTGTGCTACACTTTGAAATACTATACAGTGGAGTGGGGTCCAGTGCAATAGCGTGGAGTCGCATACAGTGGAGTAGGGTGCAGTGGAGTAGGTTACAATATAATAGGTGCAGTGGAGTAGTGTTTAGAGGGGTGGGGTAAAATGGAGTGGCATAGAGTCAAAAAACGTAGAGTTAAGTGGTGTAGAATATAGTTGCGTAGAGTGGAATACTGTATATTGGAGTGGGACACAGTGGAGTGGCACTGAGTGCAGTAGCGTACATTGAAGTGGTGTAGAGTGGAATAGCTTATCGTAGCATCTTGTACAGTGTAGTCATATAGACTGGAGTGGCGTGCTATACAATAGCATACAGTGGAGTGCTGTACAGTGGAGTGGTGTACAGTGAAGTGGCATACAGTGGATTAGTGTGAACTGGACTGTTGTAGACTGGCATGGCATATAGTGAAAAAGCATACAGTGGAGTGGGCTAAAAGGGAGTGGCATACAGTTGATTGTGATACAGTGGAATAGCGTAGAGTACCATACATTAAAATAGTATACACTGAAGTAGCTTACACAGGAGTGAAGTACATTGCAGTGGCGTACATTGGAATAGTATGAAGTGAAGCGACATAGAGGGCAGTGGCATAGAGTGGTGTACAAAAGACTAGGGTACAGTAGAGTAGGTTGCAATGTAATAGTGTTACAATTAAGTACTGTACAGTGGAGTGGGGTACAGTAATGTGGCATAGAGTAGAAGAAGGTACAGTCCAGAGGCGTACAGTATAGCTCCATAAAGTGGAATACTTTATGTTTGAGTGGGATACAGTGGGGGTGGCATACAGTGGAGTAGTGTAAATTGAAGCAATATAAAGTGGCATAGCGTATAGTGAAGTGTTATACAGTCTAGTGGCGTACAGTTCAGTGACATAGAGTGGCGTACAATGGAGTAGGATGCAATGGATAACTGTAAAGTGGAGTGGGGTACAGTGCAGTGGCATGCAGGTGAATATTGTAGAGTTCAGTGGCATATAGTGTAGTTATGTAGAGTGGAATACTTTAAAGTGGAGTGGGATACAATAGAGTGGCTTAGAGTGGATTGGCATCAATTGGAGCGGTGTAGAGTGAAATAGCGAGTACTGGGGTGCTGTACAGTGTAGTTGTGTAGCGTGGAGTGGCATACAGTACAATACAATAGCTTAGAGTGGGCAGCTTTAGAGTGTAGTGGCATACAGTGGAGTGTGGTAGATTGAAATAGTAACAGTGCAGTATATTTCAGAAGTAATGGACTTCAGTTGTACTGTTTGTGCTATATTAGCATTCCAATGTTATTTTAAATTAATCAGCATGCTTCTTTGAAGTATTAGATGTTAAATAGAAGATCATTTTGTGTTACATTTGCAATCCTATACTGTATGGGTTAATAATATTCTATAACCTTACATTCTACTGAAATAGTTGTATGTAGTGAGTAGTATGGTAAAAGTTAACAGTCCAATTTTTGTATGAATAAATGGCCTTGACTTGTACTGATTAAGCTATGTTACCAGCTCAATGTCATATTAAACCAATCAGCATGCTTCTTTTAAAAGTATATTATGTTACAACCCACATCATTGAATGGTACATTTCTGACACTATTGTATATTGGTTAATAGGTTCATATGCCCTTCAATTCAACTTAAATAGCTGTATCTACTCAGAAGTAGGTTAAAAGTCTAGACTTACTAAGAATCAATGGGCTTCAATTGTACTGTTTGGGCTATGTTACCAGCTCACTCTCATACTTAGCAAATCAGCATGGTTCTTTCAGAAGTATAATATGTGACAAACAGGATCATTTGGCAGTGGTGTAGGGTATTATCTAAAAGTTTCACTTCACTCCATTCAGTACCTGCTTCTTAAAGGCATTAGGTTGTGGTAAATGAATATGCTTCATGTGTGGATAATTGGACACAGCTATAATTTTTGCTCAAGTGAGTTTGCCTAAAGAAGAGGAATACATCATAGTGTAGGTATACAAAATGTTAATATCAGATAGGTGGGGGGAAGGAGGTTTAAGGAGAAATAACACAGTACCTCTAATTTTATCACTTTGTGATTTTCAGCATCCCCATGTCATCATTATTTATTGTGGAGGCAATGTTATTGGTCACCTAACAGGAGAAAGAATTGAAATTGACATGAAAGCAACTTTTACATCTTTGATAAGTTTATTTCCTAACACCCATTTTGTGTATTTGAATATTTCTCAAAGGATCCAGTGGAAATACTCTTTACTAAATGCTACAAAATATGAATAAAACCACAGACATAGCATCTAAATGGTGTCTGCATTCCTAAAGATTCACATCATGTCCTCCATATGTCATCTCAACTTTTGGTTTTCAGATACATCTCTTTATCGTGCTGAGGGAGTTCATTTCACTACAACTTACAATTACATCTTTATTACCAACATGCGCCAACTAATTCTACAGCATATGTAAATTCCCTATATTTAGTTATAACAGAAGGCTCTTTAAAGAGCCAACCTAACAGGAGCCCTTATATATGTCAATAAGTATGGGTTATTCCTTTTAAAAATTGTTTTCAGTACTGCAATACTCTCTACAGTCTCACACAGCCATGCCGCCCTACTCCATACATTAAAAAAAATCATTACATCTCCAAACTTTTAACTGTAAATAAGGCAACTACAGCAACCTTAGTCCCATTACAACTTTACAGTCATTAAGCATTTCTTAATACAACATTTCACAGTGTATTATAAAACACAGTAAAAGTGCTGTGTAAAACAACATGGCTGCAATAAGGTTTCTCGTGTGGTCATGTAATATATATAATTGTGAGATTTCACAGTCCTGAAAAAATTCTATGAATGAAATGTGTTGGTCATATATTGTTTTAAAGAAGTTTATAATACAGAAGACCTATGAAAAACAATGCTCAAGTGTTATTATATTGCATTTAATTAAGTAACTGAATTTTGATTTAGTGCTTTTTTTGCTCCAGCAGCAGCATCATTGATAGATGGATGCTCTTTGGGGGTGTACACCAATTCGTTACCCGGGACTGATTTGCAAATGCTGTTCTTTTTGCCTTAGTTGCTTTGTAAATTGCTTAGATTGTCCGGAATTGGTGATGTTTCAACCATGGCCCCAGGGTCCTCCCATACCTTAGGGCTTTCCTATCTGTGATGTGCTACAGCATCACTGGGAATGGTAGCTCCTGGCACTTTAGCTTAGCCCTGCAGTTCCTGGGGCTACATGAACATCAGCTTCCCACTCCTTTCTCAATCGGTTACAGAGTTAGGAAAGGGTGAAACAAAAATGTATGAAACCAAAACCTGGCACTTACAATTGTGCATGTTCAACGTTTCAGTCTCCTGCTACAGCTTTGTATCTGCCCCAAGGTGTAAAGGCGAACCAGGAGTTGGAATTGACCTGCAGAGGCATCTGAGGCAAGTTAAAAAAGAAATTTTTAATGTAGTGTGTCTGTAGGTAAGATTGTGCATGTATGAGAGAGAGAGTTAGAGAATGTGTGTGTATGTGTGGCCATGTGTGTTTAAGTGAAATGATGTGAGTGAGAGTAAGAATGAGTGCATGATAGTGGTTGTGAGTGAGTCAGAATGAGTGAAAGTAACAGTGACTGCAAATGAATGATAGTGAGTATGAATGAGTAAAAATGAGTTCAGGGGAGTGTGAGTAAAAATGAGCGTGAGTGAGAATGAGTGAGAATTAGTGACAGTGGGTCTAATTCACAGAGATAAACTTCAACTTTGCTGTATGTTTACTTTTTGGGGGATTCACAAATTATGAGTTAATAGTATGTTTATGACAGCGGAGAACTCCTCACATAAAAAGATAGGACAGGTGAGTGCAACTATGACTGAGAATAAGGGAGAACAAATGAGAGGAAGAATGAGGTCAAGTAGGTGAGGAACTATGAGTGAATGAAGTTTTTACAATATGCTCACTTAATGTAACCTCGTTGACAGAAACTGGTAAATTTCCACTCTGTGATCACGGACTGTGAGAAATGAAGGTGCAGGCACAGAAAATTCGCCTTATCACAAGAAAGCTTGATTGGGTCCTTGGGCATTGAAAGCTAAGAAAAGTAATTAGTGCAAGCATTGTTCAGCCATTTGTGAAAGATCCTCCATTTTACGTACTCTAAAGCTGCTTTTGCAAAAGTGCTTGCAGTGACTAAAACCTAATTTCCCATTTTCCCTGCTTACAAATGTTAGAATGCAGGTGCAAGATGTAACCAGAATGTGGCTTGGGGTGGCTAGGCTGTTTGTACAAAGTAATGTTGATTGCTTCGACTGAGGGCCTTGAAACTGAGATAAGTAACTTACTACAAGGTATAGAGTTTGTGCCAAAATGCTTAACAGTTAAAATCATGGTTTTGCTTCTCCAGAGTTGAAATTAGGCAGCTGCATGCACTAGATGATTGAGCAAGTCAAATGTATTTTAATGTAGAGTCTCATGTAATAAAAGGACTAACGCAACCCAATGAAGCAGAATACGTTGGCAGTTTGGCTAACTGTGTGTTTGCACTCGAGCTTTTGGCAAGTAAACTTTGCTCTTTGTTATACCACAACTGTGCATTGACTGTTTATTTAATTTCAGATAAGTATGCATACACACAAACAAGAGAAAATGCAGGTTTTATTAGGTTGGCACAACATAAAAGGACCCAACTCCACGAGCCAACTTAGAAGTCAATCTTTTTCACTTTACTCGCAACAATTCAACAAAAAGTATTACACTCTACCACTTTCAAAGATCACCAGCCCCCACTGCCTAAAGGGGAATTACTACAATTTTTACTCCTCCGAATGTCACGTGATGTGTTTAGAGTTTTGCCCCTTACTGTTATTTATGAGATCCCCACCCACAAATATGGGTTACTTGTTTTAATGTGTGAAGTGTCTAAACAAGTATCTGTAAGACTTTTTCAGGTGGTCTTCAAATTTTACTATTTTCCGACATGTATGAGAGGAAATTATGCTCTTTCTAACCACAATTTGAAGTTAGTAAATTGTGGGTGGGACTGACCCACACAAATTACACCTCCATGGATTGCCCTGAGTTACTGTTTTTAAATAAATGTTTAATTGATAGGGTTATGTGAATGTTAGCTAACCCCAGGTGCAAACACTGCAGTGTCCGTCATGGAAAATTGTTATCATTTTGGTTCTTTACAATCTTGGTTAATTTGGTTCAACATTTCTGCATTCTTGGCCCCACAATGTACCTAGCATACATGTGGGCTACTGTTTTTATACGATAAGTACGATTATAGCCATGGTTCGGTGTTTCATGGACATTCTTCATAAAATAAGTTGTGGGATACACACAGGCTCCTCCTCTCTGAATTTACCTTGGTCTCTAATTTTTAAAAATGTCTGAGGATCACAAGATTTACTGTTTGCCATCCTACATAAAGTTCAAATCCTAAGAAATCCTCTTTGGAAAATGCTACCATTTTTGCTGCTCAGAATATCACTTGTGCTTTAAAATTAGCAGGTACTGAGTACCAGCACTATTAAATGTTCATTTCAAGCACTAACGTCATGTGACATTGTTGCAGTTTTGATCACTTCCTAGTGATATGTGGAACATAAGATGCTAGGATGCTTAGAATTTGCTGCAAATTCCTATGTTTTTCGGCACATAACAAAAGGACATTGTGTTTTGTAGACACTGTTTAACATTTATAGAATACCCAGAATAACAAATAGAGTTGAGACCCATACAAGCCAGAACTCCATGAATTCTCTTCTGTCTCTAGTTTTTCAAAATGTCTGAAATTTGCATGGTTCTTGAATATAAGTGGGTCGCCGGCCCAAATACTGGATGTCCTATCCTTGAGAAATTTCTACCAGTTCTTCTTCTCAGAACGTCACTTGACATGGTTGCTGTTTTGGCTTGTACCTCTTTCATACGATGTGCCAACTCACACCTGCGGAAGATCATTTTTATCTGGAGAAGAGTGGGCATACATTATTGGGAGATGCTTGCAGTTGGCCATAATTTCTGATGTTTTCTCATGCCTAAATATGAGAAAATAGTTTTATTAGCAATATTTTCATGTTAGCTAAGCATTACAGTTAACAAAAGGCAAGGTAGTTGGATCCACGTACACCACAAAACATGTGTATTTGTAAAGCACACATTCACCCATAGGCATCTTGGTGCTGAATAATAGATGTTTATTGTTACCCAACAGTACTCATTTTATCAACCTCAGATGGATGACAGGCTAAGTGGACCCACCAGGATTCAAACCTGTGACCATGAGGTCAAACACAGACCCCTGTAGAAGATGCATTAGTTAACTGAGCCACCAAATTCGGGTTTAGGTTTAAAAAAACCTAGCTGATACCTAAGTTCTATTCATGCTGTTTTTCATTTCCAAGTGATTCATGATTGCCACTCAATAGAAAAACATTGTAAATCATAGCTTGGTTTTTGGCTCTGGGTAGCATGTGTTTTTGGATAAAATAGAAAAGGTATCTCTTAGCTACTAAAATAGTCTGGAAAACATACAAGTATTTCACTTCTTAGGATTGGCCATCAATACAAATGTTGCATATGTAATCTCGATATTGTTGTAACTATATTCTGTCCCATTGATCTTCAGGACTTGATATTCCCGGGATACACCCCCTTATTTAAACTTTTACTGAATTCTAACTTTGTTTAATCCTTTTTACACAGAAAAGTATGACTATTACGACATGATCATCTGAGCTAACCACCAGGGCCGTTTCTACCATTAGGCAAGAGTAGGTGGCCGCCTAGGGCGGCAAAAGGGGGAATTATTTTTTGATTTGAAATCAAAAAATGAAAAAATTGAGCAAATATGGGGAGAGGGGGAGGGGACGGTATTTTTCAATTCTCGCCTAGGGCGGCAAAACACCTGGAAACAGCCCTGCTAACCACGTTAATGCGCAGTGTTTTATATAATTTCGAAATAGATAAATATATGCATAAATAAACACCAATGGATACTGAAAGGGGTTCATGAATAATAACATGAAATTGGAAACACAATCTGTATGAAGCAAATATTCAGTTTTCTTATTTTAAACTAACATGTTTCGCAACAATACAGTTGTTCAACAAGCAATTCTAAAAAAACTCAACAACTCTGCTAGTAAACCTAATACTTCAATGTTTGTCATCAAATCAATTTGCTTTAATCCACTAAATCTAACAATATTTTATGAAGATGGCTTCTCATAATAATGATTCCAGTGAATCCACACAGACAATACATTTCTATGTAGGAAGACATTAAGTTCTGTCAGGACTGAAGGCTTCAAAATATACACAATTTGTATTTGCTATTTACTAGCATCAAACATACTGAAATGCAACAGGTTTAGCTTTTTAGAGTGTTATGCTTCAGTGTGGTTTGTTGATGCCTGCACGACGCATCTCTCCAACACACGCTCTTCACCGCGCTTGCCTCCAGTCACTGCCTGCACGCTGCATGTCTCCCCAAGTAACAGTCTACATGATGCTTCTCCCCAGAAACTGCCAGCCTGATGTATCTGCCCAACTCATGGTCTGCACTATGCTTCTCCCCAGCCACTGCCAGCCCGATGCATCTCCCCAATGCATTGTCTGCACGATGCTTCTCTCCAGTCACTGCCAGCCCGATGCATCTCCCCAATGCATTGTCTACACAATGCTTCTCTCCAGTCACTGCCAGTCCGATGCATCTGCCCAACTCGTGATCTGCATGATGCTGCTACCCAGTCACTGCCAGCCCAATGCATCTCCTCAATGCATTGTCTGCACAATGCTCCTCCCCAGTCACTGCCAGCCTGATGCATCTCTCCAATGCATGTACTGCACGATGCTTCTCCCCAGTCACTGCCAGCCCGATGCATCTCTCCAACTCATGGTCTGCACAATGCTTCTCCCCAGTCACTGTCAGCCAGATGCATCTCCCCAATGCATGTTCTACATGATGCTTCTCCCCAGTCACTGTCAGCCCGATGCATCTCCCCAATGCATGTTCTGCATGATGCTTCTCCCCAGTCACTGCCAGCCCGATCCATCTCTCCAACTCATGGTCTGCATAATGCTTCTCCCCAGTCACTGCCAACCTGATGAATCTCCCCAACGCATTGTCTGCACGATGCTTCTCTCCAGCAACGGCACACAGACAGCATCTCTACCCAGTGTGCAGTCTGCATGAAATCTCTCCCCAGACATTGCCTGCCCGTTCATGTGCCTAACTTATGGTCTGCACCATGCTTGCCTCCAGTCACTGCCTGCAAGCTGCATCTCGCTCCAAGTAACAGTCTACACAATACTTCTCCCCAGTCACTGCCAGCCCTATGTATCTGCCCGACTCATGATCTGCATGATGCTGCTACCCATTCACTGCCAGCCCGATGCATCTCCCCAATGCATTGTCTGCACTATGCTCCTCCCCAGTCACTGCCAGCCCGATGTATCTGCCCAACTCATGGTCTGCACTATGCTTCTACCCAGCCACTGCCAGCCAGATGCATCTCCCCAATGCATTGCCTGCAAAATGCTTCTCCCCAGTCACTGCCACCCGGATGTGTCTGCCTAACTCGTGATCTGCATGATGCTTCTTCCCAGTCACTGTTAGCCCGATGCATCTCCCCAATGTATTGTCTGCACGATACTCCTCCCCAGTTACTGCCAGCCCGATGTATCTGCCCAACTAATGATCTGCATGATGCTGCTACCAAGTCACTGCCAGCCCGATTAATCTCCCCAATGCATTGTCTGCATGATGCTTCTCCCCAAGTCACTGACAGCCCTATGCATCTCTCCAACTCATGGTCTGCACGATGCTTCTCCTCAGTCACTTCCTGCTTGGTGCAGCTCCCCAACTCACCATCTGCACCATGCTTCTCTTCAGTCTCTGCCTGCACAGTTCATCTCCCCCACTTATAGTCTGCACCATGCTTCTCCCAAGTCATTGCTTGAGGGCTCCAATTCCCCAACTCCCCAGCCACTGACTGCCTGGTGCATCTCCCGAACTCACGATTTGCACAATGCTTTGCTCCAGTCACTGTCTATACGCTGGATCTTTCCCCAACTCAAAGTCTGCACGATACTTCTCCCCATTAAGTACCTGTCCTGTTCATCTCCCCAAATCATGTTCTGCGCCAAGCTTCTCCCTAGTCAGCACCCCCTTGGTGCATCTCCAGAGCATACGTTCTACACATGCTTCTCCTCAGTCACTGCATGTGTGGTGCTTTTCTCCCACCCACGTTCTGCATGATATTTCTCCCCAGTCACTTCATGTGTGGTGCAGCTCTCCTATGCACGGTCTGCATGATGTTTCTCCTCAGTCACTGCGTATGTGGTGCAGTTCTCCCACCCACGGTCTGCATGATGTTTCTCCCCAGTCACCTCATGTGTGGTGCAGCTCTCCTACGAACGGTCTGCATGATGTTTCTCCTCAGTCACTGCGTGTGTGGTGCAGCTCTCCTACGCATGGTCTGCATGATGTTTCTCCTCAGTCACTGCGTGTGTGGTGCAGTTCTCCCACCCACGGTTCTGCATGATGTTTCTCCCCAGTCACTTCATGTGTGGTGCAGATCTCCTACACACGTTCTGCATGATGTTTCTCCCCAGTCACTTTGTGTGTGGTGCAGCTCTCCTACGCACGGTCTGCATGATGTCTCTCCTCAGTCACTGCATGTGTGGTGCAGTTCTCCCACCCACGGTCTGCATGAAGTTTCTCCTCAGTCACTTTGTGTGGGGTGCAGTTCTCCTACCCATGGTCTGCATGATGTTTCTCCTCAGTCACTGCGTGTGTGGTGTAGATCTCCCACCCACAGTCTGCATGATGTTTCTCTTCAGTCACTGCGTGTGTGGTGCAGTTCTCCCACCCACGGTCTGCATGATGTTTCTCCCCAGTCACTTTGTGTGTGGTGCAGCTCTCCCACCCACGGTCTGCATGATGTCTCTCCTCAGTCACTGCATGTGTTGTGCAGTTCTCCCACCCACGGTCTGCATGAAGTTTCTCCTCAGTCACTTTGTGTGTGGTGCAGTTCTCCTACCCATGGTCTGCATGATGTTTCTCCTAAGTCACTTCATGTGTGGTGCAGCTCTCCTACACACGTTCTGCATGATGTTTCTCCCCAGTCACTGCGTGTGTGGTGCAGTTCTCCCACCCACGGTCTGCATGATGTTTCTCCCCAGTCACTTTGTGTGTGGTGCAGCTCTCCCACCCACAGTCTGCATGATGTCTCTCCTCAGTCACTGCATGTGTGGTGCAGTTCTCCCACCCACGGTCTGCATGAAGTTTCTCCTCAGTTACTGCGTGTGTGGTGCAGCTCTCCTACGCACAATCTGCATGATGTTTCTCCTAAGTCACTTCATGTGTGGTGCAGCTCTCCTACACACGTTCTGCATGATGTTTCTCCCCAGTCACTTTGTGTGTGGTGCAGCTCTCCTACGCACAGTCTGCATGATGCTTCTCCCCAGTAACTGCTTGTGTGGTGCAGCTCTCCCACGCACAATCTGCATAATGTTTCTTCCCAGTCACTGCCTTCCAAGTGCACCTCCGTAGCTGCGCGATTTTAAACCCAAATACTGCAGCCATTTTGCATGACAAGTTGCTTCAGTTTCTCTCCTGTGAATTTTTTTCACGCCTGTGGTTTTGGTGCATTGCTCTCTCAAACAATATTCCAAAACACTCTTTCATGTAATGTAGTTATTTTTTTTCCCCACTTATTATTCCAGTGTATATTGTCGTGAGTTTCCAAAAAATCCACTTTTTTAAAAGCCCCCACTCAACTGAACAATTTTATGAATAAATATTCCAGTATTCTGTAGGTTACTTAACCCTAAATTTAGAACCTTCCGGTGCATTTAAAACATGTACAGTGTAACTTGATCCCCAATTTCTATTCATTTTGTACTTCATTGACAAGTAATGCCACACAATTGAAAATCATTGCAGGTCATTAGTCGATTGTTACTCGGGTAGCATTTGTATGAGGACAAACTAAAAAATCCGAGGTACTAAAAGAGTCTGGAGAACATACAAGTATGTCACTTTCTTAGATAGGCCTTTAGTACAAGCGTTACCGAGTCCAATGCTCATTTTATTGGGGAAACCTGTTCCGTTGCACACCTCTTCTCGACAGTAAGGGGGTGGGGGAGGGCCGAGTTGTGTTATTGGGGCCCCGCGCGTGCAGCGCGTAAATAAGAGACAGACATGGTATTGCGGTTGGGCGCGAACTGACGAGCGTTCGCCGGCCCCTTTATTTATATATACGCGCTCACGCCTGTCGATGCAATGCCGATTGCGCTCTAGCCGGAGGCTAGAGCGCTAACTGTAACATCCCTCTATAACTCGGTCCTCGACAACAGTTCAAACATTATTCCGCAGCGTCACTTACTTGGCACGCAAAGTCTCTCAACCGGCTGCTGGGTCTGGGGTTCTCTCTCAGCACATTCCTCGAGGTCCCCCGAGGGGCCGGGGTTTGGGTTGTTGGTGTTGCCCTTTGCCCTGGTTCACCACCTGGGCTCTCGGTCTCATTCGGGTCCGATCTGGGGCACCCTGGGGGACGGGGCTGGGTATGCTGGCTGGGAGGGCCCCGGGGTCGTGTTCTTCTTCGACCTCGGCGGTTCCATAGTCGTCCACGGGTTACCTCACCACTTTGAACCACGATATGTTCCGGGTGACCAGCTCTCCTCCTCGTCGTGCCGTCACCATGGTTCCTTGCCGGTCGACCACTCTCCAGTGGCCCTTTTCGTATCTTGTCTTGAATTTTCCCCTGGGCCGTCGTTCTCTTAGAATTACTGTATCTCCGGCTTGGACCTCCCTGGGCGCGGCTCTCCGCGCCTTACTGACTTTGTCGTTTTGCTCTTGGCGCCTCTGAAACGCCCTCTCTTCGTCGAAGGGTGGGGCTGTCCAGCCTGGAGCGACTGGTAGCCCATCTCTCCGAGTTCCATTGAACAGCAAAGTCCATGGTGCTTGACGGGTTGAGCAGTGGGGGGTGCTGCGATACTCTCCCAGAAACCGCTGCAATTCTCGCTCAGGGTCTAGCTGCTCGGACGCAGCGATGCGCAGCATTTTATTGATGGTGCGCATGAGCTGCTCTACCTCTCCATTGGCTTGTGGCCACTGGGGGTGATGCGCCGATGGCGGATGCCGTGTGATTGTAGGAATTCTTCGAATTCGTGTCCTTGGAACGGGGGCCCGTTGTCGCTCCGCAGTTCTTCTGGGCACCCGAACATTCCAAACACCTTTTCCAGGGCTGGGCCTACGTGCGTGAAGGCAGTGGACGGCAACGCTTCGGCTATCGGGTACTTCGAGTAGCTGTCGATGATCACTAGCGTGACTCGCCCGTCGGGCAGGCTCCCGAAGTCCACACTGATTTTCTCCCACGGGCATCATCCATGTTCCTCAGTTATGATGGGGGCTGGCGGCTGGGCTCTGCTGGTTATCTGGCATGGCTGGCAGCTGCGAACTGCGTCGTCTACGCACTCATCCATGCTCGGGAACCAGACTTACTCCCTCATTCGAGCTTTCATCTTTTCCGTCCCTTGATGTCCTTTGTGTGCCAGCTGCGTTGCCCTTGTCCTGAGGGCGGCCGGAATAACAATTCTGGAGCCTCGGAGCATGAGTCCCCCTCTGGTCACACTCAGCTCATGCCGTATCCGCCACATGTGCTGGAGGTCATTCATCTCTTCGCTGGTCCATGAGTTAGCTGTTTGTAGGAACTGCTGCCAGGTTCCTTATAGGATTGTGTTTTTGACCTTGACCCTTACTGGGTCTCGTCTGGCTGTTTCCAAGATCTCCTCCAGCGTCAGCGCCCGGGGACACGTCAGGGCAGCCACTATGTCCAAATGACCTTCGACCTCCTCTTCTTCATCCATTGGCGTAGGCTTGCTACTGGTCTTGGGGTGCCAGGACAGGAAGTCTGCCGGATTTCTGGATCCTGGCCTGTATACCACGCTCAGGTGGTACTGTTGGAGGTTGATGGCCCATCGCTCTATCCGTGGAGGCGGGTGGGGCGCTGTCCCTCGGAAGAGTGGTACTAGCGGTTGATGGTCTGTCACTACTGTGAACGGGTGCCCGCACACATACAGGTGGAAATGGCGGCAGCTCCATCGGATTGCCAGAGCTTCACGCTCGATTTGTGAGTAGCGTTTCTCCATGTCCGTTAGGGCCTTGCTGGCGTACGCTAGAGCTGCCCACTGCCCTGGTCCTTTCTCTTGCGTCAGGACCGCTCCTAGCCCTATGGGGCTGGCGTCCACTAGGATCTCGGTTCTCTTCCCTGGGTCAAAGTAGACCAGTGTGGTCTGGTCTAGGAGAGCTTCCTTGATCGCTTGGAATGCTGTCTCTTCTGCGACTGTCCATTGCCACATCACATCTGTCTTGGTGAGGTGTCTGAGAGGTTCGTCAAGGGTGGCCAGGTTCGGGATGAACCGTCCACAGTAAGTGGCCATACCCAGAAAGCTGCAAACCTCCACCACTGATGACGTGGCTGCGGCCGCTTTGATGGCGTGTGACTTCCGGGGGTCCACTTGGATGCCTTCCTTGGTGAAGACATAGCCGAAGAATTCGATTGTTTGCTGAAACAGCTGGCACTTATCTCGGTGTAGGGTGACGCCATGTTCCTGCAGACGTGACAGTGTGGCCCGGACGTGCTTGTAATGTTCATCCACCGTCTTGGAGTATATGAGGATATCGTCGCTCACGTTTAAGACACCAGGCAGGCCGAGCAGAATGTCTTTGATGGTGTTTTGGAAAATTTCTGCTGCCGATGAGATTCCGAAATTTATCCGCTTGTATCGTCTCAATCCCAGATGCGTGCTAAATGTGGTGATGTATCGGCTCTCTGAGCTGATGGTATCCGGCGCTTAAGTTTAATTTGGAAAACCATCGCGCTCCGTTTAGATCGGATACGATATCATCCATGGTAGGCGTGATATGCCTTTCCCGTTTGATGGCCTTATTTGGGAGGCGCATATCAATGCACAGCCGGATCTTCCCTGGCTGGAGGGGTTTCTCAGCTATCACCATTGGCGATACCCATGGTGTGGGTCCTGTAACCTTCTCGATTACTCCCTGTTCCTCTAGCCTCTGGAGCTCTTCCTCTACTAACGGGCGTAGGTGGAATGGTATCTGCCTGTGTCGGAGGGCTGTTGGTGTTACTGAGGGGTCAATGTGGATGCGTATTGGCGGCCTTTTGATCTTCCCCAGCCCTGAGAATAGGCTTTTGAAGGTCTCCAGCAGGTCTTCGACTTGTTTGTCCTGGACTTTCCTGAGGAACGCAATTAGTCCGAGATCCTCCGCCACGTGTCCGCTAAGTAGTGTGTCTACTTCTTGGTCTATGACGTGGATGTCAATGACAATTTCCGACTTTTCTGAGCGCACTGCTACTGTCATCTTGCCTTTCAGAGGTAGCGGCGTGTCGCCCCCGTAGGCGTAGATTTTGTCCTTGGAGGGCCGGAGTTCCGGTCTTGGACTGAGACGGTTGTATTGCTGTACGCCCATCACCGTTACGGACGCGCCCGTGTCAATCACTGCGTTTACTTCTGACCCAGCTACGAGTATGTCACATCGTGGCTGCGGTCGCCTAGTGCTCTTTAGGGCTTTGGTGAACGATATTAGGTATGTTTCCCCATCATCGTCAGAGTCTGTGTCAGAGTCTTGGTAGTCTCTGGTCTTCTCACTTCTTGACTTTGGCTGTGACGACAGCGACGTGTGCGACAGTTGCCTCACCATCTTCCACTGCGGCCTGTCCCGTCCATTCCCGCTTTTCTGCATCTTCCTCCGGCAGACAGACGCAAAATGGTTATCAATGCCACAGTTCGTGCATGTCTTTCCTCTCGCTGGGCATGCTTTGATTGGGTGGTCTTCATACCCGCAGTAGCCACACTGCCTGGCTTGTGCAGGGGGTCACCGGTCACGGGGTCTCTGTGGCCCTTCCTTCGCTCGCACCGCATCCGTCTTCTCGGTTTTCACCTCAACGCTCTTGTCTGTCCCTGTGACCAAGGCCTGGTCCATTTCTTCAGCTCTCCCAGCTGATAGATCATGTGTCCTGGCTAGGACGAGGATATCATTTATCGGGATGTTAGCTTGACGGAGTATTAATCCTCGTAGCGTCTTGCTCCGAATTCCCAGTATCAGCTGTGCCCTGATTTCTTCCTTGGCTCTGTCTCCTACGAGGTTGGTGTCTGCGAGGGCTCTTAGCCTCGTGTGGAAAGCATCCACAGACTCACCTTCGCGCTGCTTTGCTTGGCGGAGTTTAAAATGCTCGTAGTCTGGATTGACCTGGGGGTCAAAGTGCGCGTTCAGGGCCACCACCGCCGCCGTGTAGTCGTCGGGGTTCCCCGTGTTCGGCAGGTGTTTGAATAGGAGATATACTTCCTCCCCTGTGTAGTGTAGGAGGAGGGACCTTTTCACCGCCCCATCCGTCTCCCTGGATCCGATAAAGTAGTTTTCCAGTCTGCTTAGCCAGGTCTGCCATCGCGGCGCAGCTGTCGTGGGGTCAGCGGCTTCGCTGAATGGGGGTAGGACCCCTGAAGGGGGGTGATGAGGCAGCACCCTCGCTAGGTCGGGCTGTTCAGTGAAGCTCATGGTGGCGCGGGACCACGTGCCTGCTGCGTCAGCAACAGTGCGCTGTGTGCCACTGGTCCTTGGTGCCTCTTTCCAGGCTGCTTCGCCCCTTTCCACTGCCAGGTGGCCCACCTGCAGGGTGTGTTGCACTGTGGCCCGTAGTGTGGGTCCCCACGAAGGTATTGTGTGTCTTCTTGGCTCCGCAGCCAGTGGACGTGCCGATCAGCTATTTCCCCGCTTGAAAGGAGGGCAGGGGCCCACCTTCGTCGCCAGTGTTCCGTTGCACACCTCTGCTCGACAGTAAGGGGGCGGGGGAGGGCCGAGTTATGGTATCGGGGCCCCGCGCAGCGCGTAAATAAGAGACAGACGCGGTATTGCGGTTGGGCGCGAACTGCCGAGCGTTCGCCCGCCCCTTTATTTATATATACGCGCTCACGCCTGTCGACGTGAGCGCAAGTCGCGCAATGCCGATCGCGCTCTAGCCGGAGGCTAGAGCGTTAACTGTAACATAACCCTTGCCTAATCTAGACCAAGGATCCCTTCCGGTTGAAGTGAACTAGAGCTCTTGCGTTATTTCCATCGATATCTAACTTCCGTTAATCCTTCCCACTTAGACTATCACTTTTTCCAAAGGATAATAACTTTTTATAAAATTGCAAAATAAACAAAGCCAGACATAAATAAACGTGCATGGATATGTAAGACGTTCACCAGCAATGGACAAAAAGTTAAAAAAAACACCTATATGGGCTGTATGTTACTTTTTCTTATTTTAAACCAACTTGTTTGAAGAAATTGCTTGTGTTAAACAAGTAATCATGCTAAAAGGACGTCGTCACTCAGCTAGTAAAATAATAATCCAGTGTTTGGCAGCAAATCAATTCGCTTTAAGCCACTCAGTCTAACAGTATTGTATGAAAGATGGTTTCTCATACTAATTAATCCAGTGACTCCACACTGACAATGAATTGCTTTGTAGGCTGACATTAAGTTATGTCAAGACCGGAGGCGTCATAACATGCACAAACATTTTTTAATACTTGCCAGCATCAAATAAAAACAAACATTAGTAAATGCAACAAGTTTGGCTTTTTTTTATACTCCAAAGTGGTGGTCAGATGCATACATGGTGCATCTTCCCTACCCACCATGTGCACCATGCTTCTTCCCAGTCAGTGTATACCCAGTGCATCCCGCCAACTTGTGGTCTGCACTACGCTTCTCCGTAGTCACTCCCTGACCGGTTCATTTTCCCAACTCATAGTACACAGGATGCTTCTCACCAGTCACTGTCTGCTCACTGCATCACCCCAACTCAGAGTGTGCAGGATGCCCCGCCCACTCGCTGAGTCTCTCCCCAACTCACGGTCTGCACCCTGCTTCTCCCCAGTTACTGCTTGACTTGTGCAGTTCTACAACTCACGGTCTGCGTATTCTTCTCCCCAGTTACTGCCTGTATGAAGCTTCTCCCCAACTCACGGTCTGTACCCTGCTTCTCCCCAGTTACTGCTTTACTTGTGCAGTTCTACAACTCACGGTCTGCGTGATCTTCTCCCCAGTCACTGCCTGTATGAAGCTTCTCCCCAACTCACGGTCTGTACCCTGCTTCTCCCCAGTTACTGCTCGACTTGTGCAGCTCTCCAACTCACGGTCTGCGTATTCTTCTCCCCAGTCACTGCCTGTATGAAGCTTCTCCCCAACTCATGGTCTGTACCCTGGTTCTCCCCAGTCACTGCTTGACTTGTGCAGCTCTCCAACTCACGGTCTGCATTATTCTTCTCACCCGTCACTGCCTGTATGAAGCTTCTCCCCAACTCATGGTCTGTACCCTGCTTCTCTCCAGTCACTGCTTGACTTGTGCAGCTCTCCAACTCACGGTCTGCATTATTCTTCTCCCCGTCACTGATTGTATGAAGCTTCTCCCCAACTCATGGTCTGTACCCTACTTCTCCCCAGTTACTGCTTGACCTGTGCAGTTCTACAACTCACGGTCTGCGTATTCTTCACCCCAGTCACTGCCTGTATGAAGCTTCTCCCCAACTCACGGTCTGTACCCTGCTTCTCCCCAGTTACTGCTTGACTTGTGCAGCTCTCCAACTCATGGTCTGCATTATTATTCTCCCCAGTCACTGCCTGTATGAAGCTTCTCCCCAACTCACGGTCTGTACCCTGCTTCTCCCCAGTCACTGCTTGACTTGTGCAGCGCTTCAACTCACGGTCTGCGTATTCTTCTCCCCAGTAACTACCTGTATGAAGCAATCACAAGAGGCGTTTTCCTCTGTCTATGAACAATGCAGCACGTATGGAAAGAGGAAAAACAAGGAGGAATAAAGATATTTCTCTTCATTGTGTCTCCCTCTAGGGGAGGCGTACCTTTTTGGCACTGTCTCAGACTTCCAATTTCTAGGAAATCTGGGGCAGGGTCAAAAAGCCATGGATGTTGTTGGGAACGCTCCCAGCAACACCCATGGAAAGCCCCTTTCACACAGTTTTCTGCCTGAAAGGGCCATATATTTATAAGGACATGAAAAGCAACGTAATGTGGCTTTCCGTGGCCTTCTCATTATGCAAGTGGCATATAGCACCACTGGAACGCCAAAAAAGTGACGTCCTGGTGGCGCAATGGTGCCGGTAGGGCCTCATAAATGAGGCTCTCAGTAACTGACCCTTTAAAGTTCACAAAATATTCCTTCAAAAGCTGCCATGTCTTTTTCATTGACCCGGATCACGAGAGTCCCTTATTTCAATTGTTGATAATGATAATTATTTCACAAATGGAAACGAATGTGGCATCGAGTCTGACACACCCTTGATAAAACAAGCTATTATACGGATTGTTCTGCACCATGCTTTTATCCTGTCTATTTAATGGGAATTTACTTTGAATGGTGCCTTTCTTCAGGATGATGTAACCATCAGCAGCAAGGATTTCTGGGAGAGTCCCATGGTTATGCTTTTGAGCAAGATCTTTTGCCCAAATTTTACTAACTGACGTAGGGGCATATTAACAAGGCGGCGCTATAAAATTATCGCCGCTTTTGCGGCCGTTTTCTGCTGAAAAGCGGCGATAATTTTATCGCCTTATCAGCAAAGACACGCTATCACGTGTTTTGCTGACTTAGCGCCCGTTTCCAGCACGCCTAACTTTGCATCGCTAATGAGATGCAAAGTAGGCGTGGCTGTGAAATCAACCAGGGAAAATATTAACAAGGAAGGGTAGCGATTATTTAAATCGTGTTAAGTATGCCTTAACGCAGGAATTTAACGTCTGTTAAATTCCTGACTAAGGCATACTTAACATGGGGGGTGGATTCTGCGGCTAAGACCACAGGCCCTATCATCTAGGATCCACACTATCTCTGGAATTTTTATCGCCTCACCGATGCACGTTGTTGATAACGCGCTAACCGGGCGATAAATTCCAGAGATAGCCGGCAATAAGTATGCAAGCGGTAAGCGCGCTTTGCGATATTTATTGCCGGCCCTTGTTAATATGCCCCGTAGTGAGTTCCTGCTTCTTCTAAATGGTGTCTAGGTTGGCAAGTAGCATTCATTACAACAGAGGAGTGGTCCTCTTTGAGATGGGCTTCAACAGCGAGGAGTGACTATCTATTGAAGTGAATTGGAGGAAGAGAGGAAAGTGAGATTGGCAGTTTCTGCGTCTGAGGAGGGTAAACCAGACAGCTGAATTAAATACTTGATATCTGTATAATTAAACTTCAAGTTTTTGTCCTCCTATGGGTGTTCAGCTGCCAATCCCTGAAAGTCTTATTTTTACTGCCTGTATCCATTCTAAACAGGGTGAATCAGCAGCGATAGCATCATGATTGTTGTTTATTTTTCGTTTAAGACCTTGTTGTTATCCAGCAATACTTGTAATTGACTTTTAAAAAGTTGTCATGTGACATGCTGCTGCCTACGTGCCCATAATTGAAATAAACATCTAACAATGTCACTCCACAAAGAGTTTAATTCTAGGGCCTTATATTGGAATGCACTTGTTCAAGGGAGTGTATGGTCACCAATCCCAGCATGTAATTGACCTACATTTAGTTTGATGAGACAACGCAAGCCCTTATATGGGATTTACAAGGCTACGCAAAGCCCCCCTGCGTTTCTCTGGATGGGTTAGAAAATCCAGAGTAATGCAAGGCAACGCATACCACTGGCTTGTATTATCAAGCGTTAAGGAGATGTCCCATGGGTGGAGTATGGGCGTTCCCATGCATCCACCCAGGGATTTTGATCAAATCCCAGATTTACTAAGGCCAGTAAACCTGGGATTGTGTCGGTGGTGTAACAAGGAGAAATATCTTTTATTCTCTGTGTTACTTCGTCTTTGTGTGCGAGCTGCATTCTGCAGCACACATACAAAGAGGAAAATGCATCTAAGGATTGTTTTTGTGAAGGAAGTACTTCTTCATTTACAAATAGAATCCTGCCTGGAATGCAGGCCCCCTTGTACCATGGCCAAGGGTGCCTGATTTGGTGCTAGGCTGCCACAAATGTGACTGTGCTAGGAGACAGAAGAAATGCACCTTATGTTAGTAGATAAGGTGCACTTCCGCTGTTTCCCTTTCACTGAAAATGTTTGTAAGTCTACCCCTATTTTATATAAGGAATGTAGGGGCAAATTTACAAGCCCCTTACGCCAGATTTGCGCTGCTGTTGCGTCACTTTTGTGACGCAGCGGCGGCGCAAATCCAGCACCATGCTGCGGGCTATTTACAACGTGACGCATCTAGGGAGATGCGTCACGTTGTAAAGCCCTGCGCCACATGTGGGCGTTCCTGCACAGGGGGGTGGTCCGGCGCAGGAATCTACAAGATTTCACTCAGTCACTTTTACGGCCATGCTGCGTCAAAACCCTGTGCCTGCTTGAAGCAGGCGTAAGGAATTGACACAGCCTGTTGAGAATAGGGGCACCCCGAGCCTTGCTGGAGCTGCGTCGCGCTTGCGACGCGGCTCCAGCAATGTGCCGCCTTTCCGCGGGGGGATGCGACATGCATCTGCCCATCTGTGCGCCACGGTGCGTCGCATTGTAATGCCGCCTCAGTGGTGGCGCACGGGTAGGAAGATGCGTCGCAACTCTTCTGGCGCATCCCTGCTGATTAGCAGAGATGTGCCAGAAGTAGTAAATCTGCCCCGTAATTTCTAAGTGAGATGGCTATATCTTTGATGCAGGAAATAAAAGGCAGGTAACAAGGAGTAATAGTTTGTAAGAAACTAGGACAGTGGTCGGGAGAAAGGAAAAGGGTGCATATGAAAAAGGAAGAAGTGAAGGAGAATGGATAGGTGGAGGAATTAGAGAAAATGGAAAGGAATGGGGATGAAGGGGTTAAAAAGGAATGACACAGAAAGACTGCGAGAGTTGCACCTACATGAAGGAAGATGGAAGGAACAAGTTAGTAAATATCAAATAATAATGAAATTATGATATACAAGGCAAAAGGAAATGATGGAGACAGAGAAAGTCAAGGTGAATAAAAATTAAAAAGAGAATAAAGTGCAAAACATCTAGCTGTATCCCACTCATTCCTGATTTGATATTCACAGCACCTAAAAAGGACAAAGGGCTCGATTTATTGTTTGGCGGTCGGGCCATCCTACGTCAGGGCGATGGATTATTTTACTTTGTCACCTTGGCAGAGGTCCCAACTGCCAAGTTTAGAAATGTTTGTTGGCCCAACTGACATTTATGCTTGAGAGGAACTGCTCTCAATGCCGTGCCTGACAATGCATTGTTTTTATTTATTTTTTATTTTCAAAACCAAAATTCCAAAGTGAGATCTCATCTACTTTCCTTCCTATAATTAATCAATCAATGTCTAGCTACATCTATGTGTCTGTCCATTATTATCTTTCTTTATCGACCTCTCTTCTATCTATCTATCTATCTATCTATCTATCTATCTATCTATCTATCTATCTATCTATCTATCTATCCATTTACCCATCTGTTAATTAATTTGTTTTTTTGTTTTTACCTATCTGAATGTTATGCTATTGAAAAAAAAATACTGTTTTATTCCTGTATTATCTCTTTGCCCATGTAAAGCGCTCTGATACCCCCGGGCCTAGCCAGCACTATATAAAACCTTTCAAATAAATAAATAAATCTAGCTATCTATCTGGTGGTCAGTCAAAATATAAATTTTTAAATATCGACCTACATTAATATCGAGTTTTTAATATTGTAGGGACAGAATATCGAAGTCAAGAATATCGTTGACTAGAATATCGACCCCAAGGTAAGTAATATCCTTTTTTTAAATATCGAAGTAAGTAATATCGTAAATAAAAATATCGTTGTCAATAATATCTAATTTTTTTAGTGTTATGTATTTTAGTATGTATTTTATATGTCTGTTAAACTTTTTTTATTGTACTTTCATAAATTTTAAAATAAATGTTTAGAAATTAGTAACTTTGTTAAAGTAAATTTTGCTTGTTAGTATCAGAGAGGGTTGTGGGTTTATAGGGGAATAGGGTGGGAAGTAATTTATTTATAAATAATTAATTATTATGTTTTTATTAATTGGTATTGCTTGTTAATTAATTGTTAATTAATTATTAATTGGTAATTAATTTTGATTAATTAGTTAATTATATTAATTATAAAAAATGTATTAATACTTGTTATTTATTGTTATTGTTAATTGATCTATTGTTAATTAATCATTAATTGGTGATTACTTATTAATTGGTAATTCATATTTATTAATTAGTTAATTTATAATATTAATTATGATTAATGTATTATTAATTGTTATTAATTGATTAATTGATAGTTAAATTAATTGTGTTTCTTTGTATGTGTAGTGTGTTGTGTGTTAAAGGGGGAATAGTGTGTGTTGTAATTTAATGTTATTTAATTAAATATTAATTTTAATGTATTGGTATTTATTAATAATTCTTTTATAAATTAATTATTATGTTATTTTTTTATAAAAAATTATATAATTGATAAGTATGTTAATTTAACCCCTACGCTATCCAGCGCTTTCCCTACTGTTGCACTCTCTGGAGTGGGAATAGTAATTTTTACCCCTACGCTATCCAACGCTTTCCCTACTGTTGCACTCACTGGAGTAGGAATAGTAATTTTTACCCCTGCGCTATCCAGCGCTTTCCCTACTGTTGCACTCTCTGTAGTTGGAATAGTAATTTTTACCCCTACGCTATCCGACGCTTTCCCTACTGTTGCACTCACTGGAGTGTGAATAGTAATTTTTACCCCTACGCTATCCAACGCTTTCTGTACGGTTGCACTCACTGGAGTGGTAATAGTAATTTTTCCCCTACGCTATCCAGCGCTTTCCCTACTTTTGCACTCACTGGAGTAGGAATAGTAATTTTTAACCCTACGCCATCCAGCGCTTTCCCTACTGTGGCACTCTCTGGAGTGGGAATAGAAATTTTTACCCCTACGCTATCCAACACTTTCCCTACTGTTGCACTCACTGGAGTGGGAATAGTAATTTTTACCCCTACGCTATCCAGCGCTTTCCCTACTGTTGCACTCTCTGGAGTTGGAATAGTAATTTTTACCCCTACGCTATCCAACGCTTTCTGTACAGTTGCACTCACTGGAGTAGGAATAGTAATTTTTCCCCTACGCTATCCAGCGCTTTCCCTACTGTTGCACTCTCTGGAGTTGGAATAGTAATTGTTACCCCTACGCTATCCAACACTTTCCGTACTGTTGCACTCACTGGAGTGGGAATAGTAATTTTTACCCCTACGCTATCCAACGCTTTCCGTACTGTTGCACCCACTGGAGTGGGAATAGTAATTTTTCCCCTACGCTATCCAGTGCTTTCCCTACTGTTGCACTCTTTGGAGTTGGAATAGTAATTCTTACCCCTATGCTATCCAGTGCTTTCCCTACTGTTGCACTCTCTGGAGTTGGAATAGTAATTCTTACCCCTATGCTATCCAGTGCTTTCCCTACTGTTGCACTCTCTGGAGTTGGAATAGTAATTTTTACCCCTACGCTATCCAACGCTTTCTGTACTGTTGCACTCACTGGAGTAGGAATAGTAATTTTTCCCCTACGCTATCCAGCGCTTTCCCTACTGTTGCACTCTCTGGAGTTGGAATAGTAATTGTTACCCCTACGCTATCCAACACTTTCCGTACTGTTGCACTCACTGGAGTGGGAATAGTAATTTTTACCCCTACGCTATCCAACGCTTTCCGTACTGTTGCACCCACTGGAGTGGGAATAGTAATTTTTCCCCTACGCTATCCAGTGCTTTCCCTACTGTTGCACTCTCTGGAGTTGGAATAGTAATTCTTACCCCTATGCTATCCAGTGCTTTCCCTACTGTTGCACTCTCTGGAGTTGGAATAGTAATTTTTACCCCTACGCTATGCAACACTTTCCCTACTGTTGCAATATGTGGAGTAAGTATATATTTTAATTTATATGTAGATGTTTAATTAATTTTAATATTATATGTATTAGTTATTATTTTTAAATATGTTTTAAAATATGCTATATTTTTTTTAATTATATGTATGATTTACTTATTTTTATATTATTATTAATACATTTAAAAAAACGATATTTTTAACATCGATATTTTTTCACGATATTTTTTTACTTACTTTTATGTAGATAGGACTTCGATATTTTTGACTTCAATATTTCTGTGTCGATATTTTTGTAGGTCGATTTTCTGTCTGTCGATATTTTGTCAGACATTCTATCTATCTATCTATCTATCTATCTATCTATCTATCTATCTATCTATCTATCTATCTATCTATCTATCTATCTATCTATCTATCTATCTATCTATCTGTTCTCTTTCTGTCTCCACTTGTCTGACTCTTTATCTGTCTGTCTAGTTTTTTTTCGATCCATCCTTACACCAGACAGCAGTCTCAGCCCTCCTGGAATGGACCAGTTACTTTTCTTCAGGTGGAGGACAAACTGGGAACAGACTGGGAACAGAAATTTTTTAATATTTTGAATGATGTTATTTTTAGAAAGTAGATCATAATAAAACAGAAAAGAGATAAAAACACAACTTTAGATTGTGGCCCTCCGGATGGGCGGAGTGACACCTGAAGAAAGACGTGGGTCGATCACTGCACGTCTTCTGTGGTGCACGCAGCAGTATGTGGCTAGCATGTGTGTAAACAATGCAAGCTGCTCCAGGCCTTTCTCTCTTTTTCGCCGGCCACCAGAAGCAGACACGGCCTGCCTGCTCACGTCCGAGGATGGAAACGTGACGCTAGCTTGTAAGAGCACGCGGCCTTCGAGACAACTGCATGAACAGGATCTTGGGGTTGGGAAACTAATTGACTTTTTATTTAGCGGATTTTCAAAATTGAAATTGAAATTGAAGCCTTTTGAAAGATGTCTGCGTGTGAAGTTGATAATTTGACCAGCCATCACTGTGGCTGCTGGTGTCCAGATGTCAGCCTTAACGTTTCTAGGCAAAAAATAGACGTGTATTGCAGCTCCATGGGGATATAATGGGATATATCATTGTCAGTTGAATAACAAAACAATAACATAAATTGTAGAAAAACAAATGTAATGTGTGTGGGAAATTACAATTCAAATCATATGTGCTTTGCATTGTTTCTTTCTTTATTTACAAGCGGGTTTACATAGCGCATAGGCACTGTAAAGAATGAAGGCGCTTTACAACAGAATAAGAATGATGACAATATCATCCTACATCGAAGTAATGAATGTTGAAACAGGTGGCTTGGGGTGAAGGGAGCAGGAAATGTGGACTGGAAGAGCTGAGGGGATTAATTAGGAAAACAGACCAATGTGACGAGGAGGGAGACCGATGCAATGACATAATTAAAGGAAGAACAGGAGGAGAGAGCACCTCTGGGGTCCAGGGAAGGGGGAACACAAGGAGTGCAGCTGGTTTGCGGATAGGAGATGCACATTTAGGGACAGATCTATATTGAAGATGCGCCACTTTTACGCCGCCGTTGCGTCACTTTTGTGACGCAGCGGCGGTGTAAACCCTGCGCCACGTTGCGCCATATTTACATCGTGACGCATTTATGGAGATGCGTCACGATGTAAAGCCCTGCGCCACGTTAAACCTGCGTCAGGTTTCACGTGGGCGTGTCCACAGAGGGGGGGGCGTTCCGTCGCAGGAACGCCCCTGAAAAGTGACTCAGTCAAATCTATAAGATTTGACTGAGTCACTTTCCCAACGCTGATGCGCCAAAACCCTGCGCCTGCTTGAAGCAGGCGTAAGGCTTGACGCACTATGTTAGGGATAGGGTAGGTTGGAACAGTGCTGGAGTTGCGTCGCGCTTGCGACGCAACTGAAGCACTGCGCCAACCTAACGCCATCGGATGCGTCACGCATCTGTTTATTCCTGCGCCATGATGCGCCGCATTGTAAATGCGGCGCATTATGTGTGGCGCAAGGGTAAACTTGCGTGACGCATCATTCCTGGCGCATCCTTGCTGATTTGCAGGGATGCGCCAGGAAACATAAATCTGCCCCTTAGAGTCTTTGGGTGACATGCAGTCTGAAAAGATAGCTCATTAGATGATGACTGCTTGACAAAGGGGTGGGTTTAGTCCTGAGGTCAACGGAAGAGAGGTTCACAGCCGAGTAGCCACTCCTGAGAAGGACTGATGCTCGAGGTGAGCGGCTTCAAAGCTTGGGGTTTCCAGAAGAAGTTTGTTTTTGCTTCTGAGACCTCTGAACTTCCCTGATGATTTGAGGAAGTTAGAAAACTAGAGTAGCGAATTGAAGTGGGCTGTTTTGCAGGCTAAAAACTATACAAAAAGTCATGGATGGAATGCTTGAATCTTATCCACAGTAGTTACTCTGAGCCGCATCCCAGTCCACTGTTTTTTGCTCACCATGCCACCTCAGCTTAGACACTGCCATATGCAAATCAGTCTTGAGGCTGCTCCAATAGGAACAGTCCAGCCTGAACTGCCTGGCCAGGTCCTCCATCTGTGGGCTAGGTATCCCAGGATAAAATGTATCCTAGCCTCAACAGGAAGCCAGTGTAACTCGATGAGCATTGGAGTAATCTGGTTGAACTTCCAGGTGGATGAGAAGTCTAGCAGTGGAGTGACGTACAGTTTTCAGTAGCAGGAGAGAAGACAGTGGTAGGTCACCTTGCTTTAGAGACATAAACATTTTATGACATTGCCAGCATGTTTTAGATTTTCTCAATGCAACAACAAAAATACAAATCCTTATGCAAACCAAATAAGGCTTCTAATCGCTTTAAATTTACAGCTGACAAACTGGTTGACGTTGTTTATGAATGGAAACACAACGTGCATAGGTGGAAATACTAGACGTTGAAATCCCATACTAGAAAATACAAAATTACAATTCGAGGCACTAAACCTTTGAGAAGAAATACAGTTTACCAAAATGTCGCCATGAATAATTGAAGTGTGGTACATAAGCCTTAGAGCCCAATTGCAAACACCCTGGTGATCCCGAACCAATGCCATTGAGATTTTGAGATGTGCCGTGTGCATGCATCTTGCGATTCTGGATGCTGAAACCAAATTCCAGATGATATACCAGGGAATACTCAGGAATGGCCCAGTTACTTACCGGTAATCTTCATTACTCCAAGTATAGTCTTCCTCGCCACATGACTAACAAAGTGAGCTTCAGCTCCACACCAGAACCCTCCAAAGCAAAAAGTCAGCCTCCCATGCCTCCCATCCCTTCCCAATATGGCCGACCCATTACACCCTTGACCTCTATAAGAGGTGGGCCGGCCCAACCCATCAGCCTGAAACTACCAAGCACAAACATGAAGCTGATAGCCAGACAGGGAGGGAGGGATGGGAACTCATGTGGTGAGGAAGACTATAATCGGAGTAATGAAGATTACCGGTAAGTAACCGGGGCATTACCTCCTCGTTAGACTTCCTCGCCACATGACTAACAAAGTGAGCACATACCAAAGCCAAGCGGCTTCATGGAAACTCACAAGAAAACCAACAGATCCGAATGGGACGCCCACGAAAGAGGGCAAACCCTACAGACCAGAACGAGTGGGAGGACCACCCAAGAGAGAGGCAACCACGAGCAGGAAGAACCAGCCCAGAACAGAAAAACACCGGGAAGGCCGAAAACCCGGACCCCAGAGACACGAAGTGCCATCCGAAAATCCGCCCCAAGCGAAAGCCGAAGGAGGACAGAGAAGGCCCAGAACCAGACGGAACGGAGCCAAAAGCAACAGCAAACAGGGCCCAGAACAGAAAGTAGCAAGCCGGGTCAAACCCACCAAGACAGCCCAACAGACAGCCAAAAGTGAGAGGGGAGCAAAAGCACCAGAGAGAGGGACTGAATGAACACAGGACATCCCCACCACAGCAACCCAACAAAAAAAGGCCACAGCAGAAAAAGAGACGCAGTCTAATAAACACAGTAACACCGCAAGGTTGATCACTACCCGCAAGAGAGCCGAAACCATCAGAGGAATGGGGCAGTGGAACCAGACGCAACCAAACAGACTGGCAAGAGCCGCAAGAACGGAAAGGGGTGCAAAGGAAACCAGCACGCCAACCGAAAGAAGAGAAACAGGCGGGACACAGACCCCAGTCACACAAAGGACCCCCCCGGAAGGGATCGTTACACCAAGGAGAGAACCCAGGCAGGCATAAGGCAAAATGGACCCAGGAAAGCGCCAGAAACAACACTGAAGAGATCTGGCCACCAAGGGAATCCAACCGGCCAACAGCGAAAAGCGGAAAGCCAATAGGGCCGCCCACGGTCGGAAGGAAGGGAAAAGCGATGCGGCGGCCTGAGACCGACCCACACAGGGACCAAGCAACCCGTCACAGGAACGTACCATAAGAAGGAAGCCAGCCGCTGAAGCGAGCACCCAGGCGGCCATACAGCCAGCCAGCCAACAACCAGGCCCTGTCCAGCCTAACAATGAAGAACCAACAGGAACAGGAGCGCAGAGGGAGAAAAAGCCATAGGTAGAAATACACCAAAGCCGAGGAGGACAGAATGGCAGGGCGAAACGAGCCGGAGCCATGTCAAGCCTCCCAGGAAGACACCTTAGCCAACAGGCCCGGGACCCCAAAACCAGGGACAACAAACGAGGATACAAATCCACACCTGAAGCGCAGGGCCCCGCCAGGGAGATGAGAACCGGGGGGAGCAAGAGTCCCCAAGTCAACCATCCGCAGCAGCAGACGCAATGGAGACGCACCCAGGCGAGCACCACCAACAGGGCAAAAACCAAGGCCAGGCCAGGCCAAACAAGCCCAAAACCCCTAGAAGAAAAAGGGCCCCAGGAAAGAGCAAGGCCGGGAGCCTGGTCAAGAAGGCCGAGGAGACAACACTGGGGACCCAAAGGAACCAGACGCCCCCAGGAGAACTGCCTTCTAGGCACTAAAGAGCCACAAAGCACCTCATGAGAGCCATAGAGAACACGGGCATTCAGGGAGACACGGCTGGAGCCAAAAACGACCCAGGCAAGGACAGCACCATTGTGCCAAAAAGTCAACCGGGGCGAACCCCGCAAACACCCCGGAGCATGAGGCAGGGGACAAACCTCCCAGAATAGCAACAAATAGGCCCCAGCAAAGCAGGGGAAAACCCCAGAGAAGCCAAGGAACAGCAAACAGAAGCCAGACGGGAAACCCATCAACAGGGGGACCCAGCACAGGTCGGAAACCCAAGCATGCCCCCCAGGACGGCAAAAGCCGCCAACACTTGGGAAGGAGGCCCCAGAACAGAAGACCCTCGGCCGCACCAAGAGTCAGGGTGGGAAGGGAGACACCGGGGCAAGAGAAAGGAACCAAGGAAGGGCCAGAGGCACCGAGACCAACAGGAAGGGGAGGATCCGCAAATGACAGACAGGGGAAACACCGCCAGTCAACAAGACCCAAAACATTTCCCTAGGAAGGCCCCTACCAAGGTAGACAACCCCAACCGTAACAGCCGGGGGGGCCAAATGAAATCCGATTAACAGGACCCGTCACAAAAGGACCAGCAAGACCGCCAAAAAACAACCCTGCAATAAAAGCTCAGAACGCACACCCCAGCAGAGGCGGGTGCTGAACCCCTGGCCCAACCAAGCAGGCACCACCCAAAGGCAGTAGAGCAACCAAAGAGTCACAGCTCCAAGGACAGGAGCAGGGGAGCCCAACAACCGACAACTGAAGCAGCCTGGCAGAGGGCAGGACACAAGGAACCGTGCCATCCAGGACGAGAGGAGAGGCAACAGAAAGGACTACAACAAAGCCCAACCCCCAGGAGGCGAGGAGAAGCATGGAGACAGCAGGAAGCCGTCAGGAGGGGGTGCAGGAGCCGCCAGTCGAGACAGGGAGCAGGAGGAGGAGGAATCGGCAAGCTGCGGCCCTGGACAAGACAGGGAGAGCCCTCCAGGAGTGGAAGCAGAAGCAAGAGACCACCAGGCGACCACCTACTGGCATGCCCAGGTAATCTCCCATGCAGGCACGAACCAGGCCCATGCATAACTTCTGAAACAGACGAGATCAGGCGTTGTCAAGGAGGAATGGCCATAGGCTATCAGACACGCTGCAGCCCCCAGAAACCCCCAGAGGACGTTCAACAAGGAAACGACCGGGACAGACCCCCACAACAATGGAGAGCAGGCGGGAACAGGAGTCCACAGGACGCAAGGACCGCAGGCCCAAAACCCAGAAGGGATGAAGAAGAGAGAGACAACACAGCAAAAAATGAAGTTGTGACCCCGCAACACTCAAACAGTCGAAGCAAGGACCACCACCAGCACGCACATGAAGAGAAATCAAAGATGCCCCCTTACAAAGAGCGTAGTACCACAAAGTGAACCAGTAAAGGGCAAGTCCACCCAGGAGCAACTTGGCACTGAATAACAGACGCCTACAGTCACCCAACACAACGGTACACCTTATCACAACCCCAGAAGGACGAAAGGGCGAGTGGACCCGCAGGGATTAGAGCCTGTGACCAAGAGGCCAAACACAGGTGCCCGCAGTGGACGCAACAGACCACTAAGCCACCAGCACAATGGAACCCAACAACGCACCCTCAGAACAAAGAAAGAGTGAGAAGGGTCCAATGTAGCGAATATTGAAATGTCCAACCGTAGACAAGCAAATCACTAAAGCCTACATATTCAATCGGGGAAACAGAAACATTGAAACACCATGAATGGAACACTGAACCCTGCGAGTAAGAGACTAATATCCTAATCATTAGGCCACAGTGACTCTCCATGAAATGCATGTTGCCAGTGGACATACGGCATCCCGATACCGCTGCACAAACCGACGGAACAACCACAGCCCGTGAACACCAAGATGTAGGAACACACAACTGTAGGAGCAAGAGTCAGCACTCACCCAAGGGAAAATCAAGACCAATCGAATCAAAAGAGAGGCCAGAAAAGCATTTAGGAACACACAACTGCCAGGTACATACCAATAAACACCATCCCCAGAGTACCCATCGGCCGAACCGGGACAGGCAGGTGCCAACCCAACCTGCTCCCCCACACCGCCGCTGACAGAAGCAGATAACCTGTCTGGTCCCACTCCATGCCAGCACAGCTAAATGGAAGTTAGTCAAGTAATGTTGACATTGAGTTTAATTCAATGTTGTCGCCGGTTACACTGAAAGTAATGGTTGTGAAAAAAGTGAAGGACTCGTTGTTTTAGGATCACCAGTGGCATGCCAGGGTCGGACAGGTCTGTAGGCTGTGCCCGGGGAGATGGCCTGTCAGATTAATGTGCGGGCCATATACCATGTGGATAGTGCCGTAGCGCGAGAAGGACCTAGTGTGCATGCGCGTATGCCAGACACCGCAAACCACTAACCACCCCGAAAGCTACGTGCAGGAAAGTGAGCCCACCAAGAACTGGCGCCACACCAGGGACACCTGAAACCTACAGAGGAACGGGTGAGTGCATGCAACTACGGGACCGGAATCGCCGGCCCGGAAGGATGCGCGCCTACCCCGTTAACAAATCAGCGCATGAACCGGGCAGGGAGCTCCCTAGTTTACCCATAAAACGCCATAATTTGGCTTTTTATTAAAGATAAACAGGCATAAAGCTATCTATGGCCTGGGATCTGTAGCTTGGCATCTGGTTTTAAACTATTTTGATTTCCCCTGGTACCTGCAAGCTCGCCCAGTAGTGTCCCTCCTTAACATACTACAGTGACAGAACTCACTATCAGGCGTATCTTGACTTTCATATAGTTGTTTTTTAGTCATTTTTGCTATATCTTTACTCTCCATTGTTGTTCGTTTTTCTCAGGAGTTTATCGTTTCTTTTGTCCTGCACCTCCGATAAACGTTCCCTATACTGACTGAGTAACTTATTTTCACCGCATTGGATTTATTACAGCGGATTCTATCAATTTTGCTGCCATAAATTTCACTTATCCGGAGCCTATTGTCCTATTTATCTCCCTTGGTAAGCCCTATTGCCATCCTCAGCCATGTTGACCCTAAACCTAGGCGCACCGTGATTTATCCCCTAATCCCACTTCACTCTTGTACTTTTCTCCTCTATAGAATCGCTTACTAGAGCCCATTTAAGCTTTGAATTACTTCCATCTTCCCCATGGAGGGCCGCCGTTAGCTATTATTCTGAATTAAAGGTATTGATTTTCTCTATAAATAAAAGGTGTTACCTACCCTTTATCATTTTCTGCTCCTCTCAACCTTGGGATCTTTCTAACTACTGTTTGCACTCTGGTGATATTCTTATCTCTTTGGAGCACGGGTGATTTTATACTGTACTTTGAGCACTTACCTCACTTGAGAAGTTCTTTTTTGGTGCACTTCGTCTTTATCTAATTTGATTATATGATCTTGTGATTAGCCCTGGCCTAACTGACTCATATCCCTGATTTCCCTTATTAAGTACGTTGGACCTTCTGGTCATTAAGATTTTTTGTTAACACTGCCATTGATGGACGTTAAAATAAAAAATGTATTAACTTAGAATGTATTAAATTAGAGATTAACCTGAGACGTCGCTTTAGTCTCTCATTATCTTTTTGTATTAACTTTTGTCTGAATTACAGGTGGTCATTGTGTGTCCCACACATTTACCATTTTCTTTGCCCTGATGAAGGTGTAGCCCTCTGTGGGCCCAACACCGAAACGCGCGTTGCACTTCATTACTTTGTGCCTATCTGAAGACCTCGTCTGTCCATTAGAACTAGGAGAACAAGAACACTTTGGAACCTCCATTTTGTGAAAGTGTCTATGTTCTAATGTTAATGATTTTTTAATCTATTTATAATATGATTTGTTTTTGTGTAAATATGTTTATGTTGAACAAATGAGTATGCTGTATGAATGAAAGTATGTATGATTGTGTTTTGTGGGATTTACACATAACTGTACCACTGAATTTATCACTTTCTCTCTCCCCCTTTTTTTGAAAAGATTACTATCCTGAATTCTTATGATTAAATAAACTGATTTTCAAAATTATCTTTCTCACGTCCCTCTACTTTCTTTTGCCAGTCACGGCCTGTGGTTATTTATATAATTTAGACCCATCTTTGGGCTTATGTATACCTTTACGTTGTAGGCAGTTGGTAATTATCCTGTAATATATTGATCCAGTTGTAGAAATGACAGTTAGCTCATACAGGGAAATAGAAAAAGGGGGGGAGGGATGGGGAAAGAAACAAGTGGAAGTGGGAAATTGTGTAATGCAGACCCTTCCCTCTCAAGCAGTCAAACCATATCCTTGTCATTCTGGTCGCAGACTTCTTGGGGTCTCAGTCGTTGTCGTCTGGGACATCATCCCTGGCGGGTTCTTTACTCGCCCGCGCAGCCAACGCTGGTTGTTTCAGCGAGTGAGCAAACTTGACGGCAGCGAAGCTTCACCGGATAAAGGAGTGAGTATTTGATGTCCTGTTGCTGCAGCATTCTCTTCTCTGGTACAAATTCTCTTCGCACGGCATGCACTGTTAGGGTAAGGTCAGGGAAAAAGGAAAATGCGTTGCCCTGATACTCCGTGTCCAGTAAGTCCCAGGCCCTGCGCAACACAGAGTCGCGGTCTCTATAATTCAGCTTGCGTGCGATAATTGGCCTGGCTCTAGTGCCTTGGGGTGGTCTCAGGCCCAGGGACCTGTGGGCCCGTTCTACATTGCAGACCTGTGCGAGATGGTCCCCGAACAGCGCACTCAGCATGTCCTCGACGTAGTCTTCAACTCTGGCCATAGCCGCGGTCTCTGGAATTCCCATAATAGGCAGATTGTTGCAGCACAATCTCGCTTTGAGGTCTTCGTACTTGTTGCGTATCACCTCCAGCACTTTCTCCATGCATAGCAGCTTCTCTCGAATGGCGGTGCCCTCGTTTTCGAGCGTGGACGTGCGCTGCTCAAACTCCGTGATCCGCTCATAGTGGCTTGAGACCTTGTCCTTGAGCCGATCAAGGCAATCTGACATGGAGTCGCTCTTGAGATCAATGTTCGAGAGGGACTGTTTCAGTTCGTTGAACATTACACGTATGTTTGGCTCTGCTGACTGTGCAGAAGCCATGTCTGCCGTTGACTGCTCTCTTTCGGGTGGGGTCCCCACACAAGGAGGCTTGCGTTGGTCAAACGAGAGCTTAGGCTGTTTGGCATCCGTCTTTCCCATGGCTTACCACCTTGCCCCAAGCGGGAGCCTCAGCAACACTGCGTATCCTGCGCAGCCCTCACCTTGTGGGCACCTCAGTAGCTGCGATCTCTAGGGTCCAGCGCCTCACCACCAGCTGATCCACTTCTGCCCCCTCCAGCACTCTAAAATTGTCAAATCAACCCCAGTAGGGGCCCCTCTGTCTAGACAGGGTTGTTGTCTGTGCACACGGCCCGGACTCTCTAGTCCATACTCGTTGCCCTACCTGTGCAGGGGGGGGGACTCCGGTCCCACCTCTCTAGTCTAGCTGCAGCATCGCCTTGACATCAAGTGGGCCTCGGTGTGCTGCGGGGGTGCTATTGGGGGTTCTCTGTGTTCTGTAATGTATGCTTCCCAGAAGCGGTTGTGTCTTGGCCCCGCAGCTGCTCTCACTGGGTTCCCACCTGGCCTTAGATCTTGTACGTGGCGGTTCCGCAGTTCACCAGGGGGATGCCAGGCCGTGGCAGGCCCAAGGGGAGTTGCAGGCCTCCTCTGCGATTTTTAGGCTGTTCCGCCGTGGCCGCTGAGCTACCTGTGGCTGTGGCTACAGTTTGGCGGGCTGGGCCCGCGGTAGCTCTGCCAGGGGGAGGCCGTCACCACCAGCTGCCACCCACTCACGGGGCCGTCGCTCTCCCTGGTCCTCAGCAGGCCTACATGACTGCCACAGGCTCCCACTGGCCTCGGTCCAGCGTCCATTCCGGGTCTCGATCAGGCCATCAGCAACACTACGTCCACAGCCCTACTGCTGAATTCCGCATGTCCAGGTAGGGTGCTCAGGCAGATCCGCGCCACAGTGGAGTGGGATGCCGTCAGCAGGCTGTCTCCCCCACAGCGCCAGCTCGGCATTCAGAGTGCGAGGTGCGGGCCACCATCTTGTTCCTGGGCAGATCGGGCTGCCGGGCTCCAATGCGCCATTTTTCATCTTGCTCAGGGCGTTCATCTCCCAAACTGCGTTTGTTAGTTGCCCCACCACCTCTGTTTTAGGGTCCGCAGCGCTCGCCCGCACCACCAAATAACTGCCGGATTGAAGTCCAGCCTGCAGAGCCTCACTAGGTGGCAGCCATTTTGCAGCCGGCATGCTAGCGCCTCCCACAAAAGCAATCCTTAAAGACATTTTCTTTTTTATATGTATAATGCGGAATGCATCACAAACAGAAAAAGTAAGAATCTAGGAGAAATAAAGACATTTCTCCTTGTTACGCATGTGTCTGGGAGAAGCATGATTTTGGCGCTATCCCAGGTTTACTGACTTTTTAAATCTGGAATTGTTCCAAAATCCATAAGTGGATGAATAGGAGTGCTGATACTTCGCCCATGGAATGCCTCCTCGTTGTAATGTAATGCAAAGACAGTGCTATGCGCTGCATTGAGTAACTTTGTATTTACTAAACCACACAAAGTGGCTTAGGAAATCCCAGATATGGATTGAGTTGGCTTCTGAGAACTTGCGTCACTCAAGGACAATGCAAACCCATAGTAAATCTGCCCCTTATTGAAGGGCTTATTGTCAGGGAATATGTAGACCATAAATTGTTTATATCCTGTACCCACTGATGCTCATAAATGTCGATTTCGACATGTGACAGAGCATACTCTAAAATAAAGATGGAATTACCTGCATGCACAAGTGCATCTATTCTTACACTCTTGCATCACCCAGCGCGTACCACAGATACATTTCAGTGCACCGTGTTTATGACCTTCAAACCTCAAGCAGTTCACAAATATTTTACAACACGGATCAAGCTGCAACCAATTTTTCAATCATGCTCTTAAATAGTGTATAGGAATGCAATGCAAGCTGGAGAACTTCACAGCATTAGCAGAACCCTGGAGTTATGTGATTCTGTGGCTGTGGCATTGTCCACATAGTTATGAATTTGCTGCAATTGCCACACAATCCATCATCTGCTATACAATCTGCAAGTTTTACCAAAAAGATATTTCGAGACCAAACAAATCAAAAGTTACTAAAAACTTTGGGAAATGTGTTCCTGTACAGCGGTAGGCCCTGCACAGTAGTAGGCTCTATGCACAAGCCGCCTGGTCAAATTTCATTTGCTTATTGATGTATTTGGGGATTAAACAGCTACTAATACAGTGAAATCGTTTCCCAGACAGTATTACCATGTATACAAATGACAAAATAATTGTTAGACCTGTCAGCCTTAGGGTAATCTTCCCCCAAACATTTGACCTTTCTTCTCCATTTTTACTGACCTTGTTTTTGCTGGCCTTAGGACTCTGCTAACCAGTGATAAAGTGCTTGTGCTCTCTCCTCAAAATATGGTAGAACTGGTTAATACCCAATTGGCATATTTAATTTACTTATAAGTCCCTAGTAAAGTGGTATTACATGTACACAGGGCCTATAAATTAAATGCTACTAGTGGGCCTGAAGCTTGTGCCACCCAATTAAGTAGTCCTTTAAACATGTCTCAGGCCTGCCATTGCAGCCTGTGTGTGCAGTTTAAACTACCATTCCAACCTGGCAAAGTAAACCCTTTACCAGACCAAGCCTTCCTTTTTGATACATATAAGTCACCCCCTAGGATAGGCCTTGGAGAACCCAGAGGGCAGGGTGCAATGTATTTAAAAAGTAGGGCATGTACATGTCCTGGTAGTGAAAATCTCTTAAAGTAGCTTTTCACTACTGAAAGGCCCACCTCTCCCTTAGGACAACATTGGAGTTACCTTATTACATTTTATAAGCGTAATTTTCAAATAGTAATTGGTCACCACTTTATGTTTGGTGTCTCTGGAATCACAATTTAAAATTTCAACTTATGGTGAAGTCAGATTTTAAATTGCATATTTGAAAATGCCACTTTTAGATATTTGGCAAATTCTGGGCTTAGCCATTTTGTGACTGTAGTCTTTACCTGGGTCACATGACTAGGTGTAGCTGACAGTTGAGCTTTGAGTATTCCTCCTAGACAGCCACACACAATAGGTTGCTTAGGTGTGCCTGGATGCACCATCACTGGCAGAATGGGAGGGAGGAGTTGGTCATAGCCCCACTTACACTTGAATATGCTGGGTCCTGCCTCCACACAAAGGGCTTCACACCCCCTGTAGTTAATCTGGTACCAGGACAGTACAGGCAGAATGCCTGTGGACTTCAAATTGAAACCTCTAGAAGCTTTTCCCCCACTTCAAAGGCCGAAGTGGGTATAAATACTGGACCTCTGACACCATTCCTTCAGTACACTTCTGGACATGTAGCTGCTCTGCCAGGAAGAAAGACTGCTGTGCCGCAACAAGAACTGACACTCGGCTGAACTACTGCTCTAAAGAAACTGCTGCCCTGATGTGCTGACCTGATGCCTGCTTGCCTGGGAAAGAACTAGACCTGCAACTTTATCTTGAACCCAGGATCCCAGAGTGACGCCAAGTACTAAACTGCTGGCCTCCTGATCTGAGCCTTAGGGAAATAAAAGGATCCCCAAACAACTCCTGGACCCAGCTGCATCAGGTTCCTGACCCCCGAGTGGTGCCGATCAGGTCCTGGACCCGGTGTATCTCATGGGTGCTGAAATTAAACTTTTGGTCTCCTTGCAACCGCGGTTGGGCCCATATGCACCGAGACAGTGCCGCTCACATTCAAAATCAGCACGAGTCGCTGCCAGCCCATCTCTTCCCACAGCAGCATTGACTGCTCGCGGGGGGACCGCCAACATGAAGCTTCAGCCCGCATGCCGGAGACTCCCATCCTGCTATTTGCATTGCGGGTCTGTATATAGTCTATGCCTAAGGCCAATTTCTTTGTCATTTCTTTCTGTTTATGATTTTTCTGAAAATGCTGATCAAGTAGAGGTCTTGTGTCTGCTTTTTTGATTGCATCAGCATGTTCTTTTAATCTTTCTTTAAAAGGCAGAATAGATTGATTAATTAATCAAATCAACCGGGCCGCATAATTTGGCCCTCTTTTGCTGCACAATTCCAGTGGGGCTGAACAACAGTAAGGGTACAGAGCGCTATATAAAAGTGAAGTGATCCGCTGCGCCTCCCACAGCGCCTTGAGACCTTCACGGGTGAGTAGCCACGCTTTACAAACCCTGATTGATTGACATTAATTGAAAGATGCTCACCTGATAATTCACAAAGCCCTTTGGGCTTCGAAAGTGGTATACAAATACCAACACAATATGACAGTAGAACACACAGGGCTGTGCAGTGTATTACTAAGAGTCCTGCATGCACAGTGGAAATAAAACACTTTAAGTACCAGAATGCAGCGCGATAGACTGAGTGAACGTGTCCGTGCAGCAAGAGACCAGCTTGAGAATTGTTAATTAGTTTCGAGAGAAATCAAAGTGCCCTGATAACATCTATGTTTTGAATTTTGCATTTATTAATTGTAAATAAGCATTCTGTTGTGAAACAAACTACTTTTTTTTGGCCTAGACTTCAATTATGAGTGCTTAGCATATTTTCATTAGTCAAAATTGTTTCATAACCAGATGCGAGGGAGTCACAAACACGTTTCTTTTAAAGATAAAATTCCCTGCGCCAAGGACACTTGTAATATTAAAGTGCATGAAGATCAAGCCAAAAGGGGGGGAAAAAACACCTCTCGCGCGGTTGTATTGCTAGACGTGTCCAACTTCAGGGAAACCAAATACTTGTGCTAGCGTCACTGTGTGTCTCCCTGCTGCCACGCCTTGCATGCACCTGGCGGAGTTGCTGGCGCTTGCCAAAGCAAAACCTGTTCTGCACCTGCCAGGCAGGTTCTGCAAAAAAAAAAAAAAAAAGAGAGTTCATTTAACTTGCATCTAATTCAGCTCTCTTTCAATGTGGCACTTTTTTTGACGGCACAGCTTTGTTACTCAAGCGATTTGCAAGTAAAGATGGCGCTAGCACAGACAGACTCACGAATTTTCGAAAAACTCACGTGCATAATTTTTGTAACCGAAAGCAAGCAACACCGCATTGAAAACAAGCACTGGCAAACCGAATAACTCTGGCGTTGGCAAGCTTCTCACTTTTTATCCCAAGCGTGTGCTACACATATTAAAAAAATAGGAAACAACGTCGCTTCCTAAACGTGGCAGTCCTATACTTGCAATACAAAATTAACCTTAAGATATTAATAGAGCAGTACTACTTTTCCAAGCAGACAGGTGTACTAGAAACCATTTTTGCCTTTAATGGTTATCATTGGAAAATATTATTTCTTTCATCACAAAGAAAAGGTACTGCTGAGTTTGCACTATAGCCAAACACACAATAAGAACAACAAATAACAAAAAGGATAAAGAATGGAAATAAAACAGAAACGGCAAAGTAAAGTATCGGTGCACCAACCCTGGCCCTGAAGCACATTTCTTTTTAGGCGGATGTGACATGATTAGAAACCATGCTGTCACTCACAGTGCAAGAGAGAGCCAATGACTGGAAAGTTGACCCATTACCCCAAGATATATGCTTGGGTGGGTGGAAGCAAATTGTGACTGACTGCAAACAGCCCAATGGATGAATAGAACTGTCCCTAAATGCATCTGGATGTGTGCCTATGCTTGTATTTCTACTTATGATTTCTTGTTACCTGTGACTGTAAGACAGCTGGAACTGTATCTATGCCACACCAAAAAAAACTCTCTTTTGCACTTTATGCTGTTTAAATAAGCTGAATAATTCAACTAAATCGGAAAACAATCCTTTCTAGATTGTAGAAAATGCTGATTTTCAAGCTCTGTGAGTCCATGTAATTTCTTTTAAATTGAGTTTGTGTAAGTGCACCGCACCCATCTTGCCAAGGGCAAGGTGAAGCTAGTCAGAGCCCTAAGGCCCCACGAGTAGAGGTCAACATGTTGACCTTGCAAACAGCCAGTGATTGCACTATGCTGTGGGCATGAGCAGGGTCAGGGACTCCCAATTTTGCTTAAGGCTGCAAGCGCCTTGGGACCTGACCTGGTGGTGAAGAGCTGATCGTATTGAATTGAAATGCAGCTTGATGCTTATAGCTGTTTTTTCTTATCACAGTTCTCTTTGTCTCTCTCCAACTTCAGTAAACTAATATTTATTGCTCAAATCTTCTATTAGTGTTTCTAATAAAGCGCTAAGTCCTGATAGGTTTGGGTATGCTGTCTTGTGCAAGGTAGCAACACTTAGATGTCTCCTAGGAGTAATATAACATTGCTGTTTTTACATCATGTTGGGTATTAGAAGGCATGTATCACATCGGGTGCCATTTTAACTTTTTACTATTTACTGTATTTTAGGCTTCCTATTACCAAATATCTCATCAGTTCCACATGTTTTTTGAGTGGTGTAAGTTGAGTATTTTTCGGAGTAAGGATAACTGTAAATTGATGCCCTTGAGCACTGCATTTGTTTGGTTTGATACTGATCGATCAATCAATCAGTTTTTTAAAGCACAGCTTATCACCTGTGAGGGTAGCCAGGCGTTGTGCTGCGGGTGTTTAGTTGAACAGGCAGTTCTTGAGTCCTTTCCTGAAGTGTGCTAGAGATGGTGCAGTTCAGAGATGGAGGGGAGAAAGTTCCAGGATTTGGCGGCGAGGTGGGAGAAGGAGCATCCTTCAGTGCGGCCTCAATTGATGCGTGGTGGATGGGCGAAGGCGAGTTGAGCTGAGCAGAGGTTTCTGGGTGGAAGGTGGAAGTTCAGGCGGTGGTTCATGTATGCAGGTCCTTGGCCATGAAGGGCTTTGTATGAGTGGGTCAGGACCTTAATTTGCAATCTTTTCTGGATGGGGAGTCAGTGGAGGTCTCGCAGGTGCTGGGTTGTGCCAGTACTCTTGGGCAGGTTGAGGATAAGTCTGGCTGCTGTGTTCTTGATTGTTTGGAGTCTTCCCATAAGTTCATTGGTGGCGCCAGCATAGAGTGCGTTGCCATAGTCGAGCCGGCTGGTGATGCAGGCCTGCGTCACTGTTTCCCTGGTGTTGATGGTCAGCTTTTTGAAGATTCTGCAGAGCATGCAGAGTGTGAGGAAGTAGGCTGAGGAGATGGCGTTTATCTGTCGTTTCATGGAGAGCCGCTGTCCAGGATGATACAGAGGCTGTAGGCATGGTTTTGCAGAGTGGGTGCAGGGACAAGTTCCGACAGCCACCAGGAGTCGTCCAGAGAATGGTGTATCTGCCGAAGATCAGCACTTCAGTCTTTTCTGTGTTGAACTTTAGGCAGTTGTCTTTCATTTAGGCTGAAACGCTCCTTAAGCAGTTGTGGTAGTTGGCTTTCGTCGTGGTGGGGTCCGGAAAGAGAGCGAGAGGACGAGTTGGGTGTCGTGGCCAGAGGAGATGATGATGTCATGAGCTCTAATGATGTCTGCTATCGGCGTCATGTAGATGTTGAAGAGGGTAGAGGGATGAACCTTGAGGAATGCCGCAGATGGTGCACTTGGGCTGTGAGGTGTAGTGAGGGACATGAACGCTCCGGGTGTGCCCCGTGAGGAGCGATTCCATCCATCTGAGAGCATCATCTTTGATTCCGTTCAGAAGTAGTCGGCTGATGAGTGTGTGGTGGGAGACTGTGTCGAAGGCTGCGGAGAGGTATAGAAGGATCAGGGTGGCTGATTCTCCTCTGTCAAGTTGTGTGCGGATGTCATCCCTTGTGGCGATCAGTGCTGCTTCGGTGCTGTGGTTGGTTCTGAAAGCTGATTAGGAGTTGTGGAGTATGTTATTTCTCTCCAAGTATTCAATGCGTTGAAGGTTGATGGCCTTCTCCAGGACTTTGGCGATAAACGGGAGCAGTAAGATGGGGTGGTAGTTCTGGAGATCGAAGGGGTTTGCAGAGGGTTTCTTGGGTCTGACTTCTGCGTGTTTCCATGCATCGGGAAAGATGGCTTCCAAGGTTGAATAGTCTGTGGGTGCATGGGTCGGTGGGTGATCCCGAGTGGATGGAGCTCATTAAGGTGGTATTGTCCGGTGTGCTGAGTTGTTCCCATGAGGTGGGGAGGTGGTCACCGGCCGTATTTGTGGGAGTGGGGATGCTGAGGAGTTCAGTGGAATGGGATCAAAGTTTTTATATATGGTGGCGATCTTATTGTTGAAGTGGTCTGCCAGGGCGTCGTAGAGTTCCTGTGTGGTGGGGATCAAGCTTTCGATGGCTGGGGGGTGCGGGTGAACTCTATGATGATGGTGGAGAGTTCCTTGGTCTGGTTGGTGCTGGCTCCAATGTAGAGTTTCAGGACCTCCTTTTCATGACTTTGAGTTGGTGGTGGTAGCGGTTGAGGGGGTCTTGAGGGTGGCTTGGTTGATATTGTTTCTGCTGGAGCGCCATTTTCTTTCCTGCTTTTTGCATCTTTGTTTCGCTGTGGTGAGTTATGGGGTGTACCAGCAGGCTTGTTTGGTGGGTGTGGGTGTTTTGGAAGGCTTGGTGGGGGCGACTTGGTCAGCCGCTTTGGTGACCCAGGCGTTTTAGTTCTGTACTGTTTGATCCAGGCTGGTGGAGACGTCCATTGGTGCTGTATGACCTTTGTCCATCTGCGGAAGGGGCTGCTGTGGTGACTGGGTGTGGTGCGTGGGGCTTCAGTGATGGTGAAGTGAACAACGGAGTGATCGGACCAGGTGAGTTCCGAGGTGTGGCTGTAATTGACTCTGTTTCTGGAAATGATGATGCAGTACTACACACATGGCCAACCACTGGTACTACAGCACCATCCCATAACAAATAATGCAGGTAGGGACTTATTACCAAAGTGTAAATTACTACAAAAGTGTACTTTACTACAAAAATGCAGTTTCTAAATATCGAAAAGCAGTAAACTCCTCAAAAGTGTAAGTTATTACTCAAGTACAGTTTGTGAATACCACTTTGTAGTAGGTTTTGTAGTACTACTGTAGTACTGCAAAACATACTACAAAGTGCAGTTTATGAAACAGGCCAGTGAGCCCAGAATGGGCATCAAAGGTGTAAATGTGATGAGGACACAAAAAAAATATCAATGAAGAGTCTTTAGCACTGGTGCAATATGATCAAATCACTTAGGGCCTGCTTATGATGGCGGGGAGACCGCCACCAACAATTTGTCGGTGGTAGTCTCCCCGCCATTGGACACATGTTTCCTGCCATATTACAATGCCAGGCACGCATCTGACAGGCTCCTTGAGCCCGCCGTCGCGGTGGAGGGGCTTGTAGTCCCTACCATGTTGGCGATGCCTGCCAGGCACCACCGTAGGGATTACAATGTCCCTTTCCACCGGCCTTTTCATGGCGGGTAACCTGCCATGAAAAGGCTGGCAGGAAGGGACTTTGGGGGCCCGTAGTGGGCCCATCTCCCCCCCTGGCCCTTGACTTTGGGTGTTGGAGGGCACCCCACGGTGCCCCCAACATATCCCTGCACGATGTGGTAGGCACCGAATGGTGTAGAGAACAACGAGAGAGCTAGGAAAAAGGAGAGGTACGTCCGTATCCCCTGAATGTAAATTAGTTTTATCAATGGTGGACGAACCCAATGCTGTGTGGTACGATCACTGTGAGACAGTGTTTGGGAACCCACTAGGTAGGTTAAAAGACCCCTCACACACCAACCTGGTTGGTGTCATGCTTCATCATAGGGGTCCCAACCGGGTGGCCGAATGCCCCCCGGTTGTGCTACGACGCCTGGCTACAGCGGAGCTGGTGTGGTGCAAGAGTGTGATGTAGTGATTGTTAAAAATATCTCTGAGAGTCCTTACCATTAGGAAATTTATTACTGGTGGCTCAGGATATAAATAAAAACAGGGTATGTGATGCAACTACGAAAGAAATTATTATCTACTAGTTGTCGGTGTTGTAGGTCTACATGTTTCAGCTCTCGTGGGGAAATATGGAGCTTTCGTCAGGACCAGTGAAGTAAGTGAGTGGCAAAGTGCGAAGTGCCACGTGATAAGTGAAAAATAAAAAGGTTGTTTATCTACACACTCGCTAAGGTGTGTGGACCCAGTGTCGGCACAATTGCGGACACCGCAGCGCAAAACCTGTGGAAGGAAACAAGACAGCACAAGAACACATATGAGACTACCACTTTGGTGCCGTGGATTATAGCAACTATAAAATGCAATCTTAAGTGCTGTGGTGTAGCAAACCTATCTTCAAGGATCGTACCTGTGGTGACACACGAACTATGGAGGTGTATTATGCTGCTGAGCGTATGAAAATCGGAGGCAAGTCAATTAGAGATTCTAGGTAAACGCAGAGCGCTCTGTGAACTATGTGTGCCAAGTGGTAGATAACACGGCACTGCTGCAGTGAAAACAGATGGTGGATTATACACATATGGTGCCTGGTGAGTTTGCAGGCATCGATCTGGTGTGAGGAAGAACCGTGAGACCTCGAGTGAGGTGTGTCACAGTGAATGACCCAGTGAGCGCTGGTACGACGAGGCTGACTGAAGCCATGAGGATAGCGCTTGACTAGTTTGGAGTGGGCGCTGGTTACTAAGAAAGGGGGGGGGATGCGCAATGCAGGGAAGAAAAAGTAAAGAAATTAAAATAATTACACTATGGCTGAGTGAGTACGCTGCTCAGGAAACGGGAGGAGAGCGCTCCTCACGTCAATTCTGAAGAGAAAAGAAGTTACACGTCTCAAGGGTGTGGTAGGGAAGAATGTTGTAATCCCCAGGGAAAAAGGCAAACGCCACCTTACTTGGTTGAGGAGCTGTCAACGCCTGGCACCTACTGTGGTCTCCCGAAGTCTCGGATGCTGTGGGACTGCCTTGACCATTTTTAATGCAGTCTGGGAACAACAAAGCCAAAGGATCACTAACTATGCCCAGTGGGGCAGAACTGGATTGCAAGTTCTTTGGAAATGTTCACGGGGACCAGGTTGGTGAAGTGAGTAGGGTCACTTAGTGGGCCTAACACTCACTTGAAGTGCTGCAGACCTTACTAAGAATCAGACTAAGGCTACCCTCTTTATGCCAGTCAAGCTGACACCATTGCACACCAACAGAAGCCTCTGATTTGATTGCAGCAGCGGTAGTCTGTTCTCAATCTTCACTGCAGTGGATGGCTAAATCCAACACAAGGTCTCACATCAACTGTCCAGTTGCTGGTGCTTCCGTCTGCAAAAAACGTAAGGTCTGTTATTCTGCCTTGTGCAACTGAGTGAAGACACCGTTGGCTGTGCTGGGTCTGCCCTTAGATTTGGCCATGCCTGCAGCACATCAGATGCTGCTCCATGGCCTACAATTTAGTAAACATCCCCTATGAAGTTACACCAGTTCGCTCTGGTGGCACTAGCTAATTTTCAGGGGACCCTGAGACTTTTGAATATTATCTTCTTGTGTTTCAGACTGTTAAAGGAGGCAGTTAGTCATCTTGGTTCATCTCAATAATGTGTTGAACATTTGGCTCATTTGTGGCCTCTGTAAGTTATCTAGTTTCTTGATATTCCTCTCCAGTTTTGCTGTCAGTGAAATTGTGAGACTATGATTATTATTGAAAGCCAAAATGTGAGTGTTTTCTTATTTAAATGATTCTGTTAAGTAGTGTCTGCTCAAAAAAGACAGTCGTTGCCTGAATCACCTAAAGCTCTGAACCATCTTTGCAGCATCTGACCTGTACAAGGACTTTTTCATTGAGTTCTCGAATGATGTAATTTTGATCTGTAAATTACATCTTTTTAATGTAACTATGACATTATCTAACTAGGATTCGGGTGTATTAACTAAACTTCAGAATCCAAACTGGACCCTGTGTTTACGCTATGTTGGATTTGTGCAAGTGCTGTCATATAAAAATGAATGAGGTAGAATTTCCTCAGTGAACTTTTCTGAATAGTTATGAAAGAAGGAATTGAGGAATGAGAACAGCAGACCATCATCAATGAATTCACAAAATGCTGTGATTACAGTCCCAGTCTGTAAGAAGTTGAATTATTATCCAGGATGGGTGACTACCCACCGCAATCAATAATCACAATCCTTGTCAAGGTGAACCTTCAAAGTCATTAAATTGACCGTAGCTGAACCCCCAGGTAGCTATGGCATGAAGCAGGCACGCAAAGTATTTCTGCAGGACCAAAACAGAAATACTGTTGAAATGCAAACAAATGAAAATCCCAAACTAAATTAGAACACTAGAGTAAACATTTATAAATAAAATAACACCAAAATGACAAAAATCCAATAAGGAAAACCAGAGATGTGAATTTTAAATGTTTTAAGAATGAGTAAGTAGAAATAGCGCTAAGAAGCGTAAAGTGCCAATGATAGTCAATGGTTGTGGTATACCAGGACCTAGGTGCATTTTGATGCTAACCACAAAGGAGTGGGGGTCGGACAACCAACTAGGTTCATCCTGGTCAAAACTTTTAATTTCTTATTTAGGCTTGATTTATATCTTGGTGGTATGTATACTCTACCTCAACAGCGATGGAGTATACTAAGAAAATGGTCCGTCTGGCCCGCCAAATGTAAAAGTGGACCTTAGGTTTAATCAAGGCAAAGGCTACTCCGTCTCTGCTGTTAATAAACCTTTCTGATGGCCATGTGGAGTAGGGGCTATCAGAGACAGACCTCAATCAATCAATTTAGATTTTTGTTTTATTCAGCTTGAACTCGATCCGAAGGTATCAGAGCGCTGTACATGAGCACTAGTTGCATTACAGATGGACACATTCATTTTTGGTAGGTAAGGGGAGATTAAAGTGATTTGCCCAGAATCACAGGATGTGGAGTGTCCCTGCCAAGACTCGAACCCGGTTCCCCAGCTTCAGGATCGATCGCTCTAGCCGTTAGGCCACACCCTCTCCCAGAGGGAGACCAAAATGGCCATACAAGCACATACAAAGATAATAATCAAAAACATAATACAGTAACAATGAGGTTAAAAACCATTATTCATAATTAAAACACATAATTCATATAATAAAAATATAAAATTAGTTAAAAACTCACTTTAAAAGACCAGGGAGTTACATACTTTTACAACTGATTTTAAAAATAGTCCAATTCTAAGACATATTTCCTAAGAGCACAATGACTGTAGGTAAAAAAAAGCAGCTCTACAGTTTTAAGTCTTTGCTTTTTGAATCACTGGGATAAGCAGGCCCTTAGACAAATCTCTATAAGACCTACAGAAAAATAGAGAGTGCAGTACAGTTTGGTCAGATGATTAATCGCAAGGACAACAATCAGATGGTGGAAATATCATGCTGACCTAGAGGAAAACACAATTTCCATCTAATTGGGACCCAGGCAAAATCCAGTAAGGAGGGATCTCTCCCAAGGGTTGTTAACCCACTCTAAATATCCCAGGGCACCTTTGAATCACTGCATATTTTCTAAAGGAGTCCGAAGTGGATGAAGCTAAATTCCTGTCCCTGGACCGCTTCGCTAGAAAATGATTTTCCTTTACCCACCTCTAAGCCTCCTTGATGGAAGTTGGGCCAGTGAAGGAACAAGGACTTTCAAGGCTAGAGAGGTTAGTCTGTATATACTGAATCCATGATAGTAAGGGATCCTCCATGATAGTGGAAAACCTCTAATTTCGCCCACCTAATTTAGATTGGCAGAATTAGATGCCACTTTTTACTGCCCGTCACCGCCAGGACAACTCTGATGGTAAGGGGCAGTAAAACTGCTAAATGATCCCCTCTCCAAGGGAGAGGACTCCATTGGAGGACCTCAGGGGAGGCACTTAGAGACTCACAGGGTGTCAGGCAGAGACCAACATCAGGATCCAATCCAGACAGAGTTGCAACTAGTCACCTGTGAAGGTGCATGAAATGCCTCTTGTAGCTTTTTGTGTCCCTGTAGCTTTAACAGGAGATCAGCCTTATGACCCTTGGAGTCCTGGGTACAATAGGGGCAGGTTCAGTCCTTCAGGACTCCTCTCAGGTCACAAACAGCAGGTCCAGTCCTCTTCTGTTCTCCCTCAAGTCCATAAAGTGTTCTAAAGTTGGTGCCTGGAGATGCCACATATATCCCTGGCATGATGTAGTGTGTGGGAATGACTCCTGGGCACACCCACACTAATGGGGTAAATGTTCCCGGGGCTAACCCTACCCACTTTGGGCATCTTTGTAATGGCAAAAATATTCGCCTACACTCAGCTTGGGCTTTGTGGACTGTGTGTGGGGTGTGTACTATGATAATCCTAGTGACCTCCCACATCTAATACTAAAATCCCTTTTGAAGCAGCTACAGTACCTCCATTAAACCCAGAGACAGAAGTCTGGCAAAACAAAGCAGGGTATACTAGGAACTAGACAGTGGATACACATGAATTGTATTGGCATTCTGTTTCCCTACCTTTCAAGTGCCCCAAAAGTGTTGTATGTGAACCCAGCAAACCTGTCAATCAGGATTTAACATTCAACCAAGAGATGACAGTGTAATGTCAAAACCGATGGCCACATACCCACACTGCGTATTTTGGTAGGTTAGGAGGAGTATTCTCTGCCAAATCAGGACAGCTTACTGTTTAGTCCTGGCAGGCAATTCCCACTTTTTCACGCTTCTCCAAATGCTAATTACTGATTGCCAGGTATGAGACAGCAAATGAAAATGTAACCTCCAGGAACTTCAGGCAAGGAAAAGGTAACTTTCTAAAAGTTATTTCTCCTTAATATTTATTACAAATCCAACTGCACCATTGAATTGGATTTTTAATAGCTATTACAAATAGTTGTTTAATTAGTTTTCTATCTAGTCTCATTCCTGAGATACAGTATACAAATTTTAATATGTAATTTCTGTTTTCTACACAGGACAGCGAGGCCTGCTACAGTGAAAAATAGCTTTTTGGGGCAAGTCCCTATGAGGACATGTTAACATTAAAGTTCTACATGTCCTACTTTTAAATACCATTCATCTGGCCTTGTGGACGGTAAGGCCTACATAGGGTTATTTATTAGGATTTAAAAGAGAGCTTTTGACTGATCAAAAGGGTTTATTTTGACAGGTTAAATTTCATTTTCTACACTGCTACAGTCAGGATACACAAGGTAGGCCTCAAGCCAGGTTTTACACTGTTACTGTATTGGATGGCACAATAGGTGCTGCAGTGCACTAGTGGCATTTAACTTTGAGACTCTGAGTACGCCTTGTACCATATACCAGGGACTTATAGGCACATTAAATATACTAATTAATAGAACACCAATCTGACCATGTTTAAGGGGGGGGGGCACCAGCACTTTACTCCAGGTTAGCACCGACTTTCACAGAATGCATTGGTTTCATAGGAGGTCGCAATTTGACCTATCTCATCAATATGAATGAGGTTCTTCGTATATTGTGATCCACTATAAATCGCTACCATCACAGGTATGGTGGCCTGCTGTAGTCAGCAGACTACAATGTCTGCGATTGCTTTAAATGAAAACGGCATGTGTTTAAAAAAAAATGAAAATTTTGAAAACATTTTCACAAGTAAGCAGTGATCCCAGGAAAAACTGCCTACTTCTAAAAATGTATTTTTTTTCAAAATTCACAAAGGAGAAGGGGTCCCTAAGGGACCTCTTCCTGTTTGTGAATGGGTTGCCACCTCCTTTGAGAAGTCGGTGGCCTATCAAATATTAGCGACCGCAATCGCGGTTGAAAACCATTAGTACATACCTTATGAAATAGCAAATTGGAAGGGACGTCCTAAACACACCCTTTCCAATTTGTGAATCGGTATGAAATCACAAACCTATTTTGCAATTCGGTAACAAGTTACCGGATTGCAATTTGAGTTTGGAACATACCCAAAAGCTATTTTGCGGTCACAAAGGCTGCGATTTTGTGAATAGAAGCCTTTACAACCACAAAATAATCTGGAAGATAAGGTCCGGAGTTCTCAAACCAGCAAAAATATAGGGTCAAGAATAAAGCAAAAAATCTGGGGTGACCATGCAGAAAAGTTGAATTTCCTTCACAGTCCCTTAAAGGGACAGCAAATTGGCAAAAGTTTCAAGACATAAGACAGCTGAGAGCGTATGCAGCGGGTACCCGATACGAGAAGCTGACATTTGCATAGTAGAAGCTTCCACTTTCAGAATGGGTACCACCTGTCTCAAAAGGTCTGTAGCCTGTTAAGATTTGCAACAGCAGAAGCCATTGCAAACCACTGATTCATATCTGAGTTACAAGGATAGGGCGAAACCCTGTTCTTCCCCTTATCCTTGTGTTGTCAGGGCTTGCAGTGTGGATATTCTGAGTCACAAATTCAATTGGGGATTGAAATGTGTCATTGGCACACTGAAATTGGATTTTGGGACTAGTGAACCATGAAATTTAGTGCACCACAGTCTTTGCAAGTGAAAAAAAGTTTATAATATAGCCCAAGAATTAACTTTGTTCTTATTCATTACCTCTTCCTTTGAGTTTTAACATTAGGCAAATCAGACCTGGTGTTACTTGAAACTAAAAGGTAAACATTGTTTACCCCGCATGCGAAACAACAAATTCCATTACAACGACCGCGTTGTTACATCGCATGTCATTGTAACGCAAGCCGTTACAAAGACTTGCTGTAGGGTGCAGAAGGTGTTGGATTTTAAAACCAACACCTTCCCTACTGTTACACAGACTGGAGTTGAAATAGTAAATTATACTATTCCAACATGCAGCGCCCCCCTACAGCAAGTCGTTGTAATGACTTGCGTTGTATTGGTATGTGCTGTAGCAACGTGTTCGTTGTAATGACCGCGTTGTAATGGCATGAGTTCTAAATGCATGCGTTATAACGTGGCGTATTCAACTAAAATTGCGTTAATTCTGAGGTAATTGACTTCTTGCATCTTCGCTTTGAGTTACATTGAGTTACATTGACTTCAGGGGCGCCTGCTTGCATTAATCTCAGTCACTGCTAATGACTGAGATTGCATTCCATCCCATTGTTTTTTGCCCACTATGCCACCTCAGATTAGACCAAGACATATTCAAATCAGCTTTGGTCCTGCTCTAATAGGAACAGTACAGCCCAAACTGTCAATCACCTCTGTCATTGGTTGTCTGGCACACATTCCACACAGACCAGTGATTCAACTTATATAGCTTTTTGTGTGTGTGTAGATAATCTTTATTGCATGTCATCACAACGCATCTTACATCTGAACAACTCATATATCTTTAGAAACATAAGTGGATTTTTTTTTTAGGCACAATGTTTGATCAATTTACCTTGTTTACACCTGTTGAAAATACACTATAACATGTATCACATTATCCTGTATCTAGGCTCTTTATAAATGTTTTCGCTTAAAACATTGACAAAATAATTGAATTTCACGCAGGAGTTTAATTTGAACCAAACATTGATTTCTACAGAACACCATTTATTTATCGTGACACTAATAAGACGCCTTTGTTTATCAAATCTAGTTTTGTTACATTCGACTTGTTATTTTATTTCATGTGTGTCGCTTGCAATTCATTTTGTGAGAACCTTCTCATCAAATCACATGCTGTAGCAAACACTCCCCATGGTCTGAGGTGACAGGGAAAGCACCCTAAAAGGACAAGGAAAGTTAAAACTGATTGGATATCGCACCTTTCATGAACATTTGCATTTTTGTGCATTTGTAAATAATATTTCATTTACTTGTACTCATGTCTTACAACAGTGCACGTGACACTCTGATTCTTAGGGGCTAAATAAATCCACTGGGTCAGCTATACATTTTTAATGTGAATACAGAGCAAGTAAGGTAAGGTCAAATGAGATGTGTGTATCTCCAGGCCTTATGTAGAGATAAATATTGGGGTGGGTGGGGGGGCAGCTATGGTGTCAGTGCCAAGGATGTGGCCTAATGGTCAGAGCTGCTGACGTTAGAACTGGGGAGCCAGGTTCGAGTCTCGGCATTGGCTCAACATCCTGTGATTCTGGGCAAATCACTTAATCTCCCCATGCCTACCCAAAAATGAATGTATCCTTGTGTAAAGTAACTGGTGCTCATGTAAAGCCCTCCAATACCTTCGGTCGAGTTCACACTATATAAAACTGCAAAAAAAAACATTGGAAGGCACATCCTGTGCAGCAGTCAGGCACCAACATCCTGCAGTTCACACATTCCACTGTTTGTAGGAAAAGGCATTCCTGCAATGCCAGAGTAGAGTAAAGATAATACACTTCCCCCTGATTCTGTATGGAAGCTGATGCTATTGTGGAAAACACTCAATGGATCATGGCATTCCTGTTCTAAGTAGATATTATCTTTTGAGCCGCTGTCAGAGCACTGGAAGAATGTAAACAAAGACTGAATGAGTGACTCAATATATACAATATTAAAACATTCTAGGAGGCAACTGCTCGCGCAGTAAGGTAAGACCCACTGTGCTCCTGTAAATGAAGGAGGGTCAAGCCAGAGTGGAAACCCTGGCACAGATTTTGTGCCATCTGCCACTCCCAAAGAAGTAATTACTGCTTTGTGTTTCAAGCTCGGCTGTCAGCAAAACATTCATTAACTATTTTGAGTTAATGTATGCGCTCAAGACGCCAAAAAGAAGCGCACAGACCCCGTTAGTGCTGGCGCAGCACAGAACAAGCATTGGCATAGCCAATAGGTCTTGCCTTTGGGACCTTATAAGTGTTTTGCGATGCAACATTTGATGTTGTTGCACCAAGGAAATTGTGCTGCATAACTAAATACTTGTATGTTTTGAAAGGCGAGACGTATTGGCTATGGCAATGTTTTTATAGCATAACTATGTTTCTAAACACTACTACTAACACTAATTGTGTGCTACTGAAAAATCTTGGTCTAGCTTTTTTGCTTAAAAAGCAAACGTGGAACAGCTTTACAATTAGTTTTAATGCTAAAGTAGCCTGAAGGCTAAAAATACAAAATGTACCTTCTAAGCAATGTGCAGTAATATTTTTTTAGCATACATAAAACACCCAATTAGAGCTTGGTAGTTTGGATTTTATTTTTGAGCTATTGGCGTTGCTAATACGTGTTGTCTTTTTTGGCACCTTATAATTGTGTAACCAAAGATATTGGCAATGGTTTGTCCAGGAAAAACTGACAAATGTTTGTTAGTTAAAATTTTATTGCAAGAATTTTTAGCTAACATTTTTAGTACTTTAACATAACATTTGTATTTGTAAATCGCTTGTTCACCCAGAGGTCTCTTGGCGCTTAATAACAGATGTTCAATGTTACCCAACTCAATGGTACTCATTTTATCGACCTCAGATGGATGAAAGGCTGAGTGGACCCACCGGGATTTGAACCTGTGACCATGAGGTTGAACACAGGCCCCTGCAATGGGTGCATTAGTCCACTGAGCCACCAGACCCAGCTATAAAGTAAGTTGAGTGGAAAAAAAATTATGATGTACATTTATACATGTTTTATTAATATATTCATTCTTTTGCAATATCTTTTAATATATTTGTAATAATGCCATTGCAAAATATTACTTCACATGTCTGCGGTAAATATGGCATAAGTGCATCGGATAAGTCTTCCACATCTGTATTGATCATAAACCAGTCTATTAGAAGTTCATTGCTAATATCCATAGATTGATATGTTTCAGTATTGTGCACTTGTGTTGTTATTGTAGACGGCCCCAGAAATCTGTGCACACGCAGCAGCCACAGGTTCAAATGAAAGCAGGGCTGACTCTAAGTTTAATCTTTCCTAGAACTTGAGAAGAGAGTCAGCATGTGCTAGGAGAGAGAGCTTGTTTATATGGTGTGTGTAGAGCACAGCCCCTGTTTTAATGTATTATACTAAAATACATGCTAGCTGATACTTTTGACAAAATATGATTATTTTTAGTGCAGCTGCTACATATGTAACACAATTATTGGCAGAGATCAACAAGGCACAAAAACAGATGGCCCTAGAAATCTGTGCGCACACAGCAGCCACAGATTCAAATTAAGTCTCATCCTTCCTATAACTTGAGAAGAGAGGCAGCATGTGCTAGGAGAGAGCGCTTGTTTTTATGGTGTGTGTAGAGAGCAGGCCCTGTTTTGATGTGAATTGTTAATGTGCATCGGTAACGTTATAAAAATAAATGTAAACAAATAAAACCAGGGTAAGCATGGGGAGAATAAGTGATTGTTATTGGAAGTAGTCAACAGGCCTCAAACTTGGTTGGGTGGAGACGGTTAGCAAGGGAGGGTGAGACAGGTAGGGGAGAGAGAGTAAACAAAGATAAAGAAGCGGGCTCGGCCATGCTATTTAAGAACAGATGGCCCCATAAATATGTGCACACGCAGCAGCCATATGTTCAAATGAAAGCAGGGCTGACTCTAAGTTTCATCCTTCCTATAACTTGAGAAGAGAGGCAGCATGTGCTAGGAGAGAGTGCTTGTTTTTATGGTGTGTGTAGAGAGCAGCCCTGTTTTAATGTATTATACTAAAATAATTGCTAGCAGATACTTTTGACAAAATACGATTATTTTTACTGCAGCTGCTAGATATGTAGCGGAGTTATTGGCAGAGATCAACAAGCCACAAAAACAGATGGCCCCAGAAATATGTGCGCACACAGCAGCCACAGATTCAAATTAAAGCAGGACTGACTCTAAGTTTCATCCTTCCTATAATTTGAGAAGAGTGGCAGCATGTGCTAGGAGAGAGCGCTTGTTTATATGGTGTGTGTAGAGAGCAGCCCTTTCTTTTAATGTGAATTGATAATGTGCACCGGTAACGTTATAAAAATAAATGTAAACAAATAAAACCAGGGTAGGCACTGGGAGATTAAGTGATTGTTATTGGCAGTGATCAACCAGCCTCAAACTTGGTTAGGTGGAGACGGTTAACAAGGGAGGGCGAGGGTGAGACAGGCAGGGGTGAGAGAGTAAACAAAGATAAAGAAGTGGGCGCGGCCACGCTAATTAAGAACAGATGGCCCCAGAAATCTGTGCACACGCAGCAGCCACCGGTTCAAATGAAAGCAGGACTGACTCTAAGTTTAATCTTTCTTATAACTTGAGAAGAGAGGCAGCATGTGCTAGGAGGGAGTGCTTGTTTATATGGTGTGTGTAGTGCGCAGCTCCTGTTTTAATGTATTATACTAAAATACATGCTAGCTGATACTTTTGACAAAATACTATTATTTTTAGTGCAGCTGCTAGATATGTACCACAGTTATTGGGAAAGATCAACAAGCCATAAAAACAGATGGCCCCAGAAATCTGTGCGCACACAGCAGCCGCAGGTTCAAATTAAAGCAGGGCTGACTCTAAGTGTCATCCTTCCTATAACTTGAGAAGAGAGGCAGCATGTGCTAGGAGAGAGCGCTTGTTTATATGGTGTGTGTAGAGAGCAGGCCCTGAATTAATGTATTATACAAAAATACATGCTGGCAGATACTTTTAACAAAGTACGATTTTTTTAAGTACAGCTGCTAGATATATAGCACAGTAATTGGCAGAGATCAAAAAGCCACAAAGTTGTTTAAAAGGAACCGGTTGACAAGGGAGGGCGAGGATGAGTCAGGCAGCGGAAGGGAAAGTAAAGAATTATAAACAAGTGCGCGCGGCAACGTTAATTATAAACAGATGGCCCCTGTGCGCTGCTGCGCTCTCCCACATGGTGGATGCCACCACAAGCACGAGTGCTTGAAAAGTGCAGACCGATTTCGAAAGGTCATATCCTAGAACAGCGCATGCGCGCTGCACTAGGCTTGACATAAAAAGGCACATGACTCGTTTATCTAAGCCATTAGCGATATACATTCACTCTGTGTAGACCCATCCCCAAGGGGCGTAGCTACCATCAGCGCATCAGTTGCGGTCGCACTGGGGCCCAGAGCCCTGAGTGGGCCATTGAACCCTGATAATTGCTGTATTTTACTACTCCAACCGCAGTCAAAGGGACTATTCTCCTCTCCTGCAGCAGGGCCCATAGTCTCCTCTCTACACTTCTGCCCACAGGAGTGTAAATATGAGACATTTACACGCTCGGGCCTGAGGGAGCTGTAAATTACTGAGACAGCGCTTCAGCATTCATAGTCATAGATCACTAAATTGAGAAGCGACAAAGGGCTAATGTCAACATAATTTATAAATGAAAACTTTTACTATTCAATAGCAGAAATAAACCAATAAATAGGTATATGGTGCAGCTAGAGAGAAGAAAGGTGCTGCAAGTAGCAAAGGGACAAAGATGTAGTAAAAACTTTTGTCTTGGATATAAGCAGTAAACATGGTTCTAATCCTCCTGGAAACACCAATCTGTTGAATAAACATTAGTCTCAGTAGGCTATTTCTCCCCGTCCCATTCCTCAGCTGGGTTGGCCCCAGTTCTTAATTTGAATAGGTAGAACTTGCAGGTGGGGCTCTCCGGCAAACATTTTTGGGGACCAGCACTTTTATTTTTCCTCAGCAGACTTTGATGCATATCAAGAGAGAGAAATACACAAAAGGGATAAAGAAGGAGTAAGAGAAAACCAGTGTTGAAAGGAGAAAGCAGGGATGAAAAAGAATCCGCAAGAGTGAGATAAAGAGGTGGGGGTGTCTGGTGGTAGACGAAAGAGGCATAAGGTGGTATCAAGACTACACTGCCTTAGTATACGTCACCTCAACCTTCAATAGCATTGGCCGAGTGCTTGTGAGCTAAACTTTGGGCTCCAGCACCTACCATTACTATGTGTAATTTACTGAGCTCCACTAGAAGTGAGACATAATTAAACTGCCCACATCACACGTCTGCTGACTGCTGACTGTACCACTATTGCTGGATTGCAATATTCATGCTAGAGATTCGCTTGCATGGCCATCTGCATGACCGTGGGCATGACCCTTTGGATGACAAATCTCTCATACTTAAGCATCCAGTCCCTCAATCCTATTTGCTTCAAGCTCAAGTATTGCTGCAGAGACAAACAAGATAAAAGCAAAGTGTAAAATTAAGTAAATAAATCCATGGAGAGTTCCAATATAAACAGGAACAAGTTTAATCCATAGAATACAAAGTCCCATCCATCAGTGAGCAGGAGCCAGATGCAACTGGCTATCCACAGAACAGTGACATTCTATCTCCATGGTGCTAATCAAAGAGAAACACACAGGCATAGGGAAATTCACATTGAGTATACAGAGTCACACATGAAACACTAAATAAGTACTATATTACATACCTTCCTTCCACAAAACCAAAGTTATTTATCCATAATAAAGTCTTTGAATTTCGTAGGCATGGTTTTGACTCTGACACTTCTCTCCTTAAGATGACTGGGTGGAACAGATTACTCATTAAAAGTAGGATGAACCAAGGAACCATTTTCCAGGAGAGAAGAGTTCTTGATAACAACGACCCTATTGAGATTCCATATGCGAGAATCTTCAGTCTTAATAGCATTAGTAAAAACTTTTATGACCTTATGAGGTTTTTTAAACCAACCAGAAGACTTCCGTCCAAGTGGAGCTTTGAATTACCAAATCACCAACATTCACGACTGTAGTTTTAACTGCTTTCCTGAGACCATAATTCTGTTTGCGAGCTTCAATTTTATCCTTTTCTTTACGTTTCCAACCTCCATCCTCAGATATACTCCCCATTTTAGAAACCATATCATTGACCCAGAAGGCGCCACAAAAGTGTTGGGATGTCTTGCTTTAAGAAGATCAAAAGGTGTACGCCCTGTCGTGGCATGGGGAGTAAATCTATAAACTTCAACCTTTTTGTCTAACTCTTTTTTCCAATCTAAACCATTCTGTTTTGACAAAGAAATTGTTTCTTTAAGCACACGAACAAAGCGTTCCACCATGCCATTTGTTTCTGGATGGTAGAGCGAACATCTTTTATGCTTTATGGAAAAATTTTCTAAAATTTTTTGCATCTCACTAGAAACAAATTAAACACCATTGTCCGTTAATAAACAACCAGGTAGACCTTCCCTTGTAAAACTTTCCTTTAAGAAAGAAATAACATGTTTGGACGTAATTTCTGGCCACCTAGAATACATGTCAATAAATACAAACACATATGTCTCACCTCCATCACCAGTGACTGGACCTAATATGTCCAAAGCTAATTCTTGCCATGGACCTTCAGGTCCTTGACTTTGGGTGATCTAAGAAGGCAAAGAGGTGAAAATGTCACTTTACATAGACCATTCTTCCGCTGCATCTTGCTACTGCCCAGTTGGCAACATTTGGCTCACGACCTTCTAGTTTGACCATTTACACATTTGTCGGTCCAGCTTACCAGACTGCACGGTCTGTCTGGTTGCAAAAGACATATTGTGAGCATACCAATAGTATACAGGTGCTTAGATCACGCCCATTGCTTAACATTGGTTACCTTTCCTGCCACTCTCATTTGACTGCTTGTTAATTGATGGCGTTTTTGTCAATGTTGCATTTGTTACTGCCATGGAGCATAGCCTCCTTACCATCTCTGTGGTCAGCTGGCTTCTATGCATTGTCTGCTAAGTTTTATGGAACTATTGTTTTTCTTTTTATTTAATCGTTCCACAAGACTGCATGTGTTTTTCAATAGTCTCCCTCATGTGCTTTTCTTCTTACCACTTTCCCTGCCCATGTACTTCTGTCTCCAACCTGCCCATGTTTTCTCCCTCCTGTTGCTTCTCCTCCACCTGCCCTGTTGCTTCTCCCTCAGCTCGCCTTGCTGTTTTATCCCCCGCCCCTCCCCAACTATCTCAAGCAACCCACTCATCCATTATTTTTGTTTTGAAGAGCTTACACAGTAAATTTTTTAATCCATCTCATCATGGTGAATGCAGATATGAAACGTCTTTTTGTCGTTGCATGTATGGGTGTTGAATGCATGCTTGCTCCTACACAATAATGAGGCGGCCTCATCAAGGCCCTTTATTTGGGACCATGATGCTTAGAGCCAGAACGCTGGACAGCATGCTTAAAAACATTAGCAAAGCCACTGGTGGGACCTATTGGTTTTGCCAGTACTTATTTCATTAGGGCTTGCATTAACCAAAACCTTTTGGTTCTACTAAAATCATGTGTATAATATACTTATAGGGCCGTTCAGCCAGTCCTCTTCATCTATTGGTCCCTTATTGTGTCATTGACATTTTTCTTCTCCCCACCAGATCATACAACATGGGATAGTAGATCAGCCTGCTCCAGTCATTGGCTAACTTCACTGTGAGAGAAGTAATCTGTCCTTTCACAAGGAGTCTATCCCTATATAATGTAGTTCCCTTCAGTGCCAGAGACAACTATGGCAATGTGTGCTTCTTGTGATCAAAAATGTATAGCTTTTTGCCAATTTGTTTTAGGCTGAAGAGATAGCAACTTCTCCAACAATAAAGTTTTGTAAAACCCAAGACAAAGCAAAACAAACACTGACAAAGTCATAAGGCTGGAAACATGTCAGACCAATTGGCTTTGTAGGTGCTTGTTAATGATGCATTTGTACGAGCAGCTTCCAGCTTCTTTTGACCTTTTTCCTTTTCGGCCTATACCTAGTTCTTGTATGTTCCAGTGCAGACCAATATACTCACAGGGTTAGCTCAGGTTGAGCCCTCAGACACAAAATTAATGATACACTATTCGCCGGAATATCCGGCAGGGCTTTACATTTGCAGGTGTTGATAAACAGTTTTTGCAACCCATAATTTTTGCAAGGGGTTATAACTGAGCCACTATTAATGATGACAAGACGAGCATGTCATGAACCCAGCAATTAATTCCGCTGGTGGGCACTTCTGCCTGCCAGCTCTGTACAAAGATCCATCTGCTCAGCAACTCTAAGTTCATTCATTGGCCAGACAAACAAAAACAGTTGTTAATTCCATCTTCAAACATGTTGCCCCATCTCCATTGTCAAATCACTCATACACATAACTGTATTTGCCAAAAACAGAAGTTTTTAACTTCATGCAGCCTTTGCTTCACAGTAAGATTATTAATTATCCATCAAACGATACACAAGATCATTGTAACAGAACTTTTCAGACAGGTTTCAGGAAAGGAAGCATCTTCTGTTGTACCATTCATCTTGTCATTTTATAATGCTTACATTTATATATAAATATCATTTTGTATATTTGTTGTGGACCAAGTGTAAATGTTCATCAATTGAATTCATCTTGTTTGTGGTGATCAATTCCTACAGAAACAGATGTATATAGGATTGCCAGAGATTTTTTTTTAACACATGACAATGTAGTGTGGGAACAATCTAATAATAATTAGCCACATATGCAAGAACCAGTAAGTAATAGGACAGTCTAATCGTTAACACCCTACTGGAAAAAATACTTTTTAAACAAGTCTGCAACGGAGTGTTAAATATGTAATGAGTTATAGTCTGTCTGTAGATGGTTGTGCCAGTTCTACTGCTTATCGTTCACAACGTATTTTACCTCAAATCCGGTTCTATTGACACCATTAAATGTGATAATTTACTTTATGCTTAACTTTATTGGATAACAATGTTTGTTTTGTTTCATTATGCATTGTAGAACTTTTGGAAATTGTTGGTGGCCATAGATGCCACAAAATCTGATGCTGCAAGGAAAGCCGCTCTACATTTTAATCATTTGGGTCAAGCAGGAAAAGAAGTGTTCAATAACTTACCTGACGAGGATGCTCTAGTAGGGCAATTAGTTGTACAGGATGTGTTTCAGGAAACACAGGTGCTGGAGCAGGATTTTCTATTGAAACTTGAACTCCAGTTTATGTTTTATATGTCATAATTAAAATTACTAATAATTAATTACTAGATATTAATTATGTTGAGTTTCTGACTAATCAACCTTACTAATGAAAGAATTACACGTGGGATTGCATTTGCATGGCTTAATTAATAAGTGAACTAAATTGGTGAGCAGATTAATTAAATATGTGTGGCTAAAGTGTTATTTGTTATGTGTTTGCGCTTTGAAATAATACGCTTTTAATGCTTCTTTATGTTGCAGATGGCTAGATAATTACATACACATAAGGGTATTAGTGGGGATTAACAATGTATAATCATTACGATGTAGTAACGTTGTTTTGTGTTTCTTTTAATTAAGATGGTCCATTTTGGCCTACTGAAAGATGGCTGATATTTACAGCCTGCATTTGAGTAGATGAAATACGAGGAGAGGCCTCGCTGAATATGGGTGAAAAACCACCTGACCTCGGCCTCTGACTGTATTGAAAGTTTCCGTGAGGACAGCAGCTCTGGGCTCGACTCCAGCTATCCTTGGGAAGGAACAGTAGCCACAATGAACATTTGATAATCTTGCAGTGGCTTCACTATAATTCCGGAGAAGAGCATCCATGAATGTTGCATTTTTTTAGTTTGTGCTTCCTTCTTCCGTGTTTTTATTTTTGTGATATTCGAGAGCGGAGGGTTTTTCTAAAATGTTGCGAATCAACATCCTTTCCTGCTCGCTCTGCTCAACGGACGTTTGGAGCTTGTTTGTAACTTTTAATGTGTAAGTTTTAGTATAAATATTGTTAGACTAGAGAGGGTCTAAGGCCACTTCTTCCCGAACTTATGCTCGAGAGGATCGATGCTGATTGAGAGGACGGCGACTCGGGAGACTTTACTGAGAGACCTGTCCTGACCCAATTACGACATTTAGCTAGAATAGGTAACTATGAGAATAATGATTTTGGCTATTGATTGACTTTCATTTGAACTAATTTAGATAAAATAACCTTTTGTTTGAATTCCAGTGTTGGGTGGTTATTTCTTTGTCATTTATTGAGTTTCAAATGTGTTCTTATTGTTTAAATCATGACTCATGACTGATCAATTAGGTCGCATTGACCTCAGTTTAGATGCAGATTGATTTAGAATTTCTCTCGTATATTCAGCGTGGATAGAGTAATAGAATGAATGTTAGTGTGATGGGCCCTAGCGTATGATGAGTGTATGTGCGTATGACTGTGGAATTACTCTGTCCGTGGAAGTAGGGAGAATTTATATGCTCCGATCTGCAGCAGTTTCCTGGTAGCAGAAGATGGTTTCGATTCATCGACAGCTGGGTTATGGACCCAGCACGCTTCCGCTACGCCACTCTGCTACCAGAATCAATCTACTGGGTTCGGAATCAGTGACATCGCCGTGTGTTACTACTAGAGACATATTTTCAGTATAAAAGGAGTGTGTATGGTAGCTAAGGTTATCTATGAAACTCTGGTCTTAAGTCCCAGGGATCCGTAAGGTTTGGCGTTAAAGCTTACTGCTGGAGAAGTAATAGGTATTCTCTGAGCTTGTTTGAAGGACTGGGCAGAGGTAAGCGCTGCTTGGTTAACGTGTGTTATAATTCTGTAGTGGGACAGACTGTTCGCTGTTCTCGGGAAAGACAGGATTCTGTGTAGATGTGCTATATTTTTCTGGTGTGAAAGTGCGTGAATGTATGAGCATTTAGTTGATTGTGAGACTCTTTGGAGCATTCCGGGAGAAAACAGTTAATGGATGCATGTTAGAAGGGCAGAGTAGAGGGATGTGCTACTGTGTCAACGAAAGTAATAATTCCGTAGTGGAGCAGAGGTAAGCGCTGTTCTAGAAAGAAGCGGGATTCTTGTGAGAAAGACTTTTCTTTACTTTTCTGTGGTTAGCGAAGCAGACAATGGAGATGTTTATATGTTGTGACTAATAGATTTTGTAGAATCTGAAACAGAGTCTACTGAGAAGACTTTGTAAAGGAGAGGTAGAACGAGTGACAGGAGACAAGAGTAGAAGCGACTGCAGCGACTACTGACGTCAGACAGACCGCGCTGTGATTGGACAGTGGATTAGAACAGTGCTCGTGGTGTGATTGGTGCGTTGGTGTGAGCCGCGCAGGGATTGGAAGGAGTACAGGGTGACGTAGACGCTCCAGGATTGGTGCGTTAGTGTGAGTCGCGCTGTTATTGGACAAAAGATTGTACAGTTGCGGAAGGGACTAGAGGATAGTGGTAAACGCGAAAATGTATTACCAAACGGAGGAAAAGAAGAAAAAATCCTTGTTCGGTAAAATTAAGAAGTGGTTCGACAAGGATAAAGACATTATAACTAGAGAAGGTGAATTGTTACCTCCGACAAGGACTCCGGCATCCTTCATGGTTGCGAAATATGGGTATCATACTTGTATATGGTTAGACAATTGGGCTAAGTACACATAAGAAGATGGTGTTTTAGCATTCCCGGAACATGGTTCATTTAATTTGGCCGTGTTGAGAAATTTACGGGAAAAGATGATGTGTCTAGAGCCTAGACCAAGGCCGACACAGTTTGAGGCGCTGGTAGAATGGGAAGATGAGGTGCATGAGCGAGAAAAGCAGAGGAGTGGAGGTAATTATAGGTATATTTCTGGGAGGAAATATGATCGTGAAACTCATCATGATCGAATGAGGAGATGGCGAGATGCTAGTATGTCAGAGGGACTATATCCTATGAGAACTGTTGAAGAGAAGGAAGGGAGGAAGGGTACGGAAAAGGTGCCTGATGCAGAAGTGAGAAGATATGGGGCTAATGATTATGAGGATGAAGTCTTGGATGACATGATTTATAAAAGACCGCCTCCATATAGACCAGAACCAGAAGAGAGAACGCCAGTTAGTACTCCCATAAGAGATACTTTGCGAATTGTTAAAACAGAAATTGTGACACCTGATCTGAAAAGTGGTAGCTCTTTCGCAGAAAGGGAAAAAGAGAGGGAGCGAGAGAGAGAGAATCAAATCGGGGATGAGAAAACAAGAGAATTAGCAAGAACGACTTCTGAGTTGACTGAAAAAATTAGAGAACTAACCAAGAATCTAGAAGCTGTTACAGTGCCTGTAACCATAGGTCCGGTTATGCCTATTTTTGATAAGCAAAGAATGGGTGAAAATGGTTTGACAGTACCCTATGTAGGAAATGGTTTGGTTGGTTCTTTGGAGGAATCAGGAATGAGGACGGGAGAAAATCATTTGAGACAATTGAGACATGACACATGTAGTGGAGGGTCAGATGTACAGCCTAATTCAGGATTGAATACTGGTTGTTTAGGAGGATCAATTTTGGAACCACAGAGGATGGCAGAACAAGTGGGTGCAGTGAAAAGGTCTACAGAAATAACAGCTGAGGATTTGAATGATTGGTTGAAAGTTCTTCAAAAGAAGGATAAAGATTCACAGGCAATTGATGTAGCCAGGTTGCGCACAGAATTGGAGGAGCTTATAGCAGGAACAATTCCTACAATTATATTGAAAAATCATCATGATGGAGAGTTGCTATTCATGTGCAAGAGTATCACCTGGAGGGCTAAGAGTACACATGACAGGTTAAAAGGAATAGCGAGTGAAATGGGAGTTGACATGGATAAGGTGAAAGCTTTGCAGAAGCCTTACAGGGTGGATTTTTCTGACAAGGACATTGAGAATCTAAATGATGTTGGCAGAACAGGGCAGATTAATGAAATGATTTCCTTATTGCGAAAATGGGGTGATGTGGAAAAGTGGAAAGATAGGTGGTATAAGAAAAGAGAAGATTCAGTGGACAGGACTTACTCAGCATTTCCCATGAGAGAAAAAGAAAAAACAGTGGATGCTTATCCTATGAGAGAGATTCCTGGAGGAGGATATGTACATGTCCCATGGACTAGACAAGATATTTTGTCATTTACGAATGATTTCCCTCGACTGAGAGAAAAGCCCGTCGAGTGGTATAGGCAGGTAGACAGGTTTGTGAAATTGTCAAAAGTGCTGTGGATTGACCTGAATAGTCTGTTTGATATAATTGTTCCAGCAGACTTGTGGGCAGAGTGTAAAATAGTTGTAGATTGGCCTGCTAAGGAGTATCCAAGGGATCAGAAAACAGGAGCTCCAGACCCAGAGGTAATGAAGAAGTACGAACATGTTATTGTGTTCCTGAAAAATAAGGTACCCCCTAAAGAGACAGACTGGGTTAAGATAGATCGAACACATCAGGAAGCAAAATAATCAGTTCATGCTTTTTATGAAAGGCTGATACTGGCTTTTAAACAGTTTAGTGGAGATGAACACCTGGGTGATAAGGATTTGAGTCATTTTGTATACAGGTTCGTATATGGCTTGAGACCTGAAATAAGTGAAAGGATTCGTGAGCACACAGTCGATTGGCAGAGTAAAAAGATTGATGAAATCTTGAGACATGCGAAATATTTCAGTGATGAAATTGAGGCAAAACAAAGAAAGCTGAAAGAGAAAGCAATGTGGGCACAGGTGAAAGTTGCAGAAAGACAAGAAGCACAGTTGGTGGAACAAGCAAATAATCCAGGAAATAGGCCCAAATATGGCACAGGAAAAGGAAAGGGGAATCTAGAAGAGGCCAAAAAGAAGTTCCCATGTCACAACTGTGGACAATTGGGGCATTGGAGATCCGAGTGTACGAATCCACCATTAGTGAGTAATGAGAATAAATCATTGAATCAACAGGTGCAGAGCGAGGGGTGTAATCATCAGCAGCAACAGCAGAAGGTTGTCAGACAGCAGAGTCAAGAGCCAAAACCGCCCTTGCCGCAGAATAGAGGGTCCCAGAAATATAACCAGGACTCAGGATTCTACAATGATGAGCAGGTAAAATCGAGACGTACTAACCCGGTACAACAATACTGGTTAAAGAATGAGGGAAGTGAGTCCGAAGGGGACTATTGACGGTGCCGAAGAGAGGAGGAAGAGTGCATACTTGGTGCAACTCTAGAAATAGACCAGGCAGGACCATTTGTAGATGGGAAAATAAATGGGGAGAGTGTTACCTTTTCGTAGATCAAAATTATCAGAGGAATGAGAGCCCCAATGACCCAGAGAGAAGTGAGGATGTTTCTGGGAATGGTGGGTTATTGTCGTCAGTGGATAAGTAATTTCTCCCTGATAGCAAAGCCACTGATTAAATTGACTAAAAGTGAGGTGAGAGACCCATTGGAACTGAATGCAGAACAAATGGCAGCATTTGAAGAATTGAAGAGCAGAATGTGTGAAGCTCCTGCTTTGGGAATGCCAGACTATACTTGTTAAAGAATGAGGGAAGTGAGTCCGAAGGGGACTATTGACGGTGCCGAAGAGAGGAGGAAGAGTGCATACTTGGTGCAACTCTAGAAATAGACCAGGCAGGACCATTTGTAGATGGGAAAATAAATGGGGAGAGTGTTACCTTTTCGTAGACACAGGAGCAACGAGATCAACTGTCAGGTCAGCAGATATAAGAAATCTTCCTCTCTCGGACGAAGCAATCCAAGTGGTTGGTGTAGCTAATACACAGATTAAGACTCGTCTTACCGAACCAGTAAGGGTAAAAATAGGGAAATTTTCAGACATGCACAGGTTTGTGGTCTGCGATACTAGTCCAGTGAACTTGTTAGGTAGGGACTTATTGTTTAAGATGAATTGCACAATTTTTTGTACTCCGGATAGAATAGCTTTTGAGACACCAGATGAGGATGTTTTGTACAGGATGACTCTAGATAATAGAGAAAGTGAGATTGTTGGAACATGTGCTGTATTTAATCCAGATGATTTGCCTCAAGAGTTGAGGAATACAGTAAAAGCGGCAGTTTGGGATTTTACTGGAGAAGATGTGGGATTGATGAATAATGTAGATCCAGTAAAGATTACAGTGAAAGAGGGAATCACTTACCCTAATATCCCACAGTACAGATTGACACCAGAAATAATTGAAGGGATAACACCTATCATAGACAAGATGATTCAACAAGGTGTTTTGAGAGAGTTACTGAGTAGCCCATGTAATTCACCGATAATGGGGCTGAAGAAACCTAATGGGAAGTTTAGGATCGTTCAAGATTTGAGAAAGATTAATAAAATTGTGGTAGCCTGTTGTCCCATTGTGCCAAATCCATCAGTGATTTTGTATCAGATTCCTCATGATGCTGAATGGTACACGGTAATTGATTTGTGTCATGCTTTCTTTTCAATTCCCTTGCATCATGACAGCCAGCCGATTTTTGCATTTCGGTTTGGACAGCGTATTTTATCATGGTGCCGTATCCCACAGGGGTATACAGAGAGTCCATCAATATTCAATCAGTTGTTGAAAAAGTCATTGGAGAGTTTGATCATGCCTGAAAGCTCAGTACTAGTACAGTATATCGATGACCTACTTGTGGCATCGAAGACACGTGAAGCTTGTGAAGTAGATACCATAGCTTTACTGAATCATCTGGCAGATGGAGGGTTAAAGGTATCTCCAGCCAAATTGCAGTTTTGCAAGAAAGAGGTACATTATCTTGGACACAATATTGAAAAAGGTTTGAGAAAGGTGACCAATGACAGGATCAAAATTATCAGAGGAATGAGAGCCCCAATGACCCAGAGAGAAGTGAGGCTGTTTCTGGGAATGGTGGGTTATTGTCGTCAGTGGATAAGTAATTTCTCCCTGATAGCAAAGCCACTGATTAAATTGACTAAAAGTGAGGTGAGAGACCCATTGGAACTGAATGCAGAACAAATGGCAGCATTTGAAGAATTGAAGAGCAGAATGTGTGAAGCTCCTGCTTTGGGAATGCCAGACTATGAGAAGGAGTTTGAATTGTACTGTAGTGAGAGAAATGGATGTGCACTTTCAGTGTTAATCAAGACACATGGACGACTGAGAAGGCCAATTGCGTACTTCTCATCAACACTTGACCCAGTAGCTGTGGGTTTGCCAGGTTGCCTGAAAGCAGTAGCTGCTACATGCAGAAGCTTGGAACAGAGTGAGGGTATAATAATGGGATATCCTGTAAGGGTGTTTGTACCTCATGATGTGGCGATTCTTTTGACAAGAAGCAGAACTCAATATATGTCACATAGTCTGAACAAAAAACCCCGTACGGCTGACCAATGTTCAGCACACCAAATCCTAGTTCAAATGCAGTTTCTTTAGTTGGTGCAAAAACACATCCAGAGCAGGCCGCACTTGTGCTCTACTAGAAAACCAGATATACAAACGTGTATTTGACAAAGGGATGGTGCACTCAAGGAAAAAGTCTTTTCAAATATCCCAAAGATTGTTTCTTTATTCTTATTCAAAATCCAAGGACAGTCAAGCTCAGCCAACGCGTTTCGTTCTTATAGAACTTCGTCAGGGCATGGATACTTTAAGAAACGAACTTCACGAAACTCAAAGGGAACGGTTTCCAATGGATATAAAATTCGTATAAAAATAGGAATATGACCTTTCACAGTCGCTGAAAGGTATACGTCACCAGGTAATATAAATGACAGTCAGATTCTTATTCAATCACTACGTGTCACAGGCATTGTTCTGTCAACATTGTTGTTGTATATTTATGCCCAATGTGTGGGCTGCTTACTTCTGCAAACGAGCGCGTTTCTCCTGATTACCGGCGAACATAGTCGGCTGACTAAATATGAGAAAATCATTTTGGGAGCATCAAATGTGACTCTTGCTGAAAATGTGAATGTGGGAGATGATGTTGATCATGATTTTTTGGATGTGCTTGACTACTGCACAAAACCCAGACCAGACATAAGAGATCTGCCACTACCTGAGAGTGATCATGTGCTGTTTGTGGATGGATCATGTTTGAGAAATGAAGCTGGTGTGCTGAGTGCAGCATATGCGGTGTGCAAGGTTTCAGAAGTTATGGAAGCTTCGCCTTTGAAGGGAGTTAGATCTGCTCAAGTAGCTGAATTGGTGGCATTGACAAAAGCTTGCAAGATTGGGAAGAATTTGAGAGTGACTGTGATGACTGATAGTCAGTACGGATTTGGAGTGGTTCATGATTTTGGCCAACTTTGGCTGCAGAGAGGTTTCTTGACGTCGAGTGGAACTCCTATAAAGAATGCTGAAGTGATTGGAAAGTTGCTTGAGGCGATACAGCTGCCTAAGGAATTAGCAGTTGTAAAGTGTGCTGCTCATGGACAAGGAGATGATTTTGTTACTCTTGGTAATCGCTTTGCAAATGACATAGCACAGTATTGTGCAAAGAACAATCATTCGATTAACCGGGGAAGAGAAAGGGAAATGTCTTTTTGTTCTGTGATGTTTACTAATGTCCTGGAAACATGGGATGAGGTGAAACAGTTGCAGGATGAAGCAGGAGATGAGGAAATGAGAGATTGGATCAAGGCAGGTTGTGCCCCAAGAGAGAAAGATCATGTATGGATCTATAGGGATGGAAGACCAGTCATGCCAAATTCAATGCTATCAACAATGGCAAGAATGTATCATGGCCAGGGACATCTGGGGAGGGACGCTATGATTAGGTCCTTTAAACAAACCTGGTACAATGCAAAGTTCAGGCTGATTGCAGAGAGCATCTGTCAGAGATATTTGATTTGTCAGCAGTTCAATACTGGAAAGAAGACAGTGGTGAGCCTAGGAACAATAGGCAGAGAAGGAGGTCCTTTTACCAGAATGCAAATTGATTTCATTGAAATGCCCCAAGTCAATAGATTGAGGTATGTTTTAGTGGTAGTCTGTTTGTTCTCGAGGTGGGTGGAGGCCTATGGAGAAATGATGGAATAACAGTGGCAAAGTTACTGTTAAGAGAGTTGATTCCTAGGTACGGGTTCCCAGTGACAATTGAGTCAGACAGAGGTGGACACTTCTACAATGAGCTCATGGGTTTAATTTGTGAAGCATTGAGCATACAGCAGAAGCTACATTGTGCATACAGGCCAGAGGCTTCTGGTGTTGTTGAGATGATGAACGGCACAATCAAAAATAGAATTGGTAAGATGTGTTTAGCCACTGGAATGAAATGGCCTGATGTCTTGCCTCTAGTGCTAATGACTATTAGGTCTACTCCAGATAGAACTACAGGGTTAAGTCCACATGAAATACTGATGGGACGAACAATGAGACATGCATTCGTGCCTGTCAACAAGTTGATGACAATAACTGATGACATGATTTTGGATTACTGTAAAGGCCTGGCTGACGCAGTTCATTCTGTGTTTCACCAGGTTGGAGAAGACGCCACCACACTTGAAAAGAAGCAAGCCCATGATCTAAGTCCAGGGGACTGGGTGAGAATAAAAGTGCACAGAAGAAGAAATTGCTTGGTTCCAAGGTGGGGAAGGCCAAGACAAGTCATTCTGACTACGACAACTGCTGTAAAGTGTGCTGGTGTGAAAAACTGGGTGCATGCAAGTCATACTCTGAGAGTTCCGAATCCAAAGGATGGGACTGGTAAAGAGTATTTTGAAGAGTCGGATTCCAGTGATGATGCAGAGACTGAACCAGTGAGAAGAAAAAAGAATCCTGAAAGGGGGGAAGGAGAAAGAGAGTCAGGTGATTCTTTTTTCTTACCAAGGGAGGCTTCGAGAGAGACATTAAGAGCCTCAGGAGAAAGTTCGGATTCTGGAAAAGTGCCTGAAGTTTCAACAAGCGGTGAAAAAGAAAGAGAAGAAAAAAGCAATTCCACAGAAACTACACCTGAGTCAGATGAAGAGATTGAGAATCCACTTGAGATTACTCCTGAAGAAATAGGGTCAGAAGAAGATAGAGAGGGACAGATTGCGGAAAACCCCCGAGGAGGTGTAGGGAACATTCCTGATAAGCAAGGTGAAGGGACAAGTAGACAGCAAGAAGATTGCGTGTCGGAGACCCGAGGAGGGACAGAAGTAGGGAAATCTCAATCAGTGGAGAAAAAGGCTGTGGAAAAAGAGAAAATTGTTCATGAACCAGAGGCAAATGAAACAGAATCGGATGAGAGTGAGAATGAGAAACCAGAGGGTCGAGTTCTGAGAAAGAGAACTTGGATCGGAGAAAGAAACAACAGAGAAGTGAAACAGAAAAGGAGCGTAAAAGGAGATCTTTGGCCTAACAAGATAAAGAGACTGAGGTATAGACTGACACGAGCGAATTCATCGAAAGCTGAGCAGGTGAACGAGGTGTCCAGTCAGAATCAAGCAAAGGGTGAAAAACAAAAGGAATCAAAAGAACCAGAGGAGATCAAGAGAATCAGGAAGCCCAACCAGAAGTATAGGTCACCGGAATGGACGTACGTGGCACTGTCTGAAGAAGAAGAGGCAGAAAGTCAAGGAAATCCAGAGGGGACCTTACGGGAAGTGGTTGAGGAGGAGAAAACTGTTGGAATCCTGAAAGTTATCTTGACTGACATTGGAGAAGAGTCAGATGCTCAGGATATTGAAGATCTGATACAATTTGATGTTGCTGAAGAAGAGGTGAAAAGTGATGAAAATCCAAATTGAGTGAACTGAAGGAGTCATTTGGAAAAGAGTGAAAAGAAGAAAATCTAAAATTAGCTGTTTGAAATAATCTAGAGTTCTAGAAATCCAGTAGTGGAGTAGTAGAGGATAAGTCAAAAGACACTGCCAAAGTAATAAGATGGCTAACACAGAAAATAATCAAAGTAGATGTACCTTCTTGAAAAGATGGTGTAGAATGTGCTGCTGCTGTACAGGATTATTAATGCTACTTTGGAGTGTACTTGCTTTATTAGTTACTTTTAGAGTTACTATAGACACTTTTGGAATACATAGTGAGAATGGGACTAACATAGAGAAAAGTTCACAGAAAGTAGTTCCAACTAGAATTAATAACATTTACATACATAAAGATAGGTCAATTAATGATTTTTCTAGCAATGTTTTTTCAAAATTGTTGTATGAATACGTAAAGACAATGGAAGTAAGGGATTGCTATGTCTGTATGCAATTGCCTGCATCGGTTTCAGAGGGAGTTACTTATCACCATCTTCCAGCTACGTATGGGATTTCATGTAGTGTGTTAAGTAGTGTTTTTTATTTGTTAGGGAAAATAGATTATGAGATGTCTAATAAGGATAACATTTTTGGGCAATTGCCTATGAATAAGAAACTGAATCCTGCTAAAGAAGCTAACATTTTTGGTGAGATTTTTATTGAAACAGAAGAATTAACATTAGATTACATTTTTAGAAACAATTTAACTTGCAGTTTGAAAGAAGAAGAAAAGGCTTTTCTAGACATGGTAGAGAAAAGAAGAGTGAGCATGCATGAAAAGGCAGGAGAATATAAAATGAGTGAGACAGTGTGGGACATTGAGATGGGAAAGGAGTTGAAGAGAGGGGCCAGTCCAACTTTGGCTTTAGATGCACCACAGAAGGGTAAGCTATGCATTACCAGGAGGAAATCCCAATATGATAATTATTTCGTTGGGACTAGTGAGTGTCATGATACATACTTTATTGCAACAGGATGGGGATTCAAGGGAGGAGAAGATCCAGTTTTCCCGGGAGTGTATTATATTTGTGGGAATAAGGCTTATTACAGGTTGCCTGACCATTGGAATGGCACATGTTATGTTGGCCTGATCTTTCCAAAGATTTTCCATATAGATAAGATAGAAGATGCCGAACAGATTAATCTACTAACACGCTTCAAAAGAGAAACTTGGTCGGAAATTGTAGGAGATATTTTTGGAGCTTTAATTCCAGCAGTGGGAATTTCATTAAATGCATATGGAATTCGGAAACTGTCAACAGTGGTGGATCGCTTATCGACAAGCACCGCTGGAGGGTTTCTTTTGGTAGATACGGAGATGGTTGCCTTACGCGCCATGTCTATGCAAAATCGACTTGCCCTTGATATTCTATTGGCCAAAGAGGGTGGAGTCTGTGGAATGCTGAAGGTTCAACATTGTTGCACTTACATTCCTGACAAAAGCAGAGATCTAAAGGTCTATATCAAAAATATTACTGATTTGCATGAAGAATTAGTACCACTGGAAGCTGAAAGTATCTGGACTAAAATGGCTAATAAGATGATTGCTGTTAAGAACTTTATTGCTAAGATAGGTAGTACAATTATTGGTAAGATATTGTTTCCATTGACATGCGTGATTGTTGCTTTATTGGTACTTAGATTAGGGTGTTTGTGTTGTAAAAACAGGGGAGGGAAAAAGAAAATAATAAGAGAAAATACTGAAAAGAAACAAAAGAGGTCAAAGAGAGACCCACAAGAAATAGAATTAGAAAAATTTAGGGAGAGTGTGTACCTAGAATCGAAAAAAGATGATGAAAGAGAGACTGGTGTGTAATGTTGTTCAAAAAAAAGTTGTTCAAAAAGACATTTGTATTTCTCCTAAGAAATGGGGACTACATTTTTTTTTGGGGTTGGTTTTTGTGGTGATAATACATCACCAAAGGGGGGATTACTGGAGCAGGGTTTTCTATTGAAACTTGAACTCCAGTTTATGTTTTATATGTCATAATTAAAATTACTAATAATTAATTACTAGATATTAATTATGTTGAGTTTTTGACTAATCAACCTTACTAATGAAAGAATTACACGCGGGATTGCAATTGCATGGCTTTATTAATAAGTGAACTAAGTTGGTGAGCAGATTAATTAAATATGTGTGGCTAAAGTGTTATTTGTTATGTGTTTGCGCTTTGAAATAATACGCTTTTAATGCTTCTTTATGTTGCAGATGGCTAGATAATTACATACACATAAGGGTATTAGTGGGGATTAACAATGTATAATCATTACGATGTAGTAACGTTGTTTTGTGTTTCTTTTAATTAAGATGGTCCATTTTGGCCTCCTGAAAGATGGCCGATATTTACAGCCTGCATTTGAGTAGATGAAATACGAGGAGAGGCCTAGCTGAATATGGTTGAAAAACCACCTGACCTCGGCCTCTGACTGTATTGAAAGTTTCCGTGAGGACAGCAGCTCTGGGCTCGACTCCAGCTATCCTTGGGAAGGAACAGTAGCCACAATGAACATTTGATAATCTTGCAGTGGCTTCACTATAATTCCGGAGAAGAGCATCCATGAATGTTGCATTTTTTTAGTTTGTGCTTCCTTCTTCCGTGTTTTTATTTTTGTGATATTCGAGAGCGGAGGGTTTTTCTAAAATGTTGCGAATCAACATCCTTTCCTGCTCGCTCTGCTCTGCTCAACGGACGTTTGGAGCTTGTTTGTAACTTTTAGTATAAATATTGTTAGACTAGAGAGGGTCTAAGGCCACTTCTTCCCGAACTTATGCTCGAGAGGATCGATGCTGATTGAGAGGACGGCGACTCGGGAGACTTTACTGAGAGACCTGCCCTGACCCAATTACGACATTTAGCTAGAATAGGTAACTATGAGAATAATGATTTTGGCTATTGATTGACTTTCATTTGAACTAATTTAGATAAAATAACCTTTTGTTTGAATTCCAGTGTCGGGTGGTTATTTCTTTGTCATTTATTGAGTTTCAAATGTGTTCTTATTGTTTAAATCATGACTCAAGACTGATCAATTAGGTCGCATTGACCTCAGTTTAGATGCAGATTGATTTAGAATTTCTCTCGTATATTCAGCGTGGATAGAGTAATAGAATGAATGTTAGTGTGATGGGCCCTAGCGTACGATGAGTGTATGTGCGTATGACTGTGGAATTACTCTGTCCGTGGAAGTAGGGAGAATTTATATGCTCCGATCTGCAGCCCGAAACCGGTCCTAGGATGCTTGTTTCCAGTCCAGGGAGAACCTGGCTTGGCAGTTCGGGCTGGACTGTTCCCATGGGGCACAGGGTCAAGACTGATTTGCATATGGCTGGGTTCAAACTGGAATGGCATGGTGAGCAAAAAAACGATGGATTTAGGCCCAGATCTCTGTACTGGGGTGAATGTATGACATTGTTCTGCATTCTGTCCATCAATTGTTGTTTTTGCATTTGTCACCCCGAGTGGGAAGGGTATGCTCAGACGTGAGTCCCTTGCTCTCCATGCCACTGGAATCAGGCTATCCTGGCTGACGAGGGCTGAAAGCCCGAAACCGGTCCTAGGATGCTTGTTTCCAGTCCAGGGAGAACCTGGCTTGGCAGTTCGGGCTGGACTGTTCCCATGGGGCACAGGGTCAAGACTGATTTGCATATGGCTGGGTTCAAACTGGAATGGCATGGTGAGCAAAAAAACGATGGATTTAGGCCCAGATCTCTGTACTGGGGTGAATGTATGACATTGTTCTGCATTCTGTCCATCAATTGTTGTTTTTGCATTTGTCACCCCGAGTGGGAAGGGTATGCTCAGACGTGAGTCCCTTGCTCTCCATGCCACTGGAATCAGGCTATCCTGGCTGACGAGGGCTGAAAGCCCGAAACCGGTCCTAGGATGCTTGTTTCCAGTCCAGGGAGAACCTGGCTTGGCAGTTCGGGCTGGACTGTTCCCATGGGGCACAGGGTCAAGACTGATTTGCATATGGCTGGGTTCAAACTGGAATGGCATGGTGAGCAAAAAAACGATGGATTTAGGCCCAGATCTCTGTACTGGGGTGAATGTATGACATTGTTCTGCATTCTGTCCATCAATTGTTGTTTTTGCATTTGTCACCCCGAGTGGGAAGGGTATGCTCAGACGTGAGTCCCTTGCTCTCCATGCCACTGGAATCAGGCTATCCTGGCTGACGAGGGCTGAAAGCCCGAAACCGGTCCTAGGATGCTTGTTTCCAGTCCAGGGAGAACCTGGCTTGGCAGTTCGGGCTGGACTGTTCCCATGGGGCACAGGGTCAAGACTGATTTGCATATGGCTGGGTTCAAACTGGAATGGCATGGTGAGCAAAAAAACGATGGATTTAGGCCCAGATCTCTGTACTGGGGTGAATGTATGACATTGTTCTGCATTCTGTCCATCAATTGTTGTTTTTGCATTTGTCACCCCGAGTGGGAAGGGTATGCTCAGACGTGAGTCCCTTGCTCTCCATGCCACTGGAATCAGGCTATCCTGGCTGACGAGGGCTGAAAGCCCGAAACCGGTCCTAGGATGCTTGTTTCCAGTCCAGGGAGAACCTGGCTTGGCAGTTCGGGCTGGACTGTTCCCATGGGGCACAGGGTCAAGACTGATTTGCATATGGCTGGGTTCAAACTGGAATGGCATGGTGAGCAAAAAAACGATGGATTTAGGCCCAGATCTCTGTACTGGGGTGAATGTATGACATTGTTCTGCATTCTGTCCATCAATTGTTGTTTTTGCATTTGTCACCCCGAGTGGGAAGGGTATGCTCAGACGTGAGTCCCTTGCTCTCCATGCCACTGGAATCAGGCTATCCTGGCTGACGAGGGCTGAAAGCCCGAAACCGGTCCTAGGATGCTTGTTTCCAGTCCAGGGAGAACCTGGCTTGGCAGTTCGGGCTGGACTGTTCCCATGGGGCACAGGGTCAAGACTGATTTGCATATGGCTGGGTTCAAACTGGAATGGCATGGTGAGCAAAAAAACGATGGATTTAGGCCCAGATCTCTGTACTGGGGTGAATGTATGACATTGTTCTGCATTCTGTCCATCAATTGTTGTTTTTGCATTTGTCACCCCGAGTGGGAAGGGTATGCTCAGACGTGAGTCCCTTGCTCTCCATGCCACTGGAATCAGGCTATCCTGGCTGACGAGGGCTGAAAGCCCGAAACCGGTCCTAGGATGCTTGTTTCCAGTCCAGGGAGAACCTGGCTTGGCAGTTCGGGCTGGACTGTTCCCATGGGGCACAGGGTCAAGACTGATTTGCATATGGCTGGGTTCAAACTGGAATGGCATGGTGAGCAAAAAAACGATGGATTTAGGCCCAGATCTCTGTACTGGGGTGAATGTATGACATTGTTCTGCATTCTGTCCATCAATTGTTGTTTTTGCATTTGTCACCCCGAGTGGGAAGGGTATGCTCAGACGTGAGTCCCTTGCTCTCCATGCCACTGGAATCAGGCTATCCTGGCTGACGAGGGCTGAAAGCCCGAAACCGGTCCTAGGATGCTTGTTTCCAGTCCAGGGAGAACCTGGCTTGGCAGTTCGGGCTGGACTGTTCCCATGGGGCACAGGGTCAAGACTGATTTGCATATGGCTGGGTTCAAACTGGAATGGCATGGTGAGCAAAAAAACGATGGATTTAGGCCCAGATCTCTGTACTGGGGTGAATGTATGACATTGTTCTGCATTCTGTCCATCAATTGTTGTTTTTGCACCGATCTGCAGCACAGGCACATTTATGCAAACAATATTCTGACAGTGTTAGACAGTGTTAGTACATTGCTACATTGAGGATTTTAGCAGCAACAATTGATTTCCAGACCAACATAGATGTATATGTTTGAGACCAATTTGTTTTTAATTGCTTCTCGAAGACAATTCAAAAGAGATTTTTAAGTTGTAGGGACTCATTGGTTGTAGAGCTTATTGACATTGCAAATGGCATTGGGCATTCTGTGGTTTCTAGCAAGGTGTTAGCGTGTGAAATGTCTCTAAGTTCAACACCTTCTACTGAACCTGTGTGTGTTGTTAATATACACAACAGATTTTCTATCACAAGACAAATATCTGGAAATTGTTTTAGGTGTAGCTCTAAAACTCAGTTGGGCAATAATACTAATTGTCTACCCCAAGGTAGAAGCTGCAACATTTGTAAAAGTAGTGTGAGGATAGGGTAGGGAAACAATACGAATTAACAAGGTTGAGGTTTCTGTGTCCAAATATTATGAACAATTTGATAATTTGGTATTAACAGTGGAAGGTAATTCATTGTTAAATGTGACTGCAGTTAATGACCCCTATGTGATGCGCATGTAAAATATATCAATTTACAATTGATGGTAGACTCATGATACACTATCACTATTTTATCGATTAAAAACTTTTTTGAACATTGGAAAAAATGTGCTCTTATTTATACGGTTGTTAGTCCTATGGCATTTGGGGGTAAATACATTGGCATGTTATGGTAATTTGTTTGCGCATTGGAATGCCTCAGTAGGAGCTTGGTCACTAAAGTGTATGTGGCCATCAATGGGAGGAATATTGTTGGGTGGCAAGTCTTGCCATGGACGGGTTTGTTCTTTCAACCAGTTTCTGACAACCCGGTACTTTCTGGTGGAATGCAATATTTTGTGTGAATACAGTTATGATAATTAGGAGGCTGAAGGAATTTTACACACATTTTGTGAAGTGTTTCAGAATCACATTGATGTTCTGAAAGATTTTGAGACCCATATCAGATTAAAACCACAAGCTGTAGCTATGGTACAGAAAGTTTGATCTGTACCACTTACTCTAAAAAGTGTGATGAAGGCTTTATTCAACAATTTGTGTTCTGAAGGCATTATTAAGGTATGTGATTCATCTCAGTGGGTAACTCAGTGGCTATCCTCTGTTGATATAGCTCAGAAAATGTCAGAGGAAATTAGACTATCTTTCGACTTTTAACATTGTTCAGGGGTGGGTGAGACTAAAGTCTACAAAGCTTGCTTTTCAGTCTTTCCTCAATGTTGGTTTTATTTTTAGAGAAATACTTGAAAAATAAACACAGAGCAATTCTGTTCTAGAGTTCATGAAAGTTGTTTGCTGAACACTGACGTTACAGTCTTCTTCATTCTTTTTACTTTTAGGTTAATGATCACACATGATTATATTTAGGGCTCCTGGTTTTATGGTATTTTTCTTTTTTTTTACATTTCCGTCTGTATTTATCCATATTCATTGTTTAACCATCTTATCAGTATTTTTCCATATTTATTTTGTGTTTAGGGAATAAATGGATATGTAAAATGATATATTTCCGCATTAATTTAACTGATAAACATATACTTACAGTTTGCTACCTGTCATGTTTTAGCTAATTAAGCAGCCAAATATAACAAAACACTACAAGCACAGGTAAATATTATCATTATATACAAATATTTATTAACATATGGCTGTATTTAAGGACATTTAATGCTGATTTTTTTTAACACTCCATGATGTCTATATGATTATCTGTTGGTCTAAAATTCATAAAGGACAGCATGGATAGTCACTCACAAATAGCACAATTTTCTGTATTTTTCTACTTTTTAAAATAAATACAGACAAGAAACATTGAGTCTTGTTTATATTGACAAATAGAAAAATAAATGAAAATTCAAATACATTTTTGTTTTCTCTTCCTTTGATAGAATAGCACTTGACCTTGGCGTGAGGGAAACTACTAAACATTCACTGGCTAATTGTTTCTAGGTTCACAAAAAAGAAAGAGAAAGACTTGTCCTCCTTTGGGGGTATAGCCATCCTTCCTGTATTTTTGCCAGTATGGCCCTGGGTTCCTCAACCCTAATATTCTGGGTTTAAAGCTGTTCTAAGGGGAGCTATTAGCTGGTATGCTTTTCCCTCCTCTTCTTGTTCACTGTGTGGGCAAAAACTATTTTCTTTGCATTATCAATTATCTGTTCCTCTTGTTTGCCCTTGTAACCTTTAATTATATATATGAATACCATACTGCTACAGTGCCTTTGGAAACAAGCACACTAAAGTAAAAAAAAACATGGGAAAAGCAAAGAGACAGACAACAAAACAAAAAAAGGCAAGAAACCACTACTGCTTTAAAAACTGCTTCCTTCCTGTCCCTGGGTCTCACCCAGTCAATTACGGTCTTGCTATACTGTGGCAGGTGATCTTGCATCCAACAGCGGCGTCCACCAGTCCTCTGTCCACGTGTCTTTGTCTGCCTCCTCCTTGGTGACAGTGTTTGCGTTCTCCTTCACATCAGCTCCAGCTGTCAGGAGATGTGTGTCCTGGTGCTCACTCCATTTACTGATGCCAACCTGATCTGTTCCTCTTGTGGTGTTTTCAGAGTAGCAGGCCTTCTTGCAGAGCAGCACAGCAGTACTTTTGAGTCTTCCACAGGTCCAGAAGTGTAATGAAGGGTTGGGTCTGAGGGTTCTATATTTATACCTGGTACCCACTTTGAAGTAGGAGAAGGTTCTGGAGGTTTTCTTCCCCCGAGGTATTTGGAATTTCCTGCCTCCTTGCCCTGGTTCCAGCTTGTATAGGGCTACAAAAAAATAGTGTCAAACCCTTTCTGATGTGCAAGTGTGGTGGGTAACAGTTCCTCCCCCTCATCAAGTCAGAGTTGGCCCATACTGTCAACACATATGCTCCTTTGTCTCACTGTCTAGGAGCAATACACAAAGACCCACAGCCAGCTACACCTAGCCATGTGAACCAGGATACTGGTAGTAGACACCACATGGTTAAGACAAGCAAATGGCAACCTTCTAAAAGTGTCATTTTCAGAATTGTGACTTAAAATCTGACTTTTCCATTAAAGAGGTATTTTAATTACAATTCTTTAGACACCAAACTCGACTTTCCTACCTGCCCCTATTGAAAATTATCACTTCTTAAATGTAATAAGTTAACCCAATGTTATCTTATCGGAGAGATAGGCTTTTTAGTAGTTAAAAAGGAGTTAATGAGTTTTTCACTACCATTACATGTAAAAGTTAAAAGTACATGTCCAACTTTTTAAATACACTACACCCTGTCCTATGGGCGGATTATGGCCTCCACAAGTGGTGATTTACATGTATTAACAAGGAAGGTTTAGGCTTGGCAAAAGGCTTATTTTGCCAGGTCAAAATGGCAGTTTTCAACTGCATGGACAGGCTGCAATGGCAGGCCTGAGACATGTTTAAAAGGCTTTTTAAGTGAATGGCACAATCAATGCTGCGGACCCACTAGTAGCATTTAATTTAGGGACCCAGGGTATATGTAGTATCACTTTACTAGGGACTTACAAGTACATTAAATGTGCCAATGGTACCATGTTTAAAGAAGAGAGCACAAGCACTTTAGCACTGGTTAGCAATGGTAAAGTGTGCAGAGTCCTAAAGCCAACAAAAACGGGTTCAGAAAATAGGAAGGTTGAGGCAAAAACCTTTGGGGATGACTTTGCTGCAAGTGCCAAGTCCAACACTTACTTATTCTGCTTGATGTTCATTCAATAACCAAGAGTTATTTGTTTGAACTTTAGGCACCTCACATGCAAAAAACCTGGATCTCGGCTCTAAACAAAGCCATCTTGGTTAAAAGTTATGGGCCACTAGTTATTAAAAAAAGCAGTGCTCCAAAGTATGGCAATAACAAGTTAGAGGCCCACTTGATGAGGTATGAAGAAGGAATCATATGCAGAATTGCAGACTTAAAGCAATGCACTCATAATTTTAAGATGAAACATGGATATTTAGTTGGGAAACTGGAGCAAAATAAAAGTTTGTGGCCAATTACATATTGCTGGAGTTTTGTTGATTTTTTGACTTTCCAAATATCGAGAAGGAGCTGTTATCTAGCAGGTCTTTGTTATGTGGAGCATCCCAATCACGCTGAGTAACTATGCTGAAGCACGCACACAGGTTCCAACCCCTTCGAAAAGGTTTTGAATGTGCCTGCACTAGGCACTGTGCAGTCCAAGCCTCAGTGCTGCGCCTGTTCAAAATGTTGGGGCTGCCAGTACATTAGTAATAAAAATATCTGATTACAGGTCATCTAGTGATGAAATCCAGTTACTTGACTGAGGTTTGTCATTCTGCCCGACTAAGCGCTGGACATTCCACATACTGAAACGGACTTGAAACTGTAATTGTTGTTTAGTACTTTGAATCCCTAGCACACGTCAAATAAAATCACACAGAACATGACAGCAGTAGCTATTGTATGTCAACTAAAGTATATACACGAATCACAGTTGTATCTTCATTCTTTTTTTTTTTTTTGTAGAATCTTCATATGCAGATTGCATATGGAGTTTTGGGGAGGCAGGTGGTCCTCTCCACACTTTAGTACTGTACTAAGAGAGATAGTACAAATTATACTGAGTGGACATACCCGTTGGGCGCCTTTCCCTATAAACAATACTACAGTCTCTCCCTTTTTTTCACTGTAATTGTTGCTTGCTACAAAATACATTATTGGTCCACCAACTTTCTGATGAGGACTCCTCTTTGACCATGGAGACTACAGCTCTGTTGTTGGATACTTACCCATTCCACCCATTAACTACCAACCTCAGATCCAGATCAACTTTCACTGAAGTAATGTCAATAGGAATGGTCATTGGTCTTTTTAAATTCAGGTACACCAAGATTGACAGCATGAGTTTGCAAAGTATAAAAATAAATAAATCCATGCAAATCAACTAGGATATCATCAGTAGATAAGCCAACATAGGATGTAAAGTGTTCCTCATGAACACATTTGATTACGTTGACAGAAATAGACAACTAACTGACTCAGACTGTATTGAAAAATTAATACTTGACCGTACATGTGATATCGAAAAGAAGATAAAGTCAGGTCTACAATTTTGTTTGGAATTCATACTTCTCAACTAAGTAAAAAAATCTTACTTTTACCTTGAACACACTAGGACAACCATATTGTATTTGTTGTTGTAGTTGCCTGGCAATATTGTGCCTGGCCAACCATGCATTTCAGGAATTGATTGCCCTTCCCAGAATGTCAGAACATATGGATGTTGAATTGCAGCCATTTGTGGCTTAGCCCTCTTACATGAGAGACAGTAAGGGAATTCCATATAATTTAGACCCCATATTATGGCAAAACGATTACGTCTTGGTAACTTATGATGTTGTCAGTCTGTACACATCCATGAGACATGAACAAGGGCTAGAATATTGAAATACTTTCTGAAAAGCAGATCTGGTTACAAACTAGCATCAAATTCTATACTACTTGGAGTGGTCAATAACTTTACACCTTTCACCTTTAATCTGAGGCAATACATTGGGTGCCAAATTCGCACCAACTATATCCATCTCCTGATAGGAGTTTTGGAATGAAATTGGAACTGCGATGAAAAGATGTCTGAATATCTACTGCATGTAAATTTTGGGGGCAGATACATAGAAGATATTATCTTGATTTGGCAGCAAGTAAACCAAAAAGTATATTAAGTCAATGACCATAACTTCAAACAGACCTATCTCATTGATAAAGAGCAGGTTACACGCCTATACATCTTATTTGATAATAATCATGGCAACTTACAGTCACACTTATACAGAAGGAAAGCAACAATTGGGGGGCAGATCTACAAGGAAGTGCCGCAGCGTGGCATCGCAAGCCCTTTGGCTGTGCCACGCTGTGGCACTTCCGAAGCACAGGGATGCGACATATTTACAAGAATATGTCGCATCTCTGTGCTTCCCCCGGCGCTGGCGCACAAACTGCAGCCATGCACCGACACAGACACCCTTGCACCATGTTGCAAGGATGCCTGTGTCGTGGGGAGATTGTTTTTGTGCAGGAAGGGGCACCTTCCTGCACAAAAACAATCACTACAGGTATTTTCCTCTTTCAATGCGTGCTGTAGAATGCAGCACGCATTGAAAGAGGGAAAAACGAGGAGAGATTAAAACATTTCTCCTTGTTGCTTGTCGCTACACCACCTCTAGGGTGGCGTAGCATTCACACGCATCTCCAGATTTACGATTTCTCATAAATCCGGAGATGTGTCTTGTTCCATGGGTGTTGCGTGGGAACACCCACAGCAACACCCATGGAACGCCCCTTCTATGCAAAGTGCTGCGTGTGAAGGGGCAGTATTTACAAGGAGAGGAAAAGTCACGCAGGGTGGATTTTCCTCTCCTTGTAAATATGGAGGAGCCGCCTGCGCCACCAGTATGTCACGAAAAGTGACGTACTGGTGGCGCAGATGGCTAGTAAATCTGCCCCTAACAGCGCACAGTCTGCTTGTAATATATACACTATGAGGCTTATTTATGAGCCCTTGCGCCACTTTTGCCCCGCCGGTGCGTCAGTTTTTGTGATGCACAAGTGGCATAAAAATGCGCCATGTTGTGTCATATATACAAAGTGACGCATCTAGGCAGATGCGTCACTTTGTAAACCCCTGCACTACATTATACCTGCACCAGGTATAATGTATGCATGGTGGGCGTACCGATGCAAGTAAGCCTCATAGAAGTGATGCAGTGAAATCTATGAGATTTCACTGTAGCACTTCTAGGACGTCAATATCTTACGCCTGCCTCACAGCAGACGTAAGACTGACGTAGGCACATTTGAAAATGGGACTTGCCCATGTGAAATGAACCATTGCTGGAGTTGCGTTACTTTTGTGACACACTCCAGCAATGCGCCATTTTTGCAACTACAGATATGTCAGAAATACTGACGTATCTGTAACTCCTTGCGACATGATGCGTCATACTGTAAATATGACGCATCCAGCATGTCGCAAGGAGGGTGCAATGAAAAGTGACGCATCATTGTTTTCACGGAGTGATGCGTCACTTTTCATAAATGAGGCCCTATGTTCTCAAAGGGGAATTACTAAGGATCAAAGGAAACTGGAGGATGCTTTGTTTACAGAGAAAGTTCAATCATTTGAATGAGACACATACTACGGTGCTTAGACTAACAGTAAACACTGATCGAAAATTCTTCTCCAACAAAAAAATAGGAAGACACCATTGGGTGGATTCCATAAACTCAAGGGGACCCTCGGTTGCACTTCAGCAGTGGTTTCTACCTTTGACACCTTCCACCCTAAACAAGTTAAAGTAAATTAATGCTCTATTCTATCTATTTTCACACCCTCAACAACACACTATGCTTATGGGCAGTATAATTTGATACTAGGACCCACACCATGCTGTCAAATCTCAAGCACTAGCTAGGTCTATAGTCCACATAGGTTCAAGATATTTCCAGACACTGCAGTGTATGAGCCCAGCAATGGATATGAAGCTTGATATGGTGATGGAGTTACCAGGGAGTTGGTGTAGTCGCTGTCAATCTGTGCTCCTGTAATATGATTACTTTTCTGAAGAGTAGCAATAGTAGGGAAAGGTTCAGGGAGGGAAAAGATGGGAAAAGTTAGGGGATGCCAAATGCATACCAGGAGTTTGCTACCACTGTTGTATTTTGAAGACCTACCGATGCACTAATAGGTTAGTTCACAAAATAATGAATCACAGGGGCATAGTTAATATTCATTAGGCCCATCTCAATACATGACCCCCTGTTATTGGCTCCAATCGCAGGGATGGATGGCCTTCAAATGACAGCAGACCACTATGCCTTTGATTGTATTTCCAAACAATTTGTTAAAAAAAAAAATAGTTTGAGTTCCTTGAAGGATCGGAAAACTTCAGTGAGAGGAAGCAGTGACACTACCAACCCCCTCTGAAGCCATAACTTTGCTACATAAAGGGGAAGGGGTCCAAAGCGGTTACCCTCCCCTTGGTAAATCATTTAGCAACCCTAACTAGGGAGTAAGTAACTGATCAATGGTTTGTGATTGGAATATCAGTGCAAACTATTGATAAAAAGGAAATAGGTTACCGAATCACAATTTGGAAGGAATGCCCCTAACATGACCCTTCCAAATCGCAATAATTTCTAGATTCATGTTTTGATTCAGAAAAACGTTTACAAATCACAAAATGAGTTTGCAGTCACTAACCCTGTATCTTAACGAATTGGAGCGTTTGTGACTCCAAACGTGGTTTGTACATCTGGCCCTTACTGCTTTTCTCTCAACGAATCCCATTAACCTGGGTATGCTAGCCACTAGCAAACCATTCCTGACAATCACTCATTTTTTCTTAATTCTTTGCGACACATAGTAAAATACTTTATGTGACCATGCAAACATGCCAGGTGCAATTAGATAACATTAGTGACACTTTTTTTCCGAAAACTACTATGTAACCAGGTGACCAGTAAACTCAGCTCATGTTTGGCATCCGTAATACTCTTCACTGCACTAAGTTCTCCTGTATGCTATGACTTAATGCCATTTTTGCATAAATGCAACAATTTTACTTGTTTAAAGGTAACAGGTGTTCTTGCTCTTCTTCTGTGCAAGACTGTTAGATTTGGGGGTCTCTAGTTGGCATAGGTAGGTACCTGTGACAAATAGAGACCCTTGCATCTAGTCACGGTAAAGGGGTACACTCCTAAAATAACCCCTGCTCACCCCCTTGGTAGCTTGGCCCGAGCAGAAAGGCTTATCTCAGAGGCAGTGTGTAAAGCATTTGTGAACACATACAGTAATCACGTGACAACACTACAGATGTACACCACACAAGTTTTATATAAAAAATAAGTATTCTTTATATAGATTTATCACAAGACCATAAACGACAAAAATCCACAATACTGTTACTTTAAAATGGTAGAATTTAGCTTGGTTCTCTTAAGATGGTAAATGCGCCACTCAGAGTTCAATGTACCTTAAGATGCGACACGCAGGGCAGCGAAAGTGTTGCAAGGATGGTGATGCGTTGAAAATCCGGTGCAAATAAACAAAGATGGCGCTTTCTTCTTGATGCGACACGCTTCCCGGTGATGCGGCGGCATCTGCTGTGATGTCGATCCTCTTCTCCAGTGATGCAAGATGCTTTACACCAGGGATCACCAACGAGTAGCTCGGGAGCTACTGGTAGCTCGCCAGTACCTTCAGAGTAGCTCTCTGAGGTGAAGTCAAGCCCAGTATCAAATTCAGGAGAGTTGGTGCCTGTTAAAGGAGGCAGCACTGATCATCTTAAGACCCTTAGAGTGACAATCAGTCAAACTTATGGCAGTAACTCATACTAACACTCAAACATGCACTGTGTTGGCTTATAGGGCATGCTACATGACAGTCTGTATCCAATCTCAATGTAATTAAGCCACAAGGAGATTGACCATGTTGTAGTCCCTCCTTTATCAGTCATAACATGTCTGTGAACAGTGCACCATCAAAAAAGTATGGCAGCAGTAGCCTGAGCAGTAATCAGTGCTGACCCACCAAAGTGGGGTGTTGCAGGAGTCAGATGAAAACGTCTGTTGGATGCATGATCAGCCCAAGACCTGAGGAGAACAGGGTATGATCTAGACCAGAGAAAATTAAGAGATTCAGCAATATTTATGTGTGTCCATAATAAACACTATTGCTTCCTGAAACTATGCCTGGTGCCAAGAACCGCCAAATGTATATGCTATCCCCCATCATAAGAGTGTTATTGCTGGCATAATTGTGTCCATTCCTGGCATAATAGTGCCAATGGCATAAAATGTTCATCCTTGGCTATTTTAGCATTTCTGGCCTAGTTGTGGTATACTAGCAGCCATCATTGACATACTAAGAGCATGACTGTACCTAGTCCTGGCATATCAATGGTCATGACTGATATATGGTCTCATCCCTGATCCTTATGGTTTCCAGCCTTGGCCCAACTGTGGCCCTAGTATAATTTTGGTCATTACTGGCATAATACAGGCATCAGTGGTGCTATGGTGAGCATCCAAGGCATATGACTGTAATGCATTACCTGTAAATTCAAAGCAGTCTGTCCATATGGGGCATTTGTACATGGGAGTACATGATGAAAATGACAAGCTGAGGTTTTGGGACTGTGCATTTCCTAAAAACTGAAAACTGATATTTTAAAGGCAGTTTTGGTTTTCAAAAATGGGTTTTCTTCTGGAAAATTGAGTTTGTTTGCCCTCGGTGGAAAGTGGTATTAGATAGAAAAATGTGCATTTTCAGAAACTGGTGAATGATAATTCAAGCTGAGGTGGGGAGACGTACTGCTGTGCTTATGTCCTTTGGGCCACAGGGCATGTCAAGATGTGAATGTTACTTCACAAGTCAAGGGGAGGCATTTAATATTGATGAACTTTTTACATTTATAAAATTTGCTAGTAGCTCGGGAAGACTTTCCTTGAGCAGAAGGAGCTCTCACTACAGAAAAGGTTGGAGACCCCTGCTTTACACGATGCGAGCCGCGACAGGCCCTGCGACACGCTTCCCAGTGATGCGGCGGCGTCTGCTACGATGTCGATCCTCTCCCCAGGCGATGCGAGGTGCTTCCACAACGATGCGAGCCGCGACAGGCCCTGCGACATTCTTCCCGGTGATGCAGCAGCGTCTGCTGCGACGTCGATCCTCTTCTCCGGTGACAAACCATGACAGGCCCTGCTATAGGCTTCTTGGTGATGCGGCATCTGATGCGACGTCGATCCTCTTCTCCTGGCGATGAGAGGCACTTCGGTGGACCTGCGATGACTCAACGATTCTTCTGCGACACGCTTCCCGGTGATGCGGCGGCGTCTGCTGCGACATTGATCCTCTTCTCTGGCGATGCAAGGCGCTTTGTCTTGTGAAGCAGCAGTTCGGCGACACGCTTCTTATTCTTGAGTCGCGTTTCCAGCTCCTTGCGACACGCAAGTCCTCAAAAAGTCCAGCACAACTGCAGGCACTTCCAAAGAACTCTTGGGGAGCTGGTGGGTGAAGTCTGTTGGCCCTGAGACTTCAGCAGGAGGCAAGCTCTTTTCCGAGCCCTTGGAGATCCTTCACAAGTTCAATAAAAGTGCACACAAAGTCCTTTCTCCTTTCTTTGGCAGTCAGGCAACCACTGCAGGCCAATCCCCCAGGCAGCACTTCAGCTTAGGGATAGTCTCTCCTCAGTTTCTTCTGGTTCCACTCCTCAGCAAAGGTTTCTTCTTGTTTCCCAAAGTGATCTGAAGTTCTTTGGTTTGGGTCCCAATATTTATAACAAGTTTCTCTTTGTTCTCTGAAGGCCTTTGCCTAGTCCAAACCAGTTCTGGTCAGTCCTGAAGCACTTTGTTGACAAGACTCCTTCTTTCCTTTCAGAGTGTAGTGCAGAGACACCAGACGCACCACAGGAGGTGGAGCCAGCATTGTGGAGGGAAGGCACAGCCCTATTCAGGTCCTAGGTGCAACTCCTCCCACCCATCTAGATGCAGATCTCTCTATTCAGCCCTGTGCTGACTCACCCTGTCTCCTGGAATCCCCCAGCCCCTGTCACTCAAACTCCAGACAAGGAATACACAGTCTAGGAGAGGCAGGTTTGGATGGTTAGACAAGAAAATACCTACTTTCTAAAAGTGGTATTTTCAAACACAGAATGTTAAAACCAACTTCACTAAAAGATGTATTTTATCCTTCTGAATTCAGGCATACTAAATTCAAATTTCTACCATGTTCCCTGAGTCAGTTAGGATTATAGGATGTAATAATCAAACTGCCCATTATGGGCTATGGAGAACAGGTAGCCTTGCAATAGTGAAAAACGAAAATGGCTGTAATTCACTATTAAAACATGCCACACACACCAGGGCATGTTCTACCTTATACTTACAATGCACCCTGCCCTTGGGCCTACCATAGGGGTGTCTGATATGAAGAAAAGGTAAGGTTTAGGGACAGGCAAGTGGGTGCACTTGCCCCGTCAGCATGACAGTACCAGACTGCACGCAGGCTCTGCAATGGCAGGCCTTAGACACATTTTTACAGGCTGCGTCTGTGGGTGGCACAACCAGTGCTGCAAGCTCACCAGCAGTATTTGGATTACCAGCCCTGGGCACTCCTGGTGCACTGTACTAGGGTCTGACAGGTAAACCAAACCAACCAATCATGGAATCACTAATTCATACATCAATTTACAATAGGGAGCACGTGCACTGTGGCACTGGACAGCAGTGGCACAGTGCCAAAAGCATCTAACTCCAGCAAAAACACGTGAGGCAACAGCAAAAATGGAAGGGAGACCCACGCCAAGGTGCCAGGTCTAACACGTGTCCCCTCCAGCTGAAATGTGGGGAGAACTGCCCTACCTCTTGGGAGTTCACATCACTAAGGCAGAAAAATCTGGACAGACCATCAGCGTTGGCGTGTTCTGTACCACGGCGGTGTTCCACCGTGAAATCCATCCCCTGTAGGGAAATGGACCACCTCAACAGCTTTGGATTCTCAGCCCTCATCTGCATCAACTATCTGAGGGGCCTGTGGTCTGTCTGAACCCGGAAGTGAGTCCCAAACAGGTATGGTCTCACCTTCTTCAGTGCCCAGACCACAGCAAATGCCTCACGCTCAATAGCACTCCACCTCTGTTCCCATGGAAGTAACCTCCTACTGATGAAGGCTACGGGTTGATCTAGGCCCTCCTCATTCATCTGTGCCAAAACAGCCCCACACCATCCTCAGAAGCGTCTGTTTGTACTATGAACTCTCTGGAGAAGTTGGGTGCAAGGAGCACGGGCGCCGTGCACAGCAGTTTTTAGGGCCTCAAAAGCTTTCTGACAGGTGTCAGTCCAAATCACTCTCTTAGGCTGCTTCCTGGAAGTCAGCGTGGTCAAGGGTGCAACAATGTTGCCATACTCCTTGACAAACCTCCTGTAGTAACCTGTGAGTCCTAAGGAGGCTCTCACCTCTGTCTGGGTTTTGGGGGGCTCCCAAGCCAGGATGGTTTCAATCTTGGGCTGTAGGGGCGCCACCTGGCTGCTCCCAACCTGGTGTCCCAAGTACACCACGGAACCTTGCCCGATCTGGCACTTACTCGCCTTGATTGTGAGGCCTGCCCTCCGCAGCGCCATCAACACTTCCCAGAGGTGGCGTAGATGTTCTTCCCAACTGGTGCTGAACACTGCGATGTCATCCAGGTAGGCGGCACTGAACTCGTCCAGTCCAGCCAACACCTGGTTGACCAACCTCTGAAAGGTAGCAGGGGCATTCTTCATCCCAAAGGGAATAGCCCGGAACTGGTAGTGCCCATCTGGTGTGGAGAATGCTGACCGCTCTCTTGCCCCATCAGTCAAGGTGATCTGCCAGTACCCAGATGTTAGGTCAAACGTGCTGAGGTACAGTGCAGCACGTTTGAGCTCATCAGCCCTGGGGATGGGGTGCACGTCAGTCCTGGTGACTGAATTGAGCCCTCGGTAGTCCACACAGAACCGGAGTTCTGGTGTGGCACCCGTTGCGGCAGCCTTTGGGACCAAGACCACTGGGCTGGCCCAAGGACTGTTAGAGGACTCAATCACCCCTAACGCAAGCATCTTGGAGACCTCCTCCTTGATGCAAGCTCTCACCCTGTCAGTCACCCTGTAGGTTTTGTGCCTCACAGGTGTACTATCCCCAGTGTCCACATCATGGACGCACAAATCAGTGACACCGGGAATCAGGGAGAACAGATCAGAAAACTGTCCCAGCAACTGGCGGCAGTCATTCTGTTGCTCAGCGGTCAGGGTGGAAGAGAGGTTGACACCATCCACTGACCCATCTTGCTCTGTCGCCGACAGGAGGTCTGGAAGAGGCTCGGTCTCCTCCTCCATTCCACCATCTGTTTCTACGAGCATGCCCACTTGGGACCTCTCCTCAGGCCGTTGACATGCAGGACCCTCAAGGGGTTCCTGGGAGACCGCATGTCCACCAAGTAGGTAACCGGACTTTTGCGCTCCATAACCTCAAATGGTCTGGTCCACTTATCCTGGAGCGCGTAGGGCTCCTCTGGGGCCATGACCCACACTTTCTGACCAGGCTGAAGCTCTACCAGAGTGGCATTCTGGTCATACCACCGCTTCATCTCTTCCTGGCTGGCTTCCAGATTCACCTCAGCGAGTTGCCTGAAACACCTAGTCTGGTTTCTGAAGGCCAGCTTGTAGCTATATACATCCTGGGGAGGTTTCCTGGGAGATTGCTCCCAGCCTTCCTTTACCAGACTCAGAGGTCCTCTCCCTGGTTGTCCATAGAGAAGCTCAAAGGGGCTGAACCCTAGAGATTTCTATGGCACCTCACGGTATGCAAAGAGTAGGCATGGTAAGAGGACGTCCCACTTATGCCTCATAGGTTCCTCAAGACCCATAATCATGCCTTTCAGGGTTCGGTTAAACCTTTCAACCTACCCATTTCCTTGGGGGTGGTAAGGAGTGGTAAACTTGTAGGTTACCCCACACTCCTGCCACAGGGACTTCATATACTTAGAAATGAAGTTAGTATCTCGGTCAAACACAACCTCGCGAGGGAATCCCACTCTGGAGAAAATTCCCATCAGTGCTTGTCCCACCACGGGGGCTGTCACTGTCCTCAGAGGTATGGCTTCGGGTACCTGGTGGCATGGTCCACCAAGACCAGGATGAACCTGTTGCCCATGGCTGTCTTGGGTTCCAGTGACCCCACATGGTCAATACCCACCCGTTCAAAGGGGGTGCTGACCACAGGGATTGGTGGAGAGGAGCCTTGCGCTTCCTCCCACTTTTTCCACTTGCCTGGAAAGTCTGACATATCCTGCAGTGAGTGTCTGAACTCCTGCGCATTTGGGGCCAATAAAAGTATGTGACAAGCCTCTCAAAGGTCTTGTCCTGCCCCAAATGTCCTGCCAATGGCACATCATGAGCCAGCCCCAGTAGGAAGGCTCTGAAGCGCTGGGTTACCACCAGCACATGGGCTGACCCAGGCTCAGCAACCTTAGGCTCAGAATACAGGAGACCATTCTCCAAGCAAACCCAATGTGACCCAGACTGATCACCTGTTGCCTGGTCTGCAGCCTGCTGCCGCAGACCCACGAGAGAAGGGCATTTGTTCTGCTCCTCACAGAACTCCTCCCTGGAGGGTCCTCCTTCTTGCTGCCAATGGGTCAGCTCAGGCAGGTCCCACAGTTTAGCTACCTGTTTCCCTGAGGCTCCAGGGCATCCCCCTCAGGGTCTGCTCCCTCCTGGACCGTGGGAACTTCGGGGGCCGGTTTCCCGCGCCCCCTGCCTCCTGTATCTAAGGCAGGTACCTGGGCCCCCCTCTCAGGCTCCAGGTCCTCTTGAGAACCCCTATTGGCTGCCATGGACCGTGTGGTGACACACGCCCAGTCGGGCAGACCCAACATTTCCAAATGAGCACTTCGCTCTACCTTTGTACAAGGTGAGCTATCCAGATCGTTCCCCAACAAACTGTCAACAGGCATGGCGGGTCTCACAGCTACCTGAAGAGTACCAGAGACCCCCCCCCCACTCAAAGGGAACCTGAGCCACCTTTTAGTGGCTCTCTGTGTTGTCACCGGCAACAACTGGATAGAATGCATTGGGGACAACCTGCTCTTGAGATACCAGGTGACACTTGACAGCTGGTACACTGGCTCCTGTATCTCTAAGAGCCTCCACTCTATGGCCATTGATGGTCACTCACTGCCTGTATTTCTTAGTGTTATCAGAACACCTCACAGTCTCCTAAAGAGACAAGGTACATCTCTGCGGGACCCCACCCATCTTGGGCATCCATCTCCTCACCCAGGACTACACTAGCCATCTGCCGGGGGGCTGCACCAGGGGGTGCTGTTTTTTCAAACTGGCGGCACCTGGGATCATTCGCTTTATGTCCCAGGTCCCCACATTTGTAGCATCTCAGGGGTCCCCCTTGAACAGGTGGACCTGTCGGGCCCCTGATGGTTTCTGAGGGGGAGGCTGGGAACCTTTCCCTTGGTTCCCTTGGGGACTAGTTTGGGGCCTTTCTTGGAACTCCCTCTGTTTACCCTTCCCCCTCCCACTCTTCTGCTGGGGACCCTGCTCACTCTTGGCTGAATCTCCCATGTGACCCTTGTGGACCCTGGTACTGACCCAGCAGTCCGCCACCTCAGTAAGCTTCCTAGGATTAGTCAGCCTACTATCAATCAGGTGCTGGCGAAGCTCTGGAAAACAACTACTGGACAAGTGCTCCCATGCAATCAAATCAAGGAGCCCCTGAAAATCATCAACTTTGCTACCCTTCACCCAACCATCCAATACTCTACAGACAAAAATGACATATTCCACCCAGGTACTGTTATCTATCTTCTTGCAACCCCTGAACCTCTGTCTATACAATTCAGGAGTTAAACCATACCTGTACATTAATGCATCTTTCATGTGGTGATATGAATTATAGACTTCAGAAGGCAAGTCAAACAGTGTGTCCCGCCCATCACTAAGGAACCGCCCCCACAACCCCGCTCCCCAATCCTTCACCGGGACCCGGTGGAAAGACATGGCTACCTCATAGGCCTTGAACCACTGCCCAATATCATAATTTTTGTAAAATTCTTTTACCACATCCTTGGGAATATACACTCTAGATTCAACAGGCAATGACGGTGTGCTGCCACCAGAGGGAGCACTCTCTAAGCTCCTGGCTTTCAATTTCAACTCCCTCGAACTTTTCTCATGATCCAACTGCATTCTCTTTTCCTCTAGGGCTAATTTTCTATTTTCTAACTCCAGTTGCCCACCCAACTTGAGCTTGGCCAGCTCCATCTCATGCATTCTGTTTTCTTTCCTGTCCGCCAGCTCTCCTGGGGCAGGCCTCTGTCAGAAACACTGCTACCTGTTGGGGAGACTGCTCTCCTCTCTCCTGAACCCAATGGCCCCTCTAGCTGCTCATCTGCATTATCTGCCCTCTCCACATGCTCAGGGGGGGGGGCCTTGCTTCAAACCAGGCCCTCAGCGCCTTTTGGAACTCATCCTTCTTGGAGAGACCGGTCATTGAAATTTCGAACCTTCTGCAGAAATGCTTGAGCTGTCTCAAGCTGTAGCATTCTAGTTTCTCCTCTTCCCAATCACAATCAACAGGTGCTATGGATGCTGCTTTCTCCATGGTTGTTAAACTTGGCAGCTCAAAAATAGAAAATCCCAGAAAAACAATCTACCAAAAGTATGTGGTCGCGTTTTGGTCTGCACTCACTAGTAGTGTTCACCAATCACTGTACATGAGTCACAAATGCAAGTCCAGAATCCTCACCGCTGACCACAAATGTTAGGTTTGGGGGTCTCTAGTTGGCATAGGTAGGTACCTGTGACAAATAGGGACCCTTGCGCCTAATCAGGGTAAAGGGGTACACTCCTAAAATAACCCCTGCTCACCCCCTTGGTAGCTTGGCACGAGCAGACAAGCTTATCTCAGAGGCAGTGTGTAAATCATTTGTGAACACATACAGTAATCAAGTGACAACACTACAGATGGACACCACACAAGTTTTATATCGAAAATAAGTATTCTTTATATAGATTTATCACAAGACCATAAACGACAAAGATCCACAATACTGTTTCTTTAAAATGGTAGAATTTAGCTTGGTTCTATTAAGATGGTAAATGCGACACTCAGAGTTCAATGTACCTTAAGATGCAACACGCAGGGCAACGAAAGACGGTGATGCGTTGAAGATCCGGTGCAAATAGACAAAGATGGAGCTTTCTTCTTGATGCAACACGCTTTCCGGTCTGCAGCGACGTCGATCCTCTTCTCCGGTGATGCGAGATGCTTTACACGATGCGAGCCACGACAGGCCCTGCGTCATGCTTCCCAGTGATGCGGCAGCGCTACTGCGACGTCGATCCTCTCCCCAGGCGATGCGAGTTGCTTCCACAAAGATGCGAGCCGCGACAGGCCCCGCAATACTCTTCCTGGTGATGCTGCGGCGTCTGCTGCGACGTCGATCCTCTTCTCCGGTGATGAGCCGTGACAGGCCCTGCGACACGCTTCTCAGAGATGCGGCGGCTTCTGATGCCACGTCGACCCTCGTCTCCTGCGATGAGCCGCGACAGGCCATGCGACATGCTACCCAGTGATGCGACGGTATCTGCTGCGACGTCGATCCTCTTCTCCTGGCGATGCGGGCACTTCGGTGGACCTGCGATGACTCAACAATTCTTCTGCGACACGCTTCCCGGTGATGCGGCGGCTCCTGCTGCGACGTAGACCCTCTTCTCCGGCGTTGCGAGTCGCTTCGTGTTGTGAAACGGCAGCGGCAGTTCGGCGACACGCTTCTTGTTCTTGAGTCGCGCTTCCAGCTCCTTGCGACACATAAGTCCTCAAAAAGTCCAGCACAACTGCAGGCACTTCAAAAGAACTTTTGGGGAGCTGGTGGGTGAAGTCTGTTGGCCCTGAGACTTCAGCAGGAGGCAAGCTCTTTTCCGAGCCCTTGGAGATCCTTCACAAGTTCAATAAAAGTGCACACAAAGTCCTTTCTTCTTTCTTTGGCAGTCAGGCAACCACTGCAGGCCAATCCCCCAAGCAGCACTTTAGCTTAGGGATAGTCTCTCCTCAGTTTCTTCTGGTTCCACTCCTCAGCAAAGGTTTCTTCTTGTTTCCCAAAGTGATCTGAAGTTCTTGGGTTTGGGTCCCAATATTTATACCAAGTTTCTCTTTGTTCTCTGAAGGCAAATGAGTTCTGGTCAGTCCTGGAGCACTTTGTTGACAAGGCTCCTTCTTTCCTTTCAGAGTGCAGGGCAGAGGCAGGGCAGAGACATCAGACGCACCACAGGATGTGGAGCCAGCATTGTGGAGGGAAGGCACAGCCCTATTCAGGTCCTAGGTGCAACTCCTCCCACCCATCTAGATGCAGATCTCTCTATTCAGCCCTGTGCTGACTCACCCTGTCTCCTGGAATACCCCAGCCCCTGTCACTCAAACTCCAGACAAGGAATACACAGCCTAGCAGAGGCAGGTTTGGATGGTTAGAAAAGAAAATACCTACTTTCTAAAAGTGGTATTTTCACACACAGAATGTTAAAACCAGCTTCACTAAAAGATGTATTTTATCCTTCTGCTGTCCAAGTGTTGGGTCAGTTGTGGGAGTACGTATCTTTCCAGGATTTTGGATAGGAGAGGAAGGTTCGAGACAGGTCTGAAGTTATTCAGATCCTTTGTGTCTAGGCCGGGTTTTTTCAACAGTGGCGAGTTTCAGTTCCTTGGTCAATTGAGGGAGTAACTGATCGAGGGCATGGGATGAAGGCTTAGCGCTGGAGATTAGTTTGACTATCTCTGCTTCCTGAATGGGATTGGAGGAAGTCCAGTGTTTTGAAGTGTTTTATAGTCCATATGTTTTTTAGTTTTGGACCTACTATATGGCATTACCACAATGTGCTCAATAAAAAGAAAATGTTCACACTGTTCTTATGATGCATTTGAATTACTTATTAATATCAGTGAATTAATGTATTATTGAAAGTGTGCAACCCTGAAAATTGTACCATGGTTTGGTCTGTTGGCAGGGCTTATAATTATGATATTGTTTACACTCTGTGGTATAGTGTAGCGCTGTGCCGTATTTGTAACTCACTATTTCTGTTTTCCTTTTGTAATAAAATTATTCTATCCTGCAAAATAGGGTATTTAGACATAATATTGAATTTAAACTATCAGAAGACAGAAATATCAGAAACAAATATTGTGATTTTCAAATATCGTGATGCAAAATATGGTTGTCAAGAATATCATTTTTTGGGTAAGTAATAACATTTTTAATAATATTTTTGTTTTCAATATTGTTTTTAGTACTATAGTTTTAATAAATTATTACTTTTGAAATATTTTAATGTATTTCAGTTAATGTATTAATTTTACGTTATTATTCTCTGAATAGTTGGTATTCATTTTGTTAAATATAGTTTGTAAAATTAGGTGATTTTGAATTTTTTATTTACTTATTATTAGTAGTTTGCAGTGTTGCAGCTTGTTGTCCGGGCTGTAGGGGGATAGGGTTAGAAGTTAATTAAGTTATAAATATTTAATTATAAATTGTTAATTGATTATGTAATTGATTATTATTTTATGCAAATTGTTTAATACTGATTTATTTTAGTTATATTTTAAGTCTGGGCTGATGAATTTGTTGGGCTATATGATGGGAAGTCAATTAAGTAATAATTGAATAACAAGTATTTATTAATTGTTAATTAATTATTTAATTGATTATTAATTGTGTTCATTGATTAATACTGATTTACTTTTTTTATTGCCATTTTTAAACAAGCTGCAAACATTACAAACAACGAGCCAGTTGCTAATCGTTACATCAATGTCCACCCATTTGCATACCACTGTAATTACAGATATTACTTCAAACGTGCACATCCTTCTGTACAGAAAATAATAGGAGTAAGAGCCATCAAAGTATTATACAATGTATAACATAAGGGTAACAGTTTAGAGTCCACTATACCCCCACGACCAGTCTGTGCAAATCTTGCTAGTCCTATCTAAGTAGAAACTATAACCCGTGTGCAGTAGCGTTCTACTACAGTAGACCATCCACCCCCAGGCCTTCCCGCACCTGTCTACGAACCCGCAGCTGTCTCTGGAGCTCCCCCCCTTCCTGACGCACTCAGGCCCAAACCAAAAAAGGCTCCCTTATGTCCCTAGGCCTAGATGCTGACGGCATCAGTTCCCCAAAGGTGGTCAATTGCATGTGGCCGAATGTTACGTCTTGGATCCAGTCTTTCATGGAGGGGGCCCTCTTCCTCCCCCAATGAATACTGATTTACTTTAGTTATATTTTAGGTACAGGCTAGTGGGTTTGTAGGGGATAGGGTGGGAAGTTACATAAAATTAAATGTAATTTAATTTAATGTTGATTTTTTTACATTATATGTTATTTGATTATTGTCTATGTAAATGAATTAAATTCTTAATAATTGTGTAATTTTTCTACTGTTTCATTTATTTTTCTATGTATGTTGGTATTTATATGTGTATTACATATACTTTTAAATGTTGCGTTTTCCTTTTTCGGCATGATTTGGTTGGGAAGAATTCTTTCTTTATGATAATTGATATTTATCTGTAATTTATTGGTAATTAATCATGTATTTTTTGAAAGACATAGTTTTTTACATTTTTAATTTATTTTACTTTGTGTTTGTGCTTTGATATTTCTTATTTAAATTGTATTTTATGTATTAATTGAAATTAAATTTTACTATTTTATCTTCTTTTCGGCAGTTGGAGAAGTTGAATTTGAATTTTTTCTTCCTGTCGTTCCTGTCTCTTTTAAAGTATGTATTTAATTGCTTTTATTTTCTAATATATATATATATATATATATATATATATATATATATATATATTGTAATCAATGTGCCTTGCGCATAGGAGGTCACTCGACATTGCCTTTAGTGAGATGCAGCCTGCTTGCTTAGTCCATCTTTACTGACTTCATGCCGACGCGTTTCAGGATATCAAATCCCTTCCTCATGGGCAGCAGGCAAGTAATGAAGCGCACCACGTTTCACTTTCCTTAATTTTATTCATCATTGGTATGAACGCCCCCAGTAGGCGTGTGCAGTTGCCTTCTGGGACATTGAGTCCCGTGGTGCGATCAAATTATATCCTTTGGTAAGGTCATTGGTCTTGCTTGCATCTGAAAAACATAAAAAACCTTCGTAGGTAATGAGACCAGGACAACAGGCTTAATTAGCATATGGCGCTGTACTTTTCAAGTTTTAGGAAGTCCCAAACTGCAGTCTCGCAAGCTGGTTTGTTTTCTCCCCAGCTTGCGATGGTGCTCCTCCCCACGGCCGGCCGCCGTGTAAAATCTTGTAATCAATGTGCCTTGCGCATAGGAGGTCACTCGACATTGCCTTTAGTGAGATGCAGCCTGCTTGCTTAGTCCATCTTTACTGACTTCATGCCGACGCGTTTCAGGATATCAAATCCCTTCCTCATGGGCAGCAGGCAAGTAATGAAGCGCACCACGTTTCACTTTCCTTAATTTTATTCATCATTGGTATGAACGCCCCCAGTGGGCGTGTGCAGTTGCCTTCTGGGACATTGAGTCCCGTGGTGCGATCAAATTATATCCTTTGGTAAGGTCATTGGTCTTGCTTGCATCTGAAAAACATAAAAAACCTTCGTAGGTAATGAGACCAGGACAACAGGCTTAATTAGCATATGGCTCTGTACTTTTCAAGTTTTAGGAAGTCCCAAACTGCAGTCTCGCAAGCTGGTTTGTTTTCTCCCCAGCTTGCGATGGTGCTCCTCCCCACGGCCGGCCGCCGTGTAAAATCTTGTAATCAATGTGCCTTGCGCATAGGAGGTCACTCGACATTGCCTTTAGTGAGATGCAGCCTGCTTGCTTAGTCCATCTTTACTGACTTCATGCCGACGCGTTTCAGGATATCAAATCCCTTCCTCATGGGCAGCAGGCAAGTAATGAAGCGCACCACGTTTCACTTTCCTTAATTTTATTCATCATTGGTATGAACGCCCCCAGTGGGCGTGTGCAGTTGCCTTCTGGGACATTGAGTCCCGTGGTGCGATCAAATTATGTCCTTTGGTAAGGTCATTGGTCTTGCTTGCATCTGAAAAACATAAAAAGCCTTCGTAGGTAATGAGACCAGGACAACAGGCTTAATTAGCATATGGCGCTGTACTGTTCAAGTTTTAGGAAGTCCCAAACTGCAGTCTCGCAAGCTGGTTTGTTTTCTCCCCAGCTTGCGATGGTGCTCCTCCCCACGGCCGGCCGCCGTGTAAAATCTTGTAATCAATGTGCCTTGCGCATAGGAGGTCACTCGACATTGCCTTTAGTGAGATGCAGCCTGCTTGCTTAGTCCATCTTTACTGACTTCATGCCGACGCGTTTCAGGATATCAAATCCCTTCCTCATGGGCAGCAGGCAAGTAATGAAGCGCACCACGTTTCACTTTCCTTAATTTTATTCATCATTGGTATGAACGCCCCCAGTGGGCGTGTGCAGTTGCCTTCTGGGACATTGAGTCCCGTGGTGCGATCAAATTATATCCTTTGGTAAGGTCATTGGTCTTGCTTGCATCTGAAAAACATAAAAAACCTTCGTAGGTAATGAGACCAGGACAACAGGCTTAATTAGCATATGGCGCTGTACTGTTCAAGCTTAAGGAAGTCCCAAACTGCAGTCTCGCAAGCTGGTTTGTTTTCTCCCCAGCTTGCGATGGTGCTCCTCCCCACGGCCGGCCGCCGTGTAAAATCTTGTAATCAATGTTCCTTGCGCATAGGAGGTCACTCGACATTGCCTTTAGTGAGATGCAGCCTGCTTGCTTAGTCCATCTTTACTGACTTCATGCCGACGCGTTTCAGGATATCAAATCCCTTCCTCATGGGCAGCAGGCAAGTAATGAAGCGCACCACGTTTCACTTTCCTTAATTTTATTCATCATTGGTATGAACGCCCCCAGTGGGCGTGTGCAGTTGCCTTCTGGGACATTGAGTCCCGTGGTGCGATCAAATTATATCCTTTGGTAAGGTCATTGGTCTTGCTTGCATCTGAAAAACATAAAAAACCTTCGTAGGTAATGAGACCAGGACAACAGGCTTAATTAGCATATGGCGCTGTACTGTTCAAGTTTTAGGAAGTCCCAAACTGCAGTCTCGCAAGCTGGTTTGTTTTCTCCCCAGCTTGCGATGGTGCTCCTCCCCACGGCCGGCCGCCGTGTAAAATCTTGTAATCAATGTGCCTTGCGCATAGAAGGTCACTCGACATTGCCTTTAGTGAGATGCAGCCTGCTTGCTTAGTCCATCTTTACTGACTTCATGCCGACGCGTTTCAGGATATCAAATCCCTTCCTCATGGGCAGCAGGCAAGTAATGAAGCGCACCACGTTTCACTTTCCTTAATTTTATTCATCATTGGTATGAAGGCCCCCAGTGGGCGTGTGCAGTTGCCTTCTGGGACATTGAGTCCCGTGGTGCGATCAAATTATATCCTTTGGTAAGGTCATTGGTCTTGCTTGCATCTGAAAAACATAAAAAACCTTCGTAGGTAATGAGACCAGGACAACAGGCTTAATTAGCATATGGCGCTGTACTGTTCAAGTTTTAGGAAGTCCCAAACTGCAGTCTCGCAAGCTGGTTTGTTTTCTCCCCAGCTTGCGATGGTGCTCCTCCCCACGGCCGGCCGCCGTGTAAAATCTTGTAATCAATGTGCCTTGCGCAGAGGAGGTCACTCGACATTGCCTTTAGTGAGATGCAGTCTGCTTGCTTAGTCCATCTTTACTGACTTCATGCCGACGCGTTTCAGGATATCAAATCCCTTCCTCATGGGCAGCAGGCAAGTAATGAAGCGCACCACGTTTCACTTTCCTTAATTTTATTCATCATTGGTATGAACGCCCCCAGTGGGCGTGTGCAGTTGCCTCCTGGGACATTGAGTCCCGTGGTGCGATCAAATTATATCCTTTGGTAAGGTCATTGGTCTTGCTTGCATCTGAAAAACATAAAAAACCTTTGTAGGTAATGAGACCAGGACAACAGGCTTAATTAGCATATGGCGCTGTACTGTTCAAGTTTTAGGAAGTCCCAAACTGCAGTCTCGCAAGCTGGTTTGTTTTCTCCCCAGCTTGCGATGGTGCTCCTCCCCACGGCCGGCCGCCGTGTAAAATCTTGTAATCAATGTGCCTTGCGCATAGGAGGTCACTCGACATTGCCTTTAGTGAGATGCAGCCTGCTTGCTTAGTCCATCTTTACTGACTTCATGCCGACGCGTTTCATGATATCAAATCCCTTCCTCATGGGCAGCAGGCAAGTAATGAAGCGCACCACGTTTCACTTTCCTTAATTTTATTCATCATTGGTATGAACGCCCCCAGTGGGCGTGTGCAGTTGCCTTCTGGGACATTGAGTCCCGTGGTGCGATCAAATTATATCCTTTGGTAAGGTCATTGGTCTTGCTTGCATCTGAAAAACATAAAAAACCTTCGTAGGTAATGAGACCAGGACAACAGGCTTAATTAGCATATGGCACTGTACTGTTCAAGTTTTAGGAAGTCCCAAACTGCAGTCTCGCAAGCTGGTTTGTTTTCTCCCCAGCTTGCGATGGTGCTCCTCCCCACGGCCGGCCGCCGTGTAAAATCTTGTAATCAATGTGCCTTGCGCATAGGAGGTCACTCGACAGTGCCTTTAGTGAGATGCAGCCTGCTTGCTTAGTCCATCTTTACTGACTTCATGCCGACGCGTTTTAGGATATCAAATCCCTTCCTCATGGGCAGCAGGCAAGTAATGAAGCGCACCACGTTTCACTTTCCTTAATTTTATTCATCATTGGTATGAACGCCCCCAGTGGGCGTGTGCAGTTGCCTTCTGGGACATTGAGTCCCGTGGTGCGATCAAATTATATCCTTTGGTAAGGTCATTGGTCTTGCTTGCATCTGAAAAACATAAAAAACCTTCGTAGGTAATGAGACCAGGACAACAGGCTTAAATAGCATATGGCGATGTACTGTTCAAGTTTTAGGAAGTCCCAAACTGCAGTCTCGCAAGCTGGTTTGTTTTCTCCCCAGCTTGCGATGGTGCTCCTCCCCTCGGCCAGCCGCCGTGTAAAATCTTGTAATCAATGTGCCTTGCGCATAGAAGGTCACTCGACATTGCCTTTAGTGAGATGCAGCCTGCTTGCTTAGTCCATCTTTACTGACTTCATGCCGACGCGTTTCAGGATATCAAATCCCTTCCTCACGGGCAGCAGGCAAGTAATGAAGCGCACCACGTTTCACTTTCCTTAATTTTATTCATCATTGGTATGAACGCCCCCAGTGGGCGTGTGCAGTTGCCTTCTGGGACATTGAGTCCCGTGGTGCGATCAAATTATATCCTTTGGTAAGGTCATTGGTCTTGCTCGCATCTGAAAAACATAAAAAAACTTCGTAGGTAATGAGACCAGGACAACAGGCTTAATTAGCATATGGCGCTGTACTGTTCAAGTTTTAGGAAGTCCCAAACTGCAGTCTCGCAAGCTGGTTTGTTTTCTCCCCAGCTTGCGATGGTGCTCCTCACCTCGGCCAGCCGCCGTGTAAAATCTTGTAATCAATGTGCCTTGCGCATAGGAGGTCACTCGACATTGCCTTTAGTGAGATTCAGCCTGCTTGCTTAGTCCATCTTTACTGACTTCATGCCGACGCGTTTCAGGATATCAAATCCCTTCCTCATGGGCAGCAGGCAAGTAATGAAGCGCTCCACGTTTCACTTTCCTTAATTTTATTCATCATTGGTATGAAGGCCCCCAGTGGGCGTGTGCAGTTGCCTTCTGGGACATTGAGTCCCGTGGTGCGATCAAATTATATCCTTTGGTAAGGTCATTGGTCTTGCTCGCATCTGAAAAACATAAAAAAACTTCGTAGGTAATGAGACCAGGACAACAGGCTTAATTAGCATATGGCGCTGTACTGTTCAAGTTTTAGGAAGTCCCAAACTGCAGTCTCGCAAGCTGGTTTGTTTTCTCCCCAGCTTGCGATGGTGCTCCTCCCCACGGCCGGCCGCCGTGTAAAATCTTGTAATCAATGTGCCTTGCGCATAGGAGGTCACTCGACAGTGCCTTTAGTGAGATGCAGCCTGCTTGCTTAGTCCATCTTTACTGACTTCATGCCGACGCGTTTCAGGATATCAAATCCCTTCCTCATGGGCAGCAGGCAAGTAATGAAGCGCACCACGTTTCACTTTCCTTAATTTTATTCATCATTGGTATGAACGCCCCCAGTGGGCGTGTGCAGTTGCCTTCTGGGACATTGAGTCCCGTGGTGCGATCAAATTATATCCTTTGGTAAGGTCATTGCTCTTGCTTGCATCTGAAAAACATAAAAAACCTTCGTAAGTAATGAGACCAGGACAACAGGCTTAATTAGCATATGGCGCTGTACTGTTCAAGTTTTAGGAAGTCCCAAACTGCAGTCTCGCAAGCTGGTTTGTTTTCTCCCCAGCTTGCGATGGTGCTCCTCACCTCGGCCAGCCGCCGTGTAAAATCTTGTAATCAATGTGCCTTGCGCATAGGAGGTCACTCGACATTGCCTTTAGTGAGATTCAGCCTGCTTGCTTAGTCCATCTTTACTGACTTCATGCCGACGCGTTTCAGGATATCAAATCCCTTCCTCATGGGCAGCAGGCAAGTAATGAAGCGCTCCACGTTTCACTTTCCTTAATTTTATTCATCATTGGTATGAAGGCCCCCAGTGGGCGTGTGCAGTTGCCTTCCGGGACATTGAGTCCCGTGGTGCGATCAAATTATATCCTTTGGTAAGGTCATTGGTCTTGCTTGCATCTGAAAAACATAAAAAACCTTTGTAGGTAATGAGACCAGGACAACAGGCTTAATTAGCATATGGCGCTGTACTGTTCAAGTTTTAGGAAGTCCCAAACTGCAGTCTCGCAAGCTGGTTTGTTTTCTCCCCAGCTTGCGATGGTGCTCCTCCCCACGGCCGGCCGCCGTGTAAAATCTTGTAATCAATGTGCCTTGCGCAGAGGAGGTCACTCGACATTGCCTTTAGTGAGATGCAGTCTGCTTGCTTAGTCCATCTTTACTGACTTCATGCCGACGCGTTTCAGGATATCAAATCCCTTCCTCATGGGCAGCAGGCAAGTAATGAAGCGCACCACGTTTCACTTTCCTTAATTTTATTCATCATTGGTATGAACGCCCCCAGTGGGCGTGTGCAGTTGCCTCCTGGGACATTGAGTCCCGTGGTGCGATCAAATTATATCCTTTGGTAAGGTCATTGGTCTTGCTTGCATCTGAAAAACATAAAAAACCTTCGTAGGTAATGAGACCAGGACAACAGGCTTAATTAGCATATGGCGCTGTACTGTTCAAGTTTTAGGAAGTCCCAAACTGCAGTCTCGCAAGCTGGTTTGTTTTCTCCCCAGCTTGCGATGGTGCTCCTCCCCACGGCCGGCCGCCGTGTAAAATCTTGTAATCAATGTGCCTTGCGCATAGGAGGTCACTCGACATTGCCTTTAGTGAGATGCAGCCTGCTTGCTTAGTCCATCTTTACTGACTTCATGCCGACGCGTTTCAGGATATCAAATCCCTTCCTCATGGGCAGCAGGCAAGTAATGAAGCGCACCACGTTTCACTTTCCTTAATTTTATTCATCATTGGTATGAACGCCCCCAGTGGGCGTGTGCAATTGCCTCCTGGGACATTGAGTCCCGTGGTGCGATCAAATTATATCCTTTGGTAAGGTCATTGGTCTTGCTTGCATCTGAAAAACATAAAAAACCTTCGTAGGTAATGAGACCAGGACAACAGGCTTAATTAGCATATGGCGCTGTACTGTTCAAGTTTTAGGAAGTCCCAAACTGCAGTCTCGCAAGCTGGTTTGTTTTCTCCCCAGCTTGCGAGGGTGCTCCTCCCCACGGCCGGCCGCCGTGTAAAATCTTGTAATCAATGTGCCTTGCGCATAGGAGGTCACTCGACATTGCCTTTAGTGAGATGCAGCCTGCTTGCTTATTCCATCTTTACTGACTTCATGCCGACGCGTTTCAGGATATCAAATCCCTTCCTCATGGACAGCAGGCAAGTAATGAAGCGCACCACGTTTCACTTTCCTTAATTTTATTCATCATTGGTATAAACGCCCCCAGTGGGCGTGTGCAGTTGCCTTCTGGGACATTGAGTCCCGTGGTGCGATCAAATTATATCCTTTGGTAAGGTCATTGGTCTTGCTTGCATCTGAAAAACATAAAAAACCTTCGTAGGTAATGAGACCAGGACAACAGGCTTAATTAGCATATGGCGCTGTACTGTTCAAGTTTTAGGAAGTCCCAAACTGCAGTCTCGCAAGCTGGTTTGTTTTCTCCCCAGCTTGCGATGGTGCTCCTCCCCACGGCCGGCCGCTGTGTAAAATCTTGTAATCAATGTTCCTTGCGCATAGGAGGTCACTCGACATTGCCTTTAGTGAGATGCAGCCTGCTTGCTTAGTCCATCTTTACTGACTTCATGCCGACGCGTTTCAGGATATCAAATACCTTCCTCATGGGCAGCAGGCAAGTAATGAAGCGCACCACGTTTCACTTTCCTTAATTTTATTCATCATTGGTATGAACGCCCCCAGTGGGCGTGTGCAGTTGCCTTCTGGGACATTGAGTCCCGTGGTGCGATCAAATTATATCCTTTGGTAAGGTCATTGGTCTTGCTTGCATCTGAAAAACATAAAAAACCTTCGTAGGTAATGAGACCAGGACAACAGGCTTAATTAGCATATGGCGATGTACTGTTCAAGTTTTAGGAAGTCCCAAACTGCAGTCTCGCAAGCTGGTTTGTTTTCTCCCCAGCTTGCGATGGTGCTCCTCCCCTCGGCCAGCCGCCGTGTAAAATCTTGTAATCAATGTGCCTTGCGCATAGGAGGTCACTCGACATTGCCTTTAGTGAGATGCAGCCTGCTTGCTTAGTCCATCTTTACTGACTTCATGCCGACGCGTTTCAGGATATCAAATCCCTTCCTCATGGGCAGCAGGCAAGTAATGAAGCGCACCACGTTTCACTTTCCTTAATTTTATTCATCATTGGTATGAACGCCCCCAGTGGGCGTGTGCAGTTGCCTTCTGGGACATTGAGTCCTGTGGTGCGATCAAATTATATCCTTTGGTAAGGTCATTGGTCTTGCTTGCATCTGTAAAACATAAAAAACCTTCGTAGGTAATGAGACCAGGACAACAGGCTTAATTAGCATATGGCGCTGTACTTTTCAAGTTTTAGGAAGTCCCAAACTGCAGTCTCGCAAGCTGGTTTGTTTTCTCCCCAGCTTGCGATGGTGCTCCTCCCAACGGCCGGCCGCCGTGTAAAATCTTGTAATCAATGTGCCTTGCGCATAGGAGGTCACTCGACATTGCCTTTAGTGAGATGCAGCCTGCTTGCTTAGTCCATCTTTACTGACTTCATGCCGACGCGTTTCAGGATATCAAATCCCTTCCTCATGGGCAGCAGGCAAGTAATAAAGCGCACCACGTTTCACTTTCCTTAATTTTATTCATCATTGGTATGAACGCCCCCAGTGGGCGTGTGCAGTTGCCTTCTGGGACATTGAGTCCCGTAGTGCGATCAAATTATATCCTTTGGTAAGGTCATTGGTCTTGCTTGCATCTGAAAAACATAAAAAACCTTCGTAGGTAATGAGACCAGGACAACAGGCTTAATTAGCATATGGCCCTGTACTGTTCAAGTTTTAGGAAGTCCCAAACTGCAGTCTCGCAAGCTGGTTTGTTTTCTCCCCAGCTTGCGATGGTGCTCCTCCCCACGGCCGGCCGCCGTTGAAAATCTTGTAATCAATGTGCCTTGCGCATAGGAGGTCACTCGACAGTGCCTTTAGTGAGATGCAGCCTGCTTGCTTAGTCCATCTTTACTGACTTCATGCCGACGCGTTTCAGGATATCAAATCCCTTCCTCACGGGCAGCAGGCAAGTAATGAAGCGCACCACGTTTCACTTTCCTTAATTTTATTCATCATTGGTATGAACGCCCCCAGTGGGCGTGTGCAGTTGCCTTCTGGGACATTGAGTCCCGTGGTGCGATCAAATTATATCCTTTGGTAAGGTCATTGGTCTTGCTTGCATCTGAAAAACATAAAAAACCTTTGTAGGTAATGAGACCAGGACAACAGGCTTAATTAGCATATGGCGCTGTACTGTTCAAGTTTAATTTGATCGCACCACGGGACTCAATGTCCCAGAAGGCAACTGCACACGCCCACTGGGGGCGTTCATACCAATGATGAATAAAATTAAGGAAAGTGAAACGTGGTGCGCTTCATTACTTGCCTGCTGCCCATGAGGAAGGGATTTGATATCCTGAAACGCGTCGGCATGAAGTCAGTAAAGATGGACTAAGCAAGCAGGCTGCATCTCACTAAAGGCAATGTCGAGTGACCTCCTATGCGCAAGGCACATTGATTACAAGATTTTACACCGCGGCCGGCCGTGGGGAGGAGCACCATCGCAAGCTGGGGAGAAAACAAACCAGCTTGCGAGACTGCAGTTTGGGACTTCCTAAAACTTGAACAGTACAGCGCCATATGCTAATTAAGCCTGTTGTCCTGGTCTCATTACCTACGAAGTTTTTTTATGTTTTTCAGATGCAAGCAAGACCAATGACCTTACCAAAGGATATAATTTGATCGCACCACGGGACTCAATGTCCCAGAAGGCAACTGCACACGCCCACTGGGGGCGTTCATACCAATGATGAATAAAATTAAGGAAAGTGAAACGTGGTGCGCTTTATTACTTGCCTGCTGCCCATGAGGAAGGGATTTGATATCCTGAAACGCGTCGGCATGAAGTCAGTAAAGATGGACTAAGCAAGCAGGCTGCATCTCACTAAAGGCAATGTCGAGTGACCTCCTATGCGCAAGGCACATTGATTACAAGATTTTACACGGCGGCTGGCCGAGGGGAGGAGCACCATCGCAAGCTGGGGAGAAAACAAACCAGCTTGCGAGACTGCAGTTTGGGACTTCCTAAAACTTGAACAGTGCAGAGCCATATGCTAATTAAGCCTGTTGTCCTGGTCTCATTACCTACGAAGGTTTTTTATGTTTTTCAGATCAAGCAAGACCAATGACCTTACCAAAGGATATAATTTGATCGCACCACGGGACTCAATGTCCCAGAAGGCAACTGCACACGCCCACTGGGGGCGTTCATACCAATGATGAATAAAATTAAGGAAAGTGAAACGTGGTGCGCTTCATTACTTGCCTGCTCCCCATGAGGAAAGGATTTGATATCCTGAAACGCGTCGGCATGAAGTCAGTAAAGATGGACTAAGCAAGCAGGCTGCATCTCACTAAAGGCAATGTCGAGTGACCTCCTATGCGCAAGGCACATTGATTACAAGATTTTAGACGGCGGCCGGCCGTGGGGAGGAGCACCATCGCAAGCTGGGGAGAAAACAAACCAGCTTGCGAGACTGCAGTTTGGGACTTCCTAAAACTTGAACAGTACAGCGCCATATGCTAATTAAGCCTGTTGTCCTGGTCTCATTTCCTACGAAGGTTTTTTATGTTTTTCAGATGCAAGCAAGACCAATGACCTTACCAAAGGATATAATTTGATCGCACCACAGGACTCAATGTCCCAGAAGGCAACTGCACACGCCCACTGGGGGCGTTCATACCAATGATGAATAAAATTAAGGAAAGTGAAACGTGGTGCGCTTCATTACTTGCCTGCTGCCCATGAGGAAGGGATTTGATATCCTGAAACGCGTCGGCATGAAGTCAGTAAAGATGGACTAAGCAAGCAGGCTGCATCTCACTAAAGGCAATGTCGAGTGACCTCCTATGCGCAAGGCACATTGATTACAAGATTTTACACGGCGGCCGGCCGTGGGGAGGAGCACCATTGCAAGCTGGGGAGAAAACAAACCAGCTTGCGAGACTGCAGTTTGGGACTTCCTAAAACTTGAACAGTACAGCGCCATATGCTAATTAAGCCTGTTGTCCTGGTCTCATTACCTACGAAGGTTTTTTATGTTTTTCAGATGCGAGCAAGACCAATGACCTTACCAAAGGATATAATTTGATCGCACCACGGGACTCAATGTCCCAGAAGGCAACTGCACACGCCCACTGGGGGCGTTCATACCAATGATGAATAAAATTAAGGAAAGTGAAACGTGGTGCGCTTCATTACTTGCCTGCTGCCCGTGAGGAAGGGATTTGATATCCTGAAACGCGTCGGCATGAAGTCAGTAAAGATGGACTAAGCAAGCAGGCTGCATCTCACTAAAGGCAATGTCGAGTGACCTTCTATGCGCAAGGCACATTGATTACAAGATTTTACACGGCGGCCGGCCGTGGGGAGGAGCACCATCGCAAGCTGGGGAGAAAACAAACCAGCTTGCGAGACTGCAGTTTGGGACTTCCTAAAACTTGAACAGTACAGCGCTATATGCTAATTAAGCCTGTTGTCCTGGTCTCATTACCTACGAAGGTTTTTTATGTTTTTCAGATGCAAGCAAGACCAATGACCTTACCAAAGGATATAATTTGATCGCACCACGGGACTCAATGTCCCAGAAGGCAACTGCACATGCCCACTGGGGGCGTTCATACCAATGATGAATAAAATTAAGGAAAGTGAAACGTGGTGCGCTTCATTACTTGCCTGCTGCCCATGAGGAAGGGATTTGATATCCTGAAACGCGTCGGCATGAAGTCAGTAAAGATGGACTAAGCAGGCAGGCTGCATCTCACTAAAGGCAATGTCAAGTGACCTCCTATGCGCAAGGCACATTGATTACAAGATTTTACACGGCGGCCGGCCGTGGGGAGGAGCACCATCGCAAGCTGGGGAGAAAACAAACCAGCTTGCGAGACTGCAGTTTGGGACTTCCTAAAACTTGAACAGTACAGCGCCATATGCTAATTAAGCCTGTTGTCCTGGTCTAATTACCTACGAAGGTTTTTTATGTTTTTCAGATGCAAGCAAGACCAATGACCTTACCAAAGGATATAATTTGATCGCACCACGGGACTCAATGTCCCAGAAGGCAACTGCACACGCCCACTGGGGGCGTTCATACCAATGATGAATAAAATTAAGGAAAGTGAAACGTGGTGCGCTTCATTACTTGCCTGCTGCCCATGAGGAAGGGATTTGATATCCTGAAACGCGTCGGCATGAAGTCAGTAAAGATGGACTAAGCAGGCAGGCTGCATCTCACTAAAGGCAATGTCGAGTGACCTCCTATGTGCAAGGCACATTGATTACAAGATTTTACACGGCGGCCGGCCGTGGGGAGGAGCACCATCGCAAGCTGGGGAGAAAACAAACCAGCTTGCGAGACTGCAGTTTGGGACTTCCTAAAACTTGAACAGTACAGCGCCATATGCTAATTAAGCCTGTTGTCCTGGTCTCATTACCTACGAAGGTTTTTTATGTTTTTCAGATGCAAGCAAGACCAATGACCTTACCAAAGGATATAATTTGATCGCACCACGGGACTCAATGTCCCAGAAGGCAACTGCACACGCCCACTGGGGGCGTTCATACCAATGATGAATAAAATTAAGGAAAGTGAAACGTGGTGCGCTTCATTACTTGCCTGCTGCCCATGAGGAAGGGATTTGATATCCTGAAACGCGTCGGCATGAAGTCAGTAAAGATGGACTAAGCAAGCAGGCTGCATCTCACTAAAGGCACTGTCGAGTGACCTCCTATGCGCAAGGCACATTGATTACAAGATTTTACACGGCGGCCGGCCGTGGGGAGGAGCACCATCGCAAGCTGGGGAGAAAACAAACCAGCTTGCGAGACTGCAGTTTGGGACTTCCTAAAACTTGAACAGTACAGCGCCATATGCTAATTAAGCCTGTTGTCCTGGTCTCATTACCTACGAAGTTTTTTTATGTTTTTCAGATGCAAGCAAGACCAATGACCTTACCAAAGGATATAATTTGATCGCACCACGGGACTCAATGTCCCAGAAGGCAACTGCACACGCCCACTGGGGGCGTTCATACCAATGATTAATAAAATTAAGGAAAGTGAAACGTGGTGCGCTTTATTACTTGCCTGCTGCCCATGAGGAAGGGATTTGATATCCTGAAACGCGTCGGCATGAAGTCAGTAAAGATGGACTAAGCAAGCAGGCTGCATCTCACTAAAGGCAATGTCGAGTGACCTCCTATGCGCAAGGCACATTGATTACAAGATTTTACACGGCGGCTGGCCGAGGGGAGGAGCACCATCGCAAGCTGGGGAGAAAACAAACCAGCTTGCGAGACTGCAGTTTGGGACTTCCTAAAACTTGAACAGTACATCGCCATATGCTAATTAAGCCTGTTGTCCTGGTCTCATTACCTACGAAGGTTTTTTATGTTTTTCAGATGCAAGCAAGACCAATGACCTTACCAAAGGATATAATTTGATCGCACCACGGGACTCAATGTCCCAGAAGGCAACTGCACACGCCCACTGGGGGCGTTCATACCAATGATGAATAAAATTAAGGAAAGTGAAACGTGGTGCGCTTCATTACTTGCCTGCTGCCCATGAGGAAGGGATTTGATATCCTAAAACGCGTCGGCATGAAGTCAGTAAAGATGGACTAAGCAAGCAGGCTGCATCTCACTAAAGGCACTGTCGAGTGACCTCCTATGCGCAAGGCACATTGATTACAAGATTTTACACGGCGGCCGGCCGTGGGGAGGAGCACCATCGCAAGCTGGGGAGAAAACAAACCAGCTTGCGAGACTGCAGTTTGGGACTTCCTAAAACTTGAACAGTACAGCGCCATATGCTAATTAAGCCTGTTGTCCTGGTCTCATTACCTACGAAGGTTTTTTATGTTTTTCAGATGCAAGCAAGACCAATGACCTTACCAAAGGATATAATTTGATCGCACAACGGGACTCAATGTCCCAGAAGGCAACTGCACACGCCCACTGGGGGCGTTCATACCAATGATGAATAAAATTAAGGAAAGTGAAACGTGGTGCGCTTCATTACTTGCCTGCTGCCCATGAGGAAGGGATTTGATATCATGAAACGCGTCGGCATGAAGTCAGTAAAGATGGACTAAGCAAGCAGGCTGCATCTCACTAAAGGCAATGTCGAGTGACCTCCTATGCGCAAGGCACATTGATTACAAGATTTTACACGGCGGCCGGCCGTGGGGAGGAGCACCATCGCAAGCTGGGGAGAAAACAAACCAGCTTGCGAGACTGCAGTTTGGGACTTCCTAAAACTTGAACAGTACAGCGCCATATGCTAATTAAGCCTGTTGTCCTGGTCTCATTACCTACGAAGGTTTTTTATGTTTTTCAGATGCAAGCAAGACCAATGACCTTACCAAAGGATATAATTTGATCGCACCACGGGACTCAATGTCCCAGAAGGCAACTGCTCACGCCCACTGGGGGCGTTCCTACCAATGATGAATAAAATTAAGGAAAGTGAAACGTGGTGCGCTTCATTACTTGCCTGCTGCCCATGAGGAAGGGATTTGATATCCTGAAACGCGTCGGCATGAAGTCAGTAAAGATGGACTAAGCAAGCAGGCTGCATCTCACTAAAGGCAATGTCGAGTGACCTCCTGTCGAGTGACCTCCTATGCGCAAGGCACATTGATTACAAGATTTTACACGGCGGCCAGCCGTGGGGAGGAGCACCATCGCAAGCTGGGGAGAAAACAAACCAGCTTGCGAGACTGCAGTTTGGGACTTCCTAAAACTTGAACAGTACATCGCCATATGTTAATTAAGCCTGTTGTCCTGGTCTCATTACCTACGAAGGTTTTTTATGTTTTTCAGATGCAAGCAAGACCAATGACCTTACCAAAGGATATAATTTGATCGCACCACGGGACTCAATGTCCCAGAAGGCAACTGCACACGCCCACTGGGGGCGTTCATACCAATGATGAATAAAATTAAGGAAAGTGAAACGTGGTGCGCTTCATTACTTGCCTGCTGCCCATGAGGAAGGGATTTGATATCCTAAAACGCGTCGGCATGAAGTCAGTAAAGATGGACTAAGCAAGCAGGCTGCATCTCACTAAAGGCACTGTCGAGTGACCTCCTATGCGCAAGGCACATTGATTACAAGATTTTACACGGCGGCCGGCCGTGGGGAGGAGCACCATCGCAAGCTGGGGAGAAAACAAACCAGCTTGCGAGACTGCAGTTTGGGACTTCCTAAAACTTGAACAGTACAGCGCCATATGCTAATTAAGCCTGTTGTCCTGGTCTCATTACCTACGAAGGTTTTTTATGTTTTTCAGATGCAAGCAAGACCAATGACCTTACCAAAGGATATAATTTGATCGCACCACGGGACTCAATGTCCCAGAAGGCAACTGCACACGCCCACTGGGGGCGTTCATACCAATGATGAATAAAATTAAGGAAAGTGAAACGTGGTGCGCTTCATTACTTGCCTGCTGCCCATGAGGAAGGGATTTGATATCATGAAACGCGTCGGCATGAAGTCAGTAAAGATGGACTAAGCAAGCAGGCTGCATCTCACTAAAGGCAATGTCGAGTGACCTCCTATGCGCAAGGCACATTGATTACAAGATTTTACACGGCGGCCGGCCGTGGGGAGGAGCACCATCGCAAGCTGGGGAGAAAACAAACCAGCTTGCGAGACTGCAGTTTGGGACTTCCTAAAACTTGAACAGTACAGCGCCATATGCTAATTAAGCCTGTTGTCCTGGTCTCATTACCTACGAAGGTTTTTTATGTTTTTCAGATGCAAGCAAGACCAATGACCTTACCAAAGGATATAATTTGATCGCACCACGGGACTCAATGTCCCAGAAGGCAACTGCTCACGCCCACTGGGGGCGTTCCTACCAATGATGAATAAAATTAAGGAAAGTGAAACGTGGTGCGCTTCATTACTTGCCTGCTGCCCATGAGGAAGGGATTTGATATCCTGAAACGCGTCGGCATGAAGTCAGTAAAGATGGACTAAGCAAGCAGGCTGCATCTCACTAAAGGCAATGTCGAGTGACCTCCTATGCGCAAGGCACATTGATTACAATATATATACATATATATATATATATATATATATATATATATATATATATATATATATATATTATCTACTGGCGGTCGCCAGTAGATACTTATAGTTAGGACCGTGTTTCCATAGGAAATCTGAAAATTCTATTTTGAATAACTTTGGCGCCGGTTGACGAATCCTCGCGAAATTTTCAAAACTAATGGGGTGCTGCGCTCAGCTCCTACCCTGAAAGTCTCGGGGTGATTCGTCAAGGGGGGGCCGAGAAAAAAGGGGGGTCCCAAAACGCGCTTTCCCCATGCATTTTTCCATAGGATCTTTAGTCGAAGGTACAGCCCGAACGGCTTAACAGAATTACTTGAAATTTGGCAGAGAGGTAGTCCTCAGGTCAGGGAAAGTGCCTTTTGCAGGTCTGGTGTCAATCTGTTCATTATTTCCTGAGAAAATAGCATTTAAAAGCATATAAATATCTATACGCGCGCACGGCACGACCGCCACTCTATCACAAGGATGATGTCATGAGTGATGTCATGAGTGATGCCATTGACCATGTCATGAGTGATGTAATGTGTGACGTCATGAGCAGTGGATTGCGGGCGTGCGAGTTATAGTTATCTGAACTAACTATAACGGGGGAATTTCATTGGTTTTTTACGAGTGAAATGTCCACCTAACTATAACCTGTGTGAAGCCTATGGTTTTTTAAGTGAATTTGCAAGGTTTTTTAAATGCTAATTCCTAACTATAACGTGTGTGAAACCTATGGTTTTTTAAGTGAATATATATATATATACATATTAATCCTATTGTCATCGCATCTAAGGGAGTCTATGGATTTTTTGAAATATATTTATGATGTACGTTGGGATGACACCATGGTTTTATTGACCCTTGATATTGCTACACTCTACACGAGTATAAAACATAGTGCTGGATTAAGAGCCACTGAATACTTTTTGAACAGAAGACCTATGAGATTTTTAAAACACAATAGAATGCTTTTGGAGATGATGGAATGGTGTTTACAAGGAATATTTTTTTATTTGGTAAAGATTTGTTTCAGCAAGAACAGGGAACAGACATGGGCACCTGCTTCGCCCCCAGTTATGCTAATTTACATCTTGGCTGGTGGAAGGAGCATATGCTCGGTGGTCCGTTGCTGGAACATTGGACTGATAATGTCCTACTATGGGTAAGATTCATAGATGATGTTTTCGTGCTGTGGCAGGGCACGGAAACTGATATAGACAATTTCATCAGGGACCCTAACTCTAAAAACTTGAATTTGAAATTTGTGGGACATCATAGCAAAACCTCTATAGATTTCCTAGACATTAGAATTAGACCTGGGGGGGACAAACTGGAAACAACTGTCTTCCGTAAACCGACTGCTGGAAACACTGTTTTGCATGTGGGGAGCTCCCACCCTGTACCTTTTCGTGAGTTTTACAGGGCACGGAGGGCCTGCAGCAATTTAGTGGAATATGATAAAATAGAGCAAGAGATGACCAGCCGATTTTTACATCGGGGCTACTCAATAAATATTGTACGTGGCGCAGCTGCTAAAGCAAGGAATCTGGATAGATGGAAAGTGCTATTTAAACCATCCCGGACACAACTAAGAAAGAAACAACAAGGGTGTATGGAAACTCATTGATTCATAACGACTTTTAACACAAAACACAAGGATGTGAGAGCCATTTTAAAACAAACATTGGCATCTCATTAAAGGAGCTCTGATAATAGGCCCTAAGATTAAAAAACATCCTGAAATAACATACAAAAGGTCTAAGTCACTAATAGTGAATAGTGAGTACAGAGAGAGAGAGAGTACTCCTACTTGGCTCCAACAAAAGATGGGTTTTAGAAAGTGTTTTACATGCAAAGTGTGTCAGCATGCAGTAAATTTAACACATTTTAGAACACCTTTTCATAAAACCATTGAAGTCAGGGGCTTTTTAACATGTAGATTAAGTTTTGTGGTTTACATGCTGAAGTGCCCCTGTGAAAAAATATATATAGGTAGTACCATCCTTCCTGAGTGTAAAAGAATGCTGCAACACAGGAGGGCAATTGCTAATAAAGACAGAAGATACCCGGTAGCTAGGCATTTTGAAAAAAATCATAAAAGTAACCCTATATTCATGCAATACCGTTGTATTGCAGAGATCCCTAGAAAAAAGAGAGGGGGAAATATGGAGAAGGAACTCCAGAGGTTAGAGATATATTATATCCTGTAGTTTGACAGTTAGGAACCGAATGGTTTAAATATAGATGAAGATTTATTCACTTGCCTAGGTTAAGAAGAGCTGACGAGTTTGCGCATTCAGATGACCAATTTCTTTTAAGTTAAAAAATTGTTATGTGGAGAACGTTTTAACAAAGGACACTTGGCACTTTATTATTGAGCACTTTAAGACTTAGCACTTTAACTTACTCGTGTGAATACATTTGCATTTTTAATCTTGAATATATTTTAAAATAAGTAAATGAATTCTAATGTACTATTGCATTGGATATATGTATTGGAAGAGTATATGAAGTGGAATATACTGAAGCACTAGCACTTTATTCAGCACTGACACTTTGTTGAAAAGAATTTGCACATTAATTATTCTAGTTCTGTAAAAAGTATATGAATTGTTATATACAAAAGCACTAGCACTTTAATTATCTAAGTATTGTAAAAACATGAAAAGAGAAAAAAGTTGATAATTAAGCTAAGCACTTGCACTTTATTGGAAAGAATGTTTGTCATGACTAAAATTGGTATATATATATATATATATATATATATATATATATATATATATATATATATATATATATATATATATATTTTTTTTTTTATCAAGAAGGGCAGCTATTGAACATGTTAAATAGTTGTGTTTACGCAATAATATAATCCCTGGGGTGTGATTTACTATATAAGTATTGAGTAAATGATAAATGATGTTGCTCAAATTCAAACGGGGATATATATGTAATCTGCACTTGCAGTGGAAAAGAGTGCGTAGCACATTAGAAAACACACGTAAAAAGTGATGTTTTAAACATGTTTTAATATGGCGCCCAAGAGAAATAATGAAATGACGAAATTCAAATGTGCCAGCACAACGCTGTTGTTGTCCTTTGATGTTGTTCATGATTTAGTGTTTTAAAAATCTTTTGGGAAATTGAGTTCTGCATTGTGAACAAGGCAGCTGGCTGCTGCTGAAACGCGTAGATGCCGTTACTACAAATGAAATAAAGACGAGTAATAGAAATAGAAGAGGATTTGAGAAGTCAAAATGTGCCCTAATTTTTCTTTCTGCAGCACTATTCATAATTTCTATGGCAAAATGAACCCCCTAATTTTGTTCCTTTGAAAATTAAATGTTTTAAGTGTTACCACTTTATTCCAATCAAGATGGCATCAGGTGTGCCATACTTTTGTCATAAGTAAGACTAATAGCGCTCTAGTTGTTCTTTAAAACACTCTGGGACATTCTGTCATTGGGCTATAATTGGGCTATATCTCGGTGATATTTTTGCTACATTTGGGCTCTTTTGTCTCTGGTGGCCATCTTGGGAGACTTGTTATGAAGTTTCCTATTTTCCTCATTTACTACAGTCTCCTCAGTAGGCATACTGTCAGTTTTTTACTTTGATTCAATGAAGAAGGCATTCAGATGTGTCACACATTTGCCATAAATTCAGAATGTCAGCACTCTAGTTGCTCATTAGATCACTGTAGTAAAGCTACTGCTCACCAGGGAAGTCTGCTGCTGGTATTGAAAGTACATGTTTCAGTCTGCATGTCAGAATTCTTTAATGAAATAGAAGAGGATTTGAGAAGTCTCTCAAAATGTGCCCTAATTTTTCTTTCTGCAGCACTAATCATATATTCTATGGCAAAATGAACCCCCTTATTTTGTTCCTTTTTAGATTAAATGTTTTAAGAGTTACCACTTTATTCCAATCAAGATGGCTTCAGGTGTGCCATACGTTTATCATAAGTAGGAGTGTTAGCGCTCTAGTTGTTCTTTGGAACACTCTGGGAAGCTGCAGTAGAACACAAAGGAATCAACTGACAGTCTCTGCCCTTGTTGGATGTACATGTTTTACTGAGAATGTCAGATCTCATTCTCACATGACTAAGAAAGATAATGTGAATTTACAGAAAATATGCTCTCAGTTTAGCTTATAGATCACCTTCCAAACCTCTGTGGGAAAAGCATGTGAAAATAGTTTTCTCTCAAACATGATTCATGATATCCCAGCAGAAGGCTTTTTCACATGGTAAAATCACCTTAGAACATACCACAATTCCTAAAATGAGTATGGTACCATCAACAAATGATTTATAATGTAACTAAAGTCTTAAAACTTTCTATTAACTGCAATGCTTTTTAATGAGGTGCTATCATGTATATTGGTCTCAAGATGGCTGCCAACACTTCTTGGATGAAGTGCTGACAGCGAATCAGATCTCACGATGAGATGTGTGGTTAGGCTCTACCCAGATATATATGTGATTTTACTTTTGATTTTCTCAGGAACTACTGAACGGATTTACACTATTTAAGCAAAAAGCACGACTCTGAACCAAGGTCTACCTTTCTGCTAAATTTGGTGTAATACCTTTCAGCAGTTCGGGCTGTAGCTGCGTCTACAGGTCCTATGGGAAATTGCATGGGGAAAAAGCGTTTTGGGACCCCCCTTTTTTCTCAGCCCCGCTTGACGAATCACCACAAAACTTTCAGGATAGGAGCGGACCGGAGCTGGCCAAGAGTTTGGAAAATTTTGCGAAGATTCGTCAACCGGCGCCAGACTTATTGGGAATAGAATGTTGCGGATTTCCTATGGAAAATAGGTCCTAACTATAACCACCTAATGGTGACCGCCAGTAGGTAATATATACATATCTATATATATATATATATTACCTACTGGCGGTCGCCAGTAGGTAGTTATAGTTAGGACCCTGTTTCCATAGGAAAACCGCAACATTCTATTTTGAATAACTTTGGCGCCGGTCGACGAATCCTCGCGAAATTTTCAAAACTAATGGGGCGCTACGCTCCGCTCCTACCCTGAAAGTCTCGGGGGGGATTCGTCAAGCGGGGGCTGAGATAAAAGGGGGGTCCCAAAACGCGTTTATCACATGCATTTTTCCATAGGACCTTTAGACACAGCTACAGCCCGAACGGCTGAACAGAGTTCCTTGAAATTTGGCAGAGAGGTAGTCTACAGGTCAAGGAAGTGCCTTTTGTAGGTTTGGTGTAAATCTGTTCAGTAGATTCTGAGAAAATAGCCTTTAAATCAATATATATATCTGAGCCAGCTTACGGTGCGCTTACCGTGCGCATACCGTACGCGTACGGTGACGTGCGCGAGCGCGATTCTGATTGGCTGTTAGATCTTAGTAAACATTCGAATCGGTCGAAACCAGGAAGCGGCGGCCGCCATTTTCCATCTCGCACTCTGAGGGGGTGGAAGAAAAACAAAGGCAAAAAACATATAAAGGGGCTGTTTAGACAGCTCCCAACCACCTAGCCTTGAAGAAGGTGTCCTCAAAGAACCCCCAAGGGCATTTTTAATTTTTTTCGTAAAATCGCCGATTACGCTTACCATACGCGTACGGTAAAAAAATTGCAAAAAAAAAAATATCCATATTCTCCATACCCCGTGTGCAAATGGTGCCCGAAGGGCACCATTTGTGCATGACAAATTTCTCATTCATAGCACAACAAAAAAGCAAACATTACCTTTCACAACGAAGCGCATAATATGTCCTCCATGTGCGCACGGTGCAGCGTAACGTGGGCACGCGGTGCGCGTAGCGCACCGCGTGCCCACCCTGCGTGCACAGCACTAACTGCGTAAAGTGGGCGCGCGTGCGCGAAGCGCACCGTGCGCGCACGGAACGAACTGCGTTAAGTGGGCGCGCACGCCACGAATGGCGTAAAGTAACTTAGCATTTAAAAAACCGTACAAATTCACTGAAAAAACCATAGGTTTCACACACGTTATAGTTAGGAATTAGCATTTAAAAAACCTTGCAAATTCACTGAAAAAACAATAGGTTTCACACATGTTATAGTTAGCTGGACATTTTACTGATAAACAACCAATGAAATTCCCCCGTTATAGTTAGTGCAGGCAACTATAACTCACGCGACCGCAATCCTCTGCTGATGACATATGTGTCTTTATGAAAAAAAAATATTTGTAATATATATATAGCTAAAATTTAATGGAAGAAGACATGGGCAAATAATTGTCTAAATACAGTATTAGCATCAGCAGAGGATTGCGGTCGCGTGAGTTATAGTTGCCTGCACTAACTATAACGGGGGAATTTCATTGGTTTTTTATCAGTAAAATGTCCAGCTAACTATAACATGTGTGAAACCTATGGTTTTTTCAGTGAATATATATATATATATCTCTTGCTAACCATTTGCACCTCCCATCGCCTTACCCTTCAAACTCAGTTTCTTCAAGAGACATTGTCTTTTGTTTACACCAGGCACTTCATTCACACCTGTTGATACCGCAAATTTGCACACTTTTATTTGTCTCTCGAGGTAATTTGTGCTTGTTGCTGCTATAACTGTGTCCCAGATTAATATATATGTTTGGAGGTGACTCTGCCCTGTCCTCCCGCATATTCCAAATTTTGTCATTTATGCCAACGGATTATCTATGATTTCCACTTTACTAGTCCGTTGATGCATCTTTGCATCCTCCCTTCCTGGCACTTTGCACTTTTCGCACCTTACTCACTTTGCCAATTTATCTACGGGCTAACTCAGTTATTTTAACTTGGAGTTTAGCATAACATAACCTGACCTATTAGATTCGCACATTTTTGCACATCTTGAGCAATCTCTTTTTATTATTATCATTATTATTATTATTATTTTTGTCCCCCTTTATTGTTTTAGGCACTTTCCATTCCACACGTAAGCCCATCCATTCTCTAAGCCTACGTCGCAATCTCTGCAAATTTCAAATTCCAACTAGGTACCCAATTTTTATACTGCCTTCCATACCTATTGAAAATCACAGTATTTTCTGTATATGCATTTGTATGCTATCTATATTAGGCATTATATTAGACTATGTGAGTAATTTTCCGCATTTAATTTTCTAAAAGCCGGCTATACCTGTCTGGTTGCAGATAATACGTATTTTACAAGTATTCATGAGCAACAGAAGGTTTGACATCAAATGTGTATTTTATTTACATATTAGCCGTAAGTTGGTTTTGAGGTTTTATTTTGGCAATTTTACTGTTTCTATGTCCATGGCTTTCAAATCATGTGATGTGGCTACGTAATTGTATTTGCACTTTAAATAACTTTCATGGATTGGCTCCGACATGTCATGTGAACAAGGCTTTGACGAGCTGAAACGCGTCATGGCGAAGAAGGAGTAAACAATTAATCTGAGCACTTACTTTGGGTCTGTGTCCTGTTTTGTTCGGCGGAGTATTGTCACCGGATTGGAAATGAAGTAATGTGATTGACCGTTCCCGTTCTACACGGTCACCCACGGACCCCTCCACTGGCTGCATGGTCGACGCGTACAGTAGAACACCGTTCCGGGTTTGCCTGGAGCCATTCTTGTCCGAGAAAGGAATCACGCGTCGGACCCCCCCAGAACCCGTTATATCCAGAAACCTGTATAGTCGGTGATACGCAAGTCGGAGGACTCGGGTGTTTACGGACCGAATCAGGTAGGACGCTGGGTATTCTGGGGTTGTGGAGAGTGCATCACACGCTCAGCAAGCCGTATCTTACGTGCAGAGCAAGCGTTAAGTGACATTGTATTTATTAAATTCAACTCCTTCACGATGTCGGTTGACACAATGCGAGAGAGAGAAGCAGCCGCCATGGAAATGTTTTCGGACGCCCCTGCGGCTTCTCGCAGTGCCACAACAGTTGAATACACAGACAGTAACGAATCTAATTCGGCAAAACAAAAATTTAAAAGACTTGAAAAAAAGATGCGTATGGAGCAAAGTAAATGGTGGGAATCTAGATCTTTGCAAAGATACATTGATGTGGAACGTATCCCCCGTGGCCTTCGTTTACTGACTGCCCCCACGTATGAAGATCCCAACCCTGACCTCATGCGGGAGTGGGCGGAATGCAACCTGGAATCCTCACGCAAACTCGTCCTTATCTTAATTAAATATGCTGATATAGACCGGGTAAGGCTTTTGAAAGAAATTGATGAACTCAATGAAGAAATTGATAAACTTGGCGAAACAGAGGAGGTTATCAAACTTCGTAAAGATATGATATCCAGACTTAAAAAAGAAGAGGAAAAGATAAAAGAACGTAAAGCTTTTAAATTTCTTAGAGACAAAACGGATTACGAACTTGGACAAATTTTTACATTTGCAAGAAAGTATGATTCACTTCGGGCATCTAAGATCAATAAATCCCACAATAAACAGAATGCTGTACCTAATCCAACAAAAAAAGTGGGAACCACCAATGATACTACCTTTTCTGACCTCAGCTCAACGGGTGGAAGTGAATCAGAATCTGAAATGAGGCAGCCTCAGGGACAACAACAAAAGGTCAAACCATCTCCTGGAGAAGAATTAAATTTTTTATGCGAAGAAAGAAGACAGACTCTTTGCCCGAGGCCACAAAGAGAGCACGCCGCACAACCGCAAATTACAGGAGAAAACAGAGACGGAAGGCAGGGAAACGCCGCCTTCAACAACAAAAAAAGAGGTCGGGGATACTGGAGGAAACGATAAACCCTATAACCCCCAACGATAACACAGTAATCAACCTCTCTCAACTGGAGCTTACTTCGGAAGAAATCCGTATTTTAAGTCTGGGTCTTTCTTTCTGCCCAAAAAATGATTTCAATTATGTATCAACCAGGATGGATATTTACAAAGGGGTCAGAAAATTAAAATTAAAAAAATATTTCCTACTCCAGAATGACAACTCTCGGAACAAACACAACATCTCTGAAGTTGATGACAATTTCCAACCTAAATTAACTCAGTCAGATGTGCCATTATTCAATGAACTAACTGACTTATGGGAAGGTAACACCACACAAGAACTTGGGAACCTTCCTTCTACCAAGGAAATTCCACAACAAGGAAATCAAAAAATCCGGACTCCCTTCAAACCAACCTCTAAATTCAATCCGATTGCCCCACAAGATGCAATAGATGTGTTCCATGAAACAGTCACGGCAAACATCAAAAAACTAAATAAATCGATGCTGAATACTAAGAAGAAATACAACAAACAAGACCAGCAGTATTCGAACTTGATTCAAAAACTTCAAAAAAATAAAAATATAGTTATACGCAACAGCGACAAGGGTGGCAATATTGTCCTTTGGCCCCAGGAGGAATACAAAAAAGAGGCATTTAGCCAACTAAATGATCGACAATGTTATAGTCGCAGCAACACAGCACTTCTTAAAGACACTTACTTCAAATTTTACAAAAAACTGGCAATTTGGAAAGGTAAAGACCTTATCAGTGAAGATGAATATAGATTTCTCAAGAAAGACAATCCTACAACCCCATCTATTTATTTTATTCCTAAAATTCATAAAAACAGAGACAAACCGCCGGGTCGTCCAATCATTACAGCCAAGGATGGATTACTGGAAAATACATCTATCTATGTAGACTATTTTTTGCAAGATCATGTCAAAAATTTAGAGTCATACGTGCGGGACACGGGTGACTTTATTCGGAAAACAAAGGATGTGCACTGGCAACAAGATTATTTGCTAATGACTCTAGATGTATCTTCGCTTTATACCAGCATCCAACACTCTGATGGCATCAATGCAGTCCAATACTACTTGGCAAAAAACCCCACATATGATCTGCAACACAGCGATATGATTATATCAATGATGGAATATTGTCTGTACAACAACATCTTTATGTTTAATAACTTACTGTACCAGCAAATTCAGGGTGTAGCGATGGGTGCCAGCTTCTCCCCCAGCTACGCATGCCTTCATATGGGTTGGTGGGAGGAGCTGGTACTCAAAACTGAACACAAGTACATTGTTGAAAGCCATATCATCAAATGGCTTCGTTACATTGATGATCTTTTTGTTATCTGGCGGGGTACCAAAGAACAAGCCTCTAATTTTGTAACGGCTATTAATCTCAATCTTTTGAATTTAAAATTTACTGCCACAATCAGTGAAACTGAGGTTGACTTTCTAGACACTCAAATCTATATTCATGACAATGTGTTAGAGACACGCCTTCACAGAAAAAAGACAGCTGGCAATTCCACCTTGCATGCCTAGAGCTCTCACCCTAAACACTTGATTAATAGCATACCTTACGGTGAGATGCTTCGTTTGAGACGCATATGTAGCAATGAGGTGGATTTACACAAAGCTCAATTGGAGAGCAAAAAGAGATTCCTCGAACGAGGATATGCCCCCAACATTGTGGAGAAGTGTGGCTCAGGGGTTAGAGGCGGTAGACCCGGAAGCTGAGATCGGTCCTGGACCAGGGTTCAATTCCCCGCCTCGGCGGGTTTTGGGCTAAAAACTCCACGGACTCGATAATTCTCGCCCCGGTGCCTCCTCGACTCACGGGTTCACACTCTGCGACTCTGGGCAATAGCTTGCTTAATCTCCACAACGGCCCCTCACGGCGGGATGCCTGACTTTCACCTTGTGGATACCCTGCTATCTCACAGGGGAATACCAGGACGGGTTCCCTAAGCAAGCGCCGGGAAACCCTTTGTGGTAGCTGTGCGCTATATAAGCTCAACTACATTTACATTACATTGTCTCACAGGCGATTTCCAAATCCATGAGTAGCTCTCGGGACAGCCTCCTAAAAGACAAACAGACACCCCCAGCTTCCCTTTCCATGTCTGCCATCTGCCCTGTAGCCCCAGAATTTCGTTTGATTTTAGGTTACAGTCGCCAACATAAAGCCATTCAAAAGATAGTACAAAACAACTGGCCACTGGTACTCAACGATCCAGTAATAGGACCCTTGCTGCCGCAACGTGTGTCCATTACGTACAGTAAAGCACCATCCATGAGGGATAACTTAGTTACCACCAACCCTGAAATTATTGAGAGTACTACATGGCTACAGACTCATAAGGGCTTTTTTAAATGTAAAACGTGCAAAGCATGTACTCATGGTAAAAACACCAAGACCTACACCACCCCATTTTGTGATAGAGAGTATAAAATACAAAAATTACTCACATGTAAAACCGAATATGCTATTTATGTTCTTACGTGCCCTTGTGACCTAAGATACATAGGAAGCACCAAACTTCAGGTTCACAAAAGAGTCTTACAACATCTACGAGCAATAACTCATCAAGACAATACATATCCGGTAGCTCGGCATTTTAAAGAATTCCACCAATCAGACATTAAATACTTGAGCTACTATGTGATTGACAGTATACCCCCCAGCAGACGGGGTGGTGACTGGGACCAGAAATTGAGACAACTGGAGACTAGATACATTATTCAGCTCGATACCAAGTCACCAGGGGGTTTGAATGCCACGGAAGATCTTTACACATGTCTTTAATTATGATAAGGATATTTTATATGACTCAATTGGTATATGAAATACTCTCTTAGTGCTTGACCTAATCATTTACCATGGTGCTACGATTTAGATGCAGTAAATCATTGTATATTTGTATATTATTCATATATGGTCAAATATCTGGTCCAGGAACTGTTTTAGGAGAGGTAGATCAGGGATGTAAAGATTTTATGTATTTATTTATTCATATTTATGACTATTTATTATCAAGATATATATATTTATTGTCAAATAGAAGATTGTTTACAATTGCTGTTTTGCACATATTTATACATATTTTATACATATTTTATCTCTTGCTAATCATTTGCACCTCCCATCGCCTTACCCTTCAAACTCAGTTTCTTCAAGAGACATTGTCTTTTGTTTACACCAGGCACTTCATTCACACCTCTTGATACCGCAAATTTGCACACTTTTATTTGTCTCTTGAGGTAATTTGTGCTTGTTGCTGCTATAACTGTGTCCCAGATTAATATATATGTTTGGAGGTGACTCTGCCCTGTCCTCCCGCATATTCCAAATTTTGTCATTTATGCCAACGGATTATCTATGATTTCCACTTTACTAGTCCGTTGATGCATCTTTGCATCCTCCCTTCCTGGCACTTTGCACTTTTCGCACCTTACTCACTTTGCCAATTTATCTACGGGCTAACTCAGTTATTTTAACTTGGAGTTTAGCATAACATAACCTGACCTATTAGATTCACACATTTTTGCACATCTTGAGCAATCTCTTTTTATTATTATCATTATTATTATTATTATTTTTGTCCCCCTTTATTGTTTTAGGCACTTTCCATTCCACACGTAAGCCCATCCATTCTCTAAGCCTACGTCGCAATCTCTGCAAATTTCAAATTCCAACTAGGTACCCAATTTTTATACTGCCTTCCATACCTATTGAAAATCACAGTATTTTCTGTATATGCATTTGTATGCTATCTATATTAGGCATTATATTAGACTATGTGAGTAATTTTCCGCATTTAATTTTCTAAAAGCCGGCTATACCTGTCTGGTTGCAGATAATACGTATTTTACAAGTATTCATGAGCAACAGAAGGTTTGACATCAAATGTGTATTTTATTTACATATTAGCCGTAAGTTGGTTTTGAGGTTTTATTTTGGCAATTTTACTGTTTCTATGTCCATGGCTTTCAAATCATGTGATGTGGCTACGTAATTGTATTTGCACTTTAAATAACTTTCATGGATTGGCTCCGACATGTCATGTGAACAAGGCTTTGACGAGCTGAAACGCGTCATGGCGAAGAAGGAGTAAACAATTAATCTGAGCACTTACTTTGGGTCTGTGTCCTGTTTTGTTCGGCGGAGTATTGTCACCGGATTGGAAATGAAGTAATATATATATATATATATATATATATATATATATATATATATATATATATATATTTATCGCTACCAAGTTGCACCAGAAGCCGATACACGGCTTTGAAATGTTTAATGAATTACTTAATCCACAGTATATCTATTTTAGATCAATTGGACGATAGCATGGTGGTTAAAGCTGTTTCGGTTCCGTGGCCAGGACGGAAACGGAACTGGTCCCTATCCAACAGAAGGTTCTCTTCCAGAAACTGAGATAAGATCTTGCTTACGGATTTCTCCAATAATTTCACCGGATAAGGTAGGAGAGAAATAGGCCTGAAGTTAGCTGGCACCAAAGGGTCCAGATTCGGCTTCTTTATCAGTGGAGTTACCACTGCTAGTTTCCAGCAGTCTGGAACGGATCCATCTGTTAAAGATTGATTACAGATCATCCTTAGCCAAGGGAAGGTGTGATGTCCGTACAGCTTCCAGATCTTGTGGGGTAGAGGATCTAGAGGTGAGCCCGACGACACACTTTCTGTCAGGTTATCAAAAGTTTCTTGAGAGAAGAGTTGAAAGCTGTCTAAAAAGGCAATCGTTTTAAGATCTCCGTTGGCCGGGCTGGTTGCTTCCTCAGAGCCATGCTGGTAGATGTTAGCCTGTGAATTATTTACAATATTAAAGATCTTCTCCTGGAAATAGGAGGCGATTTCATTGCATAGAGTTTGTGAGGGGGCGACTCTATTGCTCATACAGTCTGGGTTAGTAAGGTCTCGGACGATCTTAAAGAGAGCTTTAGACCCATTAGACGCCTGTGTGATGGAATTGGCATAGAAATCTGCCTTAGATCTCAGGATAAGAGTTTTATATTGTAGTTGTACCTGTCTTAGATCTTTTTTATCTACCTCAGAGTAGCTTCTCCTCCATTTCCTCTCTGCCTGTCTACGAGAGAGTCTGAGAAGGCGCAGCTTCTCATTGTACCAGGGCGCTGATCGCTTCCTTGCCTTCTTTAGTGGCTTTATAGGGATACAATGATCTAAAACCTTAGTTATGTGATCTGTGAATAACTTATAGTTATCCTCCACAGACTTATTGGGATGGAAAAGATTGACATCGAGAGAGGTGATCAAAGAGTCAACCTTAGCCAATTTGGACCATTCTCTATCCATCCTACAAAAGCCCTGCTGTCTGGGCATGTTCTTCTGGTGCGGCATCTCCAGACTCAAGCGAATAAGAAAGTGATCAGTCCAATTCAAAGGTGTTATATTGATCACTTTCATTATATCTGGACTGGAGAAGACCAAATCCAGAATACGGCCCTTCTGATGGGTAGGGCTACACACCAGTTGATGGAGATTCAAGGTGGAACAAGTAAATAGAAGGTCTCTCAGTTGACTGCTAAGGCCCCCGTCCTCGCTAAGATTAAAATCACCTAAAATGACCATGTTGGTGTGGGCAAGTTTTAGATTGGTGATGGTTTCCGCGAGAAGATGGAATTGGGTAATCGCGCCCGGTGGCCTATAGCAGAGCATCCCCGTAAGTAGGCTTCCGCCAGGGGACTGAAGAGAGAAGCCCAAAATTTCTATCCCCCCAACTGCATCAATTTGACATGGTCTGAAGTCTAGGGTGTCCCTAAAAATCAGACCCACTCCTCCCCCTCTGCCCACGCTACGAGGCTTGTGGATAATTTTGTATCCACTGGGGCAGGCCCCGCTCAAAGCAATGATAGACTCTGTGTTGGCCCAGGTTTCTGTCATGAAAAGTACATCTAATTCCATGTCTTCCAAGAGGCTAAACACTTCCGTGAAGTGTTTAACAAGTGAGCGGCTATTGATTAGACCGCAGGCAAGATCAATACCTGCTGGTTTGTGACCCTTTGGAGGATTTAACTGTAGCAATTGTGATCTGCTATAGCTTACTCGTTTTAGCTCGCAATTTAACTATTGATTAATTTTCTTGTTTTCATTTTTTATTTTAATATATTTATATAATTTTCTTTAAAAAAAAATCCAATTTTTTTCTCAGTCGCGCACTCAAAAAGTACACATCACGGTGGGTGCGCGCATTCTAGCCGCCATTTTAGAAAAGTCATGAAGGATCCGTGTATGGTGTGCGTGTTTTTCAGTTACATCATATACATTTAATATCACGTGATATGCGCGATTGGTATGCGACCAGTCTGCGACTCCTGCTACCGCGCATTCGCGACACATGCGCATTATGGTACGAGATGTTTGCACGCTTGCGGGTCCCGCGTGACATCATATACGTGCTGGGGCGTGCTGGGTGCGCGACTCCCGCCAAAAAAATATATGTTCCAAAATGATATGTATGTGTCTTTAATATACATATTAAGGCAAGAGATTATGTAAGATATTCATCAAAATAATATATTTGTACTTATAAGAAACTTATATTATTTTTAAATATATTTTCACGAAGTCGGGTGCGTGCGTCATGAGTGCAGAAAACCAGGTCAGCAGAGCTGCTCTAGAGCCTAAGAACTAGGTCAGCAGAGCTGCTCTAGAGTCAGAGAACCAGGTCAGCAGAGCTGCTGTAGAGCCAGAGAAACCAGGTCAGCAGAGCTGCTTTAGAGGGAGAGAACCAGGTTAGCAGAGCTGCTTTAGAGCCAGAGAAGCAGGCCAGCAGAGCTGCTTTAGAGCCAGAGAACCAGGTTAGCAGAGCTGCTTTAGAGCCAGAGAACCAGGTCAGCAGAGCTACTCTAGAGCCAGAGAACCAAATCAGCAGAGCTGCTTTAGAGAGATAGAACCAGGTCAGCAGAGCTGCTTTAGAGCCAGAGAACCAGGTCAGTAGAGCTGGTCTAGAGCCTAAGAACCAGGTCAACAGAGCTGCTCTAGAGCCAGAGAACCAGGTCAGCAGAGCTGCTGCAGAGCCAGAGAAACCAGGTCAGTAGAGCTGCTTTAGAGGGAGAGAACCAGGTCAGCAGAGCTTCTATAGAGCCAGTGAACCATGTCAGCAGAACTGCTTCAGAGCCATAGAACTGGGTCAACGGAGCTGCTTTAGAGCCAGAGAACCAGGTCTGCAGAGCTGTTGTAGAGCCAGAGCTGCTCTGTAGCATAAGAACTAGGTCAGCAGAGCTGCTCTAGAGCCAGAGAACCAGGTCAGCAGACCTGCTGTAGAGCCAGAGAAACCAGGTCAGCAGAGCTGCTTTAGAGAGAGAGAACCAGGTCAGCAGAGCTGCTTTAGAGCCAGAGAACCAGGTCAGCAGAGCTGCTCTAGCTGACACTGACTGACTGACACTGACTGATTGACACTGACTGACTCTGATTGACACTGACTGACACTGACTGACTGACACTGATTGACTGACACTGACTGACTGACACTGATTGACTGCACTGACTGACACTGATTGACTGACACTGACAGACTGACTCACACTGACTGACTGAGATTGACTGACATTGACTGACACTGACTGACTACTCTCTACTACTCTACTACTGACTCTCTACTACTCTCTCTCTACTACTCACTCTCTACTACGCACTCTCTACTACTCTCTCTCTACTACTCTACTACTCTCTACTACTCACTCTCTACTACTCACTCTCAACTACTCACTCTCTACTACTCACTCGCTACTACTCTCTACTACTCACTCTCTACTACTCACGCTCTACTACTCTCTACTACTCACTCTCTACTACTCTCTACTATTCACTCTCTACTACTCACTCTCTACTACTTACTCTACTACTTTCTACTACTCTCTACCACTCACTCTCTACTACTCTACTACTCACTCTCTACTACTGTCTACTACTCACTCGCTACTACTCTCTACTACTCACTCTCTACTACACTCTCTACTACTCTCTCTCTACTACTCACTCTCTACTATTCACTCTCTACTACTCACTCTCTACTACTCTCTACTACTCACTCTACTACTCTCTGCTGCTCTCTAGCACTCACTCTCTACTACTCTACTACTCTCTCTCTACTACTCACTCTCTACTACTCTCTCTCTACTACTCTCTACTACTCTCTACTACTCACTCTCTACTACTCACTCTACTACTCTCTACTACTCACTCTCTACTACTCTCTCTCTACTACTCACTCTCTACTATTCACTCTCTACTACTCACTCTCTACTACTCGCTCTCTACTACTCACTCTCCACTACTCACTCTCTACTACTCGCTCTCTACTACTCTCTACTACTCACTCTCTACTACTCACTCTCTACTACTCTCTACTACTCTCTCTGCTACTCACTCTCTACTACTCTACTACTCTCTACTACTCGCTCTACTACTCACTCTCTACTATTCTCTACTACTCACTCTACTACTCTCTCCTACTCTCTACCACTCACTCTCTACTACTCTACTACTCACTCTCTACTACTCTCTCTCTACTACTCACTCTCTACTACTCACTCTACTACTCTATACTACTCACTCTGTACTACTCTCTACTACTCACTCTGTACTACTCTCTACTGCTCACTCTCCACTACTGATTCTCTACTACTCCCTCTCAACTACTCTCTACTACTCACTCTACTACTCACTCTCTACTACTCTACTACTCTCTCTACTTCTCACTCTCTACTACTCTCTCTACTACTCACTCTCTACTACTCACTCTCTACTACACACTCTCTACTACTTGCTCGCTGCTACTCGCTCTCTACTACTCTCTAGTACTCACTCTAATACTCACTCTCCACTACTCTCTATTACTCACTCTCTACTACTCCACTACTCTCTACTACTCACTCTCTACTACTCACGCTCTACTACTCTACTACTCTCTACTACTGTCTCTCTACTACTCACTCTCTACTACTCACTCTCTACTACTCTCTCTACCACTCTCTACTACTCACTCTCTACTACTCTCTACTACTCACTCTCTACTACTCTCTCTCTACTACTCACTCTGCTACTCACTCTCTACTACTCTCTACTACTCTACTACTGACTCTCTACTACTCTCTCTCTACTACTCACTCTCTACTACTCACTCTCTACTACTCTCTCTCTACTACTCTACTACTCTCTACTACTCACTCTCTACTACTCACTCTCAACTACTCACTCTCTACTACTCACTCGCTACTACTCTCTACTACTCACTCTCTACTACTCACGCTCTACTACTCTCTACTACTCACTCTCTACTACTCACTCTACTACTTTCTACTAGTCTCTACCACTCACTCTCTACTACTCTACTACTCACTCTCTACTACTCTCTACTACTCACTCACTACTACTCTCTACTACTCACTCTCTACTACACTCTCTACTACTCTCTCTCTACTACTCACTCTCTACTATTCACTCTCTACTACTCACTCTCTACTACTCACTCTACTACTCTCTGCTGCTCTCTAGCACTCACTCTCTACTACTCTACTACTCTCTCTCTACTACTCACTCTCTACTACTCTCTCTCTACTACTCTCTACTACTCTCTACTACTCACTCTCTACTACTCACTCTACTACTCTCTACTACTCACTCTCTACTACTCTCTCTCTACTACTCACTCTCTACTATTCACTCTCTACTACTCACTCTCTACTACTCGCTCTCTACTACTCACTCTCCACTACTCACTCTCTACTACTCGCTCTCTACTACTCTCTACTACTCACTCTCTACTACTCACTCTCTACTACTCTCTACTACTCTCTCTGCTACTCACTCTCTACTACTCTACTACTCTCTACTACTCGCTCTACTACTCACTCTACTATTCTCTACTACTCACTCTACTACTCTCTCCTACTCTCTACCACTCACTCTCTACTACTCTACTACTCACTCTCTACTACTCTCTCTCTACTACTCACTCTCTACTACTCACTCTACTACTCTATACTACTCACTCTGTACTACTCTCTACTACTCACTCTGTACTACTCTCTACTGCTCACTCTCCACTACTGATTCTCTACTACTCCCTCTCAACTACTCTCTACTACTCACTCTACTACTCACTCTCTACTACTCTACTACTCTCTCTACTTCTCACTCTCTACTACTCTCTCTACTACTCACTCTCTACTACTCACTCTCTACTACACACTCTCTACTACTTGCTCGCTGCTACTCGCTCTCTACTACTCTCTAGTACTCACTCTAATACTCACTCTCCACTACTCTCTATTACTCACTCTCTACTACTCCACTACTCTCTACTACTCACTCTCTACTACTCACGCTCTACTACTCTACTACTCTCTACTACTGTCTCTCTACTACTCACTCTCTACTACTCACTCTCTACTACTCTCTCTACCACTCTCTACTACTCACTCTCTACTACTCTCTACTACTCACTCTCTACTACTCTCTCTCTACTACTCACTCTGCTACTCACTCTCTACTACTCTCTACTACTCACTGTCTACTACTCACTCTCTACTACTCTCTACTACTCACTCTCTACTACTCTCTACTACTTTCTACTACTCACTCTACTACTCACTCTCTACTACTCTCAACTACTCACTCTCTAATACTCACTCTCTAATACTCACCCTCTACTACTCTCTACTACTCAGTCTCTGATACTTTCTCTACTACTCTCTACTACTCTCTACTACTCACTCTCTACTCTCTATACTCGCTCTCTACTCTCTACCCCTCTACCTCTCTCTCTACTACTCTCTACCTCTCTACCTCTCTACCTCTACACCTCTACCTATACACCTCTACCTCTCCACCTCTCTGTACATGCACACATATGCACATATATATATATGCATATATATGAACATGCATTTATATATATGTATGTGTATATATATATACATATATAAACATATAAATATAATCTGCATATCTATATAAATATAAATCCATGCAAACATATACATATACATATATGCATACATATGCATGGTATGTATATGAAAGTTTGAATAACTCTAATACAAGCAAAGCTAAAAAGCCACCTAATTACAAACAAAATTGCTTTAACTTAAACGAGGGCGAGACCTATTGCATTTTCAATGCTTGTTTACTTTGATTCCATCAAGAAGGCATTCGGATGTGTCACACATTTTCCATAAATTCTGAATGGTAGCACTCTAGTTGCTCATTAGATCACTTTAGTAAAGCTACTGCTCACCAGGGAAGTCTGCTGCTGGTATTGAAAGTGCATGTTTCAGTCTGCATGGCAGAATTTTTTAATGAAATAGAAGAGGATTTGAGAAGTCACTCAAAATGTGCCCTAATTTTTCTTTTTTCCTCACTAATCATAATTTCTATGGCAACATGAACCTCCTCATTGTGTTCCTTTTAAATTTAACTACTCACTCTCTACTACTCACTCACTACTACTTTCTACTACTAACTCTCTACTACTCACTTTCTACTACTCTCTAGTACTCTACTACTCTCTACTACTACTCTCTACTACTACTCTCTACTACTCTCTACCACTCACTCTCTACTACTCTACTACTCACTCTCTACTACTCTCTACTACTCTCTCTACTACTCCCTCTCTACTACTCACTCTACTACTCTCTACTACTCACTCTCTACTACTCTACTACTCTCTACTACTCTCTACTACTCACTCTCTACTACTCACTCTCAACTACTCACTCTACTACTGCAGCTTCCCAGAGTATTCTAAAGAACAACTAGAGCGCTAACAGTCCTACTTATGACAAACGTATTGCACACCTGAGGCCATCTTCATTGGAATAAAGTGGTAACTCTTAAAACATTTAATTTAAAAAGGAACAAAATGAGGGGGTTCATTTTGCCATAGAAAGTATGATTAGTGCTGCAGAAAGAAAAATTAGGGCACATTTTGAGTGACTTCTCAAATCTTCTTCTATTTCATTAAAAAATGCTGACAAGCAGACTGAAACATGCACTTTCAATACCAGCAGCAGACTTCCCTGGTGAGCAGTAGCTTTACTACATTGATCTAATAAGCAACTAGAGTGCTAACATTCTGAATTTATGGCAAATGTGTGACACATCTGAATGCCTTCTTGATGGAATCAAAGTAAAAAACTGAAAGTATTTCCTACTGAGGAGACTGTAGTAAATGAGGAAATTAGGAAACTTCATAACAAATAAGTCTCCCAAAATGGCCACCAGAGACAAAAGAGCCCACATGTAGCACACATATCACCCAGATGTAGCCCAAGTATGGCCCAATGACAGAATGTCCCAGAGTGTTCTAACGAACAACTAGAGCGCTAACAGTCTTACTTATGACAAAAGTATGGCACACCTGAAGCCATCTTGATTGGAATAAAGTTGTAACACTTAAAACATTTAATTTACAAAGGAACAAAATGAGGGGGTTCATTTTGCCATAGAACTTATGATTAGTGCTGCAGAAAGAAAAATTAGGGCACATTTTGACTTCTCAAATCCTCTTCTATTTCGTAAAAAATTGTGACATGCAGACTGAAACATGCACTTTGAATACCAGCAGCAGACTTCCCTGGTGAGCCGTAACTTTACTTCAGTGATCTAATGAGCAACTAGAGTGCTAACATTCAGAATTTATGCCAAACGTGTGACTCATCTGAATGTCTTCTTGATGGAACCAAAGTAAAAAACTGAAAGTATTTCCTACTGAGGAGACTGCAGTAAATGAGGAAATTAGAAAACTTCATAAAAAATAAATCTCCCAAGATGGCAACCAGAGACAAAAGAGCCCAAATGTAGCCCAAATATCACCCAGATGTCTCCCAAGTATACCCAATGACATTATGTCCCAGAGTGTTCTAACAAACAACTAGAGCGCTTACAGTCTTACTTATGACAAAAGTATGGCACACCTGAAGCCATCTTGATTGGAATAAAGTGGTAACACTTAAAACATTTAATTTACAAAGGAACAAAATGAGGAGGTTCATTTTGCCGTAGAAATTATGATTAGTGCTGAAGAAAGAAAAATTAGGGCACATTTTGACTTCTCAAATCCTCTTCTATTTCATAACAAAATTCTGATATGCAGACTGAAACATGCACTTTTAATACCAGCAGCAGACTTCCGTGGTGAGCAGTAGCTTTACTACAGTGATCTAATGAGCAACTAGAGTGCTAACATTCAGAATTTATGGCAAATGTGTGACATATCTGAATACCTTCTTGATGGAATCAAAGTAAACAACTGAAATCATTTCCTACTGAGAAGACTGCAGTAAATGAGGAAATTAGGAAACTTCATAACAAATAAATCTCCCAAGATGGCCACCAGAGACAAAAGAGCCCAAATGCAGCACAAATATCACCCAGATGTAGCCCACATGTAGCCCAATGACAGAAGTGTGTGAAACACTTATTTTTTTGTGTATTTGCAGTTTTATATAGTGCAGACTTGTCAGGTATTGGAGTGCTTTACATGAGCATTGGTTACATCACACAAGATCAAATTCATTTTGGTTGTAGACATGGGGAGATTAAGTGATTTGACCAGAATCACAGAATGTTGAGCTGAAGCAGAAACTCCAACCTGGTTCCCCAGTTGCAAAGTCTGCAGCTCTGGAAGTAACACCACATCCTCTCCCCTAAGTGCAACATTTAATCAAGTGGTCAACTGGATAAAAAAACATAAAGATTACAAATAATTTAAAAGTTCTTTGTCGCTATTTGAAAACTCAGAAAATATGTCCTCATTTTAGTTTTTTAGAGCACTAACCATAATTTTGATGCAAAAAAGACCCTCTCATATATGTAATTTCTAAAGGAAATGCTCTAGGTATTACAGTTTTGATTACATCAAGATGAGGTCAGGCGTTCCACACTTTTGTAATGAATATAGAATGTTAGCAATCTAGTTGTTCATTGGGATACTGTTGAGAGGCAGAGGCCAATGGCACGGACTCTGAAAATTGAAGGCAGGTAGGAGAGTGCAGAGGCAACAATTTGACCACACTGGGCAGGCAGGAAGGGCACTGGCAGCACAACAGACTATGGAGGGCAGTGGAAAGGGGGTCAGGGGCAACAAACCAACAATACAGGACCGGCAAGAGAGGCTGTGGCAATATAATAGACCATTGTGGGCAGAAGGAAGAGGCAGTGGTAGTACAACCATACATGCCAACAGACCCGTTTCAGCCAGGAAACGTCCAATGATTTTAAGCTCAAATGGGCTTTATTTGATCTGTCTCCTGTCTACAATCTCCTCTTTTTCAATGTAACTCAAAGGGGAAAATCAATACCCCATTTTTTTTTCAAAATCACCCTCTTACCAAGTTCAAAATGTTCACAAGTATGGTACATTGGATCATGGTAGGCAGGAGGAATTGGGGTAGGGACATGGACTCGGATAACAGAGAACAGGAGGGACATGGAGAGGTGCACCAAACTGACCCTACAGGGCAGGCATCAGGGTTTGCAGCAGCACAATACACCACACAGGGCATGCGGGACGGGAGTGCAGCACAACAATCCATAGAAAGCAATAGGGAGGGGACAGGACCATGCACCTGGACAACAGAGAACAGAGGGGAAAGAGGCAATGGTAGCTAGCTGACCATAATGGACAGACAGGAGAGAAAGCTGCAGCATAACAGACCATAAAGGGCAGGAGGGACGGATCAGGGGCATTACAATGGAACAGACAAGCCAGGAGGGAGGGAATAGGGGTCTGCACATGGAAACAGAGGGCTGGGTGCAAGGGGGCAGGGAAGGAGCAGCAAGATGACCATGGAGGTCAGGCAGGATGGGCACTAGAAACAAGACACACCATGGAGTGCAACAGTGAGACTATGATGGCTTACACACAGACCATGGAGGGAAGGTGGGAGGGGGTCAGGGGCAGCTAGCTGACCACACAGGGAAGGTGGGAGGGGCCATGGCAGCAGAGAAGACCATGCATGGCAAGCGGGAGGGTTAGTGGCAGCACAATGGCTATGATGGGCAAGAAGGAGGGTGCAAGGGCATGCACAAAGGACCATGCAGAATAGAAGGGAGGGTCAGGACCTGGGCACAGACAAGAGAGTTCAGGGGAAGGGGCCTCACAACAGACCGCGCGGGCCAGGCAGGAGGAGCAGTTGCAGCACAACAGACCAGGGAGGGCAGAAGGGTGTGGCAGTAAAATGGACCATGGAGGACAGTAGGAAGGGGATAGGGGCATGGCATGTGGACAGGCAGGGTGGAGGTGGCAGGGACAGGTTACAGTCATCTGACAATGCTAGGCAGGTGGGAGGGGAGTGGCAGCTCAACAGAACACTCAGAGTAGATAGGAGTGGCAGGTCCATGGAACATGGTGGGCAAAAAGGATGGAGCAGGGGCATGCACAAATACATCAGAGAGCAGGGGGAAGGAGACTAGGGGCAGCAAGCTAAGCACAGAAGCTAAGCAGGAGGTCAATGATGGGCCATAGAATTGGGCAATGGAGGGCAGGAGGAGTGGACTGGTACATCATGCTAAATGGAGGGCAGTGGCAGCACATCAGACCATGCATGGCAGGAGGGAGGAAGCTAGTCCATGGATTCAGACAACAGAGGATAGGGAGGAGGTGGATGGGGCAGCAAGCTAACTGTTCAGAGAAGGTGGGTATTAGGAACTTTATTGTTTTTAAAATGTGTGTCTGTGCGAACTACTTAAAATATGAACAAGTATGCAGCATAATCTCACTTTTATTCAGGAAGAAGAGGACATTTGTGACTGTGACTCCGGGCTCACTTGGCAGAAACACCCCCTGACCCTCCACCCCCCATCGCAAAATGTACTGCCCGTGAAAAGGGTAGGTAGACGCAGTGTTATATAGAACATAGTCCTGAGAGCACGATTGAAAATGAAAACTAGATATAGTATATGGTATAAACTATGCACCAAAAAGTGTGATATAAGATGAACCGGGGCGTGAAATATAATATGCAATACATTGTGCGCAATGACAGATTCATTGGAGAGCGCGAGATAGCACAGGCACTAGCGCGTGCTATATGATATGCGCCTTGGAGTGTAATATGCACAGGGCAGTGTTGTGTAACCTAACTAGTCTCTAAAGTTGTAATTTAAAATATGTGCTGGGGAGTGTAACGTTGCATATGCACTGTGACAAAGATGTGGATCCCAGATTGTAATATGTATGGCATAGCGCTGTGCGTTATAACATAGGCATCGAGGAAGGCACGTTAGATGGGGCAATATAACCCGTGCGAAGGCAAGTGTGGCATGACATATTCATGGGGTGGTGTTACAGTGCACATGGGCTAGAGAGTGTCATAGCATACGCACTAGCTGGTGGAATACAAAACAGAGGTGTGTGGCACTCAGCAGCATTGGGCTCAGCGAGGAGCACGCTGTGACTCTCAAGTGAGGTTCGTCTCCTTTCCAGAGATTAAATAAAAAGTATTACACATCCGGCGGTGGATGTGTGTTTTATTGACTGTGAGGAGGGTTTCTTGCATAGTTTGGTCGAATTTTTGTCGAATCCCCTTTGAATGGCTTGGTGTGCGTGTGTATTAAATGTGCCCGTCAATAGCTACCCATGTTTGTATAAATAAACGACAAGGGTGTCTACTTGGAGAGCACCCACCGGCGGGGGCGCCGGGATTAGGCATGGTAGGGCGTCAGACACGTCAGAGCTTCACTAGCGGTGTAAATACATTCCACGTGGATTCATTGTATGCATAGTTGCCTTTTAATGAATATCACGCAAATCGTCATGGTGATAGGTACATACGGTTTGTCCAGCATGTCCTAGGTGTTTCTATAAATATATTTTTTTTTTAAATAATAAAAATCAAAGGCCGGCCCCGGTGGATGGGGTCCCTTGGGCCATAAGTGGCCTGAGGAGGGGGGCAACGCAGCCCCCTCCTAAAGAATAAAAAAAAAAAAGGCCAAGACCCGGGGGTTGGGGTCCCCGGGGCCGATTTAGGCCTTGGGAGGGGGGCCACACGGCCCCATTCCAAATTTACTTTTTTCAACAAAAAAAATTAGGGTGCAGGCCCTGGGGGATGGGGTCCCCAGGGCCAATAAATTAGAAAAAGAAGGGGGGCCACACAGCCCTCCTTCTTAAAAAAATAAAATAAATAATAGACCGACATCATGCCGGAGGCCACGCCCCCTCCTTGCAGCACTCTGCAAACACGCCCCCTGGCCAGTTGTAAGTTGGGGAATTAATTCCCCTTCAATACTGAGGGTCCCTGAGGGCCAACTAGCCCAACTGGTATCTCCAGTATGCGCCAGGGAGCTGCATTGCAGACAGGTGTTCTGAGGCCACGCCCCTTTTTACACCTCTATGCAACGCAGCTCTGTGGCGCTTACTGGAGGTACCTAGCGGGCTAGTTTGACCCTAGGGACCCTTAGGATTCAAGGGGACTTAATCTCTCAACTTAGAACGGCCACAGGGCGCGTTTACACAGTGGTGAAGGGAGGGGACGGGGCCTGAGTTAACATGTGAAAACACACCCTGTGGCGCGTTTTATGTTGGGGAAATAATTCCCCTTCAATTCTGAGGGACCCTGGGGACCAATTAGACCACCAGGTGCTTCCAGTAAGTGCCACTGCGCTGCGTTGCAGAGAGGTGGTGCACACCGTGCCCCTTTTAACACCTTTCTGCAATGGCGCTTACTGGACGTACCTAGAGGGCTATTTTGCCCCTAGGGACCCTCAGGATTCAAGAGGAATAAATCTCCCAACTTAAAACGGCCACAGGGCGTGTTTACACAGTGGGGAAGGGAGGGGACGGGGCCTGAGGTGACGTGTGCAAATACGCCCTATGGCGCATTTTAAGTTGGGGAAATAATTCCCCTTCAATCCTGAGGGCCCCTGGGGGCTAACTAGCCCACCAGGTGCTTCCAGTAAGCGCCACTGAGCTGCGTTGCAGAGAGGTGGTCCAGGCCGTGCCACTTTTTACACCTCTCTGCAACGCAGCTCTGTGGAACTTACTGGAGGTACCTAGTGGGCTAGTTGGACCCTAGGGACCCTCAGGATTCAAATGAACTTAATCTCCCAACTAAAAACGGCCACAGGGCGTGTTTACACAGTGGTGAAGGGAGGGGACGGGGCCTGAGGTAACATGTGAAAACACGCCCTGTGGCGCGTTTTATGTTGGGGAAATAATTCCCCTTCAATTCTGAGGGACCCTGGGGACCAATTAGCCCACCAGGTGCTTCCAGTAAGTGCCACTGCGCTGCGTTGCAGAGTGGTGGTCTAGGCCGTGCCCCTTTTTACATCTCTCTGCAACGCAGCTCTGTGGCGCTTACTGGAGGTACCTAGTGGTCTAGTTGGACCCTAGGGATCCTCAGTATTCAAGGGGACTTAATCTCCCAACGTAAAACGGCCACAGGGCATTATTTACACAGTGGGGAAGGGAGGGGACGGGGCCTGAGGTGACGTTTGAAGAGGTAGTTTTAATCCCCTGCCCTATTATATACTAGGGGCTTACAGAGGAGGTCATGCTAATCACAGGGGGACCCCAACGCATAGTGTTCCCTAGTGTATGTAGGTGCTTTCACTGTATTCTGAGTGTCTTTTAACATAGCACTGGCTCTAGGACTTGTTAGTCAAACTCAGCTACCACCAGTATCCATCTGAAAAAGTTGAGGGTACAGGATGATTTTGCAACAAGGCTTCTTTCTGCTCTTCTGTTTGTTCTTTCTGCACGTCATCCTTCTTCCTGCACTTTTCTTCGTCTTTGAGGACTTCTGTTGCTTCTTTCTGCATTTCTTTTTTTCTTTCTGTGCGTTTTTTCTTCTTTCTTCACATGTCCTATCTCTGTAGGCATAGTTAGAAATTAGCATTTAAAAAACCTTTGAAATTCACTGAAAAAACCATAGGTTTCAGGCACGTTATAGTTAGGAATTAGCATTTAAAAAACCTTAAAAATTCACTGAAAAAACCATAGGTTTCAGGGGCGTTATAGTTAGCTGGACTTTTCACTCGTACAAAACCATTGAAATTCCCCCATTATAGTTAGTTCAGCTAACTATAACTCGCGCACCCGCACTGCTGATGACGTCACATATTACATCACTCATGACATGGTCAGTGACATCACTCATGACATCACTGATGACATCTCAAATGACATCACTGATGACATCATCCTTGTGATAGAGTGGCAGACCTCCTCTCCCCCTAATATAACCTTTGATACACACATTCAAAAATAGAAACTAAAATTGTCAAAACAATGGACATACCAATACCAGTTACAACAACCTATTCAGTAATTCTAAGATCCACATACACATCCACTTATTCACCAACAGTCACTCATACATGTACTCACTCATCATATGTACTCATACACCTATACATCCTGTTACACAACGCCACTCATCCATAGAGTTACTCACACACATAGTCACTCATGCTAATAAAGAATCAAACATCCATTTACTTGCATATACAGTTATACACATACCATAACACTTACTTCTACAGAAACTTACACATACTTAGTCTTTTAAACAATCACTTATAGAAACACATACTTATTCATACAGGAACTCTTCCAATCTCTCACTCTCACATATACTCACTTATATACACCAATAGTCACATATACTAGTTTAAAACATATGTAGTTACTCATAAAGACACTATTGAGACAGTCATTCACTCACTAACACACCCATGCACACACTCATCCACCCATACAGTCCTGCACACATGCTGTCTTCAACACATACAAACAGTGAGTCACTCATTCATGCACCTATGCACTACGTAATACCCTCCACCGAACCATACAGACACTCAGACACTCATACTGATACTCAAAAAACCAACTAATAACCTATATAGACACTCATGTAGCTACTCACCAACCCATGCAGCCACTTATACACAAAGTGAGAGACTAATACCGATATTTACATATTTAAACATTTCTCACTAAGCCATGTATTCACTAAGATACACTTAATCAGTCAGTTATACAATCAATTTTTCAAAAAAGAAATCATCCATTTAGACACCTATATACTCATTTATTCTTCCATCGACCTTGAGATATACATATATAAAACATATGTAATTTTCAGAAAAACACACATTCACTGGATGATGTCATAAGTGATGTCATCAGTGATGTCATTTGAGATGTCATGAGTGATGTCATGAGTGATGTCACTGACCATTGCAGGCGCGCGAGTTATAGTTAGCTGAACTAACTATAACGGGGGAATTTCAATGGCTTTGTACGAGTGAAAATTCCAGCTAACTATAACGCCCCTGAAACATATGGTTTTTTCAGTCAATTTTTAAGGTTTTTTAAATGCTAATTCCTAACTATAACGTGCCTGAACCCTATGGTTTTTTCAGTGAATATATATATATATATAATATATTACCTACTGGCGGTCGCCAGTAGGTAGTTATAGTTAGGACCACGTTTCCATAGGAAATCCGCAACATTCTATTTTGAATAACTTTGGCGCCGGTCGACGAATCCTCGCGAATTTTTCAAAATAGGTGGGGCGCTACGCTCCGCTCCTTCCCTGAAAGTCTCGGGGGGATTCGTCAAGCGGGGGCTGAGATAAAAGGGGGGTCCCAAAACGCGTTTTTCCCATGCATTTTTCCATAGGACCTTTAGACAGGGCTACAGCCCGAACGGCTGAACAGAATTACTAGAAATTTGGCAGAGGTAGTCCTCAGGTCAAGGAAGTGCCTTTTGTAGGTTTGGTGTAAATCTGTTCAGTAGATTCTGAGAAAATAGCCTTTAAATCAATATATATATCTGAGCCAGCTTACGGTGCGCTTACGGTACGCTTACCGTACGCGTACGGTGGCGTGCGCGAGCACGATTCTAATTGGCTCTTAGATCTTAGTAAACATTCGAATCGGCCGAAACCAGGAAGCGGCGGCCGCCATTTCGTGTGTTTCACTCAGAAAAAAAAGAGTGATAACAAGAAAAGGGGGCAAGGAGGAGAGTTACAGACCGCCTAACATTTGTAAGGGGGTCAAAGAAGGACAGAAAAGTATAAAGAAAACATTTATTGATTTTAAAAAAAATCGCGGGGTACGCGTACGGTAAGCGTACGGTAAAAAAAAAAAAAAAAAAGAAATGAAATGCAGATTTAAGTGTTTAGATATTAGGGGGCTCTAAAAAGAGCCGTTGTGTTTATGAAGTGATTTTTAAGTGGTACCTACAAGTAAGTACTGATGCAGAGTCTAAGGTTCAAGAGGAAGACTCTGTTCCCTTCATCATTGAAGTGCACACCATCTCCTCTATAAATGTCTTGCATGTCGTAACGCAAGTTGTTGTGGTAAATGGAACCCATACCATAGTCACGGAGGAAAGCAGAAACAGATTTGTTGACGTGCTTTCTTGCTTTGTCAATCTGTGGACAGAAATGATTGGACCAGTTCCATTTTTGCCTTTGGCATATGTTAGAAAACACAAAGGCAGTTTTAGGGAAAAGTGAAAACAGTTGTGCAAAGGTGTCCTTCATAAGCATTTCCAGACCTACCCCAGTCAAAGTGCCTAGGTCATTGCCTCCGCAGTGCACTATTATGAGGTCAGGGTGTTGGTTTTGCATGAAGGATTTCACCAATGGCATCAATTGGTGCCACTTTAACCCTCTCTGACCAATCCATTTGATGTCTACATTTGGCAAAGCAAGGTCTCTCACCATACCTGTTTTCTCTGCAAACTTTTCACTCCAGAAGACATAGCTGTGTCCTACAATCCACACTGTGAACATCTTCAAAGGAGATCTGGATGCACTCAGGAGGTGTATTTCAGTAGAATGGTAAAAAGAAATGAAAGACAGTTTGGAAATGGAGGCATACATATTTTTTTTTTTTAAAAAGAACTGATTGGCTGTTTCATACCATTCTACACTAAAAACTAGGCTGTATGTGTAAATTTATAGAAGCATGTTTTGTATTGGTACAGAAAAATGTGTTACCAAAGAACAGTACTATGGATTTGCTGTTAGGTTAGAAAAGTCAAGCACTCTTGCTCTGTGGAATTGAAACATTGTTTGGCGAACTTCTGACCTAACTCCACACAGCAGTGTTCCATGAGCTGTTGCTATGGTAGCAGGCAGAAGTCAAGTTGGGGGAAGGGTACTAGGCAGAAGTCAAGTTGGGGGAAGGGTACTTTTGGAAAAGGGTTGGTTTTCAACCAATAGAAATGTGTGATTACATTTGAAAAAAAGGGGGAAGCACTGAGATTTGAAATTAACATGTATATATGTGGAAAAAGAGAGGGAAAGTTTGCCATTATCTGGTTCTGCTGAGAGGAAAGAGGTGTAAAGAACAAAGATCCTGGCTCTGATAATCTGCTGTTTGAGTGCCACATTTCTTTCACAACTAACTAATTTTAAAGGTGAGTTTAGAGTTTGAGAGGGGATGTATATGGTAAATTAAGAAATGAATAATAGAAATGCAATTCTTTTTGTTGAAGTTGTGTTTATTATTTTCTGTTTTGGGAGAAATTTAAATGTGAGGAACAAGTAAAATAATATGGACTATGTTTTCACAATAAATTAAGGTGTACTGGTATAAAAAAAGAATAGTTTAAGGGTTTGAGGTTGGACTCAGTAATGCAAATACATTCAGCATCACTAAGGCTGGTTGCCCTTGCTGGAGTGTAGGCAGTCACCCAGGTTACAAATGGTGCTGGTCTGAAAAAGCAGTTTGGACATGTGCTTTTTAAAAAATCTGAAAAGTGGATTCATAATGTGTCAGTCTGTAAAAGTGATTATCACTTGCCAAAAAAAAGAGCAGTAAGTGTGCTTTCAAATTGGCAAAGAAATTTCGTTTTGTGACTAATGTGAAAACATGACTCTGTGTGCAAAGAGGAATTATAGGCAGAGATTTATTGCGTATTGCTCTGGTGATTTCACAGTTGCATTAGATGGAAAGGGGGAGCCATTTTTTGGTGCAGAAGCAGACTCTTAGCACACACCCAGCTGCTTACCATGTGGAATCATGCACAGTATTCACAAGCGAGTGGGGTTTGAGGTTTCAGTCAGTAATGCAAATACATTCAGCATCACTAAGGCTGGTTGCCCTTGCTGGAGTGTAGGCAGTCACCCAGGTTACAAATGGTGCTGGTCTGAAAAAGCAGTTTGGACATGTGCTTTTTAAAAAATCTGAAAAGTGGATTCATAATGTGTCAGTCTGTAAAAGTGTTTATCACTTGCCAAAAAAAAGAGCAGTAAGTGTGCTTTCAAATTGGCAAAGAAATTTCGTTTTGTGACTAATGTGAAAACATGACTCTGTGTGCAAATAGGAATTACAGGCAGAGATTTATTGCGTATTGCTCTGGTGATTTCACAGTTGCATTAGATGGAAAGGGGGAGCCATTTTTTGGTGCAGAAGCAGACTCTTAGCACACACCCAGCTGCTTACCATGTGGAATCATGCACAGTATTCACAAGCGAGTGGGGTTTGAGGTTTCAGTCAGTAATGCAAATACATTCAGCATCACTAAGGCTGGTTGCCCTTGCTGGAGTGTAGGCAGTCACCCAGGTTACAAATGGTGCTGGTCTGAAAAAGCAGTTTGGACATGTGCTTTTTAAAAAATCTGAAAAGTGGATTCATAATGTGTCAGTCTGTAAAAGTGTTTATCACTTGCCAAAAAAAAGAGTAGTAAGTGTGCTTTCAAATTGGCAAAGAAATTTCGTTTAAGGGCCTAATGTGAAAACATGACTCTGTGTGCAAATAGGAATTACAGGCAGAGATTTATTGCGTATTGCTCTGGTGATTTCACAGTTGCATTAGATGGAAAGGGGGAGCCATTTTTTGGTGCAGAAGCAGACTCTTAGCACACACCCAGCTGCTTACCATGTGGAATCATGCACAGTATTCACAAGCGAGTGGGGTTTGAGGTTTCAGTCAGTAATGCAAATACATTCAGCATCACTAAGGCTGGTTGCCCTTGCTGGAGTGTAGGCAGTCACCCAGGTTACAAATGGTGCTGGTCTGAAAAAGCAGTTTGGACATGTGCTTTTTAAAAAATCTGAAAAGTGGATTCATAATGTGTCAGTCTGTAAAAGTGTTTATCACTTGCCAAAAAAAAGAGCAGTAAGTGTGCTTTCAAATTGGCAAAGAAATTTCGTTTTGTGACTAATGTGAAAACATGACTCTGTGTGCAAATAGGAATTACAGGCAGAGATTTATTGCGTATTGCTCTGGTGATTTCACAGTTCTATTAGATGGAAAGGGGGAGCCATTTTTTGGTGCAGAAGCAGACTCTTAGCACACACCCAGCTGCTTACCATGTGGAATCATGCACAGTATTCACAAGCGAGTGGGGTTTGAGGTTTCAGTCAGTAATGCAAATACATTCAGCATCACTAAGGCTGGTTGCCCTTGCTGGAGTGTAGGCAGTCATCCAGGTTACAAATGTTGCTGGTCTGAAAAAGCAGTTTGGACATGTGCTTTTTTAAGAATCTGAAAAGTGGATTCATAATGTGTCAGTCTGTAAAAGTGTTTATCACTTGCCAAAAAAAAGAGCAGTAAGTGTGCTTTCAAATTGGCAAAGAAATTTCGTTTTGTGACTAATGTGAAAACATGACTCTGTGTGCAAAGAGGAATTATAGACAGAGATTTATTGCGTATTGCTCTGGTGATTTCACAGTTGCATTAGATGGAAAGGGGGAGCCATTTTTTGGTGCAGAAGCAGACTCTTAGCACACACCCAGCTGCTTACCATGTGGAATCATGCACAGTATTCACAAGCGAGTGGGGTTTGAGGTTTCAGTCAGTAATGCAAATACATTCAGCATCACTAAGGCTGGTTGCCCTTGCTGGAGTGTAGGCAGTCACCCAGGTTACAAATGGTGCTGGTCTGAAAAAGCAGTTTGGACATGTGCTTTTTAAAAAATCTGAAAAGTGGATTCATAATGTGTCAGTCTGTAAAAGTGATTATCACTTGCCAAAAAAAAGAGTAGTAAGTGTGCTTTCAAATTGGCAAAGAAATTTCGTTTAAGGGCCTAATGTGAAAACATGACTCTGTGTGCAAATAGGAATTACAGGCAGAGATTTATTGCGTATTGCTCTGGTGATTTCACAGTTGCATTAGATGGAAAGGGGGAGCCATTTTTTGGTGCAGAAGCAGACTCTAAGCACACACCCAGCTGCTTACCATGTGGAATCATGCACAGTATTCACAAGCGAGTGGGGTTTGAGGTTTCAGTCAGTAATGCAAATACATTCAGCATCACTACGGCTGGTTGCCCTTGCTGGAGTGTAGGCAGTCACCCAGGTTACAAATGGTGCTGGTCTGAAAAAGCAGTTTGGACATGTGCTTTTTAAAAAATCTGAAAAGTGGATTCATAATGTGTCAGTCTGTAAAAGTGTTTATCACTTGCCAAAAAAAAGAGCAGTAAGTGTGCTTTCAAATTGGCAAAGAAATTTCGTTTTGTGACTAATGTGAAAACATGACTCTGTGTGCAAATAGGAATTAGAGGCAGAGATTTATTGCGTATTGCTCTGGTGATTTCACAGTTGCATTAGATGGAAAGGGGGAGCCATTTTTTGGTGCAGAAGCAGACTCTTAGCACACACCCAGCTGCTTACCATGTGGAATCATGCACAGTATTCACAAGCGAGTGGGGTTTGAGGTTTCAGTCAGTAATGCAAATACATTCAGCATCACTAAGGCTGGTTGCCCTTGCTGGAGTGTAGGCAGTCACCCAGGTTACAAATGGTGCTGGTCTGAAAAAGCAGTTTGGACATGTGCTTTTTAAAAAATCTGAAAAGTGGATTCATAATGTGTCAGTCTGTAAAAGTGTTTATCACTTGCCAAAAAAAAGAGCAGTAAGTGGGCTTTCAAATTGGCAAAGAAATGTTGTTTTGTGACTAATGTGAAAACATGACTCTGTGTGCAAATAGGAATTAGAGGCAGAGATTTATTGCGTATTGCTCTGGTGATTTCACAGTTGCATTAGATGGAAAGGGGGAGCCATTTTTTGGTGCAGAAGCAGACTCTTAGCACACACCCAGCTGCTTACCATGTGGAATCATGCACAGTATTCACAAGCGAGTGGGGTTTGAGGTTTCAGTCAGTAATGCAAATACATTCAGCATCACTAAGGCTGGTTGCCCTTGCTGGAGTGTAGGCAGTCACCCAGGTTACAAATGGTGCTGGTCTGAAAAAGCAGTTTGGACATGTGCTTTTTAAAAAATCTGAAAAGTGGATTCATAATGTGTCAGTCTGTAAAAGTGTTTATCACTTGCCAAAAAAAAGAGCAGTAAGTGTGCTTTCAAATTGGCAAAGAAATTTCGTTTTGTGACTAATGTGAAAACATGACTCTGTGTGCAAAGAGGAATTACAGGCAGAGATTTATTGCGTATTGCTCTGGTGATTTCACAGTTGCATTAGATGGAAAGGGGGAGCCATTTTTTGGTGCAGAAGCAGACTCTTAGCACACACCCAGCTGCTTACCATGTGGAATCATGCACAGTATTCACAAGCGAGTGGGGTTTGAGGTTTCAGTCAGTAATGCAAATACATTCAGCATCACTAAGGCTGGTTGCCCTTGCTGGAGTGTAGGCAGTCACCCAGGTTACAAATGGTGCTGGTCTGAAAAAGCAGTTTGGACATGTGCTTTTTAAAAAATCTGAAAAGTGGATTCATAATGTGTCAGTCTGTAAAAGTGATTATCACTTGCCAAAAAAAAGAGTAGTAAGTGTGCTTTCAAATTGGCAAAGAAATTTCGTTTTGTGACTAATGTGAAAACAAATGTAGTAATATATTTAAATAAAATAAAGGAATTTTTTTTTAGTTTTTTTCAGGTATTGCTGAAGAGCAGTGAACAAAATTTAAGATGCCTACAAAATCCAGAGTAAAAAAAGACCACAAAAAAAACCTATATTTGAAGACAACTGGAGGACCTAAGTTAGTTGAAGATGCTCATGTTGGGAAAAAGAAAAAATCTTCTGGTAAGCAGCCAAAAAAATTTCTAAAGAACATATTCAAAAATAGGAAAAATGTACAAAATGTCTGTACTGGAAAGAATGATTTCAATCGAAAAGGACAGGAAAAAATTGAGAATTTAGTTAATGCAAATATACCTTCTGCAACTAAAAAGATTAACTTAAACAGAAAAACAGCGTTTAAAGAGATACGTAGAAAAATGTTTCAGAGAAGAGTTATGTCCAATTTGATAAAGGATGTGAAGAAATATAAGCAAAAGGCTAAGTTTTATAAGAGAAAAAAAGAAATTGAAGCCATTGCAGCAAAGGCATTAAAATTAAAAAGGAAACTATTCATTTTAATTTTGAATAGGATGCGTACATTAGACAAAATGGTTAATGTACAGAAATCACATAGCAAAAGGAAAAGAGTAGTGAACAGAACAAACTTTTCTAAAGTGTTTTTAGGAAAATGGATGCATAGTTCAAGTAGTGAACCTTTTTTTAATGAAGAGAGTTATTTTCAAAGTAATAGTTTGCTGCATGCAGTTGACACTAGAGGTCGTGCTTATGAAGTGAAAAATGGCTGCATAATGGAGAAGGAGATAATGGTTCCAAGAGATGAGGTACAAGTGAGACGTCCTAAAGCCCCAGTGTACACTTGGAATTGTAGTAGTATTTGCACTGTGCGTCAGGAATCTATTGATAAATTTCGTGAGTTTCTAAGAGAATATAGTAAAAAAAGTGTAAAACAGAAGATTAAGGTGCTTCAAAGTCTGGATCCATGCAGAGTGAGAGAGAATACTGGTTTGCAGGGTCATTCTCTGGCTTGTCTATCTAGAAAAGTGTGTAATAGTGTTTTCCATCATTATAGGATGCTGGCTGTTCATCATACTGAAATGAGAACGTTTGTGAGACGGTTGTATTTTGCTAAAAGTCCAGCAATAAAGTTAGATGAATTGAATAGGGCTCTGTTCCGTGGAACGGTATCAGATGTAGAGAAGGTTGTTGATGAAATTCAGTTTTGTTACTTTTGTCCTGAACAAAACAGTGCAGAGAAGGACACAGTAAATGAGGAAGAAGTGGAAGAGAATGTAGAACCCTCTGTAAGTAAGACATTTAATGATCACATACCAAAATTTGCAATAATCTCTAATGAAAGACCAAATATTACTTGTATTTGTTGCCGCAGAACTCATTATAGAAAACAAACTAGGAATGTTGATCTCTACAGAAAGAGTGAAAATGAAGATAATTATAAGTGGAAGGATTTTGCCACATATATATTTCTTGAAAATTGTTTTGAATTGGGTGAAGATCAGCGTATTTGTAAATACTGTTACAACAAGTTAGAGGAAAATAGAATGCCAACCAGAGCTGTACATAATAATTTAGAATTGGATGCTATTCCTGCTGAACTTTCTGAATTAAATACATATGAGTCTATACTTATTCAATGTGTTCATCCGTTCCAGACCATAGTACGTATGGAGCCCAAAACTGGTAAATTACCTCCTTCAGATTTACTGAGAGGTTTAAAAGGTAGAGTGGTGTATTTGCCCTTGGATTTGAAAAAAAATATGGAAACTATTGATGCGAATACTTTGGAAACTGAACCATTAATTATTCTGGTTAATGGTGTACCTACAAAGAATAAGAAGATTTGGCAGGAGCTGGTAGATGTACGGAAAGTACAAAGAGCAAATTTGTATTTGAAAAGGAATAACAAATGGTATGAATCAATTTATATAGAAGAAGAAGAAGAAGAAGATTTACAAGAAGATACAGAAACACCAACTGGACAAATTGAAAAAGTGGACAAGTCAAAGGAAGAAGAAATTTATGAACATTTTAGCATACATCCTCTTCATTCAAAAGAAGTTATGGGAGACAATATTGATCTGTTTCAGATGAAGAAAGCAAAAGAAACTCCCGTGAGTGTATGGGAGGAGAGCTTGGAAGCTCGATGTTTTCCCCAGCTGTTTCCTACAGGAAAAGGAGGACGATACCATGAACGCCCGGAACAGATTCCAGCTTCTGAGTATCGGACTACAAGACTATATGCCGAAGATCCCAGATTTCGACAAAGTATTCCTTATTTGTTCCATCTTTTATTTGAAAGCGACTTGTCTGCATTGTCTTATGCAGTAAATCACATTTTAAAAAGTGGAGTACATTTGCAAAATGTGTCTGCTAAGGATTTTATGGAGAAAGTGCAGCACCGAGATGATCATTTGGAAACACAACTGATCAATCTGATGGATTGTCAGCGTGGGACAAATGAATATTGGTACCGACGCCATGGTGAATTAAAATGCATGTTACGGAATTTAGGAACACCAACATGGTTCGTTACCCTAAGCTGTGCCGAGTACGCTTGGGATGATTTACTGGATTTTCTACGAGAGGCAAATTCAAACATTAAAAACATCGAATACAAGACAGCAGGAGAACTGTGCTCATTGGATCCGGTTAATGTTTGCAGATATTTCAATCATAGATTTGAGGCTATGATGTCCTTCATCTGCAATAAAAAAAATCCACCTCTAGGAGAAGTAGTGGATTTCTTTTGGAGAAAAGAGTACCAGGCAAGAGGTGCTCCTCATATTCATATGCTGTTGTGGATCAAGGATGCCCCAAAGTTTGGAACAGATACTGATGAAGCAGTGTTATCTTACATTGAAGAATATGCAACATGTGCTATACCAAAAAGCACAGAAGAGAAAAAGTTAAAGGAGCAAGTTTTACGTTTCCAAAGTCATCGGTGTGGAAAATACTGTCGACGGAAATACAAGAGCAAAGATAAATACTACACTAAATGTCGATTTGGATTTCCTAGACCTGTTCTTTCAAATGGAAGAGTTAACAGTTTTATGTCATCTGTGAGACATACTATCACAAGAAAATCACCTAAGAATACCTACAACCTTAAAAGAAAAGAAGAATCAAAAAATATAAATGACTACAACCCAGTGATTTTATCCATGTGGAACGCTAACATGGATATACAGTATGTAGCTGACAATTCCATTGCTGTTGCTCGATATGTAACGTCTTACATTACGAAATCAGAAAAAACAGAATTGAAGGAAATGTGGGAAGAGATTTCTCACGAGAAAACTGTCAGTAAGAAGCTGTACAGTTTCAGTTTGAAGATGTTATCGCATCGAGAAATTGGATCCTACGAATGTTCAGATAGGTTATCTTCTGCAAGTCTCTACTCGAAATCAAGAAGAATAATTTGGGCAAGTTTAGGCCTTGCAGCAATGAGAAATCGGGTGCTGAAATCTGTTGGAGAAATTGAATATTTGGCCGAGAATGACCCAGAAAGTACAGATATTTTGAAATCAAACATGTTGGACACATATTATCCCAAGAGAAGTCTTCATCTAGAGAACATGTGTCTCTATGAAGTGCTGCAGAACTACATTTATTCACGGAAAGCCGCAGAAGACATCAACAATGGAAAATATAAAGTCATTGGTGAGGAAGGATGTTTGGTGAAGCAAACAAAAGGAAGTTTGATAAATCACCGGAAGCTGAGTTGCGACACTACTGACAAAAAGGAATTTTACTACTTGGCTCTTTTACAGCTGTTTAAACCATGGCGTACAGAGGATGAACTACTGGGAGAATTTCAAAGCTATGAAGATTCTTTTAATGCTTGCAAAGACAGCATACAATGCAATACATTCACAACTTATCTGCAAATGTTAAATGAAGAAATTGAACAGGAAACTACAATTGCAGCAGAAATAGCTAGAGACGGTTCTCAGGACAGCCAAAGTTCAGGAACACTCAGTCAAGATCCCCTAGGACAACCAATCGTTGAAAATGAAGCATCAATAGCCATGAATGAAGTGGAAACGGCTATGAATCAAGCTCAAGAAGAATTTATAGACTTACAAAATTTGGAAAGACAACTGAACGAAGAGCAGCAACAAATTTATGAAGAGATCAGAAACAAAATTGATCACGGATTTCTACATGAAAAAAAGAGTGCTCATGCACATCATTTCATCCAATCAGGATGTATGTAAGCGGACAAGCTGGAACTGGAAAAAGTTTCCTAATAAAAGTCATCAGAAGCTACCTACAGCAAAAAACGGATTCTACTTTGTCTTGTGTGGTTACTGCTCCAACTGGGTTAGCAGCATATAACATAAAAGGAATCACTTTACATCGTTTGCTAATGTTACCAGTGGAGCATGAGAACAAAATACAATACAACAATCTAACTGGAGAAGCATGCTTGGAAGTTTCAAGAGTATTGAAGAAGATGCAAGTTCTCATTATTGATGAGGTGAGCATGGTATCAAACTTAATGCTTGCCTTTGTGCATTTAAGAATGCAGCAAATTCTGAAGACAGACTATGACGTGTTATTTGGAGGAAAACACGTCATAGTTTTTGGAGATCTTTTGCAACTTACTCCAGTTAAAGGACAACCAGTGTTTAATACTGTGACACATGAAGACACGAAGAAGTCATTGGGAAGCATCGGTAATACAAATATTTGGTCCTTCTTTGAGTACAAGGAACTTACTACTAATATGAGGCAAGCAAACGATGAAGAATATGGAAGTATTCTGAAAGATATCAGAATTGGACTACTCACTGAAGCTGGCAAAAAAGCATTACAGAGTCGGCTGCTACATAATTTATTTCCAAAGGAAGAAATAGTTGCAGAGAAGATATACAAGAACATTGCAGAAAACAAAAGTGTCATCTGCTTAATGCCAACTCTACGTGAATGCTCAATATTCAATGAGGAGCTTTTGAAATTGGAAAAGGAAGATATCAGGAAATTGGAAGCAGTGGACAAAATTGAGGATGGAAGAATTACTGTCACATTAACAGGCACACTGAAAAATAAATTGGATTCACTAGAGAAGAACATTTCCAAAACAGCTGGATTAGAAAAAAATCTATATGTTTGCATGAAGTGTAGAGTATTTTTAAGGAGAAATTTGGATGTTGAAAAAGGTTTAGTTAATGGAGCTATGGGAAGAGTTGTGGGTTTTATTAATTATCAGAAAAAAGATGGAATTGAATGTTTAAAAATAAAATTTGATCAGATAGAAGAAGTTAAAGACATTTGTCGTTGTTCAGTTCGTTTCATGCTTGTGAAAGACTTATATGTACGTAGGAAGCAGTTTCCGTTTTCGCTAGCATATGCTGTAACTATTCACAAGTCTCAAGGATTGACTGTAGATTGTGCATTTGTGAACATTGGTTCAACTGTGTTCAAAGAAGGTATGGCATATGTTGCTTTGTCACGAGTGAAAACATTATCAGGTTTATTCATGATAGACTTTGATGATTCAAAAGTTAGTGCTGATACAAATTGTGTAAAGGAGTATAATAGATTAAGAAGAAGCTATGCTCCTCATTTAGGTCAGTATCCTGTGTTGGAGAAACGTGTAGTTTCTCGTAAAAGGAGAAATGACAATATCTGTAATGAAGATATAGAGAGGAGGAAAAAAAAGAGGAGTGATGTAATTGCAAGCACAAAGAATAAGGAAAATGAAGAACAGGTTGTAGGATGTCATTTTGAAAATAGCTCTGGTGTCAACTGCTACGCTAATGTAGTGCTGAATGTTGCATTTTATCTGGAAAGTTTGCAAGAGCAGATAATAGTAAATCAGGGAAAAAGATTCTGTTCTGTGCTGAGTCTCCTTTTTGAAAAGCTGAGTAATGATAAAACTCAAATAGAAAGTGCTACTGAAATTAGAAAACTTTTAGATGTATGTTCAGGACGAACACAGTTTTCTCAAAATGTACAGCAAGACGCACAGGAATTCTTGATGTATTTTCTTCAGGTACTGGAAGAAGAAGGGGTTCCCATTGAAAATGTATTTGGTCTCTCTTATAAATGGGAACATAGTTGTGAAAACTGTTATAATATATGTGGCTCTAATGTTGATAATGAAAGGTTTATTTATTTAACATTGCCAGAGAGTAAAACAGTCACTTTTGCTAAATTAGTTAAAGATGCTAATCATAGCATGCAATGCGGTGAGTGTAAATCTGACATGTTTTCAACGTTAATTTTAAAGGAATACGGACAGTATGTAATTTTAATGATGCAACGATGTAGAGCTGATGGTTCAAAATTGGATACTTTAATAAAGAAGTTTACAGGACAGCAATTATCAATTTCAGGAAAAACTTTTGTAACAGTTGCAATAATTTTCCATGATGGACCTACTGTAACTTCTGGTCATTACACAGTTTATCTTAAATGTGAAAAAGGCTGGACACTGTGTAATGATTCCCAATTGATTTTTAAGCAACGTTTGCCTTTTGATTTAGCAAATTCCTATCTAATCTTCCTGAAACCTAAATTTTAGAGAGATTTGGCAACATCTGGACAAAACAATTTTACCATTTTATTGGATTACCATTTGGAATTTACAAATAAAAAGATTTAACAAATTATCATTTGGCCTAATGGAAAGGTAACCAATTGTAATGTGGAATTTTTCCATTTTTTAAGGAAACTTTGGAAAACCAAAAATTTAGAAAAAATCGGTAACATCTGCACAATTTAAATTTTGGAATGTTATTGGATTGCCATTGGAAATTTTTTCAAAAAAGATTTTTAAAATTACTATTTGGCCATGCGGAAAGGTAAACAATTCTATTGTGGACTTATTTAATTATTAATAAATCTTTCGGAAACCATAATGTTACAGAGAATCGGTGACATCTGTACAATTTAAACTTTAGATTTTTATTGGATTACGATTGGAAATTTAACCAAAAAAGAATTTTAAAATTACTATTTGGCCTAAAGGAAATGGAACCCGATGTATTGTGGAGTTATTTGAGATATATTATTGTGATTATACTTCTGAAACAAAAATATCAGATGGTATTTTAAAGAAATAAGTATTGATATTAGATGATATTTTTTAAGAATATTATGCATTTCTATAAAGTTATGTTTATGCAAAAAGAGATTGTGGGCTTTTTTAAAACAATCTTTGAGATTGTTAATTTTTTGTTTGCCTGCTGTTAAATGATGAATGCAATTGCTTTCACAATTTATAGTGAAATGCAATATATTCTGAAAACAACAAAAAAAAGGCAAAAATATTTTTTGAAAAATATGTAAATATGTGTACTGTATTATAAAATGTTTTATTAAATATTAATACTTTTTTCTTTTTTTTCAGATTGAGATAGAAAATTTTCGAAAACTAGAACCATTTTTAAAGCAATTAAAAAAAAATTTAAATGAATAAATATTTTTTTGAGTGGGTATGGTAAGTCAATAATATCATGGTCCCTTTTTTCCACTTCTCTACAATCACATTTTCAGTTTTTAATTGTAGTCTCTCAAGGACCTTGTAATGTGATAATTGATTTTTAGTGTTTTAAAAAAAAAAAAAAAAAAATTACGCGTACCCTACGCGTACGGTAAAAAAAAAAAAAGAAAAAGTTTTTAAAAACATATATAAAAAATAGATGAAAGGTAAGGTTGGCTCTTAAAAGAGCCGTTGTGTTCATGCAGGGACAGAGGAAAGAAAGATTGGGAATATTAGATGGTACGACAAGTGTGCCGATCTATTTTACTGTTCACTAGGGAAATACTGGTCTCCCTATAACTAATTAGATCATGACAAGTGGCGCACCGTACTTCAACCCTCGCAAACCGAGGGTTAATTTCCAGAGGACCAGAAAAAGGAGATGCTCCCCCCACAGATGAAGGGCTCACCTGACCTGCAGAAGAAGGACTCGGCACTGCAGATGATGGTCCAGGCTGAGCTGCTGTGGATGTGCTTGGTTGATTTACTGAAGGGTTACCTTCAGTAAGTCGAGCATGTGTCCTTCTGTGTACATCCTTAAGGTGTCTCATCATGGTGTGATTCCCAAAGGAATACTTCCTGTCAGGATTCCCTCTTGAAAGTACACGCTTACACAGCTTACAAGTCACTAAGGGTGCATTTACCTTTTGCTGGCCTTCTGGAAAAGAAAAATACTCCCATACGTAAGAGGTCTTTTGTTTCCTCGCTCTCTGCCTCAAGGTAGTGCTGCTAGCCTCACTCTCAAAAGAGCTCTGCTGTTCTGCCATCGTATCACAAAGACAACCCAGCTCCTTCTCCTAAGGGATCACAAGCAGAAATGAGGGGAATGGGTGTGGTGTAGGAGAGTTCTAGAACTGAAAGTAGTTTCAACCAATCAAAAGTTGTGTTTCATGATCACATGACCCACCGTACGCTTACGGTGCGCTTACGGCAAAACTACGCATGCGCGTAAAAAAGACACGCGCTCGCGCGCATGCGCATAACAGTCACTCCCCAACACTTCCGCGTAACGTGCGCGTGTAGCGTACACGCGTACGCGCCCCACGCGCAGTACGCTCGGCTACGCAAATTGCGTAACTATACGCAAACAGCGTAGATAAATTACGGACATTGCGTAAACCGTACGCTTACCGTAAGCTTACCGTACGCGCACTAAAAAAAAAATGTAAAAAAAAGGAAAAAATGTATTGCTAATAAATTTTACCTGTTTATTTTAAAAAAAATGTAAAATAAAAACATATTGTAGAATTTTTAAAATTTAACCATAGTCTTTAAAAAAGGATAGAAAATTAAAATAAAAATATGTAAAAAAAAAAGAAGAAAAAAAAAAAAATTAGCATTTAAAAAACCTTGCAAATTCACTGAAAAGACCATGGGTTTCACACACGTTATAGTTAGGAGTTAGCATTTAAAAAACCTTTGAAATTCACTGAAAAAACCATGGGTTTCACACACGTTATAGTTAGGAATTAGCATTTAAAAAACCTTAGAAATTCAATGAAAAAACCAAAGGTTTCACACATGTTATAGTTAGCTGGACATTTCACTCGTAAAAAACCATTGAAATTCCCCCGTTATAGTTAGTTCAGCTAACTATAACTCGCGCGCCCGCAATGCACTACTGATGACGTCACATATTACATCACTCATGACATGGTCAGTGACATCACTCATGACATCACTGATGACATCTCAAATGACATCACTGATGACATCATCCTTGTGATAGAGTGGTAGACCTCCTCTCACCCTAATATAACCTTTGATACACACATTTAAAAATAGAGACTGAAATTTTCAAAAAAATGGACATACCAATAACAGTTACAACAACCTATTCAGTAATTCTAAGATCCACATACACATCCACTCATCCACCAACAATCCTATACAGTCACTCATACATGTACTCACACATCATATGTACTCATACACCTAAACATCCTGTAACACAATGCCCCTCATTCATAGAGTTACTCACACATAGTCACTCATGCTAATAAAGAATCAAACATCCATTTACCTGCATATACAGTTATACACACACCACCACACTTACTTTTACAGAAACTTACACATACTTAGTCTTTTAAATAATCACTTATAGAAACACATACTTATTCATACAGGCACTCTTCCAATCTCTCACTCGCACATATACTTACTTATATACACCAATAGTCATATATACTAGTTTAAAACATATGTAGTTACTTATAAAGACACTATTGAGACAGTCATTCACTCACTAACACACCCATACACACACTCATCCACCCATACGGTCCTACACACATGCTGTCTTCAACACATACAAACAGTGAGTCACTCATTCATGCACCTATGCAATACATAATAACCCCCACCGAACCATGAAGACACTCAGACACTCATACTGATACTCAAAAAACCAACTAATAACCTATATAGACACTCATGTAGCTACTCACCAACCCATGCAGCCACTTATATACAAAGTGAGAGACTGATACAGGTATTTACACATTTAAACATTACTCACTTAGCCATGTATTCATAAAGATACACTTAATCAGTCAGTTACACAATCAATTTTTCAAAAACAAATCATCAATTTAGACACTTATATACTCATTTATTCTTCCATCGACCTTGAGATATACATATATTAAACATATTTAATTTTCAGAAGAACACACATTCACTGGATGATGTCATCAGTGATGTCATTTGAGATGTCATCAGTGATGTCATGAGTGATGTCACTGACCATGTCATGAGTGATGTAATATGTGACGTCATCAGGAGTGCATTGCGGGCGCGCGAGTTATAGTTAGCTGAACTAACTATAACGGGGGAATTTCAATGGTTTTTTACGAGTGAAATGTCCAGCTAACTATAACATGTGTGAAACCTTTGTTTTTTTCATTGAATTTCTAAGGTTTTTTAAATGCTAATTCCTAACTATAACGTGTGTGAAACCCATGGTTTTTTCAGTGAATTTCAAAGGTTTTTTAAATGCTAATTCCTAACTATAACGTGTGTGAAACCCATGGTTTTTTCAGTGAATATATATATATATATATATATATATATTTGACAATGTCAAAAGGAAAGCTCTCACGGACCAAGTCCAAGGGAATCGTGATAATGCTGGCAATGACAACCTCATCATTCAAGTGGACTCTGATGTCAATTCTCTCACCAGTGGGGATTCGGATGAAGGCTCTAGTACAGCAGTTACATCTAGCACAGTGGCCATCAAACATACTCTGGGAGAGGAGCTTAATTTTTTAACTATGGACAGGCGAGCAACCCTCCGCCCCAGAAATCCTCAAAGCCAAACAAATGTAGCAGCAAGCGGCGGAGAGAGAGGCGCCAGCACCGCCTCAAGACCATCAAACAGGGGCAGAGGAGGACGGAGATGGAAACGCTAGACTCTCAGGATAACACAATCATTAACCTGACGGACACTGTATTATCCGAAGCTGAGCAACAACTGTTAAAATTGGGCCTTTCATTTTGTCCTGAGTCTAGCTTTTCATATAAACAGTCTCGCATAGATATCTACAAGTTCATTCGAAAAATTAAACTCAAAAAATTCTTCCAATTGAACAAATCTATGAGCATGGCCACTACATCCGACTTGTTGTTGGATCCACTACAAGTTCAGGACTCTGACACACTTCAAATTATGCAATCCTTGGCTAAGGAAAGTTCGGACCTTACTGTATCCGGTACTGTACCTGAACGTCTTGAAGGAATTAACACAGGATTGGCGGCTGCAAGTCCATTTCGTCCTCCTTCTAGTTTTTATCCGATTATGCCCAAGGACTCTGTTGATGTGTTCAGTGACATGGTAATCAATGACCTAAAAAGTCTAAACTTGTCCACTTATTCCAAATGCAGACCAATAAATGCAAAATTGAGAAATTATTGGGCGTTGATCAAGAAAATTCGTGGGAATGGTCAAATTGTGGTGATGGGTGCTGATAAGGGCGGTAACATAGTTCTTTGGCCCAAAAATGATTATCTTCAAGAGGCTCAACGCCACTTGTCTGACACTAATTGTTACAGCAAAGTAGGCCGAGACCATTTGGGTGAAATCAAGAAATCTGTATCCTCCCTATTGGCACAATGGAAAAGAATGGGACTCTTGTCAAAGAATGAATATTTGTTCCTTAAAAATGATTTTCCAACTACAGCCACCCTGTATTTCATTCCTAAGGTTCACAAGGGTATTCACCCGGTACCAGGCAGACCCATCATCTCTGCCCGCAATAACCTTCTGGAAGCTATGTCAAAATATGTGGATTATTTTCTCCAACCTCATATGACCGCTTTGCCATCATTTATTAAGGATACTGGTGATTTTTTAAATAAAATCAAGGCAATTGATTGGCAATCCACCTTCGCACTTATCACACTTGACATAGCTTCCCTTTACACCAGTATTTTACATTCTCAAGGGTTAACTGCTGTTAAACATTTTTTAGACTCCCGTTCTATTAATTTCAAGGACCATAACACCATGCTCCTTCAAATGATTGATCTTTGTCTCAATAACAATTTGTTTCTGTTTGATAAAGTTCTATACAAACAGTTGAGGGGTGTGGCTATGGGGGCATGTTTTTCTCCAACCTATGCCTGCCTTTTGGTTGGTTGGTGGGAGGAACATGTCCTCAGAGTCAACCATAAGGATATGTGGGATGCACATATCCGTTACTATGGCAGATACATAGACGATATTTTTATCGTCTGGGAAGGTTCCACAGAGGAGGCTTCTTTGTTTGTAACATCCATCAATAACAACACGATGAACTTACAATTCACGGCTACTATCAGCACTGAGAGGGTGGAGTTTCTAGATGTGGAAGTGTTTTTTATAGACCAACACATAGAAACTAAATTACATAAGAAAATCACTGCTGGCAATTCTATCCTACATGCCAGTAGTGCACACCCACCACACCTTATACGTAGCATACCCTACGGGGAATATCTTCGTCTACGTCGGATATGCAGCCGTCAATTTGACTTAGAACAGTGCCAACAGGAAGCTACCAATCGGTTCCTTGCCCGTGGGTATAAACCGGAAAATCTGAAAAAAGCCCTTGACTAAGCCAATCTTTGTTCTCGGGAAATCTGCCTTTCTACCAAACAAACTCAGACTACGAATCTCAGTTGGGAGGTGGACACAGGGGTTATTCAACCCATTAGACTCATTACCACTTTTTGCAAACAACACAAAACTTTGCGAAATATTATTTACAAACACTGGCCTATTGTTTTAACTGATATGACTCTCAAGTTTTTGCTGCCCAATCTACCTAACATTACTTTCAGGAGAGCACCCTCAATGAGGGATGCGTTGGTTAAATCCAATCCTGAAGTCACGGAGAAGATCACGTGGTTATCACGTTTTGGCTTTTTCAAATGTGCTTCATGCCGTGCGTGTAAATTCGGAATTAATGTTTCCGAATATTACACTGCATTTAACAATATTCCGGTACAAATCAAACAACATTTCACGTGCCGCACTGATTTTGCGGTCTATGTGTTAGAGTGTACCTGCCATTTGAAATATGTGGGGAGCACCAAACTACCGGTTTTCAATCGCATTTTGCAACACCTTCGTACGATTGTCAACTCGGACCCCACATATCCTGTTGCCCAACATTTCAAAGCCATTCATGCTAATAAGATCAGTGACCTAACATATTTTGTGATTGGGGCGGTACCACCTTCAATTCGGGGGGGCAACAGAGAAAAACAACTACACCAGTTAGAATCCTCCTTCATCCTATTACTCGAAACTAAGATGCCCAATGGGATGAACACGAGTGAGGATCTGCATAACTTTTTGTGAATGTCTGTTTTATTGTGGTCTTATTCTCTTCCCCCAAATGTAGTTGATCTAACAGTATTTGTAACATCGATTAGCGGCCTCTTGTAACTGGCAGTCTCTTTATAAGTTTGAGTATTCACCCCAATGCTTTTTGCTCAACCTTTTTCTTACTTCCTTTTTTCTTTTGGTTTTATTTTTGTGACAATCAATGATCAAGAGTGTGCATTGTTTAGATTCTATCAATGAACTGTTGCTTCTTTTTCAGAAACATGTAAGCCGTGGCTATGATTTGTAATTAGCATTTCAGCATTTAGGGGCACTTGCCTTGTATTTTGTTTGCTATGACTTGCTTCGCTGCATTTTATGTATCAATTTGATATATCAACCCGGTCACCATGTTTTCTGATTTACTCTCATAACTTCTCTAAGAGGACACACTCTAGGTTTGTAGTATGTTATTTATGTCTATTACCATTGAGCAACATGATTGGGTGAAGTTGGTTTTATAATGGAAGGTCCGGCACCAGCGCGTCAGGTGATCAAGATCGCGGAGGCGATCGAAACGCGTCTGAGGCGGACACTTGTCTGACACAATGAAATAAACGTCGGAATTGAAACTTTGGAACTGCTTGGTGTCTTTACTTTTGGACGTCAGCATTGTGCACGGTGGAGAGGTCCATACCTGCTTTCAACTCCCTCTGTTGTATTGGGGAGGTCAGGACTTTGTCTCTATATATATATATATATATATTACCTACTGGCGGTCGCCAGTAGGTAGTTATAGTTAGGACCACGTTTCCATAGGAAATCCGCAACATTCTATTTGGAATAACTTTTGCGCCGGCTGACGAATCCTCGCGAATTTTTCAAAATAGGTGGGGCGCTACGCTCCGCTCCTACCCTGAAAGTCTCGGGGGGATTCGTCAAGCGGGGGCTGAGATAAAAGGGGGGTCCCAAAACGCGTTTTTCCCATACATTTTTCCATAGGACCTTTAGACACAGCTACAGCCCGAACGGCTGAAAAGAATTACTAGAAATTTGGCAGAGAGGTAGTCCTCAGGTCAAGGAAGTGCCTTTTGTAGGTTTGGTGTAAATCTGTTCAGTAGACTCTGAGAAAATAGCCTTTAAATCAATATATATATCTGTGCCAGCTTACGGTGCGCTTACGGTACGCTTACCGTACGCGTACGGTGGCGTGCGCGAGCGCGATTCTGATTGGCTCTTAGATCTTAGTAAACATTCGAATCGGTCGAAACCAGGAAGCGGCGGCCGCCATTTCGTGTGTTTCACTCAGAAAAAAAAGAGTGATATCTTGAAAAGGGGGCAAAGAGGAGAGTTACAGACCCCCTAACATTTGTAAGGGGGTCAAAGAAGGACAGAAAAGTACAAAGAAAACATTTATTGATTTTAAAAAAAATCGCGGGGTACGCGTACGGTAAGCTTACCGTACGCGTACGGTAGAAAAAAAAAATAAAAAATGAAATGAAATGCACATTTAAGTGTTTAGATATTAGGGGGCTCTAAAAAGAGCCGTTGTGTTTATGAAGTGATTTTTTAGTGGTACCTACAAGTAAGTACCGATGCAGAGTCTAAGGTTCAAGAGGAAGACTCTGTTCCCTTCATCATTGAAGTGCACACCATCTCCTCTATAAATGTCTTGCATGTCGTAACGCAAGTTGTTGTGGTAAATGGAACCCATACCATAGTCACGGAGGAAAGCAGAAACAGATTTGTTGACGTGCTTTCTTGCTTTGTCAATCTGTGGACAGAAATGATTGGACCAGTTCCATTTTTGCCTTTGGCATATGTTAGAAAACACAAAGGCAGTTTTAGGGAAAAGTGAAAACAGTTGTGCAAAGGTGTCCTTCATAAGCATTTCCAGACCTACCCCAGTCAAAGTGCCTAGGTCATTGCCACCACAGTGCACTATTATGAGGTCAGGGTGTTGGATTTGCATGAAGGATTTCACCAATGGCATCAATTGGTGACACTTTAACCCTCTCTGACCAATCCATTTAATGTCTACATTTGGTAAAGCAAGGTCTCTCACCATACCTGTTTTCTCTGCATACTTTTCACTCCAGAAGACATAGCTGTGCCCTACAATCCACACTGTGAACATCTTCAAAGGAGAACTGGATGCACTCAGGAGGTGTAATTCAGTAGAATGGTAAAAAGAAATGAAAGACAGTTTGGAAATGGAGGCATACATATTTTTTTCATAAAAAAAAGAACTGATTGGCTGTTTCATACCATTCTAGAATAAAAACTAGGCTGTATGTGTAAATTAATAGAAGCATGTTTTGTATTGGTACAGAAAAATGTGTTACCAAAGAACAGTACTATGGATTTGCTGTTAGGTTTGAAAAGTCAAGCACTCTTGCTCTGTGGAATTGAAACATTGTTTGGTGAACTTCTGACCTAACTCCACACAGCAGTGTTCCATGAGCTGTTGCTATGGTAGCAGGCAGAAGTCAAGTTGGGGGAAGGGTACTAGGCAGAAGTCAAGTTGGGGGAAGGGTACTTTTGGAAAAGGGTTGGTTTTCAACCAATAGAAATGTGTGATTACATTTGAAAAAAAGGGGGAAGCACTGAGATTTTAAATTAACATGTATATGTGTGGAAAAAGAGAGGGTAAGTTTGCCATTATCTGGTTCTGCTGAGAGGAGAGAGGTGTAAAGAACAGAGATCCTGGCTCTGATAATCTGCTGTTTGAGTGCCACATTTCTTTCACAGCTAACTAATTTTAAAGGTGAGTTTAGAGTTTGAGAGGGGATGTATATGGTAAATTAAGAAATGAATAATAGAAATGGAATTCCTTTTGTTGAAGTTGTGTTTATTATTTTCTGTTTTGGGAGAAATTTAAATGTGAGGAACATGTAAAATAATATGGACTATGTTTTCACGATAAATTAAGGTGTACTGGTAAAAATAAAGAATACTTTAAGGATTTAAGGTTGGACTCAGTAATGCAAATACATACAGCATCAGTAAGGCTGGTTGCCCTTGCTGGAGTGTAGGCAGTCACCCAGGTTACACATGGTGCTGGTCTGAAAAAGCAGTTTGGACATGTGCTTTTTTAAGAATCTGAAAAGTGGATTCATAATGTGTCAGTCTGTAAAAGTGTTTATCACTTCCCAAAAAAAAGAGTAGTAAGTGTGCTTTCAAATTGGCAAAGAAATTTCGTTTTGTGACTAATGTGAAAACATGACTCTGTGTGCAAATAGGAATTACAGGCAGAGATTTATTGCGTATTGCTCTGGTGATTTCACAGTTGCATTAGATGGAAAGGGGGAGCCATTTTTTGGTGGAGAAGCAGACTCTTAGCACACACCCAGCTGCTTACCCTGTGGAATCATGCACAGTATTCACAAGCGAGTGGGGTTTGAGGTTTCAGTCAGTAATGCAAATACATTCAGCATCACTAAGGCTGGTTGCCCTTGCTGGAGTGTAGGCAGTCACCCAGGTTACACATGGTGCTGGTCTGAAAAAGCAGTTTGGACATGTGCTTTTTTAAGAATCTGAAAAGTGGATTCATAATGTGTCAGTCTGTAAAAGTGTTTATCACTTGCCAAAAAAAAGAGTAGTAAGTGTGCTTTCAAATTGGCAAAGAAATTTCGTTTTGTGACTAATGTGAAAACATGACTCTGTGTGCAAATAGGAATTACAGGCAGAGATTTATTGCGTATTGCTCTGGTGATTTCACAGTTGCATTAGATGGAAAGGGGGAGCCATTTTTTGGTGGAGAAGCAGACTCTTAGCACACACCCAGCTGCTTACCCTGTGGAATCATGCACAGTATTCACAAGCGAGTGGGGTTTGAGGTTTCAGTCAGTAATGCAAATACATTCAGCATCACTAAGGCTGGTTGCCCTTGCTGGAGTGTAGGCAGTCACCCAGGTTACACATGGTGCTGGTCTGAAAAAGCAGTTTGGACATGTGCTTTTTTAAGAATCTGAAAAGTGGATTCATAATGTGTCAGTCTGTAAAAGTGTTTATCACTTGCCAAAAAAAAGAGTAGTAAGTGTGCTTTCAAATTGGCAAAGAAATTTCGTTTTGTGACTAATGTGAAAACATGACTCTGTGTGCAAATAGGAATTACAGGCAGAGATTTATTGCGTATTGCTCTGGTGATTTCACAGTTGCATTAGATGGAAAGGGGGAGCCATTTTTTGGTGGAGAAGCAGACTCTTAGCACACACCCAGCTGCTTACCCTGTGGAATCATGCACAGTATTCACAAGCGAGTGGGGTTTGAGGTTTCAGTCAGTAATGCAAATACATTCAGCATCACTAAGGCTGGTTGCCCTTGCTGGAGTGTAGGCAGTCACCCAGGTTACACATGGTGCTGGTCTGAAAAAGCAGTTTGGACATGTGCTTTTTTAAGAATCTGAAAAGTGGATTCAAAATGTGACAGACTGTAAAAGTGTTTATCACTTGCCAAAAAAAAGAGTAGTAAGTGTGCTTTCAAATTGGCAAAGAAATTTCGTTTTGTGACTAATGTGAAAACATGACTCTGTGTGCATATAGGAATTACAGGCAGAGATTTATTGCGTATTGCTCTGGTGATTTCACAGTTGCATTAGATGGAAAGGGGGAGCCATTTTTTGGTGCAGAAGCAGACTCTTAGCACACACCCAGCTGCTTACCCTGTGGAATCATGCACAGTATTCACAAGCGAGTGGGGTTTGAGGTTTCAGTCAGTAATGCAAATACATTCAGCATCACTAAGGCTGGTTGCCCTTGCTGGAGTGTAGGCAGTCACCCAGGTTACACATGGTGCTGGTCTGAAAAAGCAGTTTGGACATGTGCTTTTTTAAGAATCTGAAAAGTGGATTCATAATGTGTCAGTCTGTAAAAGTGTTTATCACTTGCCAAAAAAAAGAGTAGTAAGTGTGCTTTCAAATTGGCAAAGAAATTTCGTTTTGTGACTAATGTGAAAACATGACTCTGTGTGCATATAGGAATTACAGGCAGAGATTTATTGCGTATTGCTCTGGTGATTTCACAGTTGCATTAGATGGAAAGGGGGAGCCATTTTTTGGTGCAGAAGCAGACTCTTAGCACACACCCAGCTGCTTACCCTGTGGAATCATGCACAGTATTCACAAGCGAGTGGGGTTTGAGGTTTCAGTCAGTAATGCAAATACATTCAGCATCACTAAGGCTGGTTGCCCTTGCTGGAGTGTAGGCAGTCACCCAGGTTACACATGGTGCTGGTCTGAAAAAGCAGTTTGGACATGTGCTTTTTTAAGAATCTGAAAAGTGGATTCATAATGTGTCAGTCTGTAAAAGTGTTTATCACTTGCCAAAAAAAAGAGTAGTAAGTGTGCTTTCAAAATGGCAAAGAAATTTCGTTTTGTGACTAATGTGAAAACATGACTCTGTGTGCATATAGGAATTACAGGCAGAGATTTATTGCGTATTGCTCTGGTGATTTCACAGTTGCATTAGATGGAAAGGGGGAGCCATTTTTTGGTGCAGAAGCAGACTCTTAGCACACACCCAGCTGCTTACCCTGTGGAATCATGCACAGTATTCACAAGCGAGTGGGGTTTGAGGTTTCAGTCAGTAATGCAAATACATACAGCATCACTAAGGCTGGTTGCCCTTGCTGGAGTGTAGGCAGTCACCCAGGTTACACATGGTGCTGGTCTGAAAAAGCAGTTTGGACATGTGCTTTTTTAAGAATCTGAAAAGTGGATTCAAAATGTGACAGACTGTAAAAGTGTTTATCACTTGCCAAAAAAAAGAGTAGTAAGTGTGCTTTCAAAATGGCAAAGAAATTTCGTTTTGTGACTAATGTGAAAACATGACTCTGTGTGCATATAGGAATTACAGGCAGAGATTTATTGCGTATTGCTCTGGTGATTTCACAGTTGCATTAGATGGAAAGGGGGAGCCATTTTTTGGTGCAGAAGCAGACTCTTAGCACACACCCAGCTGCTTACCCTGTGGAATCATGCACAGTATTCACAAGCGAGTGGGGTTTGAGGTTTCAGTCAGTAATGCAAATACATTCAGCATCACTAAGGCTGGTTGCCCTTGCTGGAGTGTAGTCAGTCACCCAGGTTACACATGGTGCTGGTCTGAAAAAGCAGTTTGGACATGTGCTTTTTTAAGAATCTAAAAAGTGGATTCAAAATGTGTCAGTCTGTAAAAGTACTTTTCACTTGCCTAAAAAGTAGTAGAAAGTATGCTTTGCAGTTGGCAAAGAAATTTCGTTTTCTGCCTAATTTCAAAGCATGACTTTGTGTCCACACAGGAATTATTTTTAGAAATTTAATTTGTGAAGGTGTTATTGTGATTTTCATTTATAGGAAAGGGGTTTATAGTATTTTAAGATTTCTAAAGAACATAAAAAATGTAGTAATATATTTAAATAAAATAAAGGAATTTTTTTTAGTTTTTTTCAGGTATTGCTGAAGAGCAGTGAACAAAATTTAAGATGCCTACAAAATCCAGAGTAAAGAAAGACCACAAAAAAAACCTATATTTGAAGACAACTGGAGGACCTAAGTTAGTTGGAGATGCTCATGTTGGGAAAAAGAAAAAATCTTCTGGTAAGCAAACAAAAGATTTGTTAAAGAACATATTCAAAAAAAGGAAAAATGTACAAAATGTCTGTACTGGAAAAAATGTTTTCAATAGAAAAGGAGAGGAAAAAATTGAGCATTTAGTTAATGCAAATATACCTTCTGCAACTAAAAAGATAAACTTAAACAGAAAAACAGCGTTTAAAGAGATACGTAGAAAAATGTTTCAGAGAAGAGTTATGTCCAATTTGATAAAGGATGTGAAGAAATATATGCAAAAGGCTACGTTTTATAAGAGAAAAAAAGAAATTGAAGCCATTGCAGCAAAGGCATTGGAATTAAAAAGGAAACTATTCATTTTAATTTTGAATAGGATGCATACATTAGATAAAACGGTTAATGTACTGAAATCACAAAGCAAAAGGAAAAGAGTAGTGAACAGAACAAACTTTTGTAAAGTGTTTTTAGGAAAATGGATGCATAGTTCAAGTAGTGAACCTTTTTTTAATGAAGAGAGCTATTTTCAAAGTAATAGTTTGCTGCATGCAGTTGACACCAGAGGTCGTGCTTACGAAGTGAAAAATGGTTGCATAATGGAGAAGGAGATAATGGTTCCAAGAGATGAGGTACAAGTGATGGCGGATGAGGCTATGGGGAGACGTCCTAAAGCCCCAGTGTACACTTGCAATTGTAGTAGTATTTGCACTGTGCGTCAGGAATCTATTGATAAATTTCGTGAGTTTCTAAGAGAATATAGTAAAAAAAGTGTAAAACAGAAGATTAAGGTGCTTCAAAGTCTGGATCCATGCAGAGTGAGAGAGAATACTGGTTTGCAGGGTCATTCTCTGGCTTGTCTATCTAGAAAAGTGTGTAATAGTGTTTTCCATCATTTTAGGATGCTGGCTGTTCATCATACTGAAATGAGAAAGTTTGTGAGACGGTTGTATTTTGCTAAAAGTCCAGCAATAAAGTTAGATGAATTGAATAGGGCTCTGTTCCGTGGATCGGTATCAGATGTAGAGAAGGTTGTTGATGAAATTCAGTTTTGTTACTTTGGTCCTGAACAAAACAGTGCAGAAAAGGACACAGTAAATGAGGAAGAAGTGGAAGAGAATGTAGAACCCTCTGTAAGTAAGACATTTAATGATCACATAACAAAATTTGCAATATTCTCTAATGAAAGACCAAATATTACTTGTATTTGTTGCCGCAGAACTCATTATAGAAAACAAACCAGGTATGTTGATCTCTATAGAAAAAGTGAAAATGAAGATAATTATAAGTGGAAGGATTTTGCCACATATATATTTCTTGAAAATTGTTTTGAATTGGGTGAAGTTCAGCGTATTTGTAAATACTGTTATAATAAGTTAGAAGAAAATAGAATGCCGACCAGAGCTGTACATAATAATTTAGAATTGGATGCAATTCCTGCTGAACTTTCTGAATTAAATACATATGAGTCTATACTCATTCAATGTGTTCATCCGTTCCAGACCATAGTACGTATGGAGCCCAAAACTGGTAAATTACCTCCTTCAGATTTACTGAGAGGTTTAAAAGGTAGAGTGGTGTATTTGCCCTTGGATTTGAAAAAAAATATGGAAACTATTGATGCGGATACTTTGGAAACTGAACCATTAATTATTCTGGTTAATGGTGTACCTACAAAGAATAAGAAGATTTGGCAGGAGCTGGTAGATGTACGGAAAGTACAAAGAGCAAATTTGTATTTGAAAAGGAATAACAAATGGTATGAATCAATTTATATAGAAGAAGAAGAAGAAGAAGATTTACAAGAAGATACAGAAACACCAACTGGACAAATTGAAAAAGTGGACAAGTCAAAGGAAGAAGAAATTTATGAACATTTTAGCATACATCCTCTTCATTCAAAAGAAGTTATGGGAGACAATATTGATCTGTTTCAGATGAAGAAAGCAAAAGGAACTCCCGTGAGTGTATGGGAGGAGAGCTTGGAAGCTCGATGTTTTCCCCAGCTGTTTCCTACAGGAGAAGGAGGACGATACGATGAACGTCCGGAACAGATTCCAGCTTCTGAGTATCGGACTACAAGACTATATGCTGAAGATCCCAGATTTCGACAAAGTATTCCTTATTTGTTCCATCTTTTATTTGAAAGCGACTTGTCTGCACTGTCTTATGCAGTAAATCACATTTTAAAAAGTGGTGTACATTTACAAAATGTGTCTGCTAAGGATTTTATTGAGAAAGTGCAGCACCGAGATGATCATTTGGAAACACAACTGATCAATCTGATGGGTTGTCAGCGTGGGACAAATGAATATTGGTACCGACGTCATGGTGGATTAAAATGCATGTTACGGAATTTAGGAACACCAACATGGTTCGTTACCCTAAGCTGTGCTGAGTACGCTTGGGATGATTTACTGGATTTTCTACGAGAGGCAAATTCAAACATTAAAAACATCGAATACAAGACAGCAGGAGAACTGTGCTCATTGGATCCGGTTAATGTTTGCAGATATTTCAATCATAGATTTGAGGCTATGATGTCGTTCATCTGCAATAAAAAAAATCCACCTCTAGGAGAAGTAGTGGATTTCTTTTGGAGAAAAGAGTACCAGGCAAGAGGTGCTCCTCATATTCATATGCTGTTGTGGATCAAGGATGCCCCAAAGTTTGGAACAGATGCTGATGAAGCAGTGTTATCTTACATTGAAGAATATGCAACATGTGCTATACCAAAAAGCACAGAAGATAAAAAGTTAAAGGAGCAAGTTTTACGTTTCCAAAGTCATCGGTGTGGAAAATACTGTCGACGGAAATACAAGAGCAAAGATAAATACTACACTAAATGTCGATTTGGATTTCCTAGACCTGTTCTTTCAAATGGAAGAGTAAACAGTTTTATGTCATCTGTGAGACATACTATCACAAGAAAATCACCTAAGAATACCTACAACCTTAAAAGAAAAGAAGAATCAAAAAATATAAATGACTACAACCCAGTAATTTTATCCATGTGGAATGCTAACATGGATATACAGTATGTAGCTGACAATTCCATTGCTGTTGCTCGATATGTAACGTCTTACATTACGAAATCAGAAAAAACAGAATTGAAGGAAATGTGGGAAGAGATTTCTCACGAGAAGACTGTCAGTAAGAAGCTGTACAGTTTCAGTTTGAAGATGTTATCGCATCGAGAAATTGGATCCTACGAATGTTCAGATAGGTTATCTTCTGCAAGTCTCTACTCGAAATCAAGAAGAATAATTTGGGCAAGTTTAGGCCTTGCAGCAATGAGAAATCGGGTACTGAAATCTGTTGAATATTTGGCCGAGAATGACCCAGAAAGTACAGATATTTTGAAATCAAACATGTTGGACACATATTATCCCAAGAGAAGTCATCATCTGGAGAACATGTGTCTCTATGAAGTGCTGCAGAACTACATTTATTCACGGAAAGCCACAGAAGACATCAACAATGGAAAATATAAAGTTATTGGTGAGGAAGGATGTTTGGTGAAGCAAACAAAAGGAAGTTTGATAAATCACAGGAAGCTGAGTTGCGACACTACTGACAAAAAGGAATTTTACTACTTGGCTCTTTTACAGCTGTTTAAACCATGGCGTACAGAGGATGAACTACTGGGAGAATTTCAAAGCTATGAAGATTCTTTTAATGCTTGCAAAGACAGCATACAATGCAGTACATTCTCAACTTATCTGCAAATGTTAAATGAAGAAATTGAACAGGAAACTACAATTGCAGCAGAAATAGCTAGAGACAGTTCTCAGGACAGCCAAAGTTCAGGAACACTCAGTCAAGATCCACTAGGACAACCAATCGTTGAAAATGAAGCATCAATAGCCATGAATGAAGTGGAAACAGCTATGAATCAAGCTCAAGAAGAATTTATAGACTTACAAAATTTGGAAAGACAACTGAACGAAGAGCAGCAACAAATTTATGAAGAGATCAGAAACAAAATTGATCACGGATTTCTACATGAAAAAAAAGAGTGCTCATGCACATCATTTCATCCAATCAGGATGTATGTAAGCGGACAAGCTGGAACTGGAAAAAGTTTCCTTATAAAAGTCATCAGAAGCTACCTACAGCAAAAAACAGATTCTACTTTGTCTTGTGTGGTTACTGCTCCAACTGGGTTAGCAGCATATAACATAAAAGGAATCACTTACATCGTTTGCTAATGTTACCAGTGGAGCATGAGAACAAAATACAATACAACAAGCTAACTGGAGAAGCATGCTTGGAAGTTTCAAGAGTATTGAAGAAGATGCAAGTTCTCATTATTGATGAGGTGAGCATGGTATCAAACTTAATGCTTGCCTTTGTGCATTTAAGAATGCAGCAAATTCTGAAGACAGACTATGACGTGTTATTTGGAGGAAAACACGTCATAGTTATTGGAGATCTTTTGCAACTTACTCCAGTTAAAGGACAACCAGTGTTTAATACTGTGACACATGAAGACACAAAGAAGTCATTGGGAAGCATCGGTAATGCAAATATTTGGTCCTTCTTTGAGTACAAGGAACTTACTACTAATATGAGGCAAGCAAACGATGAAGAATATGGAAGTATTCTGAAAGATATCAGAATTGGACTACTCACTGAAGCTGGCAAAAAAGCATTACAGAGTCGGCTGCTACATCATTTATTTCCAAAGGAAGAAATAGTTGCAGAGAAGATATACAAGAACATTGCAGAAAAGAAAAGTGTCATCTGCTTAATGCCAACTCTACGTGAATGCTCAATATTCAATGAGGAGCTTTTGAAATTGGAAAAGGAAGATATCAGGAAATTGGAAGCAGTGGACAAAATTGAGGATGGAAGAATTACTGTCACATTAACAGGCACACTGAAAAATAAATTGGATTCACTAGAGAAGAACATTTCCAAAACAGCTGGATTAGAAAAAAATCTATATGTTTGCATGAACTGTAGAGTATTTTTAAGGAGAAATTTGGATGTTGAAAAAGGTTTAGTTAATGGAGCTATGGGAAGAGTTGTGGGTTTTATTAATTATCAGAAAAAAGATGGAATTGAATGTTTAAAAATAAAATTTGATCAGATAGAAGAAGTTAAAGACATTTGTCGTTGTTCAGTTCGTTTCATGCTTGTGAAAGATTTATATGTACGTAGGAAGCAGTTTCCGTTTTCTCTAGCATATGCTGTAACTATTCACAAGTCTCAAGGATTGACTGTAGATTGTGCATTTGTGAACATTGGTTCAACTGTGTTCAAAGAAGGTATGGCATATGTTGCTTTGTCACGAGTGAAAACATTATCAGGTTTATTCATGATAGACTTTGATGACTCAAAAGTTAGTGCTGATGCAAATTGTGTAAAGGAGTATAATAGATTAAGAAGAAGCTATGCTCCTCATTTAGGTCAGTATCCTGTGTTGGAGAAACGTGTAGTTTCTCGTAAAAGGAGAAATGAGAATATCTGTAATGAAGATGTAGAGAGGAGGAAAAAAAAGAGGAGTGATGTAATTGCAAGCAAAAAGAAAAAGGAAAATGAAGAACAGGTTGTAGGATGTCATTTTGAAAATAGCTCTGGTGTCAACTGCTACGCTAATGTAGTGCTGAATGTTGCATTTTATCTGGAAAGTGTGCAAGAGCAGATAATAGTAAATCAGGGAAAAAGATTCTGTTCTGAGTTGAGTCTCCTTTTTCAAAAGCTGAGTAATGATAAAACTCAAATAGAAAGTGCTACTGAAATTAGAAAACTTTTAGATGTATGTTCAGGACGAACACAGTTTTCTCAAAATGTACAGCAAGACGCACAGGAATTCTTGATGTTTTTTCTTCAGGTACTGGAAGAAGAAGGGGTTCCCATTAAAAATTTATTTGGTCTCTCTTATAAATGGGAACATAGTTGTGAAAACTGTTATAATATATGTGGCTCTAATGTTGATTCTGAAAGGTTTATTTATTTAACATTGCCAGAAAGTAAAACAGTCACTTTTGCTAAATTAGTTAAAGATGCTAATCATAGCATGGAATGCAGTGAGTGTCAATCTGACATGTTTTCAACGTTAATTTTAAAGGAATACGGACAGTATGTAATTTTAATGATGCAACGCTGTAAAGCTGATGGTTCAAAATTAGATACTTTAATAAAGAAGTTTACAGGACAGCAATTATCAATTTCAGGAAAAACTTTTGTAACAGTTGCAATAATTTTCCATGATGGACCTACTGTAACTTCTGGACATTACACAGTTTATCTTAAATGTGAAAAAGGCTGGACACTGTGTAATGATTCCCAATTGATTTTTAAGCAACGTTTGCCTTTTGATTTAGCAAATTCCTATCTAATCTTCCTGAAACCTAAATTTTAGAGAGATTTGGCAACATCTGGACAAAACAATTTTACCATTTTATTGGATTACCAGTGGAATTTTCAAAAAAAATGATTTTACAAATTACCATTTGGCCTAATGGAAAGGTAACCAATTGTAATGTGGACTTTTTCAATTTTAAATGAAACTTTGGAAAACCAAAAATTTTGGAAAAATCGGTAACATCTGCACAATTTAAATTTTGGAATGTTATTGGATTGCCATTGGAAATTTATTCAAAAAAGATTTTTAAAATTACTATTTGGCCATGCGTAAAGGTAAACAATTCTATTGTGGACTTATTTAATTATTAATAAATCTTTCGGAAACCAAAATGTTACAGAGAATCGGTGAGATCTGTACAATTTAAACTTTAGATTTTTATTGGATTAACATTGGAAATTTAATCAAAAAAGAATTTTAAAATTACTATTTGGCCAAAAGGAAATGGAACCAGATGTATTGTGGAGTTATGAGAGATATATTTTTGTGATTATACTTCTGAAACAAAAATATCAGACGGTATTTTAAAGAAATAAGTATTGATATTAGATGATATTTTTTAAGAATATTATGCATTTCTATAAAGTTATGTTTATGCAAAAAGAGATTGTGGGCTTTTTTAAAACAATCTTTGAGATTGTTCATTTTTTTTTTGCCCGCTGTTAAATGATGAATGCAATTGCTTTCACAATTTATAGTGAAATGCAATATATTCTGAAAACAGCAAAAAAAAGGCAAAACATTTTTTTGAAAAATATGTAAATATGTGTACTGTATTATAAAATGTTTTATTAAATATTAATACTTTTTTCTTTTTTTTCAGATTGAGATAGAAAATTTTCGAAAACTAGAACCATTTTTAAAGCAATTAAAAAAAAATTTAAATGAATAAATATTTTTTTGAGTGGGTATGGTAAGTCAAAAATATCATGGTCCCTTTTTTCCACTTCTCCACAATCACATTTTCAGTTTTTCATTGTAGTCTCTCAAGGACCTTGTAATGTGATAATTGATTTTTAGTGTTTTTTTAAAAAAAAAATAATAATTACGCGTACGGTAAAAAAAAAAAAAAAAGTTTTAAAAACATATATAAAAAATAGATGAAAGGTAAGGTTGGCTCCTAAAAGAGCCGTTGTGTTCATGCAGGGACAGAGGAAAGAAAGAATGGGAATATTAGACGGTACGACAAGTGTGCTGATCTATTTTATTGTTCACTAGGGAAATACTGGTCTCCCTATAACAAATTAGATCATGACAAGTGGCGCACCGTATTTCAACCCTCAGAAACCGAGGGTTAATTTGTCATCTGCTTAATGCCAACTCTACGTGAATGCTCAATATTCAATGAGGAGCTTTTGAAATTGGAAAAGGAAGATATCAGGAAATTGGAAGCAGTGGACAAAATTGAGGATGGAAGAATTACTGTCACATTAACAGGCACACTGAAAAATAAATTGGATTCACTAGAGAAGAACATTTCCAAAACAGCTGGATTAGAAAAAAATCTATATGTTTGCATGAACTGTAGAGTATTTTTAAGGAGAAATTTGGATGTTGAAAAAGGTTTAGTTAATGGAGCTATGGGAAGAGTTGTGGGTTTTATTAATTATCAGAAAAAAGATGGAATTGAATGTTTAAAAATAAAATTTGATCAGATAGAAGAAGTTAAAGACATTTGTCGTTGTTCAGTTCGTTTCATGCTTGTGAAAGATTTATATGTACGTAGGAAGCAGTTTCCGTTTTCTCTAGCATATGCTGTAACTATTCACAAGTCTCAAGGATTGACTGTAGATTGTGCATTTGTGAACATTGGTTCAACTGTGTTCAAAGAAGGTATGGCATATGTTGCTTTGTCACGAGTGAAAACATTATCAGGTTTATTCATGATAGACTTTGATGACTCAAAAGTTAGTGCTGATGCAAATTGTGTAAAGGAGTATAATAGATTAAGAAGAAGCTATGCTCCTCATTTAGGTCAGTATCCTGTGTTGGAGAAACGTGTAGTTTCTCGTAAAAGGAGAAATGAGAATATCTGTAATGAAGATGTAGAGAGGAGGAAAAAAAAGAGGAGTGATGTAATTGCAAGCAAAAAGAAAAAGGAAAATGAAGAACAGGTTGTAGGATGTCATTTTGAAAATAGCTCTGGTGTCAACTGCTACGCTAATGTAGTGCTGAATGTTGCATTTTATCTGGAAAGTGTGCAAGAGCAGATAATAGTAAATCAGGGAAAAAGATTCTGTTCTGAGTTGAGTCTCCTTTTTCAAAAGCTGAGTAATGATAAAACTCAAATAGAAAGTGCTACTGAAATTAGAAAACTTTTAGATGTATGTTCAGGACGAACACAGTTTTCTCAAAATGTACAGCAAGACGCACAGGAATTCTTGATGTTTTTTCTTCAGGTACTGGAAGAAGAAGGGGTTCCCATTAAAAATTTATTTGGTCTCTCTTATAAATGGGAACATAGTTGTGAAAACTGTTATAATATATGTGGCTCTAATGTTGATTCTGAAAGGTTTATTTATTTAACATTGCCAGAAAGTAAAACAGTCACTTTTGCTAAATTAGTTAAAGATGCTAATCATAGCATGGAATGCAGTGAGTGTCAATCTGACATGTTTTCAACGTTAATTTTAAAGGAATACGGACAGTATGTAATTTTAATGATGCAACGCTGTAAAGCTGATGGTTCAAAATTAGATACTTTAATAAAGAAGTTTACAGGACAGCAATTATCAATTTCAGGAAAAACTTTTGTAACAGTTGCAATAATTTTCCATGATGGACCTACTGTAACTTCTGGACATTACACAGTTTATCTTAAATGTGAAAAAGGCTGGACACTGTGTAATGATTCCCAATTGATTTTTAAGCAACGTTTGCCTTTTGATTTAGCAAATTCCTATCTAATCTTCCTGAAACCTAAATTTTAGAGAGATTTGGCAACATCTGGACAAAACAATTTTACCATTTTATTGGATTACCAGTGGAATTTTCAAAAAAAATGATTTTACAAATTACCATTTGGCCTAATGGAAAGGTAACCAATTGTAATGTGGACTTTTTCAATTTTAAATGAAACTTTGGAAAACCAAAAATTTTGGAAAAATCGGTAACATCTGCACAATTTAAATTTTGCAATGTTATTGGATTGCCATTGGAAATTTATTCAAAAAAGATTTTTAAAATTACTATTTGGCCATGCGTAAAGGTAAACAATTCTATTGTGGACTTATTTAATTATTAATAAATCTTTCGGAAACCAAAATGTTACAGAGAATCGGTGAGATCTGTACAATTTAAACTTTAGATTTTTATTGGATTAACATTGGAAATTTAATCAAAAAAGAATTTTAAAATTACTATTTGGCCAAAAGGAAATGGAACCAGATGTATTGTGGAGTTATGAGAGATATATTTTTGTGATTATACTTCTGAAACAAAAATATCAGACGGTATTTTAAAGAAATAAGTATTGATATTAGATGATATTTTTTAAGAATATTATGCATTTCTATAAAGTTATGTTTATGCAAAAAGAGATTGTGGGCTTTTTTAAAACAATCTTTGAGATTGTTCATTTTTTTTTTGCCCGCTGTTAAATGATGAATGCAATTGCTTTCACAATTTATAGTGAAATGCAATATATTCTGAAAACAGCAAAAAAAAGGCAAAACATTTTTTTGAAAAATATGTAAATATGTGTACTGTATTATAAAATGTTTTATTAAATATTAATACTTTTTTCTTTTTTTTCAGATTGAGATAGAAAATTTTCGAAAACTAGAACCATTTTTAAAGCAATTAAAAAAAAATTTAAATGAATAAATATTTTTTTGAGTGGGTATGGTAAGTCAAAAATATCATGGTCCCTTTTTTCCACTTCTCCACAATCACATTTTCAGTTTTTCATTGTAGTCTCTCAAGGACCTTGTAATGTGATAATTGATTTTTAGTGTTTTTTTTAAAAAAAAATAATAATTACGCGTACGGTAAAAAAAAAAAAAAAAGTTTTAAAAACATATATAAAAAATAGATGAAAGGTAAGGTTGGCTCTTAAAAGAGCCGTTGTGTTCATGCAGGGACAGAGGAAAGAAAGAATGGGAATATTAGACGGTACGACAAGTGTGCTGATCTATTTTATTGTTCACTAGGGAAATACTGGTCTCCCTATAACAAATTAGATCATGACAAGTGGCGCACCGTATTTCAACCCTCAGAAACCGAGGGTTAATTTCCTGAGGAGAAGAAAAAGGAGATGCTCCCCCCACAGATGAAGGGCTCACCTGACCTGCAGAAGAAGGACTCGGCCCTGCAGATGATGGTCCAGGCTGAGCTGCTGTGGATGTGCTTGGTTGATTTACTGAAGGGTTACCTTCAGTAAGTCGAGCATGTGTCCTTCTGTGTACATCCTTAAGGTGTCTCAACATGGTGTGATTCCCGAAGGAATACTTCCTGTCGGGATTCCCTCTTGAAAGTACACGGCCACACAGCTTACAAGTCACTAAGGGTGCATTTACCTTTTGCTGGCCCTCTGGAAAAGAAAAATACTCCCATATGAAAGAGGTCTTTTGTTTCCTCGCTCTCTGCCTCAAGGTAGTGCTGCTAGCCTCACTCTCAGAAGGGCTCTGCTGTTCTGCCATCGTATCACAAAGACAACCCAGCTCCTTCTCCTAAGGGATCACAAGCAGAAATGAGGGGAATGGGTGTGGTGTAGGAGAGTTCTAGAACTGAAAGTAGTTTCAACCAATCAAAAGTTGTGTTTCATGATCACATGACCCACCGTACGCTTACGGTGCGCTTACGGTGCGCTTACGGCAAAAGTACGCATGCGCGTAAAAAAGACACGCGCACGCGCGCATGCGCAAAACAGGCACGCCCCTTCACTTCCGCGTAACGTGCGCGTGCAGCGTACGCGTTACGCGCTGTGCGCGCGTGACGTGCATCTACGCAAATTGCGTAAATGAACACAAACAGCGTAGAAATCTAACGTAATTACAGCAAGACGTGCGCTTACCGTACGCGCACGGTAAAAAAAAAAAAAAAAAAAAAGGAAAAAAAAAAAAATATGTAATACTAATAAATTTTACCTGTTTATTTTAAAAAAATGGTAAAATAAAAACATATTGTAGAATTTTTAAAATGTAACCATAGTCTTTAAAAAAGGATAGACAATTAAAATTAAAATATGTAAAAAAAAAAGAAGAAAAAAAAAAAAATTAGCATTTAAAAAACCTTGCAAATTCACTGAAAAAACCATGGGTTTCACTCACGTTATAGTTAGGAATTAGCATTTAAAAAACCTTGCAAATTCACTGAAAAAACCATGGGTTTCACACACGTTATAGTTAGGAATTAGCATTTAAAAAACCTTAGAAATTCAATGAAAAAGCCAAAGGTTTCACACATGTTATAGTTAGCTGGACATTTCACTCGTAAAAAACCATTGAAATTCCCCCGTTATAGTTAGTTCAGCTAACTATAACTCGCGCGCCCGCAATGCACTACTGATGACGTCACATATTACATCACTCATGACATGGTCAGTGACATCACTCATGACATCACTGATGACATCTCAAATGACATCACTGATGACATCATCCTTGTGACAGAGTGGTAGACCTCCTCTCACCCTAATATAACCTTTGATACAAACATTCAAAAAAAGAGACTGAATTTTTCAAAAAAATGGACATACCAATACCAGTTACAACAACCTATTCAGTAATTCTAAGATCCACATACACATCCACTCATCCACCAACAGTCCTATACAGTCACTCATACATGTACTCACACATCATATGTACTCAAACACCTAAACATCCTGTAACACAATGCCACTCATCCATAGAGTTACTCACACATAGTCACTCATGCTAATAAAGAATCAAACATCCATTTACTTGCATATACAGTTATACACACACCACCACACTTACTTTTACAGAAACTTACACATACTTAGTCTTTTAAACAATCACTTATAGAAACACATACTTATTCATACAGGAACTCTTCCAATCTCTCATTCTCACATATACTCACTTATAAACACCAATAGTCACATATACTAGTTTAAAACATATGTAGTTACTTATGAAGACACTATTGAGACAGTCATTCACTCACTAACACACCCATGCACACACTCATCTACCCATACAGTCCTGCACACATGCTGTCTTCAACACATACAAACAGTGAGTCACTCATTCATGCATCTATGCACTACGTAAAACCCCCCACCGCACCATGAAGACACTCAGACACTCATACTGAGACTCAAAAAACCAAATAATAACCTATATAAACACCCATGTAGCTACTCACCAACCCATGCAGACACTTATACACAAAGTGAGAGACTGATACAGGTATTTACACATTTAAACATTACTCACTTAGCCATGTATTCAAAAAGATACACTTAATCAGTCAGTAATACAATCAATTTTTCAAAAACAAATCATCAATTTAGACACTTATATACTCATTTATTCTTCCATCGACCTTGAGATATACATATATTAAACATATTTAATTTCCAGAAAAACACACATTCACTGGATGATGTCATCAGTGATGTCATTTGAGATGTCATCAGTGATGTCATGAGTGATGTCACTGACCATGTCATGAGTGATGTAATATGTGACGTCATCAGTAGTGCATTGCGGGCGCGCGAGTTATAGTTAGCTGAACTAACTATAACGGGGGAATTTCAATGGTTTTTTACGAGTGAAATGTCCAGCTAACTATAACATGTGTGAAACCTTTGGTTTTTTCATTGAATATATATATATATATATAGGTATACATATATATATATGTTTATATTAGTAAATTACAAAAGTATTAAATAGTGGAATTTATCTAATTTATAATACATTAATGTATTTATGTTATATATTATAATATTTAGGATTTAATATTTTAAACTTTATATTTATTTAAAAATATATATTTTTGTATGTTTTGGATGATATTAGTGTCAACTATATCTTTTTTCAAAAAATGTTATACTTACCATTATAAGTATTGAAACACGATATTGGGCTAAACGATATTTTTGACACAATATTTTTATCAACAATATTTTTTACCACAATTTTGTCAGTTATCCCAAAAAAGAGAAGACTTCAGATTTTACCATAGATCGCCTGATCAGAATCCTTTGTTTTCTAGGTAGGGAAGCCGTTCTAATTTTCATTCGACAAGATTAATTAATAATGATTTGTATATTTTGCACAACATTGGTCTACCAGAATTTAAGTTTTCACAAGATCCCTTAAGTGTGTAATGTTCAATAGACTACATTTTTCCTTTTACCCTCTTGTCTTTCGCGATCGCTAAGTTTTATGGCCTGATTTACAAAGGGCCTCTGAACTCGTGGCAAAGGTCACACAGTTGTCGGGAAGCCTCCGCACTCGGGGCAGAATCTTTGCAATGAAAATTCTGCCCTGAGTGTGGAGACTCCCTTATGACTGTGAGGCCTCTGCCACGAGCGCAGAGGCTCTTTGTCAATCAGGCCCTTAGAGATCAACAGTCTTTTTGTTGGCAGGTTTTTAACACAGGTGCTACAAGAACTGCTATGAATGTGGCAAAGATCCCCAGTTCTGATCTAGAACATAGCCTGCAGAAACTTTAAACACAGTTGATGGGGTCCCCGAACTTTTATCTTTGACACTTCTTACAGCAAAAAAATGGTTACTCAATGTTCCATGTTTAATCTCCACTTCATCTGTCAAGACTGAGAAGAGAAGGCATCAGATAAGGAAGCATGGAGCACATGGTACCTCATGTGGCATTACAAACCACTGCCGTGGCCTATACCACTTGCTAAGGGCCTTGAACCAGAGCGATAGTCCTGGTCTGCAGGCAAGGTTCTATAACAATGGGGAGGACCTTTGACAGTTGTCTAGCCTGAGGCAAAAGTACTGTAATGGTATGAGAACATTCTGAACACTGCGGGTAGAATGCACTAAATTACAAAGGGAGAAACAGAAAGACACACTGGAATGCTGGAGCAGAAGGAAACCAACAGCCATTATTGGCCCTAAAGCACTACATTGTCTCAACAGATTTTTTGATATTCCATTGTTCTAAAATCAGTTTTCACCCCTGGCTGCTGCCTTTCTCTAAGAACAGGCAGCTGCAAGATTCAATAGGTCTGCTTCAATAGCATTAAAAGCTAACATATATTGCTAAGCTTAAATCTCTTTCTATTGTAGCACCCAAAAATATACTTTTATGAAAAAGATGGCAGAAATTATAGACATTTAACTGCACGGGAAACACAGTCGAGGTAGGTGTAGAGGCATACCCCACGCCATGATCCAGATGCGAGTGAGTGTTGCGCTCTGTTCTGAACTCTTGAGAATCACAGTGACTCTAATATGGGTCAGGTCGCAAAACAAGGTATAACAGTGCTTTGTTATTTGTTGTGTGACTTGAATACCTACCACACATTGATAAATCAGTCACATAGAAGTGTAAGTTACACTATTTTGGTCCTGAAGAATTGCCATTAGATCCCTTGTGGACTAGACTAGGCAAGAAATATGTTGACTTCACGTTTTAGCACATGATCACGATTGCTCCTTAGTACTATTGAATCCCATATGAGCAGCACAGTTTTTAATTAGGTTAGTGATCTTCACCAATAAAGACTCCTTAAATCAGCATCACTAGTCCTATTTTAAATCACCTCCTTCTACCATACTACACATTCATCACAACCCACACCTCATCATACAGGAAAATTAAATGATCTCAGGCCAAGAGCCCCTGCGTGGGTGCCCGTCGGGCATTGCAGCGTCGGCCCGATGAGGAGCATGCCCAGATGATGAAGCATGACACCTTTCGGGGTGTGTGAGGGCAATTGCTCCTATTGGAGCTTATTCCACTGATCTGAAAACCTACTCTTTTTCAATTTGTCATTTCTCCGAACTTTTTCTAAGGAACTGCACAATCTTGTATTTAAGTTATGACCAAAGGGAGCATGTGTGCTGGACCTAGCTAAAATCTCTTGGTTCTTCTTGTTTGAAGAAATTATAGACAACTGTTATATAATATTGAGTAACGTCTATTCACCTAAGTGCCAGATGCAGCCGAAGTGAGCAGCCCTCTTTGATCCCCAATGATATCATATAGTCAAATTCTTTTCCCATTGGTAGCCCTTCAATTGCCTTTTTTTGATTTTATGGGACTATAGACGAGGCATGGTAATAAAACTTTTAGAGACCTGTTTAATTTCTTTTCTTGTCAGGGTTTTCTTGACGCCTGAGCCTTTGTACCTTATTGCAAGTTGTGGAATTTCATCCGAGGCAATCCCTCCGGGCCCAGAATTATCATATCTGTAAACTCCACAGGGCCTGAATCTTAGGTCGGGAGCACAGCCTGCCCCAGTATCAGCAGGTGGTGGAGGGTAGCTGACAGTGCTGCCCCGACCCAGGCTGAAGCCTGCCCTGTCCCTTCCTTGGAGCAGGCAGAAATGTCAGTGGTTTTCTACTCGGGTCTGGAAAAACAGCATAGAAAAAGACTTGGGTCTGTGCCTTTATTCCTTTTTTTGAGAGAGAAAAGCTATATTCTCAGAATTTGATGCAGGTACAATGGCTGCCCCCCGTGTATCCCACACCAAAGGTTGGCACACTTGTGTGTGAAATGAACAAGCATTTTGCTATAGGTAGATTATGACTTTGATCTGCATCCTTAATCCCCCGCTTCAAATGATTGCACCAGGTATAAATATTGGACCTCCTGAGCCACTACACTGTACATTCCTGGGCCTGCGGACATTACAGAGGAGGGACTGCCATGTTTCACAGAGGACTGCCCTACTGCTTTAGGCCTACCTTTTTTTCCAGAGGACTGACCTGCTGCTTGGTGTCTGCCCTGCTCTCTGGAAAGGAAGATTGGACCTGCTCCCTTCATCCCAGACCAATCTGAGTTCCTCTGTAATGTCTGCAGGGCCAGGAGTGTACAGAGTAATGGCCCAGGAGGTCCAATATGTATACCTGTGCCATCCTTTGAAGCGGGGGAATTTTCTAGGCTACCCCACATCTGGTTCTGGAAAGATCTTTCCTTCCTCTGCCAAGGCTCCAAGAAGTCTGGGGTGACAAAAGACTTGCGTCAGGTTCTTTTGTGTATGCTGGAAGCAAGCCCTTTGAAATATAAGTGGGGCAGGGAACAACTCTGCCCCAACCATCCTGGCAGGATGGCCCGTACTGCCCACAGTAGTACCTTTTTGTTAACTATCTGGGCCCATTACACACTCTGAGTAAATTATTCGATAAGCACACCTTTATACAATACATTGACACTGCACTGTTAAATTTGAAACAGGGAAAAAGGGATCTTATAGCTTACCTGATCACATTTAATGGACTTGTTGTCGAATCGGGATAACCAAAGGAATAGAGAGCATTGTTGTTCTGTAGGGGGTTACAGGACGAGTTGAAGGATCTACTAGCGCCGGTGGTTGACCTGTTAGAGGACTGTGATGATTTTATTGACCTAGTTATCAGATTAGACAACAGATTATTAGAAAGGAAAACTGATTGGGGTAAAATAGAGTCAAGATTATTCATAGATCGAGAAAGAAAGATGTAAAGCAAAGTGATAGATGAAACAGAGTCTCAGCAAATTGGGGGCATCTGTGGGCCTATTTCCAATGAAGAAAGACAAAGGCGTAGAAATGAGAAACCCTGCCTGTATTGTAGAAGGTATGGTTATTTTCTAAGAGATTGTACCAGTAAGTCTAAGGAAAGGGCCAAACTGACTTCTACAGTCCAAAAGAAGATGGGAAACGCATAAGCCCGGTGATTGTAGTGACCCAATTACTGGTAGTTTAGAAACAAAGGGTTTTTCTGAATTGGGTAATATGAGCTGTGAACACCCCATCAAGCATTTTCAAGTACCGGTATGCTTAAAATGGGAACAGAATAACAGTGTTTCCATAGACCTGCTAATTGATTTGGGTGCCATCGTCAATTTCAGATATTTATCTTTTGGCAAGGAATAGGGCATTGCTATTGTACCCAGGAACAAGGTTGAGAACATTCAGACGATTGAGAGTAGAGAAATGTTATCAGGTCCTGTACTCTTCCAGAATATACAAATGACATTGATAATAGTTGATAGCCATAAGGAGTCCAGATGTTTTGATTTAATTGCTGTCCATTAATGTTGTGCTATTTTAGGGGTTATGTGGCAATACCAACATAATCCATTAATAGATTGGGCCTTGGGAACAATGAAGTTTCCATCTATCAACTGTCAACAAAACTGTTTGCACAAGACTTTGTTAGGTCAGGGATTTTTAACAGCGGGCTTTGGTGGTGTCCAGTACAGATACTCCGGTGGAATACCGTAGTTTCAATGATGATGTTGATGAAAGAAAGCTACTGTTTTATCCCCACACAGAACCTGTGACTGTAGGATTGACCTCTAACCTGGGGCTCAGTTACCCTGTAGCAGAATTAACACTCTCACAGGAGTGGTAAAATCTACATTTACAAGAGTACCCAGATGAACTCTTGGAAATAGGGTTCATTTGTCCATCCCATTTTTTGGTGTCGTCTGAAGGGAGGAGAGCTCCAGACTGTGTAGACTATCAAGCCCTTAACCTTGTCACAGTAATAAATAAATACCCTCTTCCTCTGATTTCATCACTGTTGGATCAGGTGAAAAAAGCACCTATCTTCAATAAATTGGATCTTAGAGGGGCTTACCACCTAGTGTGGGCTCGGTAGGGCAATAAATGGGAGACGGCATACCGGACTAGGTTTGTTCTTAACTAATACTTAGGGATGCCTTTCTGGCTTTGGAATGCACCTGTCACATTAACTACTTCATAAATAAGGTAATACATGAGAACATAAATATCACTGTAGTGGTGCATTTCGATGATATACTTATTTTTTCAATTCCTTCAAAGAGCGTGTTGAACATGTTAAAAACATGCTGAAAAAATTGAGGAAACAGGTTTTATCATCTCTTAAGGAATCCCAATGGCTGTTAAGAAGGTGGAGGCTATTAAGGTATGGTAGTTTTCCCAGTCAGTGAAGGAGATACAGAGGTTACTGGGCTTTGCTAACTTTTACAGACGGTTCATAAACCAATGTTCTGCTTTGGTCGCTATCTGTCATTAGATTACTAAATAAAGGGTGAGTTTCCTGTGGGATATGGAGGCAGAAAAACCCTTCCAGGCCCTAAAAGAACAATTTGTTATAGCCCCCAACCTGAGGGATTCAGACCTAATGCGACCTTTTGTAGTGGAAGCCCATGCTTCACAAATAGAGGTAGGTGGTGTTCTGTCACAACCTCATCAGGTCAATAGGCAACTACATCCTGTCACTTACTACTCATGTAAACTTAGTCCTGCTGAAGCCATTTATACAGTGGCAGATAAGGAGCTTTTGGCCATCAAATCTACTTTCAAAGAATGGCGTCATACCTGCTGGGGGCCCAACATATGGTGAGAATACTAACTGCCTATCATAACTCAAAGTTTCTCGGATCGGTTTGGGACTTGTCTGCTCGGCAACTGAGGTGGGATTATCATTACTTTTCAACCCGGAAAGAAAAATGGGAAAGCAGACTCTCTTTCCCGATATGATTATGAACCATTTGAACGTACACAGGATCTACCACACATAATATATGTTCACAAGGTTGTCAGAGTTATAACCACTCCACACTTTTTGACCTTGGTTCAACAAAAATAGAGCACAAAAGAAAGGAATGCAGTTTTAGAGCAATATTCTAGTGTGGAAAAAAGATCTGCTACACTACCTAAATGGAGTTGTATACTTACCTTCTCTTAGACTACAAGAATATGCTTTAGATTGGAGTCTTTTGAATAAATTGGCTGGTCACCCAGGAGTAAACAGAACCTTAAACCTTTTACCGAGATACTTCTGGTGTCCCACCATGGTAAAAGATTCTCAAAGATTTGTTGAGACTTGAGCCATGTGTGCTCAAGGTAAAGTTGTGCATGTATCTTCTACAGGATTACGTTCCCCTATACCTGTCCCCCCATGGTCATTGCATACTGTATCATTGAATTTTATTGTAGAATTACCATGCACCCCTGACGGTGTCAATAAAAGTCTGGTAACCATTGATTATTTAACAAAGATGGCACATTTCACCCCCTTGAAAGGTCTCCCTACAACTGACAGGTTAGCAGAGCTATTTACACAATCTATGATTTGGTTACATAGGGTAACCCCAGATACTTATTTCTGACTGTGGTTCACAGTTGATCTCTCATTTTTGGAGAACCTTGTGTGACGTGATGTACATAGAGGTATGGCGGTTCTATAGCTATCTCCCTCACACATACAGACAAACAGAGAGAGTGAACTAGTGTCTAGAACAATATATTCAGTGCCAAACCTTACTAGATAGTGCAAATTGGGAAGATTCATTGAGGACTTCTGAATTAGCATTAATAATTCCACAAAAGAATCTCTGGGGTTTCCCCTTTTCTCTGTACTTATGGCTATCGCCTAAAGATGGTGCATAGTGATATACAAACACCTCAGATAGTACTTACTGCACCCAGATTTCAGGAGCACATTAGTAAAATACTTCAAAAGCTCAGGAGAACTTGCAACAAGCAAAACAAAGATTCAAGAAATATGCTGACAATCACAGAACCACTGAGAAAACAGTTTTGATTTAGGATCAGGTATGGTTATCTACAAAACCTTTATGTCTTAAGGGGCAAAACAAATTTCAGCCCAAATATGTGGGGCATTTTAAGGTTTTCAAAGTAATCAATCCTATTGCTCTTAAACAAGAACTATCTAACACTTTACCAGTACACCCAGTTTTTCATGTATCTCTGGTCAAACCCGCTGTAGCTGGCACACGCTTGGATACCATACCACCACCAATAGAGGTTGGCAGTCGAATCAAAATATGAAGTGAAGGCAATTTTGGATTCAAAGAGAATGAGAGGCTGTCTTTTTTTATCTCATTGACTGGAAAGGTTATGGTCCCAAGAGTAGATCCTGAGAACCAGCGGGGCAAATACATTCACCTTGGTTGGTTAGGAGGATTCATGTGCAATATCCTGCCAAGCCAGTGAGAAAGGTCTTGGGAGCGGGTGTACTGCCACAGCCGTGGTTGCATGTCTCTGCACGCAACATGCAGCTGATAACCTGGAAGCATAGGTGGAGGCTGAGGCAGGGGTTGCAGTCTAGTGTTTCCACGCTCTCCTGCATCAACATCCCTCCTGGAAGTCTGCCCTAGTTGCGGCTGTACTCCTTGGGTGCAGCAGCATAAAAGCAGCACCCGGGAGTCAATCGTTGCTAGCAATTATTGTGCCTAGCACTAGAAACATACCTGATTTCCCTCACAGCCTTACTCAGGTTGCTTCCGGTAGCCACTGTGACTAATATGGTATCTTTTTTGTCTCCTGCACCACGTGCTGCTGGCATTTTGGGTGTACTTCTGATCACGGATACCTTCTCCTCTGGAAACCTGCAAAATAATAAAAGGGTATAGAAGGAATTACCAACAGCTGACTGTTCTTCTATGTTGGTAAAGTGCATGCTTATATATGTAGTTACTGACTTTGTGAACCTTACTTCTTGTGATTATTTTCTCTGCAAAAGAAGGAGAAGACCGTTATAACATGCTCCTCCTAAGTGATGGAAAAGTAAAGACAAACATTTTCTGGTGCTATTTTTGTGGACCTTGGCACAGTACTACTCTGATGAATGTATATATTTGAATTTTTTTTGCAACTTATAGCAGGGGATGATTTATTTTTAATGCATTTTTCTGCATCTATTTTGAACCTTACCTTTATTATTTATGAGGTAATTATCGGTATATCTGGTTAGTACATACATTTACTTACATTTTGTATTCCCTTAGGAGTACACTGCATAGGCAAGGTACCAGCTGATACATACTAGATGGAAAGTGGGAGTTATTATGTCAGGATGTACATTTTGGGTAAATCTATATATATATCCATTTATAGGATGAGTACTAAAAACACGTACTGTGTATTTATTAGATATACCAGGAACACTGGACACTTAAGGTATCAGCAGCCTGGAGGACTCATGCGGTCATCTTGAGGGATCCCAAGGATGCCATCCTTTGTTTACTCCACACTTTTCCCCAGCGCACTGCTGTCATCTGTAAGTTGTCTTACCCTTCTAAAGTTTACAGGGTCCTGATGGCTTAGGGAACCAGCTTCTCCCACAAGATTGCACAGCCACATCAGCAGTGGCTGTGACCGAACATTACAGTAAATATGTGCTCCTTAACCACCAGATTATAGAGCTCTTCATAAGTGTCTACCTTGTTACCCTTTATCCATCAATCTAGTGCCTTTACTGAAACATCCAAAAGTCCACCTATGTCTCTGTTGCCCCCTTGTATGTGTACCTGAATCTGAGTTGATACTCTGTAAGCACGTTCATGTGTGTATAAGACTCTGCCACCTCATCCTCTAGAGTCAGAAGCCTATGACCCCTTCCACTGGTAACAGAACCCGCAAGGACCCCCCGTGTTGGGCACCAACCTTCCTCATCCTAAGAGCACACTCATAGGATGCCAGCCACTTATCTATGTCATCCCCCTTGACATACTTAGGAACTATATCTGTAGGCAATCTTTGGTCATGAGCACCCCTTGCAGTTACCGCAATCTCCCTGTTGCTGTCACCATTCTGTTTGGACTCCAGGCCTAGCTTGACCCTCCTCTACTCAAGGGCCAATATCCTTTTTTTCCACGTAAATATCATTTCCTCCATGGCCCTAGCTCCTTTCCCTCAGGTCTAGGAGGCGTAATGGGCCTCTAGGTCTCTTGGCCCCCCTCTCTGAAGTTGAGCTCTATTTACAACCATATACAGAGAGGGAGCCTGGGTGGGATGGTGGGGTTAGAGTGTAGTCATCCCTCTCATCGTCATGGTCAATGACTCGCCTGTCATCCTCCGCTTGCGCAATAAATCATTGTAATCTAACACGACTCATGGTTTAGGGTTAGCCACAACATGTCATTTGAAAACGGCTCTAAGGGCTCTCTTGTGGTGACCAACTCCAGAGCAGGGAGCCAATCACAAGTACAAATAAGATCCAGTACAGCAGTTACATCACAGGGAATGCAGTCTCCAGTCAAGGCCCAGGATCTATGGGTAAACTTCTGTGGGAATCAATGGAGTGGCACTGATGCAAGGGATGCAAGATGCTCAAGGATGCTGAGCCAGAGTTGGGAGGTCTTCCTATGGTCACCCCTTAGTCATGAACACGGTGGGGCAACTTTGGCCTCAAGGATCGATGTCTCTCAAAATCCGGGTGAAGTACAACCAAACTCAAAAACACGAGCGAGTCACCCTTATTTAAAAAAAGGGACAGAGTAGTATAAACTCTAACACAAAATGAATTCCCTTTTTCCTCCTAATCATATGTATATCTATAAATATGTGTGTTTACTAGGTAGGGCAAAAGATAAAACAACTAATAACTGATAATTATACACCTCTTTCTTTAGTGATTAAAGATGCTTAAAAATATTTTAATATATATAAACAGAAGAATTAGGTATATCACCAAACACTTTTACTAACCATCAACAGTGTAAACATGCTTTCTTTTATTAATAATATGTTGACTGGATTTTATCAATAAAAGTCACAATAAAACACATAAAAAGGTTGAAATCATATGCATGCGTGAATTATATCGTACATTATTTTCATCTTAGTATTAAAAAAGATCATAATGATTGGTATTAAAATTCCACAGTTTGTATTAAAAAACAGATACAAGTTCAGCACAAAAATACAAATTATACCGATAACATAAAAAAAGATTTTCAGAATATTTGACCTGGCGTTTTGATGAACAAAAGATTAATTCATCACCTTCTTCAAAACAAACAATAACAAAAGGATTTTTTTCTACAAAACAAAGAGGGCAGATTATACAATGCTTACTTTTGTTCAAAGTTTATCATGTTACATCGAAAATTGTTACTATACCAAATATTTATGTTCATTTGTTTACCCCAAACATATTTTATATATAAGTATAATCCTAAACTTTCTTCAATTGTCCCTTGTGCTATAAAGATATCTGATAAAAATTCCAAGAAAATAATTTTTTTCTCGAAATGAAAAAAGTCAGAAGAAAACTGGCATATTATCAAACGTTTAGGGGCAGATTTACAAGCCCCTTGCACTGCCAGTACGTCACTTTTTGTGACGGCCTGGCAGCGTATTACACTCCCCCATATTTATAAGGACAGGAAAAGCCACCCTGCATGGCTTTTCCTGTCCTTGTAAATACGGCCCCTTTACACACAGCACTTTGCGTGAAAGGGGCGTTCCATGGGTGTTGCTGTGGGTGCTCACACATAACTCCCATGGAACCAGATACATTTCCAGATTTACGAGGAGTCGTAAACCTGGCAATGCGCCAGTATGCTACGCCACCCTAGGGGTGGCGTAGCAAGACGCAACGAGGAGAAATGTTTTTTTCCTCTTTCAATACGTGCTGCATTCTACAGCACACATTGAAAGAGGAAAATGCCTGTAGTGATTGTTTTGTGCCCCTTACTGCACAAAAACAATGTCCCCATGACGCAGGCATCCTTGTACTATGGTGCAAGGGTGCTTGTGCCGGCGCATGGCAGCTGTTTGTGCGCCAACGCTGGGGAAAGCACAGGAATTCGACATATCCTTGTAAATATGTCACATTTCTGTGCTCTGAAAGTGCTGCAGAGGGGCACAGCCATAGGGCTTGGGGTGCCACGCTGCGGCACCTTCTTGTAAATCTGCCCCATAGTTTTCTTTTATCCCTATGAGGTCCTACTATCTTTATGTACGGCGATACTCATCATTCTTCTATAGAAATTATAATTTTCATTTATTGTAATCCAAATTTGATTGTCATGATAAACCATTGAAATATTTGTTTAATACTAAATGTACCTTCTTCTTATAAAATATATTCCTCATCAGAAAAGGTAACTCAGGATACTGTAGTTAAACGTGGAGAACACATGAACCTTTTTTTGGAAACCTGTGTGATTCTTTCTACATGTGTCTCTTGCTTCAATCCTTAAATCTATTGGGAATTAATAAAAGGACTTAACTTTATAGCACAAGGGGCAATTGAAGACATTTTAGGATTATACTTATATATAAAATAGGTTTGGGGGTCGTCAAGCAAGCAAGATGGCTGAATGGACGTGATCCGTGTCGGCTCCAATGCCAGACTGCTGTCCCGGGCAGTAGAAGAGCCCCAGCGTAATGAATAACCACTGTAGCTGGTACCTGACAGTTTGGAGAGCCTAGGGCGCCCGGCGAAAGCTGTCTGTTGGCAAGGGAAAAGAGGAGAACACCGGACAGACCGAGATTGCGGAGCTAATCAAAATGGCGCCGATCCACCCTGTTCGCCGCACCTGAATAACGAAGGAGAAGACAGGATAAGCGGTATCGGAGACGGAGCAACAAGCTCCTGTCAATAGCCTGAAGATGACAGAACAGCCTGCGCACACGGTGGAGCCTTCAAGATCAGGTGCGGGACCTAAATGCCCCGGGGACGTCAATGGCTGCTAGCTGAGGAACCGGAATGTGGCAGAGGGGGTGAGTGAGATCGAAGTGTCCTTACAAGGGCACAATAGTTTATAATCCCCACAGTCAGTGAGGTGCTGTACCGAGAAGCAGGACGCCCCGAGGGTGGTGAGGATTCCCCCCTCCGTGCCGCCCGACCCAAAGATGGCGGTCGAAGTGCTCCACTGGGGGTTTCCCTATGAGACTCCCCGGGAGGCGCCAGGGGAAGACTGCATGGGGAATAGGGCATGTGGTCCCGACGCGATGAAAATCAGGTGCATTAACTCTTACCTGACCCCACCACCGGAGACATTTACCACGAGGAGCTGCAACTGTCACATCAGTGAGAAGTCCAATAGGCTCACCGGGGAACATAACAAGAGAGCGTTACAAAGCACGGAAAGTTGGCCTGGGCAGCTCCGGCGAGCAGAGGGGTCAAGGAATAACTCGTGGATGGTGGATATCGCCTCTATGCCACCAAAAAATACCACAGCAGAGGTATCAAACTACTTTACCCCCGCAGAAAAGAAACAAGCGCTTGAGCAAGGAAGTGCCGAATCCAGCATGGCGCTGACTAAAGAAGACCTACTGGCATCCTTGAAAGACTTCAAGACAGAATGCGCACAGAATTAAAAGGTGACCTTTGGGCCTCTATGGAATGACTTCACTTAAACAGGATGTGAACTCCATAGGGATATGACTGATAGAGTGGGAGGCCCAAACGCACGAGCTAGACAAACGAAAGACGGACACTCACGACAAAGAGCAGAACCTCCATACACAGCTCCAACTGGCCCAGTTAAAGAACAAAGACCTGGAAAACAGGTCCTGTAGAGACAATATTTGCATCAGGGACCTGGAGAAGGGAGCGGAGGGCCTGATCTGGAGACTTTTATAGATGTCTCTTCACAGAGATCCTTGGGCCAAGGCAAATGAAGATCAAAATAGACAGAGCTCACAGGGTGGGGACTGCAGCATTTGGCGAGAGAAGGCGCACCCGGGATATTCTAATCAAGCTCCACTCGTTTAAGGTCAAAGAAGCCATTTTACAGGAGTCCAGAAAGAAAGAAATAATTTCCTTCCAGGGTTTCAAATGTTCACTATTCCAGGATCTGGCTCAGGCCCCCCTACAACGAGGGCAAACCTTCAGGATACTCACAGAAAAACTGAGAGCTGAACAGGTGAGGTATCGTTGGACATATCCATTTGGGCTGGCCTTTGAATTCCATAATAAGCAGCGTCACGTCACAGAACTCAAGGACGGCCTGGAGATTTTGGGTCTGCCAGTTCCTGAGTAAGAGGTTTCACTCATGCCTGCAAGAGTGGGAGACTCTGCACGTACAAAAGCAACACAATGGAGACCAGTCTCTAAGGGTCGCCAAACTAAGACTTAATCCAAGGAGCCAAAGCGAGTTAAGACTTGCCACAGGCGGGACTAAAGAAAAGATGCATGAGGCCTTGGTGGACGTGGGCGTTTGGCAAGCCAACCTAGACCCGACCAAGGAGAATGATCAAGGCCAGAGACAGGTCGGCCACACATTATAAAGAAGACCCATGGGATTACTTAGAACAATATGATCACTAACTGTGAAAGAGCTACGTTGTAATTGCTATAGAGACAGCGGGCGGTGGGCTTGGGCGGAGTCCCCAGCCACAACACCCGCAACCTGGAGTGACGCTACAGCGGGGAACCAGATGGTCCCGCTATCCAGGTTTATTTTTTTTGTTTCCTGTTTAATTGTTTCTAATGGGGTGTTACTTTCAAGGGGGGGTGATGGAGAAGCGGGGATAAAGGGCTAAATGATGCTCCTATTTGTATGGTGGAGGGTGTGAAAGTGGAGGGGAGATGAGACAAGGGGAACAGAGGGCAGGGATACATTAGGGAATGCAACAAGCGGGAGGTGGGAGTAGACCAAAGAGATGATATTGATTGCCTTCTGGAATGTGAAGGGCCAAACTCTCGTCTTAAACGTCAAAAGATTTGGAAATACCTGTTAGACCATCAATTCAACGTAGTGGCTCTCCAGGAGACACATCTAAAGAGACCAGATGAGTTGAGGCTAATACACAAATGCTACTCCCTTATGTACAGATACTCCGCTAATACAAAACATAACAGTGTGACGTTAATGTTCAACAACAATATTCATTTCCAGCCAGAAGAGATAAAGACAGATAGGGAGGAACGGGAGGTCATAGTGAAGGGGTAGCTTATGGGGAGGTCGGTCACCTTTATCTCGCCCTACTCGGTCACCTTTATCTCGCCCTATGTCCCTAACACGGGCCAAGAAGCTTTTGTGAGCTTGCTTTTCGACATGGTAGGGGGTTTTGCCGAAGGTCAGATAGTTCTAATGGGGGATTTTAACCTTACTTGGCACCCTACTGAAGATAGTACTCACCCCCACGATCTACGGGCGGAAGTTTTCCTAAACCATTAAAACATACATTTCACGCCCTGGGCCTTCTGGATGCTTGGAGGTCCATCAACCCAGCCACATAAGATTATAAATATTCCTCGCATGTCCCTCAGACATATTCCAGGCTGGACTATGTCTTTGTGTCCCAGGGACTTATTCGGGATGCCAAGATTCTTCCCATTTCGCTGTCAAACCTCAGCCCTATCACAGTGTGCCTTCAATGGGGCAAAGTGCAGGGTCCACTGAGATGGTATTTTCCCGTTTCTTTGACTCGGGACAGAACGTCACGGGATGAACGACCTGAATGCCACTCTAACTCCTAATAATTGGGACACATTCAAAGGGGTACTGCAGGGTAAATGCATTGCACTGGTATCTGCATTGAATAAGCAGAGAACAACGGAAAGGGTGGAATTGGAGGCCACACAGAACGTAAATATAGAAAGAACCCCACGCGAGAAGTGATGCACCAACTGAGTGCACTAAAAGGGAATCTCAGCGCAATATATACTAATAGAGCTGAATTCACTCTTGAGACTGCGCCGTAACACATACGCACAGTGAAACAAAGTGGGCACCCACTTGGCACAACAACTTCGGGAAAAAAGGGAACAGAAGTAAGGCCGATGGGGAGACAGAATACAACAATATAAGGAAGGCTAATATCTTTAGGGACTTCTACCAAGATCTTTAAAGGGCACCCCCCCAACACCATGGTTCAGAAGAACTACCTAGCCTCACTTGTGCTTCCCTAGATCTCTGTCACTCGGACAGAGCAGCTAGATGCACCAGTTTCCGAGGAGGAGGTGAGACAAGTAATTATGACAATAAAGCCTCACAAATCCCCAGGGCCTGATGGACTGCCAACGCATTTTTACAAGACCTATGCGCCGGAACTGATACTTCACCTGACGGCACTATTCAATGAAATAGTGCAGGACAAAAGGTGTCATTATCCATGGCAGAGGCCCTGATTAAGGTAATACCAAAGCCTGGGAAGAATCCGCAACAATGCACCTCCTATAGACTGATCGCACTCTTAAACTTGGACGCCAAACTCCCTCTTAGAGAATCTAATGTCAGATATTATCCACCCGGACCAATCGGATTTATAAAAGGGAGACAAACACATGACAACATACGCATGATGCTACAACTTATAGAAAAGGTGACTAAGTTCAAAATCCCAGCGGTCGTCGTAGGTCTGGACGCCGAGAAGGCCTTTGATAGAGTGGACTGGTACTTTCTGTTCCACACCCTGAAAAGTTTTTGCTTTGGGGACAAGTTTATTAATATTATCAGAAGTAACTATGCATGTCCACGACCTAGAGTCCAGGTCAATGGAGTAAGCTTGATCCCCTTTGAGCTAGGCCGAGGCACCCGACAGGGGTGTCCTCTGTACCCCTGGCTATATGCCCTGAGCATAGAATCACTGGCGGCTCAACTCCGGGCAACCCCAGAGATCCAGTGAATTAGATTTGGGGGGGAAGAACATAAGGTATTGTTATTCGCGGACGGTGTACTGTTGACTCTCACATCCCCCAGAACCTCCCTATGAGCTCTCCAAGAGGAGTTGAGGAAATTTGAAGTGGCTGTTGGCTTTCGATTTAATTTGTCTAAGTCATCTGTGTTAAACTTAACGCTATCGGACAGCAAGAGGGTACTGGTGCAGGGAGAGACCCCGTTCTCATGGGCAAAACATAAACTAGCGTATTTAGGGATTCAGATCACGCCCCACATGGAAGGTCTATGCCTTCCCGCCCTTACTCACCCAGATTCAGCAGGATCTTAAACGTTGGAAACCACTGTTTATATCCTGGCTGGGCCAAATACACACAGTCAAAATGACCATCCTCCATAAACTGCTATTCCTATTTCAAGTGCTCTTGATTGATCTGGACAAAGACGTTTTGCCTGGGGTCCACTCCATGATCATACATTATATCTGGCAAAATGGTAGAGCACGATTACCCTTGCATGTAATGAGGAGGTCGAGGTCTGAGGGAGGAGCGGCGCTCCTGGACTTCGGGCTATACTATAAGGCGGCCCAACTATCAGTAGTTGCGAGATAGTCCATGAGGGAGTCAGACAAACACTGGCTGCACATGGATTGCGCTACAGTGGGCAGGACAATTTGGGATGTCCTAGAGAAACCAAATAAGGACAGACCCCTGAACGCGTATCTTAGTACTCCCACCCGGACTACTCTCAGGGTTTGGGATGGGGTTACTCAGGGCCGGGGGTGGACCTCCTTTCCATCGCCATACACCCCAATTCATTTTAATCTGGAATTTCCCCCAGCTTTGAGGGCAGGCCCGTATGACGCCTGGAGGGAGGGGGATGCCTCGTCCTTTCAGACTCATTTCACAATCACGATATTCTCGCATTCATAAATTGCCAGCGAGATACACGGATCGCACCCACCGAACACTTCCACTATCTTCAACTTAAGCACTGGGCACTCCACCCGCCAGTCAGGGGGGCTGCAACATGGGAATTGACACCAATAGAATCCTTGGTTAGGAGGGTGGGCTTCATGAAAGGGGTAATCTCATATCTGTATGGTCTTCTGATCTCTACAATAGCCGCACTGAAGACGCAGTACATCCACTTCTGGAAGCGGATGTACTGGGAAGAGGGGTGACAGAGAGGGAGTGGAGACATCTATGGTCCGACATTGCCAAGAATAACCACTCACTGGATCTTAGGGAAGCCCACTAAAAAAACTCTTTTTGATTGCTATCTATTCCCGACCAAACCTAAATTGATCTTTCCCCAAACCTCAGATCTTTGCTGGAGGTGGTGCAGCCTATTGGAGGACTTTCACCACATTTGGTGGGACTGCCCAACCATCAAGCCATTTTGGGAGGAGATGCTGGCCCAAATGAAAGAGATACTGGGGTACCCTCTTCCGAACTCAATAGATGCAACTCTCCAAGGCCTTAGAGATGCCTCTCTAAAACACCAAACCAGGGCGGACAAGGCAATTATGTGGGCATGTATAGGGGCAGCTAAGAAGTCCATTGCGGCCTCCCGGAAGAGGGAAGAGGGCCCAGTGCTGGCACAAGGCCACTTTGGGGGATACTTACTATGGAACGGATGTCAGACATCTTTAAGGATGACTAAAAGAATTTCGAGTACAGATGGGGCCCCCTGGTATCTTATCTCACAAAGGGCCTCCCGCTGGCGGTTTGCTCACCCACACTGAGGGGACTGCACCTATTTCAGTTTTAGGAAGCGTGGAGGGGAGATCCCAGACCACATTCACCAATGGGAGGAGGGGGGCAACCCAGAGGTCACGAGAGAAGAGTCCATTCCACCCTCCGGGATATGGCAAGGATCAAGGATAAGACAGATACAACTTCTCCACCACAGGGGAGTTCTAACTGTTGTGGAAATATTATAATGATACGAAATTGGCTTGCGACAAGCGGTATAATACTGTAACTCCTGCATTTTAAGATACTGTATACGCATTAGCAGGGGGAGGCTGGAGGATAATTTTTTAGACTGTTTGCCTTGTTGTATGAGGATGGAAACATTTCAATAAACAGAAAATTGACACAAAAAAATAAGTTTGGGGAAAACAAATGAACATAAATTTTAGGCATAGTAACAAATATTGATGTAACATGATGTACTTTGAACAAAAGAAAGCATTGTATAATCTGCTCTTTGTTTCATAAAAAAAATATTTTTTGTTATTGTTTGTCCTGAAGAAGGTGATGAATTAATCTTTTGTTCACCGAAACGCCGCGTCAACATTTAAAAAAATCTTTTTATATGGTATGGGTATAACTCGTATTTTTGTGATACACTTGTATCTGCTTTTTAATCAAAACTGTGGAATTTTGATACCAATCGTTATGATCTTTTTTAATACTGGAAAGATGAAAATAATGTACATGATGTATTTCACCCATGCATATGATTTCAACATGTTTATGTGTTTTATTGTGACTTTTATTGATAAAACCCAGTCAACATATTATAAAAACAAGAAAGCATTTTTACACTATTGATGGTTAATAAAAGTGTTTGGTTATATACCTAATTTTTCTGTTTATATGTATACAAAATAGTTTTAAGCATCTTTAATCACTAACGAAAGAGGTTTATGATTTTGTTCATTCGTTTCCCAAAACAAATAATGTTCAGTTATTAGTTGTTTTATATTTTGCCCTACCTAGTAAACACATACATATATATAGATATACATATGATTAGGAAGGAAAAGGGAATTCGTTTTCTGTTAGAGTTTGAAGTACAGCCAAAATCCAGTTGGCACTGGTCTACTGGTCTGTGGTTACACCAAAACCAATGATTTCCTTTAACTTGAGGTAACTTCTGTGCTGGGCAACTAAACTGCACTCCGACAACTCCCCCAGTCCAACAAACTCAGGGGCAACTTTTGAGGGGCAGGACACAGTTTCCCAGGCTGCACCCCAGCAACCAGCATCAGTCAGGCTTCTTGGCACTGGATTCTTGAAGGAGCAGGCTTCTTACTTTTTATAGTCTTGTGGCTGTAACAGGATGTCAGCCAACTGAATCTTGCAGTCACCTCCGACTGGGGTTCGGGGTCGACTTTTCCTCAGGCAGGACACCATAAGCACAGTTCTTTCTTTCCTTATTTCCTTATCCAAGAAGCTGCAGGTGCAGACCAGTCTTTTGTTCGGCCTCTCTTTGTTGGGCTCAGGGAACAGCAGAGCAGTCCTTCTTCAGTTCTCTCTCCATTTCGGATATGAAATGAGATCTGGGCCCATTTCTTGCACTCAGGGATGGGGGGATTACTAGCCAAAGGGCTACCCAGATCTCTTACCGCCTAGTGTCAACTTCCTGCAAAGTGTGACATCTAGCTAGCACAGAATACACTATTCTGCCACTCTCAACATGGCAGAGCCTTTCTCTTGGTGTGTGAAGCTCCCCAGCCCAATCCAGAGATGCTTCCTCCTATCTGTCCAATATGCCAGTTTGTCTGCTAAAACAAAAGAGCAGCCCTTCTGGTGTCCAAGTAGCATTTTCCCTTCAAAGGCAGTTTCCCCCTTTGAAATGAAGCTCACCCTTGGGCTCACACCCTGTTTGGCCATCCTGCCTGGTGGAGGTCATACCTCTTCATTCGGCAGGCACTTTGTGTTTCTCTCTGAGAGTCTTTCATACCTCTCTCCAGAAGTGCAGAAGGCTGTCTTGAGCACAGCAGCTTGTGTGCAATCATAAATAGTGACTATAAATGTTGGGCAACAAAGGGGCAACTTTCTAAATTTGCTGTTTGTGCAGAAGTCACATTAAATGCGACTTGAGCAACAAGTCGGATTTATTGCAATGTTCTTTTGATACCTTGACATACTCTGCTTAGTAGTCTCATCCAGAAGTTAGCACTGATTAGTTGTTATCGTGTAACTCTGTACTTGCCAATGGAGCTATGAGCCTTTCCACAGTATAAACAACATTGCTGGGTTTTTACTATCAAGACATGCAAAGTTAATAAAACCCATGTCCATCTTTTTATTATAATGCACCTTGCCTTTAGGCTTCAGTAGGCCTGCCTTAGAGGTAACTTTTAAACATTAAGAAGGAAGCTTTGGGCTTTGACATTATTTTGAATGGGAAACTCGAGTTAGCAGTTTAAAAACTGCTCTTGGCTGGGAGTCATGATTTGCTTTGTCACAGTTGAGATGGCACAATAAGGGCTGTAATCCACAATGGACACTTTTTAACTTAAAGACCCTGGTTAGCACTGGTACCATATACTAGAGACTTAGGAGTAAGCTAACATTCCAATTGTGGGTGAGCCAGTTAGACATATAGAGGCATATTTAGAAGCCCCTATGGCCACAGAAATGTCACTTTTAGTGACATAGCATGCCTTAACGCCACTTTGTAAATAAGGCACCCTTTCACACTATACTTAGTGTGAAACGGTTGGGCAATGGGTGTTGTGGTGGGCGTTCCACTGCAAAACCCACTGATTTCGACCATGCCCCCTATTTACAAGGGTGGATTAAATGGGAGGCAGTGACAAAATTAAGACTAGGGAAAATACTTTATTTCGCCTCGTTTTTGCTGTTTCTATGTGTGCTGCATTGTGCAGCATGCATGGAAACAGCAAAACGCCATGAATGATTGTTTCTGTGCAGGTGTCCCTTCCGGCACATAAACAATCAGTACATACCCAATGCAGCAAACACAGACGTTAGAAATCCCCATTCTGGATTGTTTGTGTGCAGGAAGGTGCACCTTCCTGCACATTAACAATCATTCCCTCAAGGCAGGCACCCTTGCACTATGGTGCAAAAGTGCCTGCATTGGCGCTAGGCAGCTTAACTTAGCGCCAACCCAGAGAGAAACGCAGGGGTGCACCATATTTTTGTAAATACTGCGCATCCCTACGTTTCTAAAGTAACGGAGCGCGTCGTTAACTATTTTGGAGCTAACCAGTGCTCCGACACTTTATTGAAAATATGCCCCAAAGCTTTTTAAAGGTCAGAGCGCTGACCCTGAGGTATATTTGGCAGGACTCAGTACACCTTCAGAGAAGAAAAGCTAGCAGTATCAGTCAAAAAACGTGGGCATGATCATGCAAAAAGCAGCATTTCCTTACAATTATGAAAAGAAAATGATTCACTGTTTTGAATAAGTGATTGCATAATTTTCGACTATCTCTGACTGCTGTAAATGTATGGCCGAAAATCAGCATAACATACTTTTTTTATTCCTTTTATTAATTTCTAATGTGGTTTTAGGCTACGCGCAAAAAACAAAGTGGAAAAACAGAAGAAATAAAGCAAGGGCAGGGTGGAGCAGGTTATGCGAAGTTAAATATTATCATGGGAGGAACAGTATGAAGGGGGTGGGAGTAATATTTGCATCAGGGACCTGGAGGAGGGAGCGGAGGGGCCTGATCTGGAGACTTTTATAGATGGTCTCTTCACAGAGATCCTTGGGCCGAGGCAAATGAAGATCAAAATAGACAGGGTGGGGCCAGCAGCATTTGGCGAGAGAAGGCGCACCCGGGATATTCTAATCAAGCTCCACTCGTTTAAGGTCAAAGAAGTCATTTTACAGGAGTCCAGAAAGAAAGAAATAATCTCCTTCCAGGGTTTCAAATGTTCACTATTCCAGGATCTGGCTCAGGCCCCCCTACAACGAGGGCAAACCTTCAGGATACTCACAGAAAAACTGAGAGCTGAACAGGTGAGGTATCGTTGGACAAATCCATTTGGGCTGGCCTTTGAATTCCATAATAAGCAGCGTCACGTCACAGAGCTCAAGGACGACCTGGAGATTTTGGGTCTGCCAGTTCCTGAGTAAGAGGTTTTACTCATGCCTGCAAGAGTGGGAGACTCTGCACGCACAAAATGGGGACCGGTCTCTAAGGGTCGCCAAACTAAGACTTAATCCAAGGAGCAAAAGCGAGTTAAGACTTGCCACAGGCGGGACTAAAGAAAAGATGCATGAGGCCTTGGTGTACGTGTGCGTTCGGCAAGCCAACCTAGACCCGACCAAGGAGAATGATCAAGGCCAGAGACAGGTCGGCCACACATTATAAAGAAGACCCATGGGATTACTTAGAACAATACGATCACTAACTGTGAAAGAGCTACGTTGTAATTGCTATAGAGACAGCGGGCGGTGGGCTTGGGCGGAGTCCCCAGCCACAACACCCGCAACCTGGAGTGACGCTACAGCGGGGAACTAGATGGTCCCGCTAGCCAGGTTTACTTTTTTTGTTTCCTGTTTAATTGTTTCTAATGGGGTGTTACTTTCATGGGGGGGTGATGGAGAAGCGGGGATAAAGGGCTGAATGATGCTCCTTTTTGTATGGTGGAGGGTGTAAAAGTGGAGGGGAGATGAGACAAGGGGAACAGAGGGCAGGGATACATCAGGGAATGCAACAAGCAGGAGGTGGGAGTAGACCAAAGAGATGATATTGATTGCCTTCTGGAATGTGAAGGGCCAAAACTCTCGTCTTAAACCTCAAAAGATTTGGAAATACCTGTTAGACCATCAATTCAACGTAGTGGCTCTCCAGGAGACACATCTAAAGAGACCAGATGAGTTGAGGATAAGGCACAAATGCTACTCCCTTATGTACAGATACTCCGCTAATACAAAACATAACAGTGTGACGTTAATGTTCAACAACAATATTCAATTCCAGCCAGAAGAGATAAAGACAGATAGGGAGGGACGGGAGGTCATAGTGAAGGGGTAGCTTAGGGGGAGGTCGGTCACCTTTATCTCGCCCTACTCTGTCACCTTTATCTCACCCTATGTCCCTAACACGGGCCAAGAAGCTTTTGTGAGCTTGCTTTTGGACATGGTAGGGGGTATTGCCGAAGGTCAGATAGTTCTAATGGGGGATTTTAACCTTACTTGGCACCCTACTGAAGATAGTACTCACCCCCATGATCCACGGGAGGAAGTTTTCCTAAACCATTAAAACACACATTTCACGCCCTGGGCCTTCTGGTTGCTTGGAGGTCCCTCAACCCAGCCACAAAAGATTATAAATATTTCTCGCATGTCCATCAGACATATTCCAGGCTGGACTATGTCTTTGTGTCCCAGGGACTTATTCGGGATGACAAGATTCTTCCCATTTCGCTGTCAGACCTCAGCCCTATCACAGTGTGCCTTCAATGGGGGGAAAGCGCAGGGCCCACCGAGATGGCATTTTCCCGTTTCTTTGACTCGGGACAGAACGTCACAGGATGAATTGAGGGTAGCGATCAAGGAGTTCTTTCAGATGAACGACCTGAATGCCACTCTAACTCTGAATAATTGGGACACATTCAAAGGGGTACTGCAGGGTAAATGCATTGCACTGGTATCTGCATTGAATAAGCAGAGAACAACGGAAAGGGTGGAATTGGAGGCCACGCAGAACGTAAATATAAAAAGAACCACACGCGAGAAGTGATGCACCAACTGAGTGCACTAAAAGGGAAACTCAGCGCAATATATACTAAAAGAGCTGAATTCACACTCTTGAGAAAGCGCCGTAACACATACGCACAGTGAAAGAAAGTGGGCACCCACTTGGCATAACAACTTTGGGAAAAAAGGGAACAGAAGTAAGGCTGATGGGGAGACAGAACACAACGATATAAGGAAGGCTAATATCTTTAGGGACTTCTACCAAGATCTTTATAGGGCACCCCCCTGACACCATGGCTCAGAAGAACTACCTAGCCTCACTTGTGCTTCCCCAGATCTCTGCCACTTGGACAGAGCAGCTAGATGCACCAGTTTCCGAGGAGGAGGTGAGACAAGTAATTATGATATTAAAGCCTCACAAATCACCAGCGCCAGATGGACTGCCAACGCATATTTACAAGACCTATGCGCCGGAACTGATACCTCAGCTGACGGCACTATTCAATGAAATAGTGCGGGACAAAAGGTGTCATTATCCATGGCAGAGGCCCTGATTACGGTAATACCAAAGCCTGGGAAGAATCCGCAACAATGCACCTCCTATAGACTGATCGCACTCTTAAACTTGGACGCCAAACTCCTGCTTAGAGAATCTAATGCCAGATATTATCCACCCGGACCAATCCGGATTTATAAAAGGGAGACAAACACATGACAACATACGCAGGACGCTACATCTTATAGAAAAGGTGACCAAGTTCAAAATCCCAACGCTCCGTCCGTAATCCCCTTTGGTATCACTTTGTTTGCCTTAAGTTGGCAGGGTATGCCCAGACGTGGGTCCCTTGCTCACTTTGCCACTGGATTCAAGATAGCCTGGCTGATGAGGGTTATGAGCCCGAAACCAGTCCCAGGATGCTTGTTTCCGGTCCAGGGAAGACATGGCTTGGCAGTTCGGGCTGGACTGCTCCCATGAGGCACAGGGTCAGACTGATTTGCATATGGCCATGTCTGAATTGGGGTGGTGGAGTGAGCTAAAGAATGATGATGGATTAAACCCAGATCAGTTGACTGGGGGTGAGTGTTTGATTTGCTCAAACGCTCCGTCCGTCATCCCCTTTGGTATCGCCAAGTTAAAAATCCCAGCGGCCGTGATAGGTCTGGACGCCGAGAAGGCCTTTGATAGAGTGGACTGGTACTTTCTGTTCCACACCCTGAAAAGTTTTTGCTTTGGGGACAAGTTTATTAATATTATCAGAACTAATTATGCATGCCCACGATCTAGAGTCCAGGTAAATGGAGTGAGCTTGATTCCCTTTGTGCTAGGCCGAGGCACCCGACAGGGGTGTCCTCTGTACCCCTGGCTATATGCCCTGAGCATCGAACCGCTGGCGGCTCAACTCCGGGAAACCCCAGACATCCAGTGAATTAGATTTGGGGGGGGAGAACATAAGGTATTGTTATTCACGGACGGTGTACTGTTAACTGTCACATCCCCCAGAATCTCCCTATGAGCTCTCCAAGAGGAGTTGAGGAAATTTGAAGTGGCTGATAGCTTTCGATTTAATTTGTCTAAGTCATCTGTGTTAAACTTAACGCTATCGGATAGCGAGAGGGTACTGGTGCAGGGAAAGACCCGTTTCACATGGGCAAAACATAAACTAGCGTATTTAGGGATTCAGATGACGTCCCGCATGGAAGGTCTATGCCTTCCCGCCCTTACTCACCCAGATTCAGCAGGATCTTAAACGTTGGAAACCACTGTTTATATCCTGGCTGGGGCAAATACACACAGTCAAAATGACCATCCTCCATAAACTGCTATTCCTATTTCAAGTGCTCTTGATTGATCTGGGCAAAGACGTTTTGCCTGGGGTCCACTCCATGATCATACATTATATCTGGCAAAATGGTAGAGCACGATTACCCTTGCATGTAATGAGGAGGTTGAGGTCTGAGGGAGGAGCGGCGCTCCTGGACTTCGGGCTATACTATAAGGTGGCCCAACTGATGTTAGTGGTGGAATAGTCCATGAGGGAGTCAGACAAACACTGGCTCCACATGGATCCCGCTACAGTGGGCAGGACAATTTGGGATGTCCTAGAGAAACCAAAGAAGGACAGACCCCTGAACGCGTATCTTAGTACTCCCACCCAGACTACTCTCAAGGTATGGGATGGGGTTATTCTGGGCCGGGGGTGGACCTCCTTTCCATCTCCGTACACCCCAATTCATTTTAATCTGGAATTTCCCCCAGCTTTGAGGGCAGGCCCGTATGACGCCTGGAGGGAGGGGGATGCCTCGTCCTTTCAGACTCATTTCACAATCACGATATTCTCACATTCATAAATTGCCAGCGAGATTTTCGGATCGAACCCACCGAACACTTCCACTATCTTCAACTTAAGCACTGGGCAATCCACCCGCCAGTCAGGGGGGCTGCAACACAGGAGTTGACACCAATAGAATCCTTGGTTAGGAGGGTGGGCTTCATGAAAGGGGTAATCTCATATCTGTATGGTCTTCTGATCTCTACAATAGCCGCACTGAAGCCGCAGTACATCCACTTCTGGGAGCAGATCCTGGGTAGAGGGGTGACAGAGAGGGAGTGGAGACATCTATGGTCCGACATTGCCAAGAATAACCACTCACTGGATCTTAGGGAAGCCCACAAAAAAAACTCTTTTTGATTGCTATCTATTCCCGACCAAACTTAAATTGATCTTTCCCCAAACCTCAGATCTCTGCTGGAGGTGGTGCAGCCTATTGGAGGACTTTCGCCACATTTGGTGGGACTACCCAACCATCAAGCCATTTTGGGAGGCGATACTGTCCCAAATGAAAGAGATAGTGGGGTACCCTCTTCCGAACTCAATAGATGCAACTCTCCAAGGCCTTAGAGATGCCTCTCTAAAACACCAAACCAGGGCGGACAAGGCAATTATGTAGGCATGTATAGGGGCAGCTAAGAAGTCCATTGTGGCCTCCCGGAAGAGGAAAGAGGGCCCAGTGCTGGCACAAGGGCACATGCGCCTGTTGGGGATACTTACTATGGGACGGATGTCAGACATCTTTAGGGATGACTATAAGAATTTCGAGTGCAGATAGGGCACCCTGGTTTGTTATCACACAAAGGGCCTCCCGCTGGCGGTTTGCTCACCCACACTGAGGGGACTTCTCCTATTTCAGTTTTAGGAAGCTTGGAGGGGAGATCCCAGCCCACATTCACCAATGGGAGGAGGGGGGCAACCCAGAGGTCACGAGAGAAGAGTCCATTCCACACTCCGGGATATGGCAAGCATCAAGGATAAGACAGATACAACTTTTCCACCACAGGGGAGTTCTAACTGTTGTGAAAATATTATAATGATCCGAAATTGGCTTGCGACAAGTGGTATAATACTGTAACTCCTGCATTTTAAGATAATGTGTACGCATTAGCAGGGGGAGGCTGGAGGAGGCTGGAGGAGAATTTTTTAGACTGTTTGCCTTGTTGTATGAGGATGGAAACATTTCAATAAACAGAAGTTTGACACAAACGTTTGGGGAAAACAAATGAACATACATTTTAGGCATAGTAACAAATATTGATGTAACATCATGTACTTTGAACAAAAGTAACCATTGTATAATCTGCTCTCTTTGTTTCATAAAAAAACTATTTTTTGTGATTGTTAGTCCTGAAGAAGGTGATGAATTAATCTTTTGTTCACCGAAACGCCGCGTCAACATTTAAAAAAATCTTTTTATATGGTATGGGTATAACTTGTATTTTTGTGATACATTTGTATCTGCTTTTTAATCAAAACTGTGGAATTTTGATACCAATCGTTATGATCTTTTTTAATACTGAAAAGATGAAAATAATGTACATGATATATTTCACCCATGCATATGATTTCAACATGTTTATGTGTTTTATTGTGACTTTTTTTGATAAAACCCAGTCAACATATTATAAAAACAAGAAAGCATTTTTACACTATTGATGGTTAATAAAAGTGTTTGGTTATATACCTAATTTTTCTGTTTATATGTATACAAAATAGTTTTAAGCATCTTTAATCACTAACGAAAGAGGTTTATGATTATGTTCATTTGTTTCCCAAAACAAATAATGTTCAGTTATTAGTTGTTTTATCTTTTACCCTACCTAGTAAACACATACATATATATAGATATACATATGATTAGGAAGAAAAACGGAATTTGTTTTGTGTTAGAGTTTGAAGTACAGCCAAAATCCAGTTGGCACTGGTCTACTGGTCTGTGGTTACACCAAAACCAATGATTTCCTTTAACTTGAGGTGACTTCTGTGCTGGGTAACTAAACTGCACTCCGACAACTCCCCCAGTCCAATAAACTCAGGGGCAACTTTTGAGGGGCAGGACACAGTTTCCCAGGCTGCACCCCAGCAACCAGCATCAGTCAGGTTTCTTGGCACTGGATTCTTGAAGGAGCAGGCTTCTTAGTTTTTATGGTCTTGTGGCTGTAACAGGATGTCAGCCAACTGAATCTTGCAGTCATCTCCGACTGGGGTTCGGGGTCGACTTTTCTTCAGGCAGGACACCATAAGCACAGTTCTTTCTTTCCTTATTTCCTTATCCAAGAAGCTGCAGGTGCAGACCAGTCTTTTATTCGGCCTCTCTTTGTTGGGCTCAGGGAACAGCAGGGCAGTCCTTCTTCAGTTCTCTCTCTATTTCAGATATGATATGAGGTCTGGGCCCATTTCTTGCACTCAGGGATGGGGGAATTACTAGCCAAAGGGCTACCTAGATCTCTTACCGCCTAGTGTTAACTTCCTGCGAAGTGTGGCATCTATCTAGCACAGAATACACTATTCTTCCACTCTCAACATGGCAGAGCCTTTCTCTTGTTGTGTGAAGCTCCCAGCCCAATCCAGAGATGCTTCCTCCTATCTGTCCAATATTCCAGTTTGTCTGCTAAAACAAAAGAGCAGCCCTTCTCGTGTCCAAGTAGCATTTTCCCTTCAAAGGCAGTTTCCCCCTTTGAAATGAAGCTCACCCTTGGGCTCACACCCTGTTTGGCCATCCTGCCTGGTGGAGGTCATACCTCTTCATTCGGCAGGCACTTTGTGTTTCTCTCTGAGAGTCTTTCATACCTCTCTCCAGTAGTGCAGAAGGCTGTCTTGAGCACAGCAGCTTGTGTGCAATCATAAATAGTGACTATAAATGTTGGGCAACAAAGGGGCAACTTTCTAAATTTGCTGTTTGTGCAGAAGTCACATTAAATGCGACTTGAGCAACAAGTCGGATTTATTGCAATGTTTTTTTGATACCTTGACGTACTCTGCTTAGTAGTCTCATCCAGAAGTTAGCACTGATTAGTTGTTATCGTGTAACTCTGTACTTGCCAATGGAGCTATGAGCCTTTCCACAGTATAAACAACATTGCTGGGTTTTTACTATCAAGACATGCAAAGTTAATAAAACCCAAGTCCATCTTTTTATTATAATGCACCTTGCCTTTAGGCTTCAGTAGGCCTGCCTTAGAGGTGACTTTTAAACATTAAGAAGGAAGCTTTGGGCTTTGCCATTACTTTGAATGGGAAACTCGAGTTAGCAGTTTGAAAACTGCCCTCGGCTGGGAGTCATGATTTGCGTTGTCACAGTTGAGATGGCACAATAAGGGCTGTAGTCCACAATGGACACTTTTTAACTTAAAGGCCCTGGTTAGCACTGGTACCATATACTAGAGACTTAGGAGTAAGCTAACATTCCAATCGTGGGTGAGCCAGTTAGACATATAGAGGCATATTTAGAAGCCCCTATGGCCACAGAAATGTCACTTTTAGTGACATAGCATGCCTTAACGCCGCTTTGTAAATAAGGCACCCTTTCACACTATACTTAGTGTGAAACGGTTGGGCAATGGGTGTTGTGGTGGGCGTTCCACTGCAAAACCCACTGATTTCGACCATGCCCCCTATTTACAAGGGTGGATTAAATGGGAGGCAGTGACAAAATTAAGACTAGGGAAAATACTTTATTTCGCCTCGTTTTTGCTGTTTCTATGTGTGCTGCATAGTGCAGCACGCATAGAAACAGCAAAACGCCATGAATGATTGTTTCTGTGCAGGTGTCCCTTTCGGCACATAAACAATCATTACATACCCAATGCAGCAAACACAGACGTTAGAAATCCCCATTCTGGATTGTTTGTGTGCAGGAAGGTGCACCTTCCTGCACATAAACAATCATTCCCTCAAGGCAGGCACCCTTGCACTATGGTGCAAAAGTGCCTGCATTGGCGCTGGGCAGCTTAACTTAGCACCAACACAGAGAGAAACGCAGGGGTGCACCATATTTTTGTAAATACTGCGCATCCCTACGTTTCTAAAGTAACGGAGCGCGTTGTTAACTATTTTGGAGCTAACCAGTGCTCCGACACTTTATTGAAAATATGCCCCAAAGCTTTTTAAAGGTCAGAGCGCTGACCCTGAGGTATATTTGGCAGGACTCAGTACACCTTCAGAGAAGAAAAGCTAGTAGCATCAGCCAAAAAACTTGGGCATGATCATGCAAAAAGCAGCATTTCCTTACAATTATGAAAAGAAAATTATTCACTGTTTTGAATAAGTGATTGCATAATTTTCGACTATCTCTGACTGCTGTAAATGTATGGCCGAAAATCAGCATAACATACTTTTTTTATTCCTTTTATTAATTTCTAATGTGGTTTTAGGCTACGCGCATAACACAAAGTGGAAAAACAGAAGAAATAAAGCAAGGGCAGGGTGGAGCAGGTTATGCGAAGTTAAAAATGTTATCATGGGAGGAACAGTATGAATGGGTGGGAGTATAATAAATGTATAAATGTTCTGACAGAAAGCAGGAGGGGGAGAAAAAGACATGTCGATGCAGAAAATCACAACATTATTTAGAAATAGGGCGATGATGTAAGGAACTTGACATATAAATATTCCCCTCAAATACTCAGAACCGAAGAAGGAGAGTGGAAGAGTAACTGAACACCAAGGGCTACAGTTAATTCATACAACTTATGCCAAACTCTCAAACCAAGCCAGAATCAGACCTCGAGGCAGGCCACACACGTAAAACGTTTCATATGAAATCATTGTGGGATGCTAGTACTGCTGAAAAGGAGTTGTGCCATCTGGCTTCAATATCAATCTCTGTTAAAGAAATTGCAAATTATAGAGACATTTTCATTCACATCTGGTAGGGCATTGGGCCAGATGAACTTTTCTGAAACTGAATGTTTAGTACAATCAATGGTATCCTTTTACTTTTCAAAATAACCACATCTATGCTGACCTTATTACAGGGACAAGGACCTTGGACACATATGAATTTCTTCTAAGTCCTCTTGTTGCTTGAATCATGATTGGAAAATGCTGATACCACCACGTCCCCCCTCCCAACCTCTGACTAACACACACATAACCTGCAAAAGGGAAATGTGGAAAACTGCAGATGTAGAAAAAAATACTATTATGTAGAAAAGATTGTATAGCAAGCGCTGTCCCCTGCGGACAGCCCTTGAATATACCAAGCAGGATTAGGTTCTCAATATGAAAACCTCTGACCACAGAATGCAGTCAATTCACAAAAGAATGAATGTGTTTGAGAAGTAGTACTAGAGGGATACTCATTTACATACCCTTAAATGCCTTTGTGAGTTTGACTCGAAACATCGAACTCTCTATTGATAAAACAGAAAGCAATCCTTTTTGTTTGTACTAATTGCATAGGAGTATTCTCTGAATATCCCCATTTTACATCTTTTGAGGCCAATTCACAAAGGCATGTAAGAGTATATGAAAAAGTACTACCTTTGTTGTTTTGGCTTTTGAGATTTGCAGTCTTTATTACCCACTGGAAAATCAGGACTAGGAGTCCCAGAATGCAAAGACAAATCCTAAACTGGTAGAGCTACTCATGTATGGACCTAGGAAACAATATACTAGTGAATATTTTTGTATGCACAAAATTGTAAGCAGGTGCAAATACATTTGCTAACTTTTTAAAAAACAATTCTTCTGTTGTAATTAGACTACATAATAGTCCCACGCCTCAAGTTAATATTGATTGGTGTATAACTAGTTCTTATTAATGTATCGTGCCCTTTTCATCACCTTTGTTAATGGTTTAACCCGAATTACCTCAACCCCATCCCTCATCATTCTCCAATGGTACAATCCACTGTACTGACAGAATCTTTGTGAGGAGAGAGCCTGTGAGGAGACCTTGGAGGATCATATTCTGTACTGCATAATAAAGCCTACACAACTCTACTTGGTGAAGCACTTCTTTCTAACATCTTCACCAAGAAAATGTTTTCCATGTGCAGAAAACCTTTTTTCTGGAACACTGCCAATGTCAGGGATGTTTGCATCGCCTTCCCTCATTGGATAGGGATTTCCTGCTGCTGTAGACACGAGTAATCCTGATCGTTTGAAGCGCGGGGAATGGTTGCAATCTAAGAATACTCACAAGCATGTACAAATGGGGGAGTTTACAGACTTATAGGCAATCTTCCCATAACACTCAGTGACAGCCCACTGACACCCCATGTCAGAGATTTGCACACACAAATATATTTTACATGCGTGAACCTCACATTTACTACATTATAAAAATAGCTTTTTCCACGTCTAAGCAAGGGTACTTGCATGTGTACGTTTTACGTACCTATACAAAAAACTTTGAGAATCAGGCTCTGCGCATCTTAGGATGGCTACGGAAAACCACGCCTCAGAGTAGCCACAGGTGACCCGCTGACCCTCCCTCAGGAATGGCGACTCGTACCTGGCTGGCGTTTTCTGCATTCTCAGTGTTTTAGCGATGCGGGTGATTTCCAGGTGATTCATGCTGGGCTATTTGCCGAGGACGGCGGCAGGACGTGACACTCTTTGAGACTCTCTGACCCCGAAGCAGGCTGTGAAGAATGCCGAGAGTGCCGAGGATTCAGGGACTGGGGTTACCGGACATCGAACGCCACTGTCGGAGGAAGTAAATGGAGGCGCCCGCTCGACTCTGAGCGATTCTGAGCTGGTGCTTCCTGACGCTGCGGCGGTCTGGTCTTCTGGAGGCAGCCGGTGTGGTATCGACAGCTGGTCAGGCGGCCCATTAGAGAGGGAGACGGGAAAAAATGGGACGAGGAGTCTCTGGGAAGAGGAGAAAATAAATCCAGGTACGGAGGACCGGGGGGAGACACCCGGGGAGATATCTGGGACTAATTGAAATGAGAGAGCCTGAGGGGGACGGAAACAGGACATGGGAGATAACAAAAAAAAAGACACGAAGAGGCACAAGTAATAGAATTAATAACATTTAAGGGAAAAATAAAGGGAAGAGGAAACTAAACCAAAGAAAGAAGAGACACTGACATACTGAGATTGAAGAGGGGGATAAAAATGGGTAAATCTCTGAAGAATGTTAATGCTTCCACTAAACCAGATTCTGTGGCCCGCCTCAAGGCAAAAACACACCTAGCACAGGCAAATGAATCCGCACGTAGGGCCAATCAGGAAAAGAACTCTAATTCCAACTCTAATTTCCCCGGGCTCGATAGTACTTTTGAAAGCTCGGAGGAGGAGCCGCCCCCCACCGCCTCTACGCAACATGAGGGACCAGTGATTATTACATTGGAGTTGATAGAAGTTGCAGTTGTGCCTATCAAGTCTCAACAAGGTAACTCCGTATTAGATGGCCCAAAGGAAAATTCAAAAGAGGTGAAGGAATTTCCATTTTTTTTTTTAAAAGCCACTCCACAATCTTCTTCCTTAAGCCCAAGCCCAAGCTCAGCTTCGGAGACATCTAAGGGCCTATTATCAGGGTCAGGGCCGGAGCCGCTCTCTTCAGACCTGATTCCCAAAGAGCGGGAAGCACCTCAACATAATTTTGTATCCGATAATTCAGAAGGATCGATGATACACCAAGGTCAAACACAAGCCCAAGCACAAGACTTAGTGGTGCCTCCAACATCTTCAACTCCCTCAAGCTTAGCAGATATGGCTCCATCCACGCTAATTCCAGCCCAGGCACAAGGACCAATGGACGAGGATAGGAGGACAGCGTTTGATGCTTCATTAAACTTGATGTCTCCCCAAATGAAACTTCAGGCACAACCTCAACTCCAACCAGGATCCCAAGGGGAAATAATAACCTGAAGCTGCATCCGCTCAGGCAGGTCCCAAGGCTGGAAGTATGAGTATTGGTGCCACCGATATGCAAAGTAATGTTAGACAAAATACCAAGACTTTGGATGTCTATCAGTTAGATCTAAGAGACATGTTAAATGTAATACCGGAAGAGGTCCACGAAATGAAAGAAAACCAACAACAAGAAATCGCCTCTCTGCATCAACGGCTGGGGAAAATCGAAGAAGTGATGACATGCTTTCCCATCAAACTCCAGGAGGCAGAAGCCAGAATTTCAGTGTTGGAGGACCATATGAATTTGGTAATTGGCGAAGTGAAGGAGGCAGCTAAAAACAAAAGCTACCTGGAGAACAAATTTGAGGAGCTTGAAAACCAGTCTCGGAGATCCAACCTCCGGATTGTTGGGGTTCCTGAAGGTATTGAAGGTTCCCAAACCCTCCTTTGGGTCAACTCATTTATTAAAGAGAGAGTTCTTCCTGAGTTCGAGGGTGATCTCACGATTACAATAGCTCACCGTGTCCAAACACAACCTTTTCCCAATTCCACGATACACAGAACAATCCTGTTGAATTTCGCAGACTTCCGTATCAAGGAAAGAATCTTGACAAGAGCGATCCAGCAGAGGCAGTTTTTAGTAAATGAGACTACTAAGTGTCGCATTTTTTCGGATATGACTGCCGCTGCTGCTCGGAGAAGAAAATAATTCGTCAAGATTCTTCATCTGTTTAAAGCCCACGGTGCTCAAGCATCAATTGCTCAACAATCGAAATTGAAAGTTTTAGTTAAAGGGAAGTTTTTCATGTTTTCTGACTTAGAAGAAGCCCAGGCATTGTTAAAAGAGATTTCGTCAGGATCCAGCACGTAAAGCAATGATATATAGATAGAGTAATTATATGGTAACGAAAAGGGCTTCACTTCCTTTAATATAAGATGTGTTTATTCTTTAGCCAACCTTGGATTGCTTTAAAGGTATTGCTGGGGGCTCGGGGTTAGCGGGACCTCCTAGGGTGTGATAACATGACACCCAGGAGGTTAGACGGGAGGGGCGAAATGTGGCTAGCTTGGTCACCAAGGGGTTTTCCACATTTTGCAGGGGGGCTGGCTTTTTCCGGGGTGGGAAGGGTAGGCTTGGGGTAGGATTCACAGCAGAAAAAAGAGTAGGTGCAAAAGGTACAGAAAACACACAAGTTGAAGTTTTGGTATGGAGTGGGCCAGGAGCCTACTCTAATGGAAGAATCAATCATAGAAACCAGTAAATGTAAAATCCTATCAGTCAACGCAAACGGAATGTTAAACAAAAAGAAGTATGGCGCTATTATTAGATGGCTGACATCACTAAATCCCCAAGTTTTGTTTTTTCAGGAGACACATCTGAAATCCAATTCTCCTAATGTATTTATATCCAAGGTGTTTTCAAAAGTGTTTTTTACGTCTGCAGGCCTTGCGGTCCCAAACGTAATGTTAAACAAAAAGAAGTATGGCGCTCTTATTAGATGGCTGACATCACTAAATCCCCAAGTTTTGTTTTTTCAGGAGACACATCTGAAATCCAATTCTCCTAGTGTATTTATATCCAAGGTGTTTTCAAACGTCTTTTTTGCGTCTGCAGGCCTTGCGGTAAGAGGAGTAGCAATTTATTTCTCAAGGAAACTTCCCTGGGAAGCTTTACAAATGCATAGGGATACACACGGTAGATGGATCTGGGTGGTAACAAGGTTACAGGTGAAAATGTTGAATTTGATAAATTATTATGGTCCTGTTTCAGATGATATCGTACCCCTGGTCCAAATTAATGAGTTATTGTTAGGAGCACCTGGGCAGGTAATTTTTGGAAGGGATTTTAATTTTATACAGGACTTAAGGAAGGACACTTCTAACAAAAACAAAAAAACAACTAAAATCAAATACAAAAAAATGAGTGGAAGCCATTAGACAAGAATGCCAACTGGTAGACCCGTGGCGGGAAATCAATCCAGACAAGGAATGTTTTACCTGCTACTCACACCGTTTTCGGACGGCGTCTCAAATTGATTTCTTTCTAACATTTAGATCCCTCAAGGTTCAAGAGGCTGACATTGGATGCAACCCTTTTTTGGATCATGCTTATGTCAGGGTAGAAATGGTGCTCGGGAGAGGAAGTAGGGAGCGGCTCAGGTGGCAGCTGGAGCGTCTCCTTTTGCAGGACGAGGACTGGGTAAAAAGGTTTAGAGAGTGGATCTTGGGATATTTTCAGATCAATGAGAATACCGCAGCACCCTTCTCAGTGTGGGGGGTTTAAGGCGGAAGCCTGTGGGCAGAAAATAGCCTTTACGGCTGCCCAGTCCAACACCCGGAGGACTAAGATAGTTAAATTACAAGCAGAGGTGGAACAGGAATACGCTCTTCAACTTCAGCTTCTCCGGAATCAATATGAGCAGGCAAAAACAGCGTTGAGGGACTTTTTCATTTTAGTAGAGGTCTGTAACTCACAAATATTTCAACAAACGGTGTATGCAGAAAGTCAACTAGTTGGTAAATTCTTGGCAAACTCAACAAGGAAAAAACAAGAATTAGCTATAAGATCTAAAGTGTTAGACCCCCGGACTGGTCGAGAAGTAGTTAATAGTGGCGAGATCCCCCAGATTTTTGTGGACCATTTTCGCCAGCTTTACTCTACTGAATATTTAGTGGAGGAGGAGATGATCCAAGAATACTTAATAAATATGAATGTTCCCAAACTGTCAGATAATCGGGTCAGCGAATTGGGTTCGGATGTGGAAGCCGCAGAGATATCGCCAGCCATTAGAACAACAGCTGGGGCAAAAGCTTGTGGGCAGGATGGCTTCCCTATCGAGTGTTATAAAGTTTTTTTTAAAGAACTAATTACCCTCTTAAAAAAATTATTTAACTTTGTTAAAAAGGGTGGTTTAGTTCCCACAGGTTTTAAAGAAGCGATAATTGTGTCCTTTGTTAAAAAAGATAAAAAACCCTGTAGATGTAAATTCATATAGGCCCATCAATCTTTTGAATTCAGATTATAAGATTCTGTTGAAAGTATGGTCAGAGCGTTTTTTACTTGCCGCCCAAAAGACAATTCACGGAGATCAGACTGGCTTTATAGCAGGTAGATCAATGACGGCCAATACAAGTTCCAAGGGTGAAATTGACTGTGGTGCAACTACCTATCGCACAAGAGGGTTTAGCTTTGCCACATTTGAGAACATACTATGAGGCCGCTTTTTTAGATTTGGTGTCTGGCCTGATGGGATCTAAATGTACCAGAGACAGCTTTTTTATAGATAAGATGATGCAAGAAATTGGTTCACAAACTCAAGTGTTTTTAAAAACTTCCAAACTCCCTAAAAAACACGATACAAGACTTTAAAAGATTACTTTTTTCCACCACCATGGAAAGGCTGGCTGACGACGGCATTGTGAACGGGCGGGCGGTGCCTGCTAGGCACCACCACCATATCCCTGGTCTTATCTGCTCCGCCAGGCAATTGTTACAATTGCCTGTGGCGGAAGCATGGCGGGCAGTCTTTGCATCCGCCACACTTGCGGAACGATTCGACCACCATCCTCATGTGGCGGGGCAAATGGGCATTCAGATGGCAGAGGGACTGCCACCGCACGGCTGGTGGTGGTGGTCCCTCTGCCATTGTAATCAGCCCATATGTGTCAAAGAATGTGAGAGAATCAGATGAATGTCTACAAGTAGAACAATTGACCTTGTCTGCATGAAATATTCGACACCTGTGCAACTTGCTAAATTGTGGACATCAACACTGAACAACATGAACTTGTAGATGCTAGGTCACCAAAACATTGCTGATGCTTCAGTGAACACTGAATTTCCAATTATTGCAAGTGGAATGATTGTCAAAGAGGAGTTGGTGCCTGCAGAGATATATTCACAAGGTAAGTACCATATTGTTCAAGAACTTAACAGGAAATTAGAGGAAGCTGACCTTCGTGTTGTGCCACATGTTGAGTGAACTGTTCGAAATGGTTCCAATCGAGTCATTGTACTGTCAAATGACAGATGTTATTATTGTGCTACTTAGATTTGTTGCAATGTTCTTAAGTCAAGGATTGTCAGAGTTATGGATACGTTATGGAACAGGCAAGAAGAAACACTTATTACCGCTTCTTAGTCTGTACAAGAAACTTGACGCAGAGATGCCCAGTGTTCTTATCAAGGCACATATTCTTACGGGTAATGACACTATGAGCAAAATAGGAACAACGCTTGGAGCTTTAACTGCTGAACCTGTGAAGTCTCTAAAAGGATGTGCTGAGACAGAAGTAGACTGTGACTTTAAAGACATAAAAAACCTTGTGTATTTGACAATCTTCGGTACAGTCAGTTCAAGAGATCAGTTCTGCTAAATTACATTCCACTGGCATCATATTTTGTGCGTGGATACATCAAAAGAGTGTTCTACTTGATTAGAAGTTGTGTAAATGTTTCGGATAATACATATGTACAGAAAGATCCATGTGAATTTGGATGGGAAGGTATTGATGGGGTGCTAAAACCTACAAAATTTCTAAAGCCTCTACCTACAGAACTTTCACGTACATATACTTGCAAAACCTGCACTACAAAAAAAATTCCCTGTTGATATGCTCTTCCCAAATGTTCAACATTCTGCGAATGTACCATGAGAGATTGCTGAAACAAATAAATAAATTGAATTATGAAAATGTGTCTAAAACAGGAGTGGTAAAAAAATAGTTTTTTCCTATTCAGATCATAAACATTGGTGTATACATAAAAGGATATAAGACCATTATTATTTGTTTAATTTTTATATATGTCTCTGGAAAAGGGCAGAAGGTTTGCTCCGAGGAGTTATTTTCTTTCTCTATAACACTACTTGTCCCCCAAAACCTGTGTTTTGACACCAAAATGAAGGATTAGGTCTCATGGTTCCTGAAATATTACATCATCACTGGAACACATCCGCCATTTTTTTTACATATCGTCCAGAAAAATTTGGACGGGATAAGCAATGTCTACCTAAGCTATATGACTTTTTTAATGATCCAAAAACACAAATCAAAAATGAAAATTTCCAGACAACATTTTTTCTATGGCGATATATCAGGAGGCCAGGGTTATATTTGCCAGTCTAACACTCCCTGGTAAGCTACACCCTAGGAGGTGTATCTCAGCATCAGACATTGATAATATTGAGTTCATTTAGAAAAAGTATAAAATTGATTAATACTTTAACAAGCCTTGGCAATAGCCCTTATATCTGGTTGTACAACGGTATAATCGCATGCAATTACTTTGCATGCCTTTTATATGCATTTTTAGCGCACATGTTTTTACAGAGAAAATGTATTTAAAACGCATGCCTATACCACGCATTGTTTCTATATTTTAAAACAATGCGTTGTATTGGCATGAGTTTTGAATGCATATTTCCTGTAAAAATATCTGTGATAAGAAATGCATTGTAAAGGCTTAACGAGGTAAAAACCTTGTTGTCAAGGCTGTTTCCCTTATATCTTGTCTAGGTCATTCTATTGGCTCTGCCAAGACATATGTGCATGCATGTATTGCATTCTTGAAATAGATGTTGTATTGAAGCCCATTCCAAGATGGCCACCAATGTGGCAAATGTGCACGTATGCATTGTGCTGCAAGTGCATGCATGCATCACGATGCGCGCATCACGTGTGTGTACTCATGCATCATAAAGCAGGTAGCCATTTTTAATTTACCAATCTTCTATGGTGGACACCAGGTTATAATAGTTAACTAAAATCTAAAAATAATTACATGCGAAGCAGTAAAATGGATGCAAAACAAAATTTTAAAACAATGTATGACCATGGCAATCACAGTGAAAGTGAGATAGGAGTAGAGATGATAAAGGACAGGGGGAGTAGGGACTGAAGACAGTGCAGAGGAGCTAGCCAGGAAAAGCAGGTACAGAGAATAAGGAAACACATACACTCCAATGGATCTGTTTAATTTTACAATGAGCACTCCATCGGAATGCATGTGTTTCCTTACTCTCAGTACCAGCACTCGGCTGTCCCTCTGGCTAGACTGGTGCTGTGTAGGTGTATTATGTTTTAGTCTTAACTATATATAATTACAATGTGTGTGCCTCTCTCACACCTCCACCATTGCACTGATGGGCATGGTGCCCCAAAACATGTTAAGTTCATCTCTCTGGTCACTCATGCAAGACACTAAGGGGCATATGTATCAAGCTAAATTGTGATCGCAAAGGCTGAAATTCGTAGAATTGCAGCGTTTGCGATCACAATTTGGCTGTGTGCAATGCATGGATAAAAAACACGCGCAAAATAAGGAATCGCAAAATTTGTGATTCCCTATCTTGCGAATGCATTTAAGGAATCGCAAATTATGATTCCTTAAATGCAATGTAGGAAGAACTGAAAAATTAAAATTTGGCATTAAGGATTCACAAATTACCACCAACTTCAAGTTGTGCACCCCTACGCTGTGGACCAGCCCACTCCTCCGAGCGTGCACTGGCCAAAGCCACTCTGGCTTACATGGCCGGACCCGTAGCCTTGGCCAGCGCTGCCAATGAGCTCCTCCTTAATGGGGACTGGATGTCTCCACTAACAAGGAGGGATGCCATCTAAATTGACCCTCTCGTCCCTTTGTAGCCGTCCTCTGCACCCACTGTAAAATTAAAGGGACCGGTGCATTAGTGAAGACTTTTAGGGCAGATGCATCAAATGGTTTTGCCCATTCTGTGTCTATGGAAAAATGTGCTCTTGCATATGGCCCTTAGAGTTTCTCTGTTCCATGTGCGAGCGCAGGAGCACCTACCTGGACTTTGTGGGGACCAATAAGCCTGTCCAAAAGGTTGCTACAGTATTCGACTCTCATCTGTATTGGGTTGTGAACAGGCAAACCATGGCATCCTTTGGAACCTGCAAAGGTTTCCTATAAATCACAGGTCATAGACCATATCTTCGATTACTTTAAACTGCGGCACCCAGGAGTAGGTCACAGTGCCACATCATGTAGTGTCATACCGCAGGTGCCAGTCACCCTCATATTTACATGGCGCCTTCAAAATGAGATAGTACACCCTGCTATTTTGTGATACATAGGTTCTACATCTACAGGAACGAGCATTTGCAAATCCAATACGGTTTCCCTTGGCTAGCTGATACAATGGTAACATTCGTTTTCATTTTTATTGTAAGCATATGCTAAAAAAAGAAAAAAGAAGAAAGGAAAGCATTTGTTGCCTAAACGTAAGGACTGCCTGCCTGTATAAAACATTTGAATGTAAAAGAAAGTTAACCATTGCGTGTAATTTTAATAGAACATATGTGTGTTTCACGAGGCAGTTCCATTTGGAATTGGTATAGATTCCCTTTTCAGTTTTATTGCACATCACAAAAAACATGTCGATCTTAATGGTGGAAAGAAGAGGTAATAATGGCTTTAAAACACTGTAACCAGAGGAGACATATTTTAAACACAGCACAGTAGTCGAGAGTCCACTGGTCTACCGAAGCTTGATAGTGATGACCGACAGACAAGAGTTCAGACGAACATGCCGTGGGGGGGCATAGTGTGATGCTTGTCTCAACTTGGGAGGCAGTAATCCCTGGGGATCTGGAGAGATGGCAGCTTGGGGAGATCGACTAGGAAATCCTCCAAGCTCGCTGCGTCATAACGGCAACATGCTGAAAGGGATGGATTAGCAGAAGATCGGATTTATGAATGAAAGAGTGAGCGAATGGACAGATGGGTTAGTGAGTGAAGGACTTGATATGGATGTCAGTCGTTGAAGGGACCAGTGGGGGAGTTCGCAGATGAAGGCAAAGATATGTTGCTAGTTGGGTGAAGCTATTGATGGAAAGATTAGGAGAGCTGGATGACAGAATGAATGTTTGGAGAGACATATGGATGAGTTAGGATGTAATATAATGGATGGGTAATAGAACTTGATATGGGATGGTTGTGCTATTTAGCATGTGAAAGGACGGGATGGATGGATAAATGAATGGATTTATAGATGAGCAGATGGATGGAGGATTGATAGAGGGACGGACAGATGGGTAAACGAGTGAACTGGCTGATGGTTTGTTCCTTTAAGTGCTTCAAGTCATGTCCTCGTGCACATAAAATAAATAGCTCCGTATGAGTCAAATTCACAATCTCCTCATGTGTTCCATGAATTAGCCCAGACTCTATGTTTGAAATTGAATCCTACCTTGTTCACACATGCTCACTTTACTTATTTTTAACAAAGAAATCATCTTTGACTCTTTATATTCATTAGTAGTATTTCTTTGTTTTGATACACTTGTGATTATACCAGTAATTTGAATGCCCTAATGAGCAGTCAGTTGTTTTATTGAGGCAGGTTTCAATGGAGCAGAAATCCAGCTTCTGTACCCTGAGGGTCATCTGTCTTTATTCTTTTCTGCTCTGGTGCGCCCATGCTGTGGCCATGTTGTAGTGAGGCGAATGGATAAACCCAAATCTCTGTACCAAGATACAAACCCTACAATGATTGCCGCATGGCTGTCGATCCCTGTAATGAAACTCAGCAGAACCAAAGCACATTGATTTATTTTGTTTAATGAAGACATACAACGTTCAACATCCAATCACACTAAGAAGATGGCCAGGGTGCATTGGACCAATACAAGGTCTGATGTGCTTTATTGAGTTCTAGTGGAGCTTTTAGTGACACATTAGCTCTATGAGAAAGCTAAGGGCCTTATTACGAGTCCGGCGGTTGACTCGCAGGGGCGCGGCTGGGATGGTCTTCTGACCACCTTATTACGACCAATGCGGTTGGGCCTCCCTGGGACCACCACAACCCTGGAGGTGGTGCAGCAGTCTTGAAGCGGCAATATGCTGGGCGGGTCCACAGCGGCCCCGCCAAGCATATCACGAGTTTCCACACTTTTGCACTTTTCATGGTGGTGCAACTGCCATGAAAAGTGTGGCGGTGACAAAACAACTTGTGCCTGTGCGCCATGGGGTGCATGCAGGGTAGGGTGACCAACTGGCATGGGTGTAAATTCAGGACAGTGAGTGTAAAAACTCGGGACAAAGGGTCAAAATTCAGGACAAAATTTAGGACAGAAAGTAAAAATTATGAACAAAAATTAGGGACAAAAGATACATTTTACAGACACATTAGAGGAGATCATGCAATAGCATATAAGTAAGTAAATAGACAAAGAACATAAGTACAAGTCAAAATAAGTTTATATTAGGTTGAAACAATCTTGTACTTCACGGTTTTCCAGTATGGGTGCAGCTTTGAGCAACTGTGCAAGAATTTTTGTGGTATTTCACATAATCATAATGTATTTATATGGTTACTGCACTGGGTTGTCCAGTCTGATATTTTGTTTACAGTTCATGGCCCTGGTTCATGCATCGGGTAATATACTAGGGAGAGTCTGGGTTGGGAGCCATCCTTTAAACCCCTTGTGGATCCAGAATGTGGGTCTGTGTGGACTAATCTTGCTTTGCTTAGGGTTTCCCTTCCAAAATCCCACTGGTGTACTATAGCATATGCTGCTTTTTGAGTGCTTCTTTTGTGAGGCTTTGTACTTTAGCTATCTCCAGTAAATTTATTTTCTTATGTGGTCAGCACGGGTAATGAATGAGTAGATGAAAATATTTGTGCAGTGTCACAGGCACCCTTCTAAAGCTCTTGGCGCTTTGGATGTTTGCTTGCATTCACCTGTTTTTACAGCCCGAGGTGCTGCAGCTCAAGGCCCCCAAGATTCTGGCCCCACTGGCACAGTGCCGTCAACTGCTCTGAAATCTTGGTCCAGAGATTTGTCATTGCTCAGGCTGATCCCACCCGGCTATGAAGTATCACAAAAAAGGCAGAAATCATTAAACTATCCCCATGTGTTGCAGACTGGTGTGGAAACAAAAGCAATGTCCCTTGGTTGTGTTTTGCAGCTTCTTAATTGTGGTCCGCAGGTTCCACTGGTTCATTTTTGTCTCTAGTGTGACTTAGGGCTTCAGCTCAAGCATTCACGGGCCTCTCTGAACTCAAGCAATAAACATGAATAGTTTGCAGGGCAGACTGGGGAACCTGAAATCAGCTTTGAGGGTGTCCAAAAACAGCCTCTGCGATATCCGTGATTTCTCTGACTTTGCTTAGCTTAAAAGAGGTGCATCTCTCCTCCTCAAACTATGACGAGGATAGCAGTCACTTCTACTGCCCGGTCACTTCTCCGACCCGGTCCATTACCTGCCTGTCGACTGCTCCTGTCTTGTCACTTCTCATGCCTGGTCACTTCTCCTACCCGGTCACTGACCTGCCCGGTCACTGCTCCTGCCTGGTCACTGCCCCTGCCCGGTCCCTGCTCCTGCCCAGTCACTGCTCCTGCCCGGTCACTGCTCCTGCCCATCGACTGCTTCTGTCCCATCACTGCAGCTGCCCAGTCACTTCTCCTGCCCGTTCACTGCTCCTGCTGGTTACTGCTTCTGCCTGGTCACTGCTCCTGCCCGTCGACTGCTCCTGTCCCATCACTGCTCCTGCCCGTTCACTGCTCCTGCCCGTTCATGCTCCTGCCCAGTCACTTCTTCTACCCGTTCACTGCTCCTGTCCGTTCACTGTTCCTGTCCATTTACTGCTTCCAACCGTTCACTGCTCCTGCCCGTTCACTGCTCCTGCCCGTTCACGGCTCATGTCCGGTCACCCCTCCTGATCCTGCCCGGTCACTGCTCCTATCCGGTCACTGCTCCTGTCCCGTCACTGCTCCTGCCCTTTCACTGTTCCTGCTCATGCCAAGTGACCGCTCCTGCCGGTCACTGCTCCTGCCCATTCACTGCTCCTGCCCGTTCACTGCTCACGCCCGGTCACCGCTCTTGCTCATGCCCGGTCACCGCTCCTGCCACATCACTTCTCCTACTCTGTCACTGCTCCTGCCCTGTCACTGCTCCTGTCCCGTATCTGCTCCTGCCCTTTCACTGCTCCTGCTCATGCCCAGTGACCGCTCCTGCCAGTCATTGTTCCTGCCCGGTCATTGCTCCTGCCCAGTTACTGCTCCTGCCCGGTCACTGCTCCTGCCCGGTAATTGCTCCTGCCCAGTCACCGCACCTGCTACATCACTTCTCCTGCCCCATCACTTCTTGTGTCCGGTCACTGCTACTACCAGGTCATTGCTCCTGCCCGATCACTGCTCTTGCCCGATCACTGCTCCTGCCTGGTCACCGCTCCTGCCCGGACACTGCTCCTGCCACATCACTTCTCCTACCCCATCACTGCTTCTGCCCTATCACTGCTCCTGTCCCGTCACTGCTCCTGCCTGGTCACTTCTCCTGTCCTGTCAATACTCCTGCCTGGTCACTTCTGCTCGGTTACTGCTCCTGCCCGGCCACTGACCTGCCCATCGACTGCTCCTGTCCATCACTTCTCCTGCCCGTTCACTGCTCCTGCCCGTTCACTGCTCTTGCCTGATCACTGCTCCTGCCTGGTCACAGCTCCTGCCACATCACTTCTCCTGCCCTGTCACTGCTCTTGTCCTGTCACTGCTCCTGCCTGGTCACTGCTCCCGCCTGGTCACTGCTCCTGCCCGGTCACTGACCTGCCCATCGACTGCTCCTGTCCCATCACTGCTCCTACCCAGTCACTTCTCCTGCCCGTTCACTGCTCGTGCCCAGTCACTGCTTATGCCCGTTCTCTGCTTGTGCCCGTTCACTGCTCCTGCCCGTTCACTGCTCCTGCCCATTCCCTGCTCCTGTCCCGTCACTGCTCCTGCCTGGTCACTGCTCCTGCCCGGTCACAGCTCCTGCTCATGCCCGGTCACCGCTCCTGCCACATCACTTCTCCTGTCCCGTCACTTCTCATGCCCGGTCACTGCTACTACCCGGTCACTGCTCCTGCCCGGTCACCGCTCCTGCTCATGCCCAGTCACCGCTACTGCCACATCACTTCTCCTGCCCCGTCACTTCTCATGCCCGGTCACTGCTACTACCCGGTCATTGCTCCTGCCCGGTCCCTGCGCCTGCCCCATCACTTCTCGTGCCCGGTCCCTGCTCCTGCCCTAGCACGGCTCCTGATGTCACTGCTCCTGCCCGGTCACTGCTCCTGCCCAGTCACCATCCCTGCCCCATAACTTCTCCTGCCCCATCACTTCTCATGCCCGGTCACTGCTCCTGCCCATCCACCACTCCTGCTATACTTAATACTTTAGAAAAATATAAATACGAACTGAAAAAGCGAAGTGATCCAGTAGTAACATGCAGAAGTATTTGGCAGCACTGTGGCAAACGAGATTTGCTTTGCTCGGATGTGGGTGGTATAGTGATATTTAGGATACTGCAATTTATTTACGTTCGGCTATCAATGAACAACATTGGCAAACTGCACAAGGCCTCAAGTCCCACACAGTACGCTGAATGGGGAAAGCTTCTCTGTAATCAGTAATTGCAATCTACGGGCTCCAAGTGAGCCACTTGCCTCCAAGGCACTCACTTGCCACATGTTATGTTAAATGCAGATGGCCCATTGCCATTCTAAAGGTGATAATCGGTCTCAATCAGAATGACAATGGGCCTGTCCACAGCCTGTGTGAGGTCGGGGAGGGGCTGCTGAATCCTGTGGAGTTCAGAAGAGAAGTGCGAGCTGGCCACATGAACTTTGAAACTTTTGGGGCTTCTCGCAGGGGAGCAGCACAGGTTGCTGTAATTAATCCCCTAAATTACGGACAAAAGGCATCCGTAAAAGGAATAATAATGGACAAGGGACAGGACACCAAAATTACGGACGGTCAGTGAAATTTACGGACGGTTGGTCACCCTAATGCAAGGGGGCACATGTTGTGCCCTCCTGTCTCCATGCATCCCAGTACCTGCATGGCATGGACCTATTGCGGTAACTATTTTATAGGCACCGCCGTGGGAGCGCTAAGGAACAGCCAGCCAGACAGGAGAAAACTCTTAATCTGGTGGGCAGTTCAAACACGGGTTTAGCGGTGCAGGAGAGGGGCATTCCCACGCCCGCACCGCCAAACTCATAATAAGACCCTAAGACTCTTCAAAGTCAGAGCCTAAAAAGTAAGTGGATCAGAACACAAACATATCCCCTCTCCGACATGCCTAAAGAAGTATGAGGTTTATCATTTGATTGCTAGCTGGTTGCAGTTACTACTCCTGTTTCGCAGTGTTCATTTCTGATTCCAACAGTGGGCCAGGCTCTTTTTCAAGTTTGAAAATGCTTGATTCATAAATTGGTAGAGCAATTAACAGAGATAACATTACATTGAAAACGTGCCAAGAATGTTACCCAAATAAAAAAGCACAATAGATTTTAAAACAACAATTAAACATTGTCAGATATAACTTTGTAAACCTATGTAAATATTTAGGTATGCCTATAGCATAAACCAATAGGAAACTAGGATTTTGTCGCTTTTTTTGTTTTTGTTGTCTGAAGTGTGTTACAAAAAGAGAAAGAAGAGACAAATACGAAAGAAAGATAGGAAAAAAGAAAGAGGGGAAGACAAAAAAGCTTTGGAGGAAGAAGGAGATACAACTTATCAGCGATATAAATGTCACCTATAGAAATCAAATACAACGAATAAATATAACCGACTCAAGGATTAATATTCATGGATGCTTCAAAATAATCTTACATTAGAGGATTGAACATGCCGTCCAGGTAGAAATTAAGAAAATGGTAGCCACAATTAATCTCTCTTAACTGTTGAGAAGAGATAGCACTTGCTCTATCACGTCTATAATGATGGCAAACAATACTGCACCATCTGGTAAAAGTAATCATGGTGGCATCATTCCAACTAGAAGTGATAATTTGAAGTGCAATAGCAATCAGTAAATCAACAAATTTTCCAATAGTACAGTTTCCAAGGCATATCTGGGAAAAACGGCCAAGAGAGGGGTTAGAGAAAAATTTGCAACTAGAAGGATTTAACGGATGGACAGAGGAAAACATATCTGCATAAAATTTCCATTCACAGCTCTACAAGTCCAACTTTTAGCAACTGTGGAGAGATTGTATTTATGAAGGGAGGTAGGAGTTAAGAATAACCTTTTCTAAAAATAGTACAATGTTTGTGTAGTACTGGCTGAGCAAGCGGTGGAGTGAAGTTTAGACCAAAGAATGTTCCAGGTACCAACTGGAAAATTGCAGTTTAAATCTAGTTCCCACTGTAACTCTACTTTGGATTTGGACAGGTTGATAGGTAGATATCCAAGACATTTATTTATGTATCAGGCTTTCACATTCATAGAAAAATTGAAATTATCAAAGGGCGTGCTGAGTGTTGGGGCATCAGCCGTAGCAAGATCAGAGATGTAGTATAAAATAGTCATTTGTAATGACTCATATTTGGACAGATGAAAGGAGGGAATAAGGTATTTTCTTTGAGGTTCGTGAAAAAGGAGAAAACATTGCCTGCCTGTAAATAACTGTTTGACTTGTAGAATACCTTTTGCCGCCCAAACCTTCCAAAAAATTAATCTATTTAATAATTTAACCTTATTGTTGTTCCAGATGGAAGAGTCCAAAAACATCTGGAAGGGGGTCAGTTGTTGGGAAAGAATGTGATGTGCCAAATGAATCGAATGGTTAGTAACGGGCGAGGAGAAGGAATTTGGAAGCTGTGAAAAATAAACCACGTTCCTAAAGTTAAAAGGAGATATCTATGACTCTTCCAATCTATGCCACACAGTAAGAGGAGCGTTGTCATCGCTGGATAGTAAAGGCCAAATTTGTTTCAACGCAAAAACAGAGTGGTGTTTTAGAAAGTCAGGAAAATGTACTCCGTCTAAATCTTTAGGTTTACGTAGATCATGTAATGATACATATACTTTCTTTTTGTTTCATAAAAATTAAGTGTTTTATTAAGAGTTTTAAAAAAACCTCTGGGGGAGCTTCACGGGAAGCATTGATAAGTACAAATTAACAACTGGTTGCATCACCATTTTGATGGCATCTAATCTGACCCACCGCAACAAATGCAGAGGTAACCATTTTTCTGACATCATGAGTATTTTATGATTAACTTCAGTTGTGTTAAGACAAATTGTTTCTTAAAAGGAATTGGAATATGTAACACACAAACATTTGATATTTTTAAAATTCCATGTAAATCCAGAGTCTGTCAACATTTTCTTTTAAGCAGTATTTGTTATGGGGCATGTCTTATCAATATTTAATTTATAACGAGAAATATTAGAGTAGGTATTTAATACAGAAACAAAAATAGAGTAGAAGTATATGGTTCCAAAACATAAAATAAGACATAATCTGCATATGCAGTAAATGTAACTTCAGTATCTTTATGTCTTAAAAAATTAAAAGGAAGAGGACCTATAAAGGGCTTCTAAGCAAGGTTTTAGTGATAGAATGAACAATAACGAGAACAGCCGTCGCGTACCTCTATGTAAATTAAAATAAGATGATTGAAGACCATTTACATATATTTAGTTTTTTGGGCGAATCATACAATAAGTCAATATGGGGCCAATTACAGTGCCGTTCGGACGTGCATCTGACCTGCATCATAGCGAAAGCAGGACCACCTGACAAGGAGTCGGAGATCCTGCTTCCCAGATTATGATCTGACCGCCGTGTTGGAGGTCGGATCCGGTACTTTTTCTATAGCGGCTTACTGCAATGGTAAAAAATGCAGAGTATGAACATCCCTGCGGTGCCTGCCACATGCTGCAGGGATGTTTAGGGGCACCTGGTGCTCCCATGCCCCATTGAGGAGTGCCAGGGGAAAAGTCACTAGGGGGCCCCAAAGACACTTTCCGCCTGCCTTTTCATGCCAGGCGGACTGCCATGAAAGGCCAGGCAGAAAGCGAAATTGTAATCCCAATTGCGGAGTCGAGGCTGGCTCCGCTGCCATTTGTGGATTACATTTCCGACCACTGCCTCGACGGGCTCCGTGAGCCCACCGGAAGCAGGGCGGTATTCCCCCCCGGGTTTCCCTCCGACTGCCTGTATCATAATATGGCGGATGGACGGAAACCCATGATGTCGGGCGAAAAGCCTCCGACGAGCTGTCGGATGGCTTTCCGCCCAACATCATAATGAGGCCCATTATCTTAAAGTCCCAGGGACAAAACCATACCATTTTAAAGCCTGCATCATATATTTCCAGTCAACTCTGTCAAAGGCTTTTCATGCTTCTAATGTTATTACTGCAGTGTGGATATTGCTTTTGGAAGCAAGATGTATAATGTCCACAAAAAGCCCTACAGTTGTCTGTAAGAAAACGATCCTTTACAAAACCTGATTGTTCAAATCCGATCAATTTAGAAATAAAGTCATTAATACAAAGAGCCAAAAGTTTTGCCAAAATCTTACAATCTGTGTCAATAAAGGAGATTGGCCTTTAGCTACCAGAGAGACGAATCCTTATCCTTTTTAGGGATTAAGCAAAGCATTGCTTAATTGTTTGAGAGCATTTAATTAAATAAAGATAATAAGTGTGGGAGTAAAATATGTGACAATTGAATATAAAATTCAACTGAAACGCCATTCGGGCAACAAGCTTTGTCTTTAGGTAATTTGACGAGAGCTGCTTTATTCTCAGGGATGGAAAATTCCTAGTCTAAGGAAAGATCAACTGAATTCTCATGGTTTGTTAATAAAATGAAAGAAGCTAGACACAATCTGATTCACGACTTTGTGTACTGCAAGGGTTTTTAGCAAAACTAAAGAAGATTAGAATTACCTAATTAAAAGGTCCTCAAATATAATATGGTGCATGTTAGTTCACTGTTTTTGCCTCTGTTTCCGACACATGTGTAACTTTGAGGTCTTTTCTTATTGTATGGGGGCAATCATTGGTAAATGGGAAGTATCATGTCTGAGTAGTGTTGTTTACTACTGCTGTCACAGGGCCACCAATACCACTGCACATCAACTGGGTTACTAAGTTTCTTTTTTTGGGCACTCTATTTTCCCGGGATAGAACCTTTCAAAGCCAAGCCTTGCTCTTTGAGGTGGTAGGGGTTAGAAACTCAAATACAATATGACACATGGCATAACAGTCAATAAACGTAATATCAATCTGTGCTGCATTTTCAATGGAGTGTTTTTTTGAAGGTAGATCAAACGAATAGGCAATACTATGATGAAGAGTGAAACCCAGAGAGTGCTAAAATCTTTAGGGCCTGGATAATAATACCAAACATTTTACAGTATTTATGTGCTGTGCAATTGATTTTTATAAGATTCTCTAATTGCCTGTTGTTATCCTATATTGCGGCACTCAAGTCAGCTTAGCAGACTTCAGGCCTGATTAAGAACTCGTTGGACAGGTTACTCTGTCACAATGGTGACCAATACCCTGTCCGACGAAATATAAATCCCATTATTTCCTATGGGATTTATAATTCGGCAGGCAGGATATCCATCACCATTGTGACAGAGTAATCTGTCTGCCGAGTTCTAAATCAAGCCCTTCATGACTCTTTGCATTTAACTTGAATTTTTGAATGGAAAAGAGTTATCTGCGAAGGAAATACAGTGTAGCAAATCTGGCCATCTGTATAAATGATTACTCGCTCTGAGTTCAACAGTAAGTTTCCAACCAAAAATATAAAAATCACTTTGAGCAACAAATGGCCACCCAAATAATAAAGGTCCCACTCACATTAAGTAAAAGGTGAGTTTTTAAGGTCCCAAGGTTCTCAGAGCCAGATTTATCAAGGTTTTGCATCGCCATTGCGCCATGCAAGGTTGATGCAAAACCAAAGTGAGAACTATCAAGTCACCTTGCATGGTCCTGCGTGGCTTGATACATTTCAAGTAACTCAAGGCAGTGCAGATTGCTGTGTTGCGTTACTCTACAGCAGGGAGGAGTTCCATGGGTACAGTGTAGGTGTTCCCATGCATCCACCCATGTATTTTGGCGCATTCCCAGATTTACCATTAGTGGAAGATCTGGGAATGTATCAAAATGCTACTCCTTCCCAGGTGAGTTGTAACAAGGAGAAATATATTTATTTCTCTTAGTTTGTTTCTCTTTCTACGTGTGCTGCATATCTGCAACACACGTAGACAGAGGAAATGTCTCTCAGGATTGTTTTTGAGCAGGAGGGTGTTGCTTCCTGCACAAAAAACAGGAAGGTGTTCTTCCTGCACAAAAAAATCCTGCCTACAAAGCAGGCACCCCTGCAACATGACTCAAGGGAGCCAGCGTTGGTGCCAGGCAGCCAAAAGTGTGGCAGCAGTAGGAAAGGACTGGAATGCGCAGAGTACATATTAATAACTAAAACAATACCAGAATGACAAAAATCCAATCAGTAAAACTGGAAATACTAAATGTTTACATTTTTTGTGAAACAGCTTAAAAAGCAGAAAGCGTCACTTGCAGTTATCTGGTTGTGCTGGACTAGGGGAAAGTCACAAGTTCAGGCTGACCATGATGAAGTTAGGACCAGATACAGGGAGCAGGCTAGTCTGAATGATAGTTACCTTCTCAAGTCCCAACACAAAGAGTTCTGTTTGCGTTGGAGGAGGCCACAATGAGGAGGCTTTCGGTGCAAAGAGCAGGTCGAACGTCATGGACAGTCATCACTGTACTGTCAAGAGCCAATCAGCCTTAAAGTTTTGTGTTCAAAGTTGCGGTGGGCTGTTTTTCCTGAGGCACAAATTGCAGGTCGCTCATTGCCTCTCATGCGGACCGTCGCTGTTGTGTGAAGAGCAGCATTGGAGGTTGTCACGGGTGGCAGAGTCTTGGAGTGAAAAGGCATGCTTGCGGTTACGAAGTGTGTAAACTTCAGGATTTTTGCATTATCTTTTAGGAGGAGCTCTCACTGATGCCAGCCAAGGGTCCAGGGCCTGGGAGGCTCCTCCAGCAGAGGCCTGCAGCACGTCCAGTTGCAGCTGGTCAGCTGCAGGAAGGCCTCTGTAAGCTTGTTGTGTCCCTGTGGCTCACACAGGAGGTCAGCTAACTGACCCTTGGAGTCACTCTGGGTAGCCTGGGATCAAAGCAAGCAGGTCCAAACTTCCTTTTTCAGACAGCAAGGCAGCTCTTTAAGTAGAGGGCAATTTTTCTTAAACTTCCGCAGGTCCAGCAGTGTTCTGAGTTCAGGTTCTGAGAGCCCCATTTTTATTCCCAGTGCCCGTCTGTGGATGGGGGATACCCCATTTGTTTGATCTCCTCCCTTCCTGGGGTTTGGCTCCAAACTGGCTAGATTCAAAAAATGACAGACAAACCTAGGTGTGAGCTGTGTTGTCAGTGGCAAGGCAATCAGCCCTTAGAAGTCAGGGAGGGGTGGGAAAGCCTAGAGGCTTTTGAAGATCAGGAAGGTTCAGTGCCACCCCCACCACCACAGGACATCCAGCCCAGGAAACCACACCCTGTCCCACACCCAAGACCATTTTTTGACTAAGTCTGGGAGGAATACACAAAACACCACAGCAGAGCTATTCACTACCATGTGAATCTAGACACTGGCAAAAAGGCACATTTGGTCTTGGCAGAAAAAAGCATACTGACCATTCATTTCTCATTGAAGATGGAGGTCTATGTGAGCTGTGAATCGTACTAAACTAAATAGAGAAACTAATGTGGTGATTCACCAATGAAAGGAAATTCAGCCCTCATTTCGGCACGCAGCAGTATTCGATTTGGGATCAGTTCCCCATTGAGGATATAAGATACACATGAACCATCACCAGCCCACAGCCCTGAAGAGACTCCTGAGTGACCTGTGGTTCGAAACGCGTTGGCTAGATCTATCTGAGATTCCACTCACTGTACATCTATATGGACTGTAGAATCAAATTGTAAATTCATTATCCATCCAAAGTAGATAGCTTGGAACCCAATTGCCAGTACCGATAGAGTCAGGTGTTTTCAGTTGCTCCGATTTTTGACATTATGGACCGGTTTGAATAAGTTATGTGTGTCTCTCAGTGTACCTAAAATGTTTTTGTTCATTTTAAAAAGTAACAGGATTATTTATATGTCACATAATCAAGATTGCACTATCATCACTGATTTATTTGTTTGATTTATTAGATTAATGTGGTTTGTGTTAAAGAAGGGTTGTGTGCCTTTTTGAAGACTTGTCAAATGTATTAACCACATTTAATGAATGATGATATAAAACAAAGGTCCAGTGTATTGATTGACTGGGTGTGAGAAAGTGGCTCTGTATATACTGTTCCTTAATAGGTACAGGGTGTACAGAGTCCACAGACCCTAAGGGTTTAACAGAGGTTAAAGTTAGATATAACCTTACTCTCCAAAGTGGTAGCCTGGTCGAGCAGTAAGGCAGTATCAGAGGACAGTGTAAAGCATTTGTTATACACACTCAGTCAGCAAATAGTTCCACACACTCAATGACTGAACTCTAGGCCAATGGTTTGTATATAAAAAATATATGCTTGTTTTATTTTAGAACCAACACTTGGAATTAAAATATACTTTCTCGACAGGAGATGTTTCATAAAAATACTTTTGTATATGCAATAGACTTTTTAGTAAACAGTTACAAGTAGTTGCAGTAGGCAACTCTATTCCTAAACACAATACATTGAGCTCAATGATAAATTCAAATTATATGCAACAGATTACTTTTCAGATTACTTTTGTAATTCCAGGCTTGGATCCTAGATCCAGTCCTGGGTCAGTTCTCAGAATCAGCTGTTGAAAGTCGACTTTGGTACTGTAATGATTTTTAACTAATATTTAGCTATTTCAAAAGTTAGCACTTAGAAAATATTTCAGAGCAAACAATCAATGATTCCCTATGGAAGGAAATGTAGGTTACAGGTACAGTAGGTTACCGTTACTTTTGTAATCCAGTACTGGGTGTCTAGACTCAGTACTGGGACCTTTATCCAAAACAAGTAAGTAATTACGTTTTCAGATGTTATACGATTTTTGATGAATATTTAGAATTTGCAGAAATCAACACTTAGAAGAAATTTCACAGAAAAACAGTCAATGGTTTCCTATGGAAGAAAAATGAGTTAAAGGTAAGTATAGTTGTGGGTACTTTTCAGAGTCAGTGCTGGGCACCAAGATCCAGCACTGGGAGCTCACCTAAGAGCAGGTGAGTAAATTCGTTTTTGGCACTCGGCTGATTTTTGGTGAATATTTTGAGTTTTGAAAAGTCCACACTTCGAAGAATTTCCAAGAAAAAGCCAGTCAATGTTACCCTATGAGGAAAATGAAGTTAGCGGTTTAAGGGTAAGTACTCGACTGGCAGAGTTGAAGTTCTGGGCATAGACTCAGGGGTCCCCCAGTGTCAGGTAGGTACAGTCAGTTCACCCTCAGCGGTTTCAGGACGGCCGGGTGCAGAGAGAGTTAGGCCCAATGTTATCCTATGAGGGATAGGGGGGCCTGGGTTGGTGGCTGCTGTCGGGCAAGCCACGCGGCTGTGGGAGCTGGGCTCCTGGTCACTTACTCAGGGCAAGTGGGGAAGTAGGTTACAGTAGAGTTTTCACTGCCAGGGCCACTCGGGCGGCTGGGTGCAGGGTGCTTTTGAGCCGTCGGGCGCTCAATTGATTTCTATGGGAAATCTCCGGTTTGGAAAAAGACTGCAGGCTCGGGGACGAGGACTCTTCAGGTGCCACCACCACTATGAGGGGTAAGTTGGGTAGTTGGAGGATAGGTAGGTACCCCGGGATTGGGCACAGAGGGCCGTGGGGCGCCGGGTGCAGGGGTGCCTTTTGATGTCGGAAATCTTACCCTCTTGTTGATCGCGGTTGGGGTGGCACTCTGTTCTGAGGCTGCAGGCTTCTTCAGGATAGTCGAGGGGGGTCCTTGGGTGCCGGACTCGGGGTCACAGTCGCCGTGGGGTCGTCCTCGTGGGTTTAGTTCACTCCGGCACCGGCCAGGCTTGGCGGGTGCAGAGTGGGCTGGGATCGCGTTTCCGGGCTGCTGCCAGGGGTAAAAGGTAGGTTCTGAGTAGAGCCTCTACTCATGGGAGTCCCAGGGGATCAGAGTTCAAAGGTAGCCAGGTCCTCCGTGGTTTCTGAGGTTGCTGGCCACAAGAGATGCCGGGTTTGGAGCAGGAGCAAGTCCGAGGTCGACAGGCCGGTAGGGCTGGGGCCAAAGCAGTTGGTGTCTCCCTCTCCTTTGCAGCTGCAGGGCAGGTCTTCTTTTCTTCTCGCTCTTCTTGTAGTTTCGGAATCTGGAATCTGCGGAAGGAAGGTTCAGGGTGCCCCTAAATACTAGATTTAGGGGCGTTACAGGTAGGTGAAGCCCAGGGACCAATGGGTCCTTGTCCTGGGGTGGGTACACCCCCTATCCTGCCCCTCTCCTGTGGGAGGGGGCAGTAGCCTAATCCTGATAGGGTAGGGCCTCTCATCTTCAAGATGGAGTGGTGTGGCTCACTGGTTAGAGGCAGCAGACCCGGAAGCAGAGGACGGCCCGGGACCAGGGTTCAATTCCCGACGCGGCAGGGTCGTGGACCAGGGCCAGCGGACTCGATAATTCTCGCCTCGGTGCCTACTCTGACCAGGGATCACACTCGGCAACTCTGGGCATTAGCTTGCCTCATCTCCACAATGGCCCCCCACATTCGCCGGGGATGCCTGGTTTCACCTTGGAGATACCCAGGAGGGACCATCTCACAGGGATAGCCAGGACGGGTTCCCCAGCGGTCTACAGCGCCAGGACGCCTCAGGGCAGCAGTGCGCTTTACAAGACACATACATACATACATACATACATGGCGAGAGCCCGGAGATGTGCTTCACCTCGCCTCCCCCACCTGAGGGGTGGGGTGGGCAGGCTGGCACATCCCCTGTCCTTGTATGGGGTTTCCGGCCAAGCTTCCTGCCAGAGTGGGGGGTTGCAGTGGCCTGGGGAAACTCCTAGAGGCGGCAGGCCTTTGAAGCTTCCCCTTGCTCATCCTGGGGGAGGAGATCTATCACCTCACCCAGGATGTGCATTGTTGCAGGCCCGGGAGAGCAGGTGCTCTCCCACCCAGGGGTCCAGCAACGTGTCTGCTGTGTGGCAGCCTGGGCAGCCTCAGAGCAGACGTGGATTGTAGGTTAGTTGTAAGGGGGCATCTCTAAGATGCCCTCTGGGGTGCTTGGTACATTAAATCTCACACTGGCATCAGTGTGGGTTTAATGTGCTGAGAAGTTTGATACCAAACTTCCCAGTCTTTAGTGTTGCCATTATGGTGCTGTGGAGCTCGTGTTTGACGAGCTCTCAGCACCATGTACTCTTAAATGGCAGCACTGCACTTACAGTGCCCGGGAATGGACCTGGGTACTGTAGGGGCACAGGGCTCCTGCTCCTGTGCCCACACCATGGGCATAAGGCACCCAGCCAGAGGGGTGACTGACATATGCCTTGGCAGTGTGGGTGTTGGGCATGGCACACAGAGATGTGTGCCATGTCGACTCTTCATTTTGTCCTGCACCCAGACACTCAGCCTGCAAAGGCAGTGTGTGTGTGTAAGGGTACAGGGCCCCTAAGGGTGGCACAATGAGTGCTGCAGCCCTTAGGGGTCTTCCCTGGTCACAAGGCCCTGGGTACCTAGGGTACCATTTACTAGGGGCTGACATGTGGCCAGGGTTTGCCAATTTGGAGTTTGTGTGTTTTAAGGAAGGAACATAGGCCCTGGGCACCTTATTGGCAGGAGTCCAGGGTACACTCAGTCAAAGTACATTCAGCAATTTAGCAAAAAGTGGGGGCATACCATGCAAGAAAGAGGGCACTTTCTCACACAACCCCCCCCTTCAAACGAAAGGTGATGAGACTAACCTTGTCCTATGGAGTCTTCATTGTCTAAGTGGAAGAACCTGGAAAGTCCATCTGCATTGGCATGGGCAGTCCCTGGTCTATGTTCCACTTCAAAGTCCATTCCCTGTAGGGAGATGGACCACCTTAATAGCTTTGGATTTTCCCCTTTCATCTGCATTAGCCATCTGAGAGGTCTGTGGTCAGTTTGAACCAGGAAGTGAGTACCAAACAGGTATGGCCTCAACTTCTTCAGGGACCAAACCACAGCAAAGGCCTCCCTCTCAATGGCACTCCAACGCTGCTCTCTGGGGAGTAGCCTCCTGCTTATAAAATCAACAGGTTGGTCTTGGCCTTCATCATTGGTCTGGGATAGGACCGCTCCTATCCCTAGCTCAGAGGCATCAGTCTGCACTATGAACTGCTTGGCATAATCTGGAGCTTTTAGAATTGGTGCTGAGCACATGGCTTCTTTCAGGGTGTCAAAAGCCTTTTGGCAACTGACTGTCCAGTTCACTTTCTTGGGCATTTTCTTGGAGGTGAGTTCTGTGAGGGGGGTCACAATGGACCCATACCCCTTCACAAACCTCCTGTAGTATCCAGTCAAGCCAAGGAATGCCCTGACTTGGGTCTGGGTTGTTGGAGCTATCCAGTCCATGATGGCCTGGATCTTAGGTTGTAAGGGCTGTACCTGGCCTCCACCTACAAGGTGGCCCAAGTACACCACAGTGCCCTGCCCTAGCTGGCATTTGGATGCCTTGATAGTGAGGCCTGCATGGTGCAGGGCCTCTAAAACTTTTCCAAGGTGGATCGGGTGATCCTGCCAGGTGGAGCTAAAGACAGCAATATCATCAAGATAAGCTGCACTAAAGGACTCCAACCCAGCCAGGACATGGTTCACCAACCTCTGGAAAGTGGCAGGGGCATTCTTTAACCCAAAGGGCATCACAGTAAACTGATAATGTCCATCAGGGGTGGAGAATGCTGTTTTCTCTTTTGCTCCTGGGGCCATGCCAATCTGCCAGTACCCTGCAGTTAAGTCAAAGGTACTGAGGAATTGGGCAGCCCCTAATTTATCTATCAGTTCATCTGCTCTTGGGATAGGGTGAGCATCTGTCTTGGTGACAGAGTTGAGCCCTCTATAGTCCACACAGAACCTCATCTCTCTCTTTTCACCCTGTTGATGAGGTTTGGGGACTAGAACCACTGGGCTGGCCCAGGGGCTCTCAGAGGGTTCAATGACCCCTAACTCCAGCATCTTGCTGACCTCAGCTTTGATGCTCTCCTTGACTTGGTCTGACTGTCGATAGATTTTGTTTTTGACAGGTGCATTGTCACCAGTGTCCACATCATGGGTACACCAGTTTGTCAGACCAGGGGTCAGGGAGAAGAGGCTAGCATACTGCTGCAAGACTTGCTTGCAGTCAGTTTGCTGTTGGGCAGAGAGGGTGTCTGATAAGATCACACCATCCACTGACCCATCCTTTGGGCTGTAAGAGAGGAGGTCAGGGAGAGGTTCACTCTCTGCTTCCTGCTCCTCATCAGTCACCATCAGCATGGTGATGTCAGCCCTGTCATTGTAGAGCTTGAGGCGATTCACATGGATGACCCTCTTGGGTGTCCTGCTAGTGCCCAGGTCAACTAGATAGGTGACCTCACTCTTTCTTTCTAGGATAGGGTAAGGGCCACTCCATTTATCTTGGAGAGCCCTTGGTGCCACTGGCTCCAAAACCCACACCTGTTGCCCAGGTTGAAATTCAACCAGTGCAGCTTTTTGGTCATACCAGTGCTTCTGGAGCTCCTGGCTGGCCTCAAGGTTCTTGGGTGCTTTTTCCATGTACTCAGCCATTCTGGACCTTAGGCCAAGCACATAGTCCACTATGTCTTGTTTGGGTTCTTGAAGAGGCCTCTCCCAGCCCTCTTTTACAAGACAAAGTGGTCCCCTTACAGGATGACCAAACAGAAGTTCAAAGGGTGAGAAACCTACTCCCTTCTGTGGCACTTCTCTGTAAGTGAAAAGCAGGCATGGTAACAGGACATCCCATCTCCTTTTGAGTTTTTCAGGGAGCCCCATGATCATACCTTTCAATGTCTTGTTGAATCTCTCAACAAGGCCATTGGTTTGTGGGTGGTAGGGGGTAGTAAACTTATACTGCACCCCACACTCCTTCCACATGTGTGTTAGGTAAGCAGACATGAAGTTGGAACCTCTGTCTGAAACCACCTCCTTAGGAAAACCCACCCTGGTGAAGACACCCAGGAGGGCCTTGGCTACTGCAGGAGCTGTAGTAGTCCTAAGGGGAATTGCTTCAGGGTACCTAGTGACATGATCCACTACCACTAGAATAAATTTGTTCCCTGAGGCTGTGGGTGGCTCAAGTGGACCCACAATGTCCACTCCTACCATTTCAAAGGGGACCCCCACCACTGGTAGTGGAATGAGGGGGGCCTTTGGGTGGCCACCTGTCTTGCCACTGGCCTGACAGGTGACACAGGAGCGGACAAACTCCTTCACCTTTTGGTGCATCTGGGGCCAGTAGAAGTGACTCACTAGCCTTTCCCAAGTTTTGGATTGCCCCAGATGTCCAGCTAGGGGGATGTCATGAGCCAAAGTTAGGAGGAACTCCCTGTACTTCTGTGGCACTACCACCCTCCTGGTGGCTCCAGGAGTGGGGTTTCTTGCCTCAGCATACAGTAATCCCTCTTCCCAATAAGCTCTGTGGGTACCACTGACATCTCCCCTTGCTTCTGAAACAGCTTGCTGCCTCAGGCTTTCAAGAGTGGGACAGTCTCGCTGACCCTGGCACAGCTCTTCCCTAGAGGGCCCCCCTGGGCCCAAGAGTTCAACCTGGTAAGGGTCAAGCTCCATGGACTCAGTTCCCTCAGGGGTATCCAAATCCTCTCCCTGGGGAGAGGGGTCCTGAATGGTTTGCTTTGTAGAAGCTAGTTCCCCAGTCTTCTTTCCTTTTCTCTTGGTTGGCTGGGCCATTATTCCAGGCTCCAGACCTACTTTTTCACCCTTCCTCTTGCTCTGTGCTCTGGTTTGCACACACACCAATTCAGGGATGCCCAGCATGGCTGCATGGGCCTTCAGTTCAACCTCAGCCCAGGCTGAGGTTTCCAGATCATTTCCAAGCAGACAGGCAGCTGGCAACTTTGGAGAGACCACTACCTGTTTCAGGCCAGTATCCCCCTGTCCCGTCACTTCTCATGCCCGGTCACTGCTACTACCCGGTCACTGCTCCTGCCCGGTCACCGCTCCTGCTCATGCCCAGTCACCGCTACTGCCACATCACTTCTCCTGCCCCGTCACTTCTCATGCCCGGTCACTGCTACTACCCGGTCATTGCTCCTGCCCGGTCCCTGCGCCTGCCCCATCACTTCTCGTGCCCGGTCCCTGCTCCTGCCCTAGCACGGCTCCTGATGTCACTGCTCCTGCCCGGTCACTGCTCCTGCCCAGTCACCATCCCTGCCCCATAACTTCTCCTGCCCCATCACTTCTCATGCCCGGTCACTGCTCCTGCCCATCCACCACTCCTGCTATACTTAATACTTTAGAAAAATATAAATACGAACTGAAAAAGCGAAGTGATCCAGTAGTAACATGCAGAAGTATTTGGCAGCACTGTGGCAAACGAGATTTGCTTTGCTCGGATGTGGGTGGTATAGTGATATTTAGGATACTGCAATTTATTTACGTTCGGCTATCAATGAACAACATTGGCAAACTGCACAAGGCCTCAAGTCCCACACAGTACGCTGAATGGGGAAAGCTTCTCTGTAATCAGTAATTGCAATCTACGGGCTCCAAGTGAGCCACTTGCCTCCAAGGCACTCACTTGCCACATGTTATGTTAAATGCAGATGGCCCATTGCCATTCTAAAGGTGATAATCGGTCTCAATCAGAATGACAATGGGCCTGTCCACAGCCTGTGTGAGGTCGGGGAGGGGCTGCTGAATCCTGTGGAGTTCAGAAGAGAAGTGCGAGCTGGCCACATGAACTTTGAAACTTTTGGGGCTTCTCGCAGGGGAGCAGCACAGGTTGCTGTAATTAATCCCCTAAATTACGGACAAAAGGCATCCGTAAAAGGAATAATGATGGACAAGGGACAGGACACCAAAATTACGGACGGTCAGTGAAATTTACGGACGGTTGGTCACCCTAATGCAAGGGGGCACATGTTGTGCCCTCCTGTCTCCATGCATCCCAGTACCTGCATGGCATGGACCTATTGCGGTAACTATTTTATAGGCACCGCCGTGGGAGCGCTAAGGAACAGCCAGCCAGACAGGAGAAAACTCTTAATCTGGTGGGCAGTTCAAACACGGGTTTAGCGGTGCAGGAGAGGGGCATTCCCACGCCCGCACCGCCAAACTCATAATAAGACCCTAAGACTCTTCAAAGTCAGAGCCTAAAAAGTAAGTGGATCAGAACACAAACATATCCCCTCTCCGACATGCCTAAAGAAGTATGAGGTTTATCATTTGATTGCTAGCTGGTTGCAGTTACTACTCCTGTTTCGCAGTGTTCATTTCTGATTCCAACAGTGGGCCAGGCTCTTTTTCAAGTTTGAAAATGCTTGATTCATAAATTGGTAGAGCAATTAACAGAGATAACATTACATTGAAAACGTGCCAAGAATGTTACCCAAATAAAAAAGCACAATAGATTTTAAAACAACAATTAAACATTGTCAGATATAACTTTGTAAACCTATGTAAATATTTAGGTATGCCTATAGCATAAACCAATAGGAAACTAGGATTTTGTCGCTTTTTTTGTTTTTGTTGTCTGAAGTGTGTTACAAAAAGAGAAAGAAGAGACAAATACGAAAGAAAGATAGGAAAAAAGAAAGAGGGGAAGACAAAAAAGCTTTGGAGGAAGAAGGAGATACAACTTATCAGCGATATAAATGTCACCTATAGAAATCAAATACAACGAATAAATATAACCGACTCAAGGATTAATATTCATGGATGCTTCAAAATAATCTTACATTAGAGGATTGAACATGCCGTCCAGGTAGAAATTAAGAAAATGGTAGCCACAATTAATCTCTCTTAACTGTTGAGAAGAGATAGCACTTGCTCTATCACGTCTATAATGATGGCAAACAATACTGCACCATCTGGTAAAAGTAATCATGGTGGCATCATTCCAACTAGAAGTGATAATTTGAAGTGCAATAGCAATCAGTAAATCAACAAATTTTCCAATAGTACAGTTTCCAAGGCATATCTGGGAAAAACGGCCAAGAGAGGGGTTAGAGAAAAATTTGCAACTAGAAGGATTTAACGGATGGACAGAGGAAAACATATCTGCATAAAATTTCCATTCACAGCTCTACAAGTCCAACTTTTAGCAACTGTGGAGAGATTGTATTTATGAAGGGAGGTAGGAGTTAAGAATAACCTTTTCTAAAAATAGTACAATGTTTGTGTAGTACTGGCTGAGCAAGCGGTGGAGTGAAGTTTAGACCAAAGAATGTTCCAGGTACCAACTGGAAAATTGCAGTTTAAATCTAGTTCCCACTGTAACTCTACTTTGGATTTGGACAGGTTGATAGGTAGATATCCAAGACATTTATTTATGTATCAGGCTTTCACATTCATAGAAAAATTGAAATTATCAAAGGGCGTGCTGAGTGTTGGGGCATCAGCCGTAGCAAGATCAGAGATGTAGTATAAAATAGTCATTTGTAATGACTCATATTTGGACAGATGAAAGGAGGGAATAAGGTATTTTCTTTGAGGTTCGTGAAAAAGGAGAAAACATTGCCTGCCTGTAAATAACTGTTTGACTTGTAGAATACCTTTTGCCGCCCAAACCTTCCAAAAAATTAATCTATTTAATAATTTAACCTTATTGTTGTTCCAGATGGAAGAGTCCAAAAACATCTGGAAGGGGGTCAGTTGTTGGGAAAGAATGTGATGTGCCAAATGAATCGAATGGTTAGTAACGGGCGAGGAGAAGGAATTTGGAAGCTGTGAAAAATAAACCACGTTCCTAAAGTTAAAAGGAGATATCTATGACTCTTCCAATCTATGCCACACAGTAAGAGGAGCGTTGTCATCGCTGGATAGTAAAGGCCAAATTTGTTTCAACGCAAAAACAGAGTGGTGTTTTAGAAAGTCAGGAAAATGTACTCCGTCTAAATCTTTAGGTTTACGTAGATCATGTAATGATACATATACTTTCTTTTTGTTTCATAAAAATTAAGTGTTTTATTAAGAGTTTTAAAAAAAGCTCTGGGGGAGCTTCACGGGAAGCATTGATAAGTACAAATTAACAACTGGTTGCATCACCATTTTGATGGCATCTAATCTGACCCACCGCAACAAATGCAGAGGTAACCATTTTTCTGACATCATGAGTATTTTATGATTAACTTCAGTTGTGTTAAGACAAATTGTTTCTTAAAAGGAATTGGAATATGTAACACACAAACATTTGATATTTTTAAAATTCCATGTAAATCCAGAGTCTGTCAACATTTTCTTTTAAGCAGTATTTGTTATGGGGCATGTCTTATCAATATTTAATTTATAACGAGAAATATTAGAGTAGGTATTTAATACAGAAACAAAAATAGAGTAGAAGTATATGGTTCCAAAACATAAAATAAGACATAATCTGCATATGCAGTAAATGTAACTTCAGTATCTTTATGTCTTAAAAAATTAAAAGGAAGAGGACCTATAAAGGGCTTCTAAGCAAGGTTTTAGTGATAGAATGAACAATAACGAGAACAGCCGTCGCGTACCTCTATGTAAATTAAAATAAGATGATTGAAGACCATTTACATATATTTAGTTTTTTGGGCGAATCATACAATAAGTCAATATGGGGCCAATTACAGTGCCGTTCGGACGTGCATCTGACCTGCATCATAGCGAAAGCAGGACCACCTGACAAGGAGTCGGAGATCCTGCTTCCCAGATTATGATCTGACCGCCGTGTTGGAGGTCGGATCCGGTACTTTTTCTATAGCGGCTTACTGCAATGGTAAAAAATGCAGAGTATGAACATCCCTGCGGTGCCTGCCACATGCTGCAGGGATGTTTAGGGGCACCTGGTGCTCCCATGCCCCATTGAGGAGTGCCAGGGGAAAAGTCACTAGGGGGCCCCAAAGACACTTTCCGCCTGCCTTTTCATGCCAGGCGGACTGCCATGAAAGGCCAGGCAGAAAGCGAAATTGTAATCCCAATTGCGGAGTCGAGGCTGGCTCCGCTGCCATTTGTGGATTACATTTCCGACCACTGCCTCGACGGGCTCCGTGAGCCCACCGGAAGCAGGGCGGTATTCCCCCCCCGGGTTTCCCTCCGACTGCCTGTATCATAATATGGCGGATGGACGGAAACCCATGATGTCGGGAGAAAAGCCTCCGACGAGCTGTCGGATGGCTTTCCGCCCAACATCATAATGAGGCCCATTATCTTAAAGTCCCAGGGACAAAACCATACCATTTTAAAGCCTGCATCATATATTTCCAGTCAACTCTGTCAAAGGCTTTTCATGCTTCTAATGTTATTACTGCAGTGTGGATATTGCTTTTGGAAGCAAGATGTATAATGTCCACAAAAAGCCCTACAGTTGTCTGTAAGAAAACGATCCTTTACAAAACCTGATTGTTCAAATCCGATCAATTTAGAAATAAAGTCATTAATACAAAGAGCCAAAAGTTTTGCCAAAATCTTACAATCTGTGTCAATAAAGGAGATTGGCCTTTAGCTACCAGAGAGACGAATCCTTATCCTTTTTAGGGATTAAGCAAAGCATTGCTTAATTGTTTGAGAGCATTTAATTAAATAAAGATAATAAGTGTGGGAGTAAAATATGTGACAATTGAATATAAAATTCAACTGAAACGCCATTCGGGCAACAAGCTTTGTCTTTAGGTAATTTGACGAGAGCTGCTTTATTCTCAGGGATGGAAAATTCCTAGTCTAAGGAAAGATCAACTGAATTCTCATGGTTTGTTAATAAAATGAAAGAAGCTAGACACAATCTGATTCACGACTTTGTGTACTGCAAGGGTTTTTAGCAAAACTAAAGAAGATTAGAATTACCTAATTAAAAGGTCCTCAAATATAATATGGTGCATGTTAGTTCACTGTTTTTGCCTCTGTTTCCGACACATGTGTAACTTTGAGGTCTTTTCTTATTGTATGGGGGCAATCATTGGTAAATGGGAAGTATCATGTCTGAGTAGTGTTGTTTACTACTGCTGTCACAGGGCCACCAATACCACTGCACATCAACTGGGTTACTAAGTTTCTTTTTTTGGGCACTCTATTTTCCCGGGATAGAACCTTTCAAAGCCAAGCCTTGCTCTTTGAGGTGGTAGGGGTTAGAAACTCAAATACAATATGACACATGGCATAACAGTCAATAAACGTAATATCAATCTGTGCTGCATTTTCAATGGAGTGTTTTTTTGAAGGTAGATCAAACGAATAGGCAATACTATGATGAAGAGTGAAACCCAGAGAGTGCTAAAATCTTTAGGGCCTGGATAATAATACCAAACATTTTACAGTATTTATGTGCTGTGCAATTGATTTTTATAAGATTCTCTAATTGCCTGTTGTTATCCTATATTGCGGCACTCAAGTCAGCTTAGCAGACTTCAGGCCTGATTAAGAACTCGTTGGACAGGTTACTCTGTCACAATGGTGACCAATACCCTGTCCGACGAAATATAAATCCCATTATTTCCTATGGGATTTATAATTCGGCAGGCAGGATATCCATCACCATTGTGACAGAGTAATCTGTCTGCCGAGTTCTAAATCAAGCCCTTCATGACTCTTTGCATTTAACTTGAATTTTTGAATGGAAAAGAGTTATCTGCGAAGGAAATACAGTGTAGCAAATCTGGCCATCTGTATAAATGATTACTCGCTCTGAGTTCAACAGTAAGTTTCCAACCAAAAATATAAAAATCACTTTGAGCAACAAATGGCCACCCAAATAATAAAGGTCCCACTCACATTAAGTAAAAGGTGAGTTTTTAAGGTCCCAAGGTTCTCAGAGCCAGATTTATCAAGGTTTTGCATCGCCATTGCGCCATGCAAGGTTGATGCAAAACCAAAGTGAGAACTATCAAGTCACCTTGCATGGTCCTGCATGGCTTGATACATTTCAAGTAACTCAAGGCAGTGCAGATTGCTGTGTTGCGTTACTCTACAGCAGGGAGGAGTTCCATGGGTACAGTGTAGGTGTTCCCATGCATCCACCCATGTATTTTGGCGCATTCCCAGATTTACCATTAGTGGAAGATCTGGGAATGTATCAAAATGCTACTCCTTCCCAGGTGAGTTGTAACAAGGAGAAATATATTTATTTCTCTTAGTTTGTTTCTCTTTCTACGTGTGCTGCATATCTGCAACACACGTAGACAGAGGAAATGTCTCTCAGGATTGTTTTTGAGCAGGAGGGTGTTGCTTCCTGCACAAAAAACAGGAAGGTGTTCTTCCTGCACAAAAAAATCCTGCCTACAAAGCAGGCACCCCTGCAACATGACTCAAGGGAGCCAGCGTTGGTGCCAGGCAGCCAAAAGTGTGGCAGCAGTAGGAAAGGACTGGAATGCGCAGAGTACATATTAATAACTAAAACAATACCAGAATGACAAAAATCCAATCAGTAAAACTGGAAATACTAAATGTTTACATTTTTTGTGAAACAGCTTAAAAAGCAGAAAGCGTCACTTGCAGTTATCTGGTTGTGCTGGACTAGGGGAAAGTCACAAGTTCAGGCTGACCATGATGAAGTTAGGACCAGATACAGGGAGCAGGCTAGTCTGAATGATAGTTACCTTCTCAAGTCCCAACACAAAGAGTTCTGTTTGCGTTGGAGGAGGCCACAATGAGGAGGCTTTCGGTGCAAAGAGCAGGTCGAACGTCATGGACAGTCATCACTGTACTGTCAAGAGCCAATCAGCCTTAAAGTTTTGTGTTCAAAGTTGCGGTGGGCTGTTTTTCCTGAGGCACAAATTGCAGGTCGCTCATTGCCTCTCATGCGGACCGTCGCTGTTGTGTGAAGAGCAGCATTGGAGGTTGTCACGGGTGGCAGAGTCTTGGAGTGAAAAGGCATGCTTGCGGTTACGAAGTGTGTAAACTTCAGGATTTTTGCATTATCTTTTAGGAGGAGCTCTCACTGATGCCAGCCAAGGGTCCAGGGCCTGGGAGGCTCCTCCAGCAGAGGCCTGCAGCACGTCCAGTTGCAGCTGGTCAGCTGCAGGAAGGCCTCTGTAAGCTTGTTGTGTCCCTGTGGCTCACACAGGAGGTCAGCTAACTGACCCTTGGAGTCACTCTGGGTAGCCTGGGATCAAAGCAAGCAGGTCCAAACTTCCTTTTTCAGACAGCAAGGCAGCTCTTTAAGTAGAGGGCAATTTTTCTTAAACTTCCGCAGGTCCAGCAGTGTTCTGAGTTCAGGTTCTGAGAGCCCCATTTTTATTCCCAGTGCCCGTCTGTGGATGGGGGATACCCCATTTGTTTGATCTCCTCCCTTCCTGGGGTTTGGCTCCAAACTGGCTAGATTCAAAAAATGACAGACAAACCTAGGTGTGAGCTGTGTTGTCAGTGGCAAGGCAATCAGCCCTTAGAAGTCAGGGATGGGTGGGAAAGCCTAGAGGCTTTTGAAGATCAGGAAGGTTCAGTGCCACCCCCACCACCACAGGACATCCAGCCCAGGAAACCACACCCTGTCCCACACCCAAGACCATTTTTTGACTAAGTCTGGGAGGAATACACAAAACACCACAGCAGAGCTATTCACTACCATGTGAATCTAGACACTGGCAAAAAGGCACATTTGGTCTTGGCAGAAAAAAGCATACTGACCATTCATTTCTCATTGAAGATGGAGGTCTATGTGAGCTGTGAATCTTACTAAACTAAATAGAGAAACTAATGTGGTGATTCACCAATGAAAGGAAATTCAGCCCTCATTTCGGCACGCAGCAGTATTCGATTTGGGATCAGTTCCCCATTGAGGATATAAGATACACATGAACCATCACCAGCCCACAGCCCTGAAGAGACTCCTGAGTGACCTGTGGTTCGAAACGCGTTGGCTAGATCTATCTGAGATTCCACTCACTGTACATCTATATGGACTGTAGAATCAAATTGTAAATTCATTATCCATCCAAAGTAGATAGCTTGGAACCCAATTGCCAGTACCGATAGAGTCAGGTGTTTTCAGTTGCTCCGATTTTTGACATTATGGACCGGTTTGAATAAGTTATGTGTGTCTCTCAGTGTACCTAAAATGTTTTTGTTCATTTTAAAAAGTAACAGGATTATTTATATGTCACATAATCAAGATTGCACTATCATCACTGATTTATTTGTTTGATTTATTAGATTAATGTGGTTTGTGTTAAAGAAGGGTTGTGTGCCTTTTTGAAGACTTGTCAAATGTATTAACCACATTTAATGAATGATGATATAAAACAAAGGTCCAGTGTATTGATTGACTGGGTGTGAGAAAGTGGCTCTGTATATACTGTTCCTTAATAGGTACAGGGTGTACAGAGTCCACAGACCCCAAGGGTTTAACAGAGGTTAAAGTTAGATATAACCTTACTCTCCAAAGTGGTAGCCTGGTCGAGCAGTAAGGCAGTATCAGAGGACAGTGTAAAGCATTTGTTATACACACTCAGTCAGCAAATAGTTCCACACACTCAATGACTGAACTCTAGGCCAATGGTTTGTATATAAAAAATATATGCTTGTTTTATTTTAGAACCAACACTTGGAATTAAAATATACTTTCTCGACAGGAGATGTTTCATAAAAATACTTTTGTATATGCAATAGACTTTTTAGTAAACAGTTACAAGTAGTTGCAGTAGGCAACTCTATTCCTAAACACAATACATTGAGCTCAATGATAAATTCAAATTATATGCAACAGATTACTTTTCAGATTACTTTTGTAATTCCAGGCTTGGATCCTAGATCCAGTCCTGGGTCAGTTCTCAGAATCAGCTGTTGAAAGTCGACTTTGGTACTGTAATGATTTTTAACTAATATTTAGCTATTTCAAAAGTTAGCACTTAGAAAATATTTCAGAGCAAACAATCAATGATTCCCTATGGAAGGAAATGTAGGTTACAGGTACAGTAGGTTACCGTTACTTTTGTAATCCAGTACTGGGTGTCTAGACTCAGTGCTGGGACCTTTATCCAAAACAAGTAAGTAATTACGTTTTCAGATGTTATACGATTTTTGATGAATATTTAGAATTTGCAGAAATCAACACTTAGAAGAAATTTCACAGAAAAACAGTCAATGGTTTCCTATGGAAGAAAAATGAGTTAAAGGTAAGTATAGTTGTGGGTACTTTTCAGAGTCAGTGCTGGGCACCAAGATCCAGCACTGGGAGCTCACCTAAGAGCAGGTGAGTAAATTCGTTTTTGGCACTCGGCTGATTTTTGGTGAATATTTTGAGTTTTGAAAAGTCCACACTTCGAAGAATTTCCAAGAAAAAGCCAGTCAATGTTACCCTATGAGGAAAATGAAGTTAGCGGTTTAAGGGTAAGTACTCGACTGGCAGAGTTGAAGTTCTGGGCATAGACTCAGGGGTCCCCCAGTGTCAGGTAGGTACAGTCAGTTCACCCTCAGCGGTTTCAGGACGGCCGGGTGCAGAGAGAGTTAGGCCCAATGTTATCCTATGAGGGATAGGGGGGCCTGGGTTGGTGGCTGCTGTCGGGCAAGCCACGCGGCTGTGGGAGCTGGGCTCCTGGTCACTTACTCAGGGCAAGTGGGGAAGTAGGTTACAGTAGAGTTTTCACTGCCAGGGCCACTCGGGCGGCTGGGTGCAGGGTGCTTTTGAGCCGTCGGGCGCTCAATTGATTTCTATGGGAAATCTCCGGTTTGGAAAAAGACTGCAGGCTCGGGGACGAGGACTCTTCAGGTGCCACCACCACTATGAGGGGTAAGTTGGGTAGTTGGAGGATAGGTAGGTACCCCGGGATTGGGCACAGAGGGCCGTGGGGCGCCGGGTGCAGGGGTGCCTTTTGATGTCGGAAATCTTACCCTCTTGTTGATCGCGGTTGGGGTGGCACTCTGTTCTGAGGCTGCAGGCTTCTTCAGGATAGTCGAGGGGGGTCCTTGGGTGCCGGACTCGGGGTCACAGTCGCCGTGGGGTCGTCCTCGTGGGTTTAGTTCACTCCGGCACCGGCCAGGCTTGGCGGGTGCAGAGTGGGCTGGGATCGCGTTTCCGGGCTGCTGCCAGGGGTAAAAGGTAGGTTCTGAGTAGAGCCTCTACTCATGGGAGTCCCAGGGGATCAGAGTTCAAAGGTAGCCAGGTCCTCCGTGGTTTCTGAGGTTGCTGGCCACAAGAGATGCCGGGTTTGGAGCAGGAGCAAGTCCGAGGTCGACAGGCCGGTAGGGCTGGGGCCAAAGCAGTTGGTGTCTCCCTCTCCTTTGCAGCTGCAGGGCAGGTCTTCTTTTCTTCTCGCTCTTCTTGTAGTTTCGGAATCTGGAATCTGCGGAAGGAAGGTTCAGGGTGCCCCTAAATACTAGATTTAGGGGCGTTACAGGTAGGTGAAGCCCAGGGACCAATGGGTCCTTGTCCTGGGGTGGGTACACCCCCTATCCTGCCCCTCTCCTGTGGGAGGGGGCAGTAGCCTAATCCTGATAGGGTAGGGCCTCTCATCTTCAAGATGGAGTGGTGTGGCTCACTGGTTAGAGGCAGCAGACCCGGAAGCAGAGGACGGCCCGGGACCAGGGTTCAATTCCCGACGCGGCAGGGTCGTGGACCAGGGCCAGCGGACTCGATAATTCTCGCCTCGGTGCCTACTCTGACCAGGGATCACACTCGGCAACTCTGGGCATTAGCTTGCCTCATCTCCACAATGGCCCCCCACATTCGCCGGGGATGCCTGGTTTTACCTTGGAGATACCCAGGAGGGACCATCTCACAGGGATAGCCAGGACGGGTTCCCCAGCGGTCTACAGCGCCAGGACGCCTCAGGGCAGCAGTGCGCTTTACAAGACACATACATACATACATACATACATGGCGAGAGCCCGGAGATGTGCTTCACCTCGCCTCCCCCACCTGAGGGGTGGGGTGGGCAGGCTGGCACATCCCCTGTCCTTGTATGGGGTTTCCGGCCAAGCTTCCTGCCAGAGTGGGGGGTTGCAGTGGCCTGGGGAAACTCCTAGAGGCGGCAGGCCTTTGAAGCTTCCCCTTGCTCATCCTGGGGGAGGAGATCTATCACCTCACCCAGGATGTGCATTGTTGCAGGCCCGGGAGAGCAGGTGCTCTCCCACCCAGGGGTCCAGCAACGTGTCTGCTGTGTGGCAGCCTGGGCAGCCTCAGAGCAGACGTGGATTGTAGGTTAGTTGTAAGGGGGCATCTCTAAGATGCCCTCTGGGGTGCTTGGTACATTAAATCTCACACTGGCATCAGTGTGGGTTTAATGTGCTGAGAAGTTTGATACCAAACTTCCCAGTCTTTAGTGTTGCCATTATGGTGCTGTGGAGCTCGTGTTTGACGAGCTCTCAGCACCATGTACTCTTAAATGGCAGCACTGCACTTACAGTGCCCGGGAATGGACCTGGGTACTGTAGGGGCACAGGGCTCCTGCTCCTGTGCCCACACCATGGGCATAAGGCACCCAGCCAGAGGGGTGACTGACATATGCCTTGGCAGTGTGGGTGTTGGGCATGGCACACAGAGATGTGTGCCATGTCGACTCTTCATTTTGTCCTGCACCCAGACACTCAGCCTGCAAAGGCAGTGTGTGTGTGTAAGGGTACAGGGCCCCTAAGGGTGGCACAATGAGTGCTGCAGCCCTTAGGGGTCTTCCCTGGTCACAAGGCCCTGGGTACCTAGGGTACCATTTACTAGGGGCTGACATGTGGCCAGGGTTTGCCAATTTGGAGTTTGTGTGTTTTAAGGAAGGAACATAGGCCCTGGGCACCTTATTGGCAGGAGTCCAGGGTACACTCAGTCAAAGTACATTCAGCAATTTAGCAAAAAGTGGGGGCATACCATGCAAGAAAGAGGGCACTTTCTCACACAACCCCCCCCTTCAAACGAAAGGTGATGAGACTAACCTTGTCCTATGGAGTCTTCATTGTCTAAGTGGAAGAACCTGGAAAGTCCATCTGCATTGGCATGGGCAGTCCCTGGTCTATGTTCCACTTCAAAGTCCATTCCCTGTAGGGAGATGGACCACCTTAATAGCTTTGGATTTTCCCCTTTCATCTGCATTAGCCATCTGAGAGGTCTGTGGTCAGTTTGAACCAGGAAGTGAGTACCAAACAGGTATGGCCTCAACTTCTTCAGGGACCAAACCACAGCAAAGGCCTCCCTCTCAATGGCACTCCAACGCTGCTCTCTGGGGAGTAGCCTCCTGCTTATAAAATCAACAGGTTGGTCTTGGCCTTCATCATTGGTCTGGGATAGGACCGCTCCTATCCCTAGCTCAGAGGCATCAGTCTGCACTATGAACTGCTTGGCATAATCTGGAGCTTTTAGAATTGGTGCTGAGCACATGGCTTCTTTCAGGGTGTCAAAAGCCTTTTGGCAACTGACTGTCCAGTTCACTTTCTTGGGCATTTTCTTGGAGGTGAGTTCTGTGAGGGGGGTCACAATGGACCCATACCCCTTCACAAACCTCCTGTAGTATCCAGTCAAGCCAAGGAATGCCCTGACTTGGGTCTGGGTTGTTGGAGCTATCCAGTCCATGATGGCCTGGATCTTAGGTTGTAAGGGCTGTACCTGGCCTCCACCTACAAGGTGGCCCAAGTACACCACAGTGCCCTGCCCTAGCTGGCATTTGGATGCCTTGATAGTGAGGCCTGCATGGTGCAGGGCCTCTAAAACTTTTCCAAGGTGGATCGGGTGATCCTGCCAGGTGGAGCTAAAGACAGCAATATCATCAAGATAAGCTGCACTAAAGGACTCCAACCCAGCCAGGACATGGTTCACCAACCTCTGGAAAGTGGCAGGGGCATTCTTTAACCCAAAGGGCATCACAGTAAACTGATAATGTCCATCAGGGGTGGAGAATGCTGTTTTCTCTTTTGCTCCTGGGGCCATGCCAATCTGCCAGTACCCTGCAGTTAAGTCAAAGGTACTGAGGAATTGGGCAGCCCCTAATTTATCTATCAGTTCATCTGCTCTTGGGATAGGGTGAGCATCTGTCTTGGTGACAGAGTTGAGCCCTCTATAGTCCACACAGAACCTCATCTCTCTCTTTTCACCCTGTTGATGAGGTTTGGGGACTAGAACCACTGGGCTGGCCCAGGGGCTCTCAGAGGGTTCAATGACCCCTAACTCCAGCATCTTGCTGACCTCAGCTTTGATGCTCTCCTTGACTTGGTCTGACTGTCGATAGATTTTGTTTTTGACAGGTGCATTGTCACCAGTGTCCACATCATGGGTACACCAGTTTGTCAGACCAGGGGTCAGGGAGAAGAGGCTAGCATACTGCTGCAAGACTTGCTTGCAGTCAGTTTGCTGTTGGGCAGAGAGGGTGTCTGATAAGATCACACCATCCACTGACCCATCCTTTGGGCTGTAAGAGAGGAGGTCAGGGAGAGGTTCACTCTCTGCTTCCTGCTCCTCATCAGTCACCATCAGCATGGTGATGTCAGCCCTGTCATTGTAGAGCTTGAGGCGATTCACATGGATGACCCTCTTGGGTGTCCTGCTAGTGCCCAGGTCAACTAGATAGGTGACCTCACTCTTTCTTTCTAGGATAGGGTAAGGGCCACTCCATTTATCTTGGAGAGCCCTTGGTGCCACTGGCTCCAAAACCCACACCTGTTGCCCAGGTTGAAATTCAACCAGTGCAGCTTTTTGGTCATACCAGTGCTTCTGGAGCTCCTGGCTGGCCTCAAGGTTCTTGGGTGCTTTTTCCATGTACTCAGCCATTCTGGACCTTAGGCCAAGCACATAGTCCACTATGTCTTGTTTGGGTTCTTGAAGAGGCCTCTCCCAGCCCTCTTTTACAAGACAAAGTGGTCCCCTTACAGGATGACCAAACAGAAGTTCAAAGGGTGAGAAACCTACTCCCTTCTGTGGCACTTCTCTGTAAGTGAAAAGCAGGCATGGTAACAGGACATCCCATCTCCTTTTGAGTTTTTCAGGGAGCCCCATGATCATACCTTTCAATGTCTTGTTGAATCTCTCAACAAGGCCATTGGTTTGTGGGTGGTAGGGGGTAGTAAACTTATACTGCACCCCACACTCCTTCCACATGTGTGTTAGGTAAGCAGACATGAAGTTGGAACCTCTGTCTGAAACCACCTCCTTAGGAAAACCCACCCTGGTGAAGACACCCAGGAGGGCCTTGGCTACTGCAGGAGCTGTAGTAGTCCTAAGGGGAATTGCTTCAGGGTACCTAGTGACATGATCCACTACCACTAGAATAAATTTGTTCCCTGAGGCTGTGGGTGGCTCAAGTGGACCCACAATGTCCACTCCTACCATTTCAAAGGGGACCCCCACCACTGGTAGTGGAATGAGGGGGGCCTTTGGGTGGCCACCTGTCTTGCCACTGGCCTGACAGGTGACACAGGAGCGGACAAACTCCTTCACCTTTTGGTGCATCTGGGGCCAGTAGAAGTGACTCACTAGCCTTTCCCAAGTTTTGGATTGCCCCAGATGTCCAGCTAGGGGGATGTCATGAGCCAAAGTTAGGAGGAACTCCCTGTACTTCTGTGGCACTACCACCCTCCTGGTGGCTCCAGGAGTGGGGTTTCTTGCCTCAGCATACAGTAATCCCTCTTCCCAATAAGCTCTGTGGGTACCACTGACATCTCCCCTTGCTTCTGAAACAGCTTGCTGCCTCAGGCTTTCAAGAGTGGGACAGTCTCGCTGACCCTGGCACAGCTCTTCCCTAGAGGGCCCCCCTGGGCCCAAGAGTTCAACCTGGTAAGGGTCAAGCTCCATGGACTCAGTTCCCTCAGGGGTATCCAAATCCTCTCCCTGGGGAGAGGGGTCCTGAATGGTTTGCTTTGTAGAAGCTAGTTCCCCAGTCTTCTTTCCTTTTCTCTTGGTTGGCTGGGCCATTATTCCAGGCTCCAGACCTACTTTTTCACCCTTCCTCTTGCTCTGTGCTCTGGTTTGCACACACACCAATTCAGGGATGCCCAGCATGGCTGCATGGGCCTTCAGTTCAACCTCAGCCCAGGCTGAGGTTTCCAGATCATTTCCAAGCAGACAGGCAGCTGGCAACTTTGGAGAGACCACTACCTGTTTCAGGCCAGTATCCCCCTGTCCCGTCACTTCTCATGCCCGGTCACTGCTACTACCCGGTCACTGCTCCTGCCCGGTCACCGCTCCTGCTCATGCCCAGTCACCGCTACTGCCACATCACTTCTCCTGCCCCGTCACTTCTCATGCCCGGTCACTGCTACTACCCGGTCATTGCTCCTGCCCGGTCCCTGCGCCTGCCCCATCACTTCTCGTGCCCGGTCCCTGCTCCTGCCCTAGCACGGCTCCTGATGTCACTGCTCCTGCCCGGTCACTGCTCCTGCCCAGTCACCATCCCTGCCCCATAACTTCTCCTGCCCCATCACTTCTCATGCCCGGTCACTGCTCCTGCCCATCCACCACTCCTGCTATACTTAATACTTTAGAAAAATATAAATACGAACTGAAAAAGCGAAGTGATCCAGTAGTAACATGCAGAAGTATTTGGCAGCACTGTGGCAAACGAGATTTGCTTTGCTCGGATGTGGGTGGTATAGTGATATTTAGGATACTGCAATTTATTTACGTTCGGCTATCAATGAACAACATTGGCAAACTGCACAAGGCCTCAAGTCCCACACAGTACGCTGAATGGGGAAAGCTTCTCTGTAATCAGTAATTGCAATCTACGGGCTCCAAGTGAGCCACTTGCCTCCAAGGCACTCACTTGCCACATGTTATGTTAAATGCAGATGGCCCATTGCCATTCTAAAGGTGATAATCGGTCTCAATCAGAATGACAATGGGCCTGTCCACAGCCTGTGTGAGGTCGGGGAGGGGCTGCTGAATCCTGTGGAGTTCAGAAGAGAAGTGCGAGCTGGCCACATGAACTTTGAAACTTTTGGGGCTTCTCGCAGGGGAGCAGCACAGGTTGCTGTAATTAATCCCCTAAATTACGGACAAAAGGCATCCGTAAAAGGAATAATGATGGACAAGGGACAGGACACCAAAATTACGGACGGTCAGTGAAATTTACGGACGGTTGGTCACCCTAATGCAAGGGGGCACATGTTGTGCCCTCCTGTCTCCATGCATCCCAGTACCTGCATGGCATGGACCTATTGCGGTAACTATTTTATAGGCACCGCCGTGGGAGCGCTAAGGAACAGCCAGCCAGACAGGAGAAAACTCTTAATCTGGTGGGCAGTTCAAACACGGGTTTAGCGGTGCAGGAGAGGGGCATTCCCACGCCCGCACCGCCAAACTCATAATAAGACCCTAAGACTCTTCAAAGTCAGAGCCTAAAAAGTAAGTGGATCAGAACACAAACATATCCCCTCTCCGACATGCCTAAAGAAGTATGAGGTTTATCATTTGATTGCTAGCTGGTTGCAGTTACTACTCCTGTTTCGCAGTGTTCATTTCTGATTCCAACAGTGGGCCAGGCTCTTTTTCAAGTTTGAAAATGCTTGATTCATAAATTGGTAGAGCAATTAACAGAGATAACATTACATTGAAAACGTGCCAAGAATGTTACCCAAATAAAAAAGCACAATAGATTTTAAAACAACAATTAAACATTGTCAGATATAACTTTGTAAACCTATGTAAATATTTAGGTATGCCTATAGCATAAACCAATAGGAAACTAGGATTTTGTCGCTTTTTTTGTTTTTGTTGTCTGAAGTGTGTTACAAAAAGAGAAAGAAGAGACAAATACGAAAGAAAGATAGGAAAAAAGAAAGAGGGGAAGACAAAAAAGCTTTGGAGGAAGAAGGAGATACAACTTATCAGCGATATAAATGTCACCTATAGAAATCAAATACAACGAATAAATATAACCGACTCAAGGATTAATATTCATGGATGCTTCAAAATAATCTTACATTAGAGGATTGAACATGCCGTCCAGGTAGAAATTAAGAAAATGGTAGCCACAATTAATCTCTCTTAACTGTTGAGAAGAGATAGCACTTGCTCTATCACGTCTATAATGATGGCAAACAATACTGCACCATCTGGTAAAAGTAATCATGGTGGCATCATTCCAACTAGAAGTGATAATTTGAAGTGCAATAGCAATCAGTAAATCAACAAATTTTCCAATAGTACAGTTTCCTAGGCATATCTGGGAAAAACGGCCAAGAGAGGGGTTAGAGAAAAATTTGCAACTAGAAGGATTTAACGGATGGACAGAGGAAAACATATCTGCATAAAATTTCCATTCACAGCTCTACAAGTCCAACTTTTAGCAACTGTGGAGAGATTGTATTTATGAAGGGAGGTAGGAGTTAAGAATAACCTTTTCTAAAAATAGTACAATGTTTGTGTAGTACTGGCTGAGCAAGCGGTGGAGTGAAGTTTAGACCAAAGAATGTTCCAGGTACCAACTGGAAAATTGCAGTTTAAATCTAGTTCCCACTGTAACTCTACTTTGGATTTGGACAGGTTGATAGGTAGATATCCAAGACATTTATTTATGTATCAGGCTTTCACATTCATAGAAAAATTGAAATTATCAAAGGGCGTGCTGAGTGTTGGGGCATCAGCCGTAGCAAGATCAGAGATGTAGTATAAAATAGTCATTTGTAATGACTCATATTTGGACAGATGAAAGGAGGGAATAAGGTATTTTCTTTGAGGTTCGTGAAAAAGGAGAAAACATTGCCTGCCTGTAAATAACTGTTTGACTTGTAGAATACCTTTTGCCGCCCAAACCTTCCAAAAAATTAATCTATTTAATAATTTAACCTTATTGTTGTTCCAGATGGAAGAGTCCAAAAACATCTGGAAGGGGGTCAGTTGTTGGGAAAGAATGTGATGTGCCAAATGAATCGAATGGTTAGTAACGGGCGAGGAGAAGGAATTTGGAAGCTGTGAAAAATAAACCACGTTCCTAAAGTTAAAAGGAGATATCTATGACTCTTCCAATCTATGCCACACAGTAAGAGGAGCGTTGTCATCGCTGGATAGTAAAGGCCAAATTTGTTTCAACGCAAAAACAGAGTGGTGTTTTAGAAAGTCAGGAAAATGTACTCCGTCTAAATCTTTAGGTTTACGTAGATCATGTAATGATACATATACTTTCTTTTTGTTTCATAAAAATTAAGTGTTTTATTAAGAGTTTTAAAAAAAGCTCTGGGGGAGCTTCACGGGAAGCATTGATAAGTACAAATTAACAACTGGTTGCATCACCATTTTGATGGCATCTAATCTGACCCACCGCAACAAATGCAGAGGTAACCATTTTTCTGACATCATGAGTATTTTATGATTAACTTCAGTTGTGTTAAGACAAATTGTTTCTTAAAAGGAATTGGAATATGTAACACACAAACATTTGATATTTTTAAAATTCCATGTAAATCCAGAGTCTGTCAACATTTTCTTTTAAGCAGTATTTGTTATGGGGCATGTCTTATCAATATTTAATTTATAACGAGAAATATTAGAGTAGGTATTTAATACAGAAACAAAAATAGAGTAGAAGTATATGGTTCCAAAACATAAAATAAGACATAATCTGCATATGCAGTAAATGTAACTTCAGTATCTTTATGTCTTAAAAAATTAAAAGGAAGAGGACCTATAAAGGGCTTCTAAGCAAGGTTTTAGTGATAGAATGAACAATAACGAGAACAGCCGTCGCGTACCTCTATGTAAATTAAAATAAGATGATTGAAGACCATTTACATATATTTAGTTTTTTGGGCGAATCATACAATAAGTCAATATGGGGCCAATTACAGTGCCGTTCGGACATGCATCTGACCTGCATCATAGCGAAAGCAGGACCACCTGACAAGGAGTCGGAGATCCTGCTTCCCAGATTATGATCTGACCGCCGTGTTGGAGGTCGGATCCGGTACTTTTTCTATAGCGGCTTACTGCAATGGTAAAAAATGCAGAGTATGAACATCCCTGCGGTGCCTGCCACATGCTGCAGGGATGTTTAGGGGCACCTGGTGCTCCCATGCCCCATTGAGGAGTGCCAGGGGAAAAGTCACTAGGGGGCCCCAAAGACACTTTCCGCCTGCCTTTTCATGCCAGGCGGACTGCCATGAAAGGCCAGGCAGAAAGCGAAATTGTAATCCCAATTGCGGAGTCGAGGCTGGCTCCGCTGCCATTTGTGGATTACATTTCCGACCACTGCCTCGACGGGCTCCGTGAGCCCACCGGAAGCAGGGCGGTATTCCCCCCCCGGGTTTCCCTCCGACTGCCTGTATCATAATATGGCGGATGGACGGAAACCCATGATGTCGGGAGAAAAGCCTCCGACGAGCTGTCGGATGGCTTTCCGCCCAACATCATAATGAGGCCCATTATCTTAAAGTCCCAGGGACAAAACCATACCATTTTAAAGCCTGCATCATATATTTCCAGTCAACTCTGTCAAAGGCTTTTCATGCTTCTAATGTTATTACTGCAGTGTGGATATTGCTTTTGGAAGCAAGATGTATAATGTCCACAAAAAGCCCTACAGTTGTCTGTAAGAAAACGATCCTTTACAAAACCTGATTGTTCAAATCCGATCAATTTAGAAATAAAGTCATTAATACAAAGAGCCAAAAGTTTTGCCAAAATCTTACAATCTGTGTCAATAAAGGAGATTGGCCTTTAGCTACCAGAGAGACGAATCCTTATCCTTTTTAGGGATTAAGCAAAGCATTGCTTAATTGTTTGAGAGCATTTAATTAAATAAAGATAATAAGTGTGGGAGTAAAATATGTGACAATTGAATATAAAATTCAACTGAAACGCCATTCGGGCAACAAGCTTTGTCTTTAGGTAATTTGACGAGAGCTGCTTTATTCTCAGGGATGGAAAATTCCTAGTCTAAGGAAAGATCAACTGAATTCTCATGGTTTGTTAATAAAATGAAAGAAGCTAGACACAATCTGATTCACGACTTTGTGTACTGCAAGGGTTTTTAGCAAAACTAAAGAAGATTAGAATTACCTAATTAAAAGGTCCTCAAATATAATATGGTGCATGTTAGTTCACTGTTTTTGCCTCTGTTTCCGACACATGTGTAACTTTGAGGTCTTTTCTTATTGTATGGGGGCAATCATTGGTAAATGGGAAGTATCATGTCTGAGTAGTGTTGTTTACTACTGCTGTCACAGGGCCACCAATACCACTGCACATCAACTGGGTTACTAAGTTTCTTTTTTTGGGCACTCTATTTTCCCGGGATAGAACCTTTCAAAGCCAAGCCTTGCTCTTTGAGGTGGTAGGGGTTAGAAACTCAAATACAATATGACACATGGCATAACAGTCAATAAACGTAATATCAATCTGTGCTGCATTTTCAATGGAGTGTTTTTTTGAAGGTAGATCAAACGAATAGGCAATACTATGATGAAGAGTGAAACCCAGAGAGTGCTAAAATCTTTAGGGCCTGGATAATAATACCAAACATTTTACAGTATTTATGTGCTGTGCAATTGATTTTTATAAGATTCTCTAATTGCCTGTTGTTATCCTATATTGCGGCACTCAAGTCAGCTTAGCAGACTTCAGGCCTGATTAAGAACTCGTTGGACAGGTTACTCTGTCACAATGGTGACCAATACCCTGTCCGACGAAATATAAATCCCATTATTTCCTATGGGATTTATAATTCGGCAGGCAGGATATCCATCACCATTGTGACAGAGTAATCTGTCTGCCGAGTTCTAAATCAAGCCCTTCATGACTCTTTGCATTTAACTTGAATTTTTGAATGGAAAAGAGTTATCTGCGAAGGAAATACAGTGTAGCAAATCTGGCCATCTGTATAAATGATTACTCGCTCTGAGTTCAACAGTAAGTTTCCAACCAAAAATATAAAAATCACTTTGAGCAACAAATGGCCACCCAAATAATAAAGGTCCCACTCACATTAAGTAAAAGGTGAGTTTTTAAGGTCCCAAGGTTCTCAGAGCCAGATTTATCAAGGTTTTGCATCGCCATTGCGCCATGCAAGGTTGATGCAAAACCAAAGTGAGAACTATCAAGTCACCTTGCATGGTCCTGCATGGCTTGATACATTTCAAGTAACTCAAGGCAGTGCAGATTGCTGTGTTGCGTTACTCTACAGCAGGGAGGAGTTCCATGGGTACAGTGTAGGTGTTCCCATGCATCCACCCATGTATTTTGGCGCATTCCCAGATTTACCATTAGTGGAAGATCTGGGAATGTATCAAAATGCTACTCCTTCCCAGGTGAGTTGTAACAAGGAGAAATATATTTATTTCTCTTAGTTTGTTTCTCTTTCTACGTGTGCTGCATATCTGCAACACACGTAGACAGAGGAAATGTCTCTCAGGATTGTTTTTGAGCAGGAGGGTGTTGCTTCCTGCACAAAAAACAGGAAGGTGTTCTTCCTGCACAAAAAAATCCTGCCTACAAAGCAGGCACCCCTGCAACATGACTCAAGGGAGCCAGCGTTGGTGCCAGGCAGCCAAAAGTGTGGCAGCAGTAGGAAAGGACTGGAATGCGCAGAGTACATATTAATAACTAAAACAATACCAGAATGACAAAAATCCAATCAGTAAAACTGGAAATACTAAATGTTTACATTTTTTGTGAAACAGCTTAAAAAGCAGAAAGCGTCACTTGCAGTTATCTGGTTGTGCTGGACTAGGGGAAAGTCACAAGTTCAGGCTGACCATGATGAAGTTAGGACCAGATACAGGGAGCAGGCTAGTCTGAATGATAGTTACCTTCTCAAGTCCCAACACAAAGAGTTCTGTTTGCGTTGGAGGAGGCCACAATGAGGAGGCTTTCGGTGCAAAGAGCAGGTCGAACGTCATGGACAGTCATCACTGTACTGTCAAGAGCCAATCAGCCTTAAAGTTTTGTGTTCAAAGTTGCGGTGGGCTGTTTTTCCTGAGGCACAAATTGCAGGTCGCTCATTGCCTCTCATGCGGACCGTCGCTGTTGTGTGAAGAGCAGCATTGGAGGTTGTCACGGGTGGCAGAGTCTTGGAGTGAAAAGGCATGCTTGCGGTTACGAAGTGTGTAAACTTCAGGATTTTTGCATTATCTTTTAGGAGGAGCTCTCACTGATGCCAGCCAAGGGTCCAGGGCCTGGGAGGCTCCTCCAGCAGAGGCCTGCAGCACGTCCAGTTGCAGCTGGTCAGCTGCAGGAAGGCCTCTGTAAGCTTGTTGTGTCCCTGTGGCTCACACAGGAGGTCAGCTAACTGACCCTTGGAGTCACTCTGGGTAGCCTGGGATCAAAGCAAGCAGGTCCAAACTTCCTTTTTCAGACAGCAAGGCAGCTCTTTAAGTAGAGGGCAATTTTTCTTAAACTTCCGCAGGTCCAGCAGTGTTCTGAGTTCAGGTTCTGAGAGCCCCATTTTTATTCCCAGTGCCCGTCTGTGGATGGGGGATACCCCATTTGTTTGATCTCCTCCCTTCCTGGGGTTTGGCTCCAAACTGGCTAGATTCAAAAAATGACAGACAAACCTAGGTGTGAGCTGTGTTGTCAGTGGCAAGGCAATCAGCCCTTAGAAGTCAGGGATGGGTGGGAAAGCCTAGAGGCTTTTGAAGATCAGGAAGGTTCAGTGCCACCCCCACCACCACAGGACATCCAGCCCAGGAAACCACACCCTGTCCCACACCCAAGACCATTTTTTGACTAAGTCTGGGAGGAATACACAAAACACCACAGCAGAGCTATTCACTACCATGTGAATCTAGACACTGGCAAAAAGGCACATTTGGTCTTGGCAGAAAAAAGCATACTGACCATTCATTTCTCATTGAAGATGGAGGTCTATGTGAGCTGTGAATCTTACTAAACTAAATAGAGAAACTAATGTGGTGATTCACCAATGAAAGGAAATTCAGCCCTCATTTCGGCACGCAGCAGTATTCGATTTGGGATCAGTTCCCCATTGAGGATATAAGATACACATGAACCATCACCAGCCCACAGCCCTGAAGAGACTCCTGAGTGACTTGTGGTTCGAAACGCGTTGGCTAGATCTATCTGAGATTCCACTCACTGTACATCTATATGGACTGTAGAATCAAATTGTAAATTCATTATCCATCCAAAGTAGATTTTCAGTTGCTCCGATTTTTGACATTATGGACCGGTTTGAATAAGTTATGTGTGTCTCTCAGTGTACCTAAAATGTTTTTGTTCATTTTAAAAAGTAACAGGATTATTTATATGTCACATAATCAAGATTGCACTATCATCACTGATTTATTTGTTTGATTTATTAGATTAATGTGGTTTGTGTTAAAGAAGGGTTGTGTGCCTTTTTGAAGACTTGTCAAATGTATTAACCACATTTAATGAATGATGATATAAAACAAAGGTCCAGTGTATTGATTGACTGGGTGTGAGAAAGTGGCTCTGTATATACTGTTCCTTAATAGGTACAGGGTGTACAGAGTCCACAGACCCCAAGGGTTTAACAGAGGTTAAAGTTAGATATAACCTTACTCTCCAAAGTGGTAGCCTGGTCGAGCAGTAAGGCAGTATCAGAGGACAGTGTAAAGCATTTGTTATACACACTCAGTCAGCAAATAGTTCCACACACTCAATGACTGAACTCTAGGCCAATGGTTTGTATATAAAAAATATATGCTTGTTTTATTTTAGAACCAACACTTGGAATTAAAATATACTTTCTCGACAGGAGATGTTTCATAAAAATACTTTTGTATATGCAATAGACTTTTTAGTAAACAGTTACAAGTAGTTGCAGTAGGCAACTCTATTCCTAAACACAATACATTGAGCTCAATGATAAATTCAAATTATATGCAACAGATTACTTTTCAGATTACTTTTGTAATTCCAGGCTTGGATCCTAGATCCAGTCCTGGGTCAGTTCTCAGAATCAGCTGTTGAAAGTCGACTTTGGTACTGTAATGATTTTTAACTAATATTTAGCTATTTCAAAAGTTAGCACTTAGAAAATATTTCAGAGCAAACAATCAATGATTCCCTATGGAAGGAAATGTAGGTTACAGGTACAGTAGGTTACCGTTACTTTTGTAATCCAGTACTGGGTGTCTAGACTCAGTACTGGGACCTTTATCCAAAACAAGTAAGTAATTACGTTTTCAGATGTTATACGATTTTTGATGAATATTTAGAATTTGCAGAAATCAACACTTAGAAGAAATTTCACAGAAAAACAGTCAATGGTTTCCTATGGAAGAAAAATGAGTTAAAGGTAAGTATAGTTGTGGGTACTTTTCAGAGTCAGTGCTGGGCACCAAGATCCAGCACTGGGAGCTCACCTAAGAGCAGGTGAGTAAATTCGTTTTTGGCACTCGGCTGATTTTTGGTGAATATTTTGAGTTTTGAAAAGTCCACACTTCGAAGAATTTCCAAGAAAAAGCCAGTCAATGTTACCCTATGAGGAAAATGAAGTTAGCGGTTTAAGGGTAAGTACTCGACTGGCAGAGTTGAAGTTCTGGGCATAGACTCAGGGGTCCCCCAGTGTCAGGTAGGTACAGTCAGTTCACCCTCAGCGGTTTCAGGACGGCCGGGTGCAGAGAGAGTTAGGCCCAATGTTATCCTATGAGGGATAGGGGGGCCTGGGTTGGTGGCTGCTGTCGGGCAAGCCACGCGGCTGTGGGAGCTGGGCTCCTGGTCACTTACTCAGGGCAAGTGGGGAAGTAGGTTACAGTAGAGTTTTCACTGCCAGGGCCACTCGGGCGGCTGGGTGCAGGGTGCTTTTGAGCCGTCGGGCGCTCAATTGATTTCTATGGGAAATCTCCGGTTTGGAAAAAGACTGCAGGCTCGGGGACGAGGACTCTTCAGGTGCCACCACCACTATGAGGGGTAAGTTGGGTAGTTGGAGGATAGGTAGGTACCCCGGGATTGGGCACAGAGGGCCGTGGGGCGCCGGGTGCAGGGGTGCCTTTTGATGTCGGAAATCTTACCCTCTTGTTGATCGCGGTTGGGGTGGCACTCTGTTCTGAGGCTGCAGGCTTCTTCAGGATAGTCGAGGGGGGTCCTTGGGTGCCGGACTCGGGGTCACAGTCGCCGTGGGGTCGTCCTCGTGGGTTTAGTTCACTCCGGCACCGGCCAGGCTTGGCGGGTGCAGAGTGGGCTGGGATCGCGTTTCCGGGCTGCTGCCAGGGGTAAAAGGTAGGTTCTGAGTAGAGCCTCTACTCATGGGAGTCCCAGGGGATCAGAGTTCAAAGGTAGCCAGGTCCTCCGTGGTTTCTGAGGTTGCTGGCCACAAGAGATGCCGGGTTTGGAGCAGGAGCAAGTCCGAGGTCGACAGGCCGGTAGGGCTGGGGCCAAAGCAGTTGGTGTCTCCCTCTCCTTTGCAGCTGCAGGGCAGGTCTTCTTTTCTTCTCGCTCTTCTTGTAGTTTCGGAATCTGGAATCTGCGGAAGGAAGGTTCAGGGTGCCCCTAAATACTAGATTTAGGGGCGTTACAGGTAGGTGAAGCCCAGGGACCAATGGGTCCTTGTCCTGGGGTGGGTACACCCCCTATCCTGCCCCTCTCCTGTGGGAGGGGGCAGTAGCCTAATCCTGATAGGGTAGGGCCTCTCATCTTCAAGATGGAGTGGTGTGGCTCACTGGTTAGAGGCAGCAGACCCGGAAGCAGAGGACGGCCCGGGACCAGGGTTCAATTCCCGACGCGGCAGGGTCGTGGACCAGGGCCAGCGGACTCGATAATTCTCGCCTCGGTGCCTACTCTGACCAGGGATCACACTCGGCAACTCTGGGCATTAGCTTGCCTCATCTCCACAATGGCCCCCCACATTCGCCGGGGATGCCTGGTTTCACCTTGGAGATACCCAGGAGGGACCATCTCACAGGGATAGCCAGGACGGGTTCCCCAGCGGTCTACAGCGCCAGGACGCCTCAGGGCAGCAGTGCGCTTTACAAGACACATACATACATACATACATACATGGCGAGAGCCCGGAGATGTGCTTCACCTCGCCTCCCCCACCTGAGGGGTGGGGTGGGCAGGCTGGCACATCCCCTGTCCTTGTATGGGGTTTCCGGCCAAGCTTCCTGCCAGAGTGGGGGGTTGCAGTGGCCTGGGGAAACTCCTAGAGGCGGCAGGCCTTTGAAGCTTCCCCTTGCTCATCCTGGGGGAGGAGATCTATCACCTCACCCAGGATGTGCATTGTTGCAGGCCCGGGAGAGCAGGTGCTCTCCCACCCAGGGGTCCAGCAACGTGTCTGCTGTGTGGCAGCCTGGGCAGCCTCAGAGCAGACGTGGATTGTAGGTTAGTTGTAAGGGGGCATCTCTAAGATGCCCTCTGGGGTGCTTGGTACATTAAATCTCACACTGGCATCAGTGTGGGTTTAATGTGCTGAGAAGTTTGATACCAAACTTCCCAGTCTTTAGTGTTGCCATTATGGTGCTGTGGAGCTCGTGTTTGACGAGCTCTCAGCACCATGTACTCTTAAATGGCAGCACTGCACTTACAGTGCCCGGGAATGGACCTGGGTACTGTAGGGGCACAGGGCTCCTGCTCCTGTGCCCACACCATGGGCATAAGGCACCCAGCCAGATGGGTGACTGACATATGCCTTGGCAGTGTGGGTGTTGGGCATGGCACACAGAGATGTGTGCCATGTCGACTCTTCATTTTGTCCTGCACCCAGACACTCAGCCTGCAAAGGCAGTGTGTGTGTGTAAGGGTACAGGGCCCCTAAGGGTGGCACAATGAGTGCTGCAGCCCTTAGGGGTCTTCCCTGGTCACAAGGCCCTGGGTACCTAGGGTACCATTTACTAGGGGCTGACATGTGGCCAGGGTTTGCCAATTTGGAGTTTGTGTGTTTTAAGGAAGGAACATAGGCCCTGGGCACCTTATTGGCAGGAGTCCAGGGTACACTCAGTCAAAGTACATTCAGCAATTTAGCAAAAAGTGGGGGCATACCATGCAAGAAAGAGGGCACTTTCTCACACAACCCCCCCCTTCAAACGAAAGGTGATGAGACTAACCTTGTCCTATGGAGTCTTCATTGTCTAAGTGGAAGAACCTGGAAAGTCCATCTGCATTGGCATGGGCAGTCCCTGGTCTATGTTCCACTTCAAAGTCCATTCCCTGTAGGGAGATGGACCACCTTAATAGCTTTGGATTTTCCCCTTTCATCTGCATTAGCCATCTGAGAGGTCTGTGGTCAGTTTGAACCAGGAAGTGAGTACCAAACAGGTATGGCCTCAACTTCTTCAGGGACCAAACCACAGCAAAGGCCTCCCTCTCAATGGCACTCCAACGCTGCTCTCTGGGGAGTAGCCTCCTGCTTATAAAATCAACAGGTTGGTCTTGGCCTTCATCATTGGTCTGGGATAGGACCGCTCCTATCCCTAGCTCAGAGGCATCAGTCTGCACTATGAACTGCTTGGCATAATCTGGAGCTTTTAGAATTGGTGCTGAGCACATGGCTTCTTTCAGGGTGTCAAAAGCCTTTTGGCAACTGACTGTCCAGTTCACTTTCTTGGGCATTTTCTTGGAGGTGAGTTCTGTGAGGGGGGTCACAATGGACCCATACCCCTTCACAAACCTCCTGTAGTATCCAGTCAAGCCAAGGAATGCCCTGACTTGGGTCTGGGTTGTTGGAGCTATCCAGTCCATTATGGCCTGGATCTTAGGTTGTAAGGGCTGTACCTGGCCTCCACCTACAAGGTGGCCCAAGTACACCACAGTGCCCTGCCCTAGCTGGCATTTGGATGCCTTGATAGTGAGGCCTGCATGGTGCAGGGCCTCTAAAACTTTTCCAAGGTGGATCGGGTGATCCTGCCAGGTGGAGCTAAAGACAGCAATATCATCAAGATAAGCTGCACTAAAGGACTCCAACCCAGCCAGGACATGGTTCACCAACCTCTGGAAAGTGGCAGGGGCATTCTTTAACCCAAAGGGCATCACAGTAAACTGATAATGTCCATCAGGGGTGGAGAATGCTGTTTTCTCTTTTGCTCCTGGGGCCATGCCAATCTGCCAGTACCCTGCAGTTAAGTCAAAGGTACTGAGGAATTGGGCAGCCCCTAATTTATCTATCAGTTCATCTGCTCTTGCTGACCTCAGCTTTGATGCTCTCCTTGACTTGGTCTGACTGTCGATAGATTTTGTTTTTGACAGGTGCATTGTCACCAGTGTCCACATCATGGGTACACCAGTTTGTCAGACCAGGGGTCAGGGAGAAGAGGCTAGCATACTGCTGCAAGACTTGCTTGCAGTCAGTTTGCTGTTGGGCAGAGAGGGTGTCTGATAAGATCACACCATCCACTGACCCATCCTTTGGGCTGTAAGAGAGGAGGTCAGGGAGAGGTTCACTCTCTGCTTCCTGCTCCTCATCAGTCACCATCAGCATGGTGATGTCAGCCCTGTCATTGTAGAGCTTGAGGCGATTCACATGGATGACCCTCTTGGGTGTCCTGCTAGTGCCCAGGTCAACTAGATAGGTGACCTCACTCTTTCTTTCTAGGATAGGGTAAGGGCCACTCCATTTATCTTGGAGAGCCCTTGGTGCCACTGGCTCCAAAACCCACACCTGTTGCCCAGGTTGAAATTCAACCAGTGCAGCTTTTTGGTCATACCAGTGCTTCTGGAGCTCCTGGCTGGCCTCAAGGTTCTTGGGTGCTTTTTCCATGTACTCAGCCATTCTGGACCTTAGGCCAAGCACATAGTCCACTATGTCTTGTTTGGGTTCTTGAAGAGGCCTCTCCCAGCCCTCTTTTACAAGACAAAGTGGTCCCCTTACAGGATGACCAAACAGAAGTTCAAAGGGTGAGAAACCTACTCCCTTCTGTGGCACTTCTCTGTAAGTGAAAAGCAGGCATGGTAACAGGACATCCCATCTCCTTTTGAGTTTTTCAGGGAGCCCCATGATCATACCTTTCAATGTCTTGTTGAATCTCTCAACAAGGCCATTGGTTTGTGGGTGGTAGGGGGTAGTAAACTTATACTGCACCCCACACTCCTTCCACATGTGTGTTAGGTAAGCAGACATGAAGTTGGAACCTCTGTCTGAAACCACCTCCTTAGGAAAACCCACCCTGGTGAAGACACCCAGGAGGGCCTTGGCTACTGCAGGAGCTGTAGTAGTCCTAAGGGGAATTGCTTCAGGGTACCTAGTGACATGATCCACTACCACTAGAATAAATTTGTTCCCTGAGGCTGTGGGTGGCTCAAGTGGACCCACAATGTCCACTCCTACCATTTCAAAGGGGACCCCCACCACTGGTAGTGGAATGAGGGGGGCCTTTGGGTGGCCACCTGTCTTGCCACTGGCCTGACAGGTGACACAGGAGCGGACAAACTCCTTCACCTTTTGGTGCATCTGGGGCCAGTAGAAGTGACTCACTAGCCTTTCCCAAGTTTTGGATTGCCCCAGATGTCCAGCTAGGGGGATGTCATGAGCCAAAGTTAGGAGGAACTCCCTGTACTTCTGTGGCACTACCACCCTCCTGGTGGCTCCAGGAGTGGGGTTTCTTGCCTCAGCATACAGTAATCCCTCTTCCCAATAAGCTCTGTGGGTACCACTGACATCTCCCCTTGCTTCTGAAACAGCTTGCTGCCTCAGGCTTTCAAGAGTGGGACAGTCTCGCTGACCCTGGCACAGCTCTTCCCTAGAGGGCCCCCCTGGGCCCAAGAGTTCAACCTGGTAAGGGTCAAGCTCCATGGACTCAGTTCCCTCAGGGGTATCCAAATCCTCTCACTGGGGAGAGGGGTCCTGAATGGTTTGCTTTGTAGAAGCTAGTTCCCCAGTCTTCTTTCCTTTTCTCTTGGTTGGCTGGGCCATTATTCCAGGCTCCAGACCTACTTTTTCACCCTTCCTCTTGCTCTGTGCTCTGGTTTGCACACACACCAATTCAGGGATGCCCAGCATGGCTGCATGGGCCTTCAGTTCAACCTCAGCCCAGGCTGAGGTTTCCAGATCATTTCCAAGCAGACAGGCAGCTGGCAACTTTGGAGAGACCACTACCTGTTTCAGGCCAGTATCCCCCCCCCAGCCTAATGTTACCATGGCCATGGGATGACTAGTGGTGACACTGTCAGCGTTGGTGACTGGGTAAGACTTCCCAATCAAGTTTTGCTCAGGGGAAACCAGTGTGTCTTTCACCATAGTGACACTGGCACCTGTATCCCTCAGAGCTTCTACCCTAGTTCCATTCACCCAGGGGTACTGCAAGTATTTCTTTAAGTTGGGTGGCCACACAGCTACAGTGGCAAACTCCACTTCTCCCAAGGAGACTAGACTGGCTTCAGTGTGTTCCCAGATTTGCTCAGGGTACACCTCTGATCCCATTTGTATGATTGCTGCCCCAGGAGTAGCTGTACTGGGTGCCTTAGGGGCTTTGTTTTGGGGGCAAGCTACAGTTAAGTGTCCTTGCTTCTTGCAGGTATTACACCAGGCCTTTAAGGGATCAAAGTTCTTCCCCCTATATGGTTGGGGCACATAGGGAGTAGTTTGGGTCCCACCCACCTGAACAGGTTTTTGGGGCCCTTTGGAAGACTCAAACTTCTTATCTTGGGGATTCTCACCACCTTTCCCTGGGGAGGTTTTGGGACCACTTTCTTTTGGTCACCCCCAGTGGTTGTCTTAGTCACCCTAGTCTTGACCCAGTGGTCTGCCTTCTTTCCCAATTCTTGGGGAGAAATTAGACCTAGGTCTACCAAATGCTGATGCAACTTTTCGTTTGTGCAGTTACTCAAAATATGTTCCTTCATGAATAAATTGTACAATCCATTAAAATCCTGCACACCATGTCCAGCTAACCAACCATCCAGTGTCTTCACTGAGAAATCTACAAAATCAATCCAGGATTGGGTCTGGGTTTTGTGAACCCCCCTGAATCTAATTCTATACTCCTCGGTGGTGAATCCAAATCCCTCAATCAGAGCTTTCTTCATGAGGTCATAGGATCCTGCCTCTGGCCCAGAAAGGGTCAGAAGCTTGTCTCTGCAGTTACCAGAGAACAGTTCCCACAGGAGTGCCCCCCAGAGAGGTTTCTTCACTTTTCTGATATCACAAGCCCTCTCAAAGGCTGTGAACCATTTGGTGATATCATCACCTTCCTCAAATTTAGGGACAATCCCTTTGGGGATTTTAAGGTCAGAAGTTTCCTCCCTATCCTTATTTTTATTATTGCTGCCACCATTGATGGGTGCTAAACCCATCTCTCTCCTTTCTTTTTCTAGAGCCAGGAGCCTGGACTCTAGCTCTAATCTTTTGGCCAGCCTCACAAGGCTGTCCTCCTCACCGGGGGGTCCCCGAGTGATCTCTCTGGGACCAGAGCCACCTGTGTAGTCTCTAGGTGCCCAGATGCTAATCCTTGGATTGGAGGGTATGGTTGCCCTCTCCTCCCTAGGGAATAGCATGGGGGGGTTTTTGTCAACCTCCTCTGCTTCCCTTTCCTCATCTGACTGGCCATCACCATGTTCAGATGGGTGGTCCTTAGCATACTCAGCCAAGAGCTCCTGGAGCCCTAGTTTGGTTGGATGCAGGCCCATTTGTAAATTTTTAAGTTTGCATAAGGACCTCAATTCCTTGAAAGACAAGTGTAAGTAAGGTGTGAGGTCGAGCTCCTCCACCAGGTCCATATTATTATTATCACTAATAGCTGGGTTTGTTTGAGACATTCTAACCTGACAGTTCTAACCCTCTACCCTGACTATAGTGACTTTTATTTTTCTAAAATTCTAATGGGACTTATGCAAGGCCCTAGCAAGACTTTTAGTAATTTTGGAAAGACCAATCATAATGCTAAAGGCAATTTTTAAGAGTTCTGTTGTGTGGTCAGATGGTAACCAAGTAGTCCAACAAATGCAAGTTTGTATCCCACCGCTGATCCACCAATGTGAGAAAGTGGCTCTGTATATACTGTTCCTTAATAGGTACAGGGTGTACAGAGTCCACAGACCCCAAGGGTTTAACAGAGGTTAAAGTTAGATATAACATTACTCTCCAAAGTGGTAGCCTGGTCGAGAAGTGTGGCTCAATGATTAGAGCGGCAGACCCTGATGCAGAGATCTAGCCCGGGACCAGGGTTCAATTCCCTGCCTCGGCGGGTCTTGGGCTCAAAAATTCCATGGACCTGATAATTCTTGCCTCGGTGCCATTCCAATCATGGAGTCCCACTCTGCAACTCTGGGCAATAGCTTGCTTAATCTCCACAACGGCTCCCACAACGCTAAGGATGCCTGGCCTCCACCTTGGGGGTGCCCAGGAGTGGATGCCTCACAGGGAAAGCCAGGATGGGTTCCACAGCGGTATTCGTACAAGCGCCTTGAGACCCTTGCGGGTGAGTAGTGCGCTATACAAGTATCAATTTACATTTACATTTAAGGCAGTATCAGAGGACAGTGTAAAGCATTTGTTATACACACTCAGTCAGCAAATAGTTCCACACACTCAATGACTGAACTCTAGGCCAATGGTTTGTATATAAAAAATATATGCTTGTTTTATTTTAGAACCAACACTTGGAATTAAAATATACTTTCTCGACAGGAGATGTTTCATAAAAATACTTTTGTATATGCAATAGACTTTTTAGTAAACAGTTACAAGTAGTTGCAGTAGGCAACTCTATTCCTAAACACAATACATTGAGCTCAATGATAAATTCAAATTATATGCAAGAGATTACTTTTTAGATTACTTTTGTAATTCCAGGCTTGGATCCTAGATCCAGTCCTGGGTCAGTTCTCAGAATCAGCTGTTGAAAGTCGACTTTGGTACTGTAATGATTTTTAACTAATATTTAGCTATTTCAAAAGTTAGCACTTAGAAAATATTTCAGAGCAAACAATCAATGATTCCCTATGGAAGGAAATGTAGGTTACAGGTACAGTAGGTTATCGTTACTTTTGTAATCCAGTACTGGGTGTCTAGACTCAGTGCTGGGACCTTTATCCAAAACAAGTAAGTAATTACGTTTTCAGATGTTATACGATTTTTGATGAATATTTAGAATTTGCAGAAATCAACACTTAGAAGAAATTTCACAGAAAAACAGTCAATGGTTTCCTATGGAAGAAAAATGAGTTAAAGGTAAGTATAGTTGTGGGTACTTTTCAGAGTCAGTGCTGGGCACCAAGATCCAGCACTGGGAGCTCACCTAAGAGCAGGTGAGTAAATTCGTTTTTGGCACTCGACTGATTTTTGGTGAATATTTTGAGTTTTGAAAAGTCCACACCGAAGAATTTCCAAGAAAAAGCCAGTCAATGTTACCCTATGAGGAAAATGAAGTTAGCGGTTTAAGGGTAAGTACTCGACTGGCAGAGTTGAAGTCCTGGGCATAGACTCAGGGGTCCCCCAGTGTCAGGTAGGTACAGTCAGTTCACCCTCAGCGGTTTCAGGACGGCCGGGTGCAGAGAGAGTTAGGCCCAATGTTATCCTACGAGGGATAGGGGGGCCTGGGTTGGTGGCTGCTGTCGGGCAAGCCACGCGGCTGTGGGAGCTTGGCTCCTGGTCACTTACTCAGGGCAAGTGGGGAAGTAGGTTAGAGTAGAGTTTTCACTGCCAGGGCCACTCGGGCGGCTGGGTGCAGGGTGCTTTTGAGCCGTCGGGCGCTCAATTGATTTCTATGGGAAATCTCTGGTTCGGAAAAAGACTGCAGGCTCGGGGACGAGGACTCTTCAGGTGCCACCACCACTTCGAGGGGTAAGTTGGGTAGTTGGAGGATAGGTAGGTACCCCGGGATTGGGCACAGAGGGCCGTGGGGCGCCGGGTGCAGGGGTGCCTTTTGATGTCGGAAATCTTACCCTCTTGTTGATCGCGGTTGGGGTGGCACTCTGTTCTGAGGCTGCAGGCTTCTTCAGGATAGTCGAGGGGGGTCCTTGGGTGCCGGACTCGGGGTCACAGTCGCTGTGGGGTCGTCCTCGTGGGTTTAGTTCACTCCGGCACCGGCCAGGCTTGGCGGGTGCAGAGTGGGCTGGGATCGCGGTTCCGGGCTGCTGCCAGGGGTGAAAGGTAGGTTCTGAGTAGAGCCTCTACTCATGGGAGTCCCAGGGGATCAGAGTTCAAAGGTATCTAGGTCCTCCGTGGTTTCTGAGGTTGCTGGCCACAAGAGATGCCGGGTTTGGAGCAGGAGCAAGTCCGAGGTCGACAGGCCGGTATGGCTGGGGCCAAAGCAGTTGGTGTCTCCTTCTCCTTTGCAGCTGCAGGGCAGGTCTTCTTTTCTTCTCGCTCTTCTTGTAGTTTCGGAATCTGGAATCTGCGGAAGGAAGGTTCAGGGTGCCCCTAAATACTAGATTTAGGGGCATTACAGGTAGGTGAAGGCCAGGGACCAATGGGTCCTTGTCCTGGGGTGGCTACACCCCCTATCCTTCCCCTCTCCTGTGGGAGGGGGGCAGTAGCCTAATCCTGATAGGGTAGGGCCTCCCATCTTCAAGATGGCGAGAGCCCGGAGATGTGCTTCACCTCGCCTCCCCCACCGGTGGGGTGGGCAGGCTGGCACATCCCCTGTCCTTGTATGGGGTTTCCGGCCAAGCTTCCTGCCAGAGTGGGGGGTTGCAGTGGCCTGGGGAAACTCCTAGAGGCGGCAGGCCTTTGAAGCTTCCCCTTGCTCATCCTGGGGGAGGAGATCTATCACCTCACCCAGGATATGCATTGTTGCAGGCCCGGGAGAGCAGGTGCTCTCCCACCCAGGGGTCCAGCAACATGTCTGCTGTGTGGCAGCCTGGGCAGCCTCAGAGCAGACGTGGATTGTAGGTTAGTTGTAAGGTGGCATCTCTAAGATGCCCTCTGGGGTGCTTGGTACATTAAATCTCACAGTGGCATCAGTGTGGGTTTAATGTGCTGAGAAGTTTGATACCAAACTTCCCAGTCTTTAGTGTTGCCATTATGGTGCTGTGGAGCTCGTGTTTGACGAGCTCTCAGCACCATGTACTCTTAAATGGCAGCACTGCACTTACAGTGCCCGGGAATGGACCTGGGTACTATAGGGGCACAGGGCTCCTGCTCCTGTGCCCACACCATGGGCATAAGGCACCCAGCCAGAGGGGTGACTGACATATGCCTTGGCAGTGTGGGTGTTGGGCATGGCACACAGAGATGTGTGCCATGTCGACTCTTCATTTTGGCCTGCACCCAGACACTCAGCCTGCAAAGGCAGTGTGTGTGTGTAAGGGTACAGGGCCCCTAAGGGTGGCACAATGAGTGCTGCAGCCCTTAGGGGTCTTCCCTGGTCACAAGGCACTGGGTACCTAGGGTACAATTTACTAGGGGCTGACATGTGGCCAGGGTTTGCCAATTTGGAGTTTGTGTGTTTTAAGGAAAGAACATAGGCCCTGGGCACCTGATTGGCAGGAGTCCAGGGTACACTCAGTCAAAGTGCATTCAGCAATTTAGCAAAAAGTGGGGGCATACCATGCAAGAAAGAGGGCACTTTCTCACACTGGGTCATCAGTAACATGTTTTAAATTAAAAACAACCACCTCTTTCAGTTGTTTTAAGTTTCTAAAAGATGCATTTTCAGAATAGTAATTTAACATCCATCTTTACCATTAAAGAGGATTTTTAATTACAATCAATTTGAGTGTAAACAACATATCTCTACCAGCTCCCAATCTGAAGTTAGCACTTTTTAAATGTAATAAAGAAACCCATAGTTAGCCTATGGAAAAGATAGGCCTTACAACAGTGTGAAATGACTTCAGGAGTTTTTCACTGCTAGACCATGTACCTCTTAACCACAAATGTCCTAGTTTGTAACTACTAGGGGTGGTTAGGACTTACCTTTGGGGTGACATATGTTTTTAAAAGGAAGGTTTAGGTCTGGCAAAAGGTTTATTGTGCCAAGTTGAAAATAGCAGATTAGAACTGCACTAAAGGCTACAGTGGCAGGCCTGAGATATGTTTGGTGGTGGCCAATATTACCATGTTTTAAGGAGAGAGCACAGACACTTTAGAACTGGTTAGCAGAGGTAAAGTGCCCAGAATCCTAATGCCAACAGAAATGAGTTCAGCAAAAATCAGGGAGTGAAGGCAAAACGTCTGGGGGAATACCACACATGTATAAACTATACAGTAGTCCCCAGAATCACAGTTTAAAATCAATATCATCGAACCGGACACTGTTTGATGTGTCAGTTATGGTTTGCAGGTGTTTTCTGCAAGTTAATAATTGTGATTCTAGCCATAACTTGTGAATTTCAGTGGTTTTCTGATTATAATTCAAAACCATAACGTCACTTTAACTGTGTTTTTTTCAGTGAATAAGGTTTTATAAATATGAGTGTAGGAAATTTGGTTACTGGTTGGGGTGGTGGTGAATCCCTACTCAAGCAGCAATGTTTTAAATACACTGCACCCTGCGCTATGTAGGGCCTACCCTAGGGGCGCCTTAGATGTATTAAAAAGTGACGTTTGGGCCTTTGAAGAGATTTATCTAGGCAAGTCAAAATGGCAGTTTAAAACTGCACACGCAGGCTGCAATGGCAGGCCTGAGACATGTTTAAAGTGCTGTTTAAGTGGGTGACACAATAGATGCTGAAGGCCCACTATTGGCATTTAATTTAAAGGCCCTGGGTACAGGTGGTACCACTTTACTGGGGACTTACAATTAAAATAAATAGGCCAATTGGGTAGAAGCCAATTTTAACATGTTGTTTAAATGAGATAGCACAAGAACGTTAGCACTGGTTGGCAGTGGTAAAGTGTGCAGAGTCCAAAGGTCAATCAAAAACAGGAGGATTGAAGACAAAATGTTGGGGGAAACCCACACTAAGGACACCATGTCCAACAATACTTTAATATTATATAATGAAAGATAATCATAACTTCGCTTAACCTTTGTTATTTTCAGTGGCTTTTGGGGGATTTTGAAAATATTGCACTTGCAACAGTTCTTTACCCCCGACCAACCATGGGCAGTCGGCTCTGGCTGTGCATGGGTTTCAGGAGCGTGAAGTGGAGGCTGGCTACATGTATTGGCCTGTGGCTAGGCTCTGCATCAATCCTCCACAGGCAGTCAAATCCCTCTGAGCTTGACCACTGGCTATGCATAGTAGGCGTGGACTGCAGCATTTGGCCTTCGATCAGACCCAGCTCAAAACCATCCTTGGAAAGCCAACCTCTTCTGCAATTTGACTTTGACCATGCGCAGCTGGGGTTGACTGCGGGCGGCAAACCTTATGCCCAATTTGAAACGTGCGGCCAACCCCAGATGTGTAAGACCTTTGTCTATGCACAGCAAGAGTTGGCTGCATGGCTGTGTGCAGAGGCACTTTGCAGTTGTTAGGATTCCAAACAGGGCTTGAGAGCAACTCTGTTTGCGGACATTAATCCCACTCTCTCCCGGTGATGTTATCACCCTGTGCTTGGCTTGGGAATGGGATTACCCTTGGGGTAGGAAAGGGGATGGGAAGAAAGAGAAACAACACTGGATTCTACAGGCTTCAGAATAGTAGACAGGATGACATGGTTTTCATGAGCATAAAGCATAGGCAGTTTGAAGGAAGAAGGAGGGAGGTGAGTAATTCAACAGGTACTGTAAAACACTGGCAGCACTATACCTAATCAGGAGTGAACATGCTTACCTGCCAAAATGGTGTGTGCTGCCTCAGCTTCCTGGAGTCAGCAAGTGAACTAAACGGGAGGGTGGTGGGAGGTAACTGCAAGGTCAAAACTGGAGTACTGCTGCTGAGCTGTCACATCAGGGGAGAAGAGAATCTAGTATCTTCAGCAACTCACTAAACAAAAATCTGTAGGTCCGAAGAAACGTAGAAGGAATGAAACATGGAAGCCACCCCAGTGAGGAAAAAAAAACAAGCAGAATAGGTGCAAACTTAGTGAAACAAAAGGAAGATGGCCTACCACTATTGCCAGGCATTAATCCTGACTCTGCTCTTTCTGCCCCTAAAGTGACTAGCTGTTACTCCCTGTGAACCTGCCTAGTACTGAACACTAGTGCACTAACGCCCTTCTTCCTCAAATGCTGAGATAGAAACTACTTCTGTGTAATGTGTGATGTGTACCGAGTCTTGGATATTAAGTTCGCGACAGCGGAAAGGGATTGGACTTTGACCAGGCTCTGTTCCCAACTTGTCATGTGCGACCAACCCCTGTGTGTTGCTGTTTGCCAAGAGCAGCCATTGTGAACTGAATACTTATTTTTTAGGATACGTTAGTCGGGCACAGGATTCATGAATCTCGAGGCCCCATGAGTGTCCGCTGGACCAAGGAAAATCCAGGATGGTTGAATCTCACGATAGAAATATGTTTTTGATATTTATTTCCTTGCCAGAAGGGATTCCTTTGGGGCCCCCACATGAGCCTAGGCGCTGGGGTAGGTTCAGCCTGCCGCTGCTGCCCCTTTTTCTTTTTTCCCAAAATGGTGCTTGCTGCACTCTGCTGGGTTATGGTCACCACAACAGACTTTGATCAGTGGCAACCAGTCAATCAGAGCATAGCGGGCAGGCAGCAGAAGATGGAAGAAAGCAGACAGCAATTAGGGCAGGGATGTGCATACAAAACATCAACCGTTTTATGTCTGTGGCTTCCAGACCCCACTTCCTCCTCTAACTGGCCAGCCTTTTGAACGTAAGCTATTAAGGAGTATGGAGGCATATGGCCTCTATGCTGACACACACATACACACACACATACATTGCCCCAAATTTATGTGCTTAATATATAACTGTACAATGCTTCGGTGCACAGAGGGGACTGCTCTCGACTGGATCACATCCTACCTTCACAACAAAACTAATGTCATCCATACCCCCCATTTCTCTTCCAAACCGTACTACACAGAATCAGGGGTCGCTCAAGGCTCTATCATCTCACCCATGCTTTCCAACATCTACATAAAGTCATCACCGGCACTGATCGATCAATTTCACCGCACATTCTATAACTATGCAGATGACATGCAAATACTCGTTCACCTGGAAGGCCCTAAAGACATTGGAAACTCACCAATTTTCAGTTGTCTCAGAGCCGTGGATCAATGGATGACATGGTGCCATCTCAAATTGAATACTTCTAAAATGGAAATACTCACATGTGGTGATTGGAAAAATCATGACCCACTTGTCGCATAGCCTGATGATCTGGGAAAACTGCCTAAAGTATCAAAGGAAGTAAGAAACCTTGTAGTGACCATGGACTCCAAGCTATCAATCAATGCCAAAGTGTACAAACTAGCAAGATCAAGCTTTGTTACTAAAAAATCTCTGTGACGCATCTTCCCCTACTTGGGATTCCCACACAAGGTCCAGGCTACCATCTCTCTATCCAAAGTCGATTACGCCAATAGCCTCTACCATGGATCCCCGTTAACAACTATGAAAAGACTACAGCGGATTCAGAACTCAGCTGTCAGACTACTCTTACATATAAAACTGCAAGCCGACATCTCCCCTGCCTTGATAGCCCTACATTTGTTACTGGTTGCCAGACGATCCACATTCAAACTGTTTTGTATCACCCCCAAAGCAATACATGGAACAGGACCGCTCTTCATCAGGAATAAAATCACAAAATACATTTAACAAAGGAACCTCTGCTCTAGAGTGGCACTGCGCCTCAAAATCCCACCGTACAGGAAAAAAAACCTGGGTGGCACATCCTTCTCTGTTCAAGCAGCCAAACTATGGAACTCTTTACCCCAAACATAAGATCAACGGATAACCACCTTATCTTCAGAAGAATACTCAAGAATTGTCTCTTACCCACATAACCACCATACTCAGACCTAAATATACAGCATATCTTTCTGTATATAAGCATTTATTTGGACTATATATCTGTCCCTACATAGGTGTATTGCTTTGTATAAATATGAATTATAATTATGTTTTTAAAGCTATAGATATTCATTAGTTCTGCTTAACAAATATACACATTACTTATAGTTCTGTTATTCTATGTTTAACATGCATATAAGTGATTGCATAAATTGATAAATCTTTTATCATGACTATTTACCTACAATTGCTTCACTATTGAATTACAACAAAAAAACTAATTTAAAGTACAGCAACACTTGAAAGTCTGAGTTTATTAAATGCAACTTTAATCTACTTGTATTACCTTCCTTAAACATATATACCTTCTGTGTACTTATGATATACCTTCCATGTACTTATGTATCTTTATATTTATTACTTTACTTCTAATTCAGCATATCCAATGAACTACCATATATCCCACCCGATATCTCTCTTAATATATCCTCTACCTCCGCTCTGACTCATCTCAAAGCTCATTCCACTACTCGCTCCAATTCACTACCCTATTTCTCACCCTATACCACTCTCAATATATCCTCTACCTCAACTCTCTGACTCATCTCAAACCTTATTCTACTACTCTTTCCAATGCACTACCCTATTTCTCATCCTATACCTCTCACAAAATATCCTCTATCTCCACTCTCTCATTCATCCCAAATCCTATACTATTACTATGATCCCCAAAATAACGCTTTCTAGACTCTTCCCTCCTCTACCCCTCCTTACATCAACTCATACCTCTTTTACTATACAGATCTCCCTAACAAGCCTTTCTAATCCTTCCCTCTGACTTTTTCCCCCTCCATCTCCGCTTTACTTATCCCAAACCCACTCCTACTACTATGAACTCCAAAACAAAACCAATTACAAAAAATAATTTCTAGACCCTTTCTTCTTCTAGCCCTCCACTATTCATTTTACCATCCAAATAACAGACTAACATGTCCACTGCTCAAATCAAATTAATTCATATTTCCCTACACTAAATCACTACTAATCCTCTTTGGGTTCCAGAGTAGACTGATACTCGCCAAAAACTGCTACACCTCATCAGGGGTAGAAAGAGGTATATAAATACAAACCTTTCACGCTTCTATCCCTCCACTATCCTTCTCAATCCAAAGAACACAGTAACACATCCACCGCTCAAATTATTTCATATTTCACTATACTAATTCACCACTAATCCTTTTTGGGTTCTGGAGTAGTGTGAAACTTGCCGAAAAAGAGCTTTGACACTTGTCATGGGTAGTAAGCGCTATATAAATACAATTATAATACAATACAATATGATACTTTTGCCAGAAGACTTGGTTGTAGGACAGTGGCAGATCAGTCAATATCCTCCTCTTCCTACAGGATGGAGTGCTATCACCCCTAAACGCCCCTATGTGGGATCCACCCCTGCAATTGAGCCACAGCTTACCAAATTCTAACAAGCTGATAGTGGTTCTTCAGCCTAAAGCCCGGTTTCCTACCCACTTAAGTAGTTCTTTACAGTTGTCTATCAGAATAAAGTAAATGGAATTTAGAATCATCACATGTTGAAAGAGGATGAGGTGCATTTACCCGTAACTAAGGGCCAGATTTGGTGTGGTTGTTTGTGTTTGAGCTTTATCATAATGTGATTTTACATCAAAGCAAATTTAGCAATTAATTTAGATGTATTATTAAAACTGGGTACATGCTTTGAGTCTAGTGTTCATGTTGTGCGTCCAAAAGAGATAGCAAAAGGGGTAGGGTGCAAATTCTTACAATACTGTGCACAGATTGACATGTAAATTACACGGTGTATACATTTTAGTGCTGAACTGGCCAAAATGCAGTGGAAGACCCAGCGAGAGCTGTGAGTGCGGGAAGCAGTGACAGCGGCAGCAGTGCTGGATCTGAGAACTGTGGGGGTTTTAGAAAGCGCAGTACCGCAATATCGAAGCCGCAAAGTTAGGAAGCCGCCTTGGTGCCGCCTTGGTGCCGCGGGAGAGCCGCGGGAGAGCCCCGGAAGCTGCGGGAGGCTGCTGGAGAGCTCTGGAGCCCTGGTGCTGAGGAGCAGAGCAGAGCTGAGGAGTAGAGCAGAGCGGGGGCATGCGCCGAACAGCAGACTGAGCCCCGGACTGAGCCCTGCAGACAGTGCAGATAGTGAGTATGGCGCCCAGCCTGGCCCCCCTTCACCAGAGGTGAGGCGACCGGACTTCAGTGCTAGTGCTGAGGAACAGAGTCTGTGCGCCAAACAGCGGTCTGAGCCCCGCAGACAGTGAATGAGGCGCCCAGCCTTGCCCCCTTCACCAGAGGTGAGGTGACCGGCCTTTTGTCATGGGGAGGGAGGCATCTGGAGCCATTATACACTGCGGTACAATGCGGTGGGCACAAGAGCGTGAGCGTAACAAGAGCTTAATCACTGCGGCAGGAGCCGTGGAGGGTGCTGCCTGGTGGGGGGGGGGCTATGCAGTGGGAGCAGCGAAAGTTCGAGGCAGAAGCTGCATATTAGAAGGCTTGCCTAACGCGGACGGAACCACAGACCAGAGGGTTGCCTGTGCCGAAGTAATTCTGCCTGGAGTGGTGAAATCCGCGAAAGTTGGTTCAAGACAATAGGAATAGGAACAGCATATTGGAAATGTTGTTTTAATACAGCAGGAGCCGCGGGCTAACTCAAAGCAAGGCAGGCCTTGCAAGGCACCCCTGGAGGTGGCATTGTTCAACGACAAGAGCCGCAAAACCTTTTAGGGTTGATTTAGGTTGATTAGGCCGCAGCACTAGCAACGCTGTGTAACAACCATACTAACCCCACCACCTACTGCAATTGAGTAAATTCACCAGTGGTGTTTCCAAGGGGATACAAGCCATTACTGCAACAGTGAAATATGAGATCTGGGAAAGTTCAGCAGGTGAATATAGACAAAAACAAAATAGATAAAAAAAAGTCACAGAGGAAGGGCCAGAAATAAGCCAAAAAAGAAAGGCCCCCAGACAGAGAGAGAGGTTAGTCTCGGCACCAACACCAGACATAACATCCTTTAGCCCTGGTAAAAACACCGGGATCCAAAAATACTTCTTTTTACAGGACCCAATGGCTGCCATTTACGCTCCAACTGCAGAGACAGCCCGGTTGCCGAGTCCCATAGCACCAGCAACAAGGGCAAACAAAAGTCATGATAAATCAGGAATGACAGAGCAACCGCAAAAGCGTGCATCCACTTCCAGTACAATTAGTCTCCCTTCCGTACAGCTACAGCCAAATATCTCCAATTCACAAAAAATAAAGCCAGGCCTACAAAAACCAATCATGGAAACGCAAGCAAGTAGATTGGTAACAGCAATAGCTCAGATACACCAGATCACACCTCCAATAAACCAAGCATTGGGAAGAGGCATAAACGAGGTTAATAAAAACAAGCACTTGGAGGAAATAAAAAACAAACTGGATGATCAGGAAATGCATGGACAATGCCTGGTCAAGCTCATTTTCACTATCAAACTATGCCAACATGTTGCAAATATTAGATACCAATACTCAAATGAAGGAAATAACGAACGATGTAAGTGAAGGGAATATTGTTTCACCTTCTATTGGGAAGGGAGCATCGGGAAAAGCAGGAATGGTGGTATCTTCTCCATCAAATCTGGGTCAAAGAATAGACCAACAGACAAATGCACAGGAGGAAGGAATTCTATCAAGGATAAAAGATCACTTAAATTTGTCATCACCAATAACTATTTCATCGGTCAGCAGGATTGACAAACAGGGGAACGCACAGGAGGAAGGAAGCTTCTTGACGAAAATAAATCAATTAAATTTGTCATCTCCGATAAAAATTGCACCTGTAAGTAGGACTAATCACGAGACTAGGGATACTGGAAAATCCCTTGATGAATTGCACATGGCACCATGAAGTAACACTCTATTAAGCACACTGGCAGAAGCAATCAGGGTACTGAGCTTTCAATCAGATAAAATGGAAGTCCAGATTGACCTCATAAACCTAATAGCTGGTCATATTGCGGGGATAAATACCAAGCTGGATTCAATCACCTCCTTTGTAATGCGCTGGGGAACCCCCGAATTACTAATAAATAATCCCCATCTGCATCTCACTTGCGGATGTGGCAAAATAATAGATAAATTGGCAAATCTGCCCGAAATATTATGTGATATCCTAGGGGCAGTGTAATTACCAACAAAATCCAAACATAAAAGGGAAACCCAAAAGGCCACAGAGGAAAAGGATCCAGTCAAAGATAAAAATAAATGTAAAGAGATACGTGTTATAGACATGGGAGAAGCCGAACAAGAGGATATAGAGGATCTATGTTCTAAAACAAGGGACCATCAAATCGAAGTTACACAGTGCACTATTGTTACTTCAAAAACAGCAAAACCCACAAAAAGACAAAGAAAACGTAGTAGAAAGGGTAGGGCAAAATATAATATTCAAGCAACTACAAAATTAGAGAACATTTTCCCCATCTTTACAAATCAAAACATACAAAGGAAAGAAAACAAAGCATTAACAGTAGGTACAGTAGAGGATCCAATAATGGGCCCAGAACAATCAAATCATTCAATGGATTTCAACAGTTTCAGTACAAAGCAAAATGCACCAAGTACTCTGGCTATTACCAACAAAGAGAATATGAACCAGATGCTTCTCACAACACCTATCCATCGGCCAACCTCAGATTACGCGCCAACTCCCGGAATTTCAAAAAGGCAATTAGAGCAAAGCCAACATACTGATAAGGGAGAAGGGGCAGAAAAAACATTGCAGACCCAAACAAGAGCTATACCTGAAGAGGATAGTGGTTCCAGTCCAGATTACAGAGTTCAAGTACCCGTCCGGGAAAAGGAGTGCAAATTACGGCAATTAAAAAAAATCCAATATATTAAAAAGGGAGAAGGGGCCTGAAAAATATTGCAGGCTCGTTTAAGGATCAAACCCGAAGATGAGAGAGGTATCAGTCCAGATAATGGATGGCAGACAGCTAGGAGGAGAAAGGGAGACATAAAACGAGAAAGGCCAGCAAGAAGGGAAAGAACATCAGGTAATAAGGCGTATGAGAAAACAGACTACAACGAACATAGTAGCCAAAATTCAATAAAAGTCACAATAAATAGAATAGGCGGATTATGTAGGATGCCCTCTATCGAGCAGCCAAGCAAGCCAAAAGGGCTAGTAATACATGTAGAAGAAGGAAAATTGAAGCAAGAGTTAAAGGAAGTACATAAGCCGGATACTCTACAGGAAAAGATCAGCAAAGAACAAAGGAGTCAAGACAGACATATTGATAATGAAATCACGAACACCAAAAATACTCAGGTAGAAAAAGAGGAAAGTTTGGGAAGTGCCATTTGCTCAGAACAAATCTCTGGGAAAATACATTGAAATTGGCATTTGTGCCCGAATATTGCACAAAAGGAAGGCAAGACACACTAAATAGAGGGAACCTTTTAAGGTTGTTTAAAGAAATTCCAGAACTAAAAGGAAAACTGTCGCATGACCTGCTAGCTGTGGAATTTAAGCATTCCCCGGAAACCCCGGACATTGAAGAGACTCTGACTACCTGGTCCTCAAAGGAACTAGTGGACAGGATATACGCAACCAGATCAACATTCGAATTCTGGGGAATTACACTGAGGCCTTATAAACACCCACGGTACCCTTACCCCCTCCTAACAAATCAGATGATTCAAAAATTGGAGTACGCATCTGCAGAAAAGAAAGAAACCTGCTTACAGGGCGCCCGATCCACCACGCCATCGGGGCGAACAAATTTAAAAGAGGGCAACAAAATAGCAATGCAATCCAACCCTGTAAAGTCTAGAGATGACAGTACAGACTGGTCTTGGGTGCCAAAAGTACTCAGCAATACGCGTACCTAACGAACAGTCTAACACACTTACGATTGACAAAAGGCGGGGGCATATAGTCCTGGTTAATGAGCAGGATTCAGTAGAATCCCCGAGGGAGGGCCACATGTAAAGATCTGTACATGGAGCGTCCACGGATTTAAAAACATGGGTCATGACCATGAGACTCTGTCATTCCTTGAACAACATGACATATTACTATTTCAAGAAACTTGGAATATGAACCCAACAGCAATATCAGGTTACATAGAACATCACATTCTAGCAGAAGGATTTGCAAGATTTGGTCACCCGAGGGGAGGCTTATCAACATATATATTACAAAAACATGGTTGGCAAACAGAAGAGTTAGATGCCGGGGTAAACTGGCTGCAAGTTACAAAATGTACCCGAAAGCGAACCTCGAACAAACAAGACTGGCATCTAATACTAGTCAACATATATGTTCATCCTGCAAAAAAAAAATCAGAAGGAAAAATTCACAATACTAATGAATCTGATCAGTGCACTGCAAAAATCACAAGAATTCTGCCCTTTGATCATCTCAGGAGATTTTAATAGTAACCTAATAAAACAGAATAAAAGAAAGGGGCAGGAGGACTGGGGATACCAAATAATTACGCAAAAGTTAGAAAAGTACGGCCTGTCAATCCTGAATGGTAACACTATGGGGGATAGGCCTGCCGCAACAACGTACTCAAATGGAAAAAGCAGATCAATAATAGATTTTACCATCATTAGCAGTAATCTAGTCCCAAGAATAGACTCATTCCAAGTCTGTCCACGCATAGAAAGTGACTACCTCCCGCAAATAACAGACCTTAATATAAACCTGGCAAGGGCGCAAAAAATAAACACTCTGGGACAACACGTAGAAAAGTTTAACCTGAGGAAATTAAGATAGCGAGGACTAAACATGACGACCATAATGGACACTCTCAAAAAACATATGAGTCAAACAGGGCCTCCAACAGAAGGAAATCAAATAAAAATTTGGGAAGATCTGTGCCTCTTCCTTACCCGGAACTTTTCAGCCACTAATAGAAACACACAAAAAATATACATCTGAAAGGATCCATGGTTTAACCTCTCTCTACGAGAAGAAAAGAGAAGGATGGCAAAAGAGGTGCGAACTCAAGCCATGGCGGCCAAAATGGGTAAAAATACAGACAAGGATAAACTAAAGGACCTGCAGAAGAAATATAAGAAGATGCTGAGGGAAGCAAAGACAGAATATAAAGAAAAAACCTGGACAGCAGACTGAGCCCCGGACTGAGCCCTGCAGACAGTGCAGATAGTGAGTATGGCGCCCAGCCTGGCCCCCCTTCACCAGAGGTGAGGCGACCGGACTTCAGTGCTAGTGCTGAGGAACAGAGTCTGTGCGCCAAACAGCGGTCTGAGCCCCGCAGACAGTGAATGAGGCGCCCAGCCTTGCCCCCTTCACCAGAGGTGAGGTGACCGGCCTTTTGTCATGGGGAGGGAGGCATCTGGAGCCATTATACACTGCGGTACAATGCGGTGGGCACAAGAGCGTGAGCGTAACAAGAGCTTAATCACTGCGGCAGGAGCCGTGGAGGGTGCTGCCTGGTGGGGGGGGGGCTATGCAGTGGGAGCAGCGAAAGTTCGAGGCAGAAGCTGCATATTAGAAGGCTTGCCTAACGCGGACGGAACCACAGACCAGAGGGTTGCCTGTGCCGAAGTAATTCTGCCTGGAGTGGTGAAATCCGCGAAAGTTGGTTCAAGACAATAGGAATAGGAACAGCATATTGGAAATGTTGTTTTAATACAGCAGGAGCCGCGGGCTAACTCAAAGCAAGGCAGGCCTTGCAAGGCACCCCTGGAGGTGGCATTGTTCAACGACAAGAGCCGCAAAACCTTTTAGGGTTGATTTAGGTTGATTAGGCCGCAGCACTAGCAACACTGTGTAACAACCATACTAACCCCACCACCTACTGCAATTGAGTAAATTCACCAGTGGTGTTTCCAAGGGGATACAAGCCATTACTGCAACAGTGAAATATGAGATCTGGGAAAGTTCAGCAGGTGAATATAGACAAAAACAAAATAGATAAAAAAAAGTCACAGAGGAAGGGCCAGAAATAAGCCAAAAAAGAAAGGCCCCCAGACAGAGAGAGAGGTTAGTCTCGGCACCAACACCAGACATAACATCCTTTAGCCCTGGTAAAAACACCGGGATCCAAAAATACTTCTTTTTACAGGACCCAATGGCTGCCATTTACGCTCCAACTGCAGAGACAGCCCGGTTGCCGAGTCCCATAGCACCAGCAACAAGGGCAAACAAAAGTCATGATAAATCAGGAATGACAGAGCAACCGCAAAAGCGTGCATCCACTTCCAGTACAATTAGTCTCCCTTCCGTACAGCTACAGCCAAATATCTCCAATTCACAAAAAATAAAGCCAGGCCTACAAAAACCAATCATGGAAACGCAAGCAAGTAGATTGGTAACAGCAATAGCTCAGATACACCAGATCACACCTCCAATAAACCAAGCATTGGGAAGAGGCATAAACGAGGTTAATAAAAACAAGCACTTGGAGGAAATAAAAAACAAACTGGATGATCAGGAAATGCATGGACAATGCCTGGTCAAGCTCATTTTCACTATCAAACTATGCCAACATGTTGCAAATATTAGATACCAATACTCAAATGAAGGAAATAACGAACGATGTAAGTGAAGGGAATATTGTTTCACCTTCTATTGGGAAGGGAGCATCGGGAAAAGCAGGAATGGTGGTATCTTCTCCATCAAATCTGGGTCAAAGAATAGACCAACAGACAAATGCACAGGAGGAAGGAATTCTATCAAGGATAAAAGATCACTTAAATTTGTCATCACCAATAACTATTTCATCGGTCAGCAGGATTGACAAACAGGGGAACGCACAGGAGGAAGGAAGCTTCTTGACGAAAATAAATCAATTAAATTTGTCATCTCCGATAAAAATTGCACCTGTAAGTAGGACTAATCACGAGACTAGGGATACTGGAAAATCCCTTGATGAATTGCACATGGCACCATGAAGTAACACTCTATTAAGCACACTGGCAGAAGCAATCAGGGTACTGAGCTTTCAATCAGATAAAATGGAAGTCCAGATTGACCTCATAAACCTAATAGCTGGTCATATTGCGGGGATAAATACCAAGCTGGATTCAATCACCTCCTTTGTAATGCGCTGGGGAACCCCCGAATTACTAATAAATAATCCCCATCTGCATCTCACTTGCGGATGTGGCAAAATAATAGATAAATTGGCAAATCTGCCCGAAATATTATGTGATATCCTAGGGGCAGTGTAATTACCAACAAAATCCAAACATAAAAGGGAAACCCAAAAGGCCACAGAGGAAAAGGATCCAGTCAAAGATAAAAATAAATGTAAAGAGATACGTGTTATAGACATGGGAGAAGCCGAACAAGAGGATATAGAGGATCTATGTTCTAAAACAAGGGACCATCAAATCGAAGTTACACAGTGCACTATTGTTACTTCAAAAACAGCAAAACCCACAAAAAGACAAAGAAAACGTAGTAGAAAGGGTAGGGCAAAATATAATATTCAAGCAACTACAAAATTAGAGAACATTTTCCCCATCTTTACAAATCAAAACATACAAAGGAAAGAAAACAAAGCATTAACAGTAGGTACAGTAGAGGATCCAATAATGGGCCCAGAACAATCAAATCATTCAATGGATTTCAACAGTTTCAGTACAAAGCAAAATGCACCAAGTACTCTGGCTATTACCAACAAAGAGAATATGAACCAGATGCTTCTCACAACACCTATCCATCGGCCAACCTCAGATTACGCGCCAACTCCCGGAATTTCAAAAAGGCAATTAGAGCAAAGCCAACATACTGATAAGGGAGAAGGGGCAGAAAAAACATTGCAGACCCAAACAAGAGCTATACCTGAAGAGGATAGTGGTTCCAGTCCAGATTACAGAGTTCAAGTACCCGTCAGGGAAAAGGAGTGCAAATTACGGCAATTAAAAAAAATCCAATATATTAAAAAGGGAGAAGGGGCCTGAAAAATATTGCAGGCTCGTTTAAGGATCAAACCCGAAGATGAGAGAGGTATCAGTCCAGATAATGGATGGCAGACAGCTAGGAGGAGAAAGGGAGACATAAAACGAGAAAGGCCAGCAAGAAGGGAAAGAACATCAGGTAATAAGGCGTATGAGAAAACAGACTACAACGAACATAGTAGCCAAAATTCAATAAAAGTCACAATAAATAGAATAGGCGGATTATGTAGGATGCCCTCTATCGAGCAGCCAAGCAAGCCAAAAGGGCTAGTAATACATGTAGAAGAAGGAAAATTGAAGCAAGAGTTAAAGGAAGTACATAAGCCGGATACTCTACAGGAAAAGATCAGCAAAGAACAAAGGAGTCAAGACAGACATATTGATAATGAAATCACGAACACCAAAAATACTCAGGTAGAAAAAGAGGAAAGTTTGGGAAGTGCCATTTGCTCAGAACAAATCTCTGGGAAAATACATTGAAATTGGCATTTGTGCCCGAATATTGCACAAAAGGAAGGCAAGACACACTAAATAGAGGGAACCTTTTAAGGTTGTTTAAAGAAATTCCAGAACTAAAAGGAAAACTGTCGCATGACCTGCTAGCTGTGGAATTTAAGCATTCCCCGGAAACCCCGGACATTGAAGAGACTCTGACTACCTGGTCCTCAAAGGAACTAGTGGACAGGATATACGCAACCAGATCAACATTCGAATTCTGGGGAATTACACTGAGGCCTTATAAACACCCACGGTACCCTTACCCCCTCCTAACAAATCAGATGATTCAAAAATTGGAGTACGCATCTGCAGAAAAGAAAGAAACCTGCTTACAGGGCGCCCGATCCACCACGCCATCGGGGCGAACAAATTTAAAAGAGGGCAACAAAATAGCAATGCAATCCAACCCTGTAAAGTCTAGAGATGACAGTACAGACTGGTCTTGGGTGCCAAAAGTACTCAGCAATACGCGTACCTAACGAACAGTCTAACACACTTACGATTGACAAAAGGCGGGGGCATATAGTCCTGGTTAATGAGCAGGATTCAGTAGAATCCCCGAGGGAGGGCCACATGTAAAGATCTGTACATGGAGCGTCCACGGATTTAAAAACATGGGTCATGACCATGAGACTCTGTCATTCCTTGAACAACATGACATATTACTATTTCAAGAAACTTGGAATATGAACCCAACAGCAATATCAGGTTACATAGAACATCACATTCTAGCAGAAGGATTTGCAAGATTTGGTCACCCGAGGGGAGGCTTATCAACATATATATTACAAAAACATGGTTGGCAAACAGAAGAGTTAGATGCCGGGGTAAACTGGCTGCAAGTTACAAAATGTACCCGAAAGCGAACCTCGAACAAACAAGACTGGCATCTAATACTAGTCAACATATATGTTCATCCTGCAAAAAAAAAATCAGAAGGAAAAATTCACAATACTAATGAATCTGATCAGTGCACTGCAAAAATCACAAGAATTCTGCCCTTTGATCATCTCAGGAGATTTTAATAGTAACCTAATAAAACAGAATAAAAGAAAGGGGCAGGAGGACTGGGGATACCAAATAATTACGCAAAAGTTAGAAAAGTACGGCCTGTCAATCCTGAATGGTAACACTATGGGGGATAGGCCTGCCGCAACAACGTACTCAAATGGAAAAAGCAGATCAATAATAGATTTTACCATCATTAGCAGTAATCTAGTCCCAAGAATAGACTCATTCCAAGTCTGTCCACGCATAGAAAGTGACTACCTCCCGCAAATAACAGACCTTAATATAAACCTGGCAAGGGCGCAAAAAATAAACACTCTGGGACAACACGTAGAAAAGTTTAACCTGAGGAAATTAAGATAGCGAGGACTAAACATGACGACCATAATGGACACTCTCAAAAAACATATGAGTCAAACAGGGCCTCCAACAGAAGGAAATCAAATAAAAATTTGGGAAGATCTGTGCCTCTTCCTTACCCGGAACTTTTCAGCCACTAATAGAAACACACAAAAAATATACATCTGAAAGGATCCATGGTTTAACCTCTCTCTACGAGAAGAAAAGAGAAGGATGGCAAAAGAGGTGCGAACTCAAGCCATGGCGGCCAAAATGGGTAAAAATACAGACAAGGATAAACTAAAGGACCTGCAGAAGAAATATAAGAAGATGCTGAGGGAAGCAAAGACAGAATATAAAGAAAAAACCTGGCCAAAACAATTATGGGCAAGTACACTGCCAAACAGTAGGCAATTCTGGGGTATCATAAATAATATGACAAAGGGAAGAAAATTACAACAAGAAGCGGGAATAGGCGAAAAAATCTGGATACAGCATGTACATAATAGATACAGCAGTGCGAGGAACAACAAGCACGCAACGGCAATAAACCCCTCAATTTTCCCAAAAGATCTAAGACCTGAAGTAGAGGAACATATCGGTCAAGCAGTAAGCTGCAACGACTCAAATGATCGAAACAAAGCAATTGAGAGGAATAATAAAAAGATTAAAAACGGAGGGGGCGGCAGGCCCTAATGGTCTGTCCAATGCACTATTTAAACACGCTCCGGACTTTTGGGCCGATTACCTCGCGCCTTTTTTTAATCAAATCTACAGACAGAATAACGTTCCCAAATCATGGAAAGGGAACATTATTCATCCAATATTCAAACAGGGAGACCACAATAATCCAGAACACTACAGATTGATATCATTGATGGATGTTGAGGCCAAACTATACGGATCATGCCTACTACTCCACTTGCAAAATTGGATGTACGAGACAAGTATAACTCCCATGTTTCAAACCGGTTTTAGACCAGGGGTGGGCACTTTAACAAACCTGGCCACGTTGGCACTCTTAATTGAAAAAGAAAGAAAAAAGAAAACACGGTTGTTTGCATGTTTTGTCGACTTGAAAGCCGCATTTGACAAAGTAAGCAAAAATCACCTTTGGGAAAAATTGAAAGCACGGGGGCTACCAAGCAAACTACTGGATGCAATAATAGCCCTACACAGACACCTGGGCAAGAGCGAAACTAGGCGACGGTCTTAGTACCACCACCAGTATGTACACACAGCAAGGACTAAAACAAGGCTGCGTCTTAGCCCCGAGCCTATTCAACTTATTTATGGCAGATATCAGTAAACACATGCAAGCAGCCGATTGCCATCCACCAAACTTAGCAAACAAGCCAATCCCCTTCTTTCAGTACGCAGACAATATAGTCGTGCTGAGCCAAAGCCCCATCGGGTTACAGAGAGTGATAAACAACCTAGTCACCTATCTGGACGGAGACAGCTTGGAATTAAATAAAGACAAAACCAAGGTAGTACGTCTTGTGGATCCTAAAAAAGCAAGTTTAAATGGTTAGTAAAAGGGACTATAATTGCAGAACAAGCGGCCTACAAATTCCTTGGCTTAAAAGTGGGAAGAGGCTCAACACACAAAGAACACAAAATGAACCTAAAAGCAAAATCTCAATCGTTAATCTTTGCGTACAGATTACTGAATAAAAAACTGAGTTGCCCGAACCATGCACACCTTCTAAAAGTGATGGCAGAACAAATAGTACCGTCATTGTCATATGCCCTAGTAGTTTGGTGTGGCAAAGAAGTGGAACTGCTAAACGAACTTCAGACGAAGGTTTATAAAGCTGTTTTTAACTTACCAAGGTCCGCTGCCCCAGCTCAGGTCAGGCTGGAATTTGGCCTTCAAAATCAGAAATTCCGGAGCATGAGTGGCTTCGTGAAGCGATGCCATAAATTCTGTGCATCCGAACTGGGGTCATTGAACAATCTATGCTGGAAAGAAATCAAAAACCAGATGGATCAAGACATTCCACACTCATGGGGAGCCTATCTGAATAAATAATTGGCGGAACTTGACATATAAACGGTATGGGACAGCCAGATAGACCGGGCAGCTTTTGGCAAATTGGCAAATAAGATTGCAAAGAGGAAGTCTTTTTTAGAACATAAAATAACAACCTTGAAACGCAGGCATGGGTGGACTGTGATTAACTCCTACATATCAACATACCACAGGCCTACTTAGTAACTCATTTTAGTGCGGAGTTAAAAAAGAGATTCACCAATTACTGGTTGGGCATGCATGATTCGAAAGATCTACAACCGTCCTGGAAAAGCAATCAACAAGCAGCACACTGTCGTCTATGTGGTTTTTGTAATGAAACGTTAACTCACCTGCTGTGTGTATGCCCCGTAGTTAAGGAAATAAGAAGGGGGCTTTTAAAACCGATTTTTAACGAATTGAACATTCGTACATGCAGGCAAGCAGTGATACGTTGGTTGGAATAGTCCTCTATAATCTTGGCTTGCCAAGGGGTAAAATATCTGGCAAAAGTAAGGGAACTTTTAAAGCAAGCAGATTTAGAGGACATTGATAAAGTACGAACAAGGGCGGCTTCACTAACCCAAGTAGCAAGCGATCTGAAACCCTAATCCACAGGATAACAGGAACAATACAGAAAAACGGCAGCTGACCAAACCTTATTGTAAAGTTTGGTACCTGATGGACATTTTATTTCAAATAATCTAATCTTTGGACAATTTCGGTCACTTGAGTACTTTGGAAACTTGTGAATAAATTGAACTGTCGCAGATTGTGTAACTGGTTAGCCAACATTTTACGTGCTTTATTAAAGTTATTCAGATTTTAAATATTACCAAGTTCATTGCTGATACGTGGTATTTAATGGAAGATTAAGTTTATTACATTTTTGAAGTGTAAATTGTAACAATTTTAAGTAATCATATACAATAAACTATTTGACTGACAGTGGAAATAGTGACACAACAATTTCATGTGCATTAGATTTGTGCCAGCTCTTGATTGAGCAGGCATCTTGGTTCAGCTAATAGTGATTATGTGAGTATTGGCTGTTATCATGAGCAAAACACCAGAAATTGAAAGATTGGGGACAACATTTGCCCCCGCCAAACGCACTGCAAATGTTGTCCCCAAACTTTCAATTTATTGTTAATCTTTGTGGCAGTTGGGCACGCCACTAAACCTCTCAGCACGCATCAAGGATTACTGGAAGTAAATTAAACGTAACATGGAATATAAGGAGTGCATCCCCACCCCCATAATTGTTCAAAACACCAGAAACACATCACTGGTAGAAGGTACAGCTGTACTTTGAATTGTACTTTTTTCGCTGCTTCATTAACTTTTTTCTTAACTCAGAGCCGAAAACCATTTCACTGTTTCTTTCACGCGTCTGCATCACTCGTGGTGGTGGAGAACACGTTTACATTGAAGATAAAATTTGCCATTGATGTACTTAACAACTCCATCAACAAGGAATTCCTGTACTTGCTTTGAAAACTTGGGACACGATTTAGAGTTTGGCAAACAGGGTATTCCTTCATAAACATTGCATGTTCTGCCAAACTCTCGGACCCGCCGCGCTACTGTAAGTCAGGTGAACCATCAGCTTTCCAAGAGCAGTGCCCCTGTTGGCTCCATTCATGGAAAGCTTACTCCAACGGTCTGATGGAGTGGAAGTCATCGCAGTAAGGGTATCACACTGTCCACCCTAGTTAGGGCTTAGGGTCTGATGTCCTTTATTTTCTGTTTGTTACCCCCAGAGAAAACCTGGGCCGTATTATGTATACGGCGCACTTTCCCTGTTGGCACCTGGTGCACCTTTTGAAAGGTCCGCTAGGCACAAACAGGCAAGGTGCGCTGTATTATGTAGTATGCACTCCATCCAGGGCAGTCGTGAACCTCAAGTGAAATACAGAGCATCTGCTTCAAAGCCGCTCCATGTTTCACACTGCAAGCTGCATGACGTCTGCACTTTTAAGAGGAGAGAGAGATTCCCTTGCCGCCAGGTGCAGAGAGTGACTACGCCGCCTGCAGGGGATGTCTGGGTGAGCTGCCTTTAGGAGGTACACGGAAATTGTCACCATTTTGTGGAGCACTTTTAGTGCACTTCCTAAAGGCATATTTGTGTCTGCGCCCCCATTCATATTACAGCATGAGAGCAGAGGCAAAGAGATTCCCTTATTTTCATGGGGCCACGCCCCTATGCAAATGAGGGAACGTCCTCTTATAAGATTGCTGGAGCAACATGTGAGCTAGCACTCTCAGTATTACAGAAGGGGATGCACAAGCATCTGTGGCCCCTTCTGTAATACTAAAGTGTCCGTGGGTACACAAAGCGGGAGCACATGCCCGTTGTGCCCCTGGGGCACAATGTGTAATATGGCCCATGGTAGTAATGAACAGAAAATTTTAAGAAAATGACACCCAGCCCCATGGAGAAAAAAAACGGGATATGTGGGGTCACTAGTTATTTGTTGTTCAAAAACATACTCCCACTTTTGGGGGTTGTTTTTGAACAAGAAAAAGCTGGTGGGCGGCCTTCAAAACTGTCAGCAGCCATCAGAGGAACCCCTGCGGTCGGAAATCACTGCTGGGCTGATCTCTAAATATGGCAGTCATCTGTATGTCAGTGTGGTGGACAAATCCTTCACTACCATAACGGGCAGAGTAAAGACCGCCATACAATAAATCAGGAGCTTAGCTTCCATTTAAAGAAGTCCATAGATGTCGATTCACCAAAATATCAGGGGTAGCGGAAGTGACACCTTACACCGTTTGACCTCAATGACATCACAGGAAGTGACATTATAAAACTTTTGACCATGAAACCCAGGAAGTGATGCCACATAATCTTGCTCCAGATAACATCACAATAATGGATGTCACTAAAATCTAGTGTACAGCTCATAGAGAAATATATTGATAATCCACTAGTGGGATTCACAGAAAAGAGATATAAAAAGTAGTGGTCATGGCCACCGGTAATCAACCATGTAGATCGCATATTGAACATGAACTATATTTTTTGCTTTATTTACAAATTTTGATTTTTGATGACTTGTAACGAACTATCCCACTTGAGGAATATGCAGATTATTCAAACACATCATTATGCGTGGCCAAATGAGACTTTTGGCTGTTTTGCATCCCCATTTAATGAAAAAAATGAATTTAAAAAATGAATAGTGCGTACATAGAGGGGTTTTAGGTCACCTCTCTCCTCCATTGGTCGGTTTAACAGTAATTCACAATTGCTTCCACCCACTGCAGCATACAGCATGGAGCTTTGGGTCAACCCACTTTTTCCACTGGTTTCCTTTAACTGTATGAGTGGTAGGATTTCTTCTGTTTCCAGGGATGATGGGCCAATGCTTTGCTATTCCCAATTTTTTTCTTTCAATCCTATATCCTTTTTTGAGTTTTTAAAATCATCCTAGTGTGATAAAATTAAGTTGTCAGGTTACAGTAATCCGATAGCACCTTTTCTTTGCACCAGTTATAATGATATTTCCCAGTGACATGCATTTTCTTTTTCGTGGCCATTAGTCCAACAAGATCCGGCTTCGTCCTATAAGTCATTCTTCTGTGTTACTCTTGTATTCTCCCATCAACCCCTCCTCGGGTCTAGGGCCCTTGGCCTGCCACCCGCCATCTTGGAGCAGTGTCTCACCCATTAGGACTCTTGGTATATCAATCTGGTCCCAAACCCCCATCCAGACCATGGTACCTTCTCCATTTCCCCCACACTCTGCGGAATTTCCGGGGACAGCCTCTCGCTTTGGAGGTAACCCTTTCTGCCCCCATGTACATATCCATTCCCCTCCTCCAATCACTCAATTGGGGGGGGCCACAACGCTCCCCACGCCCATGCCACGTCCCTTTTCGCCACCACCAGGGCTAACATTGTAAAGATCAGGTGTGGACAGCTCAAATCTACATCAGTAGTTATCCCCAATAAAACAAATTTTGGTTCCACGGGAAGCGTTGTCTCTAGCACCGTACTTAACTCTCCTAGTATTTGGTTCCAATAGGTGTGGATATTGGGGCAGTCCCAAACAATGTGATAGAAGTCCCCCTGCGAATGTCCACATCGGGGGCAACTGGAATCACTAGCTCGACCCATACGATGTAGCCTAACCCTATCATAGTATACCCTATGTAGTATCTTATATTGAATGAGTCGAAGGTGGGATTTAATCGTGACTTCTCTATGGTGCATCAGGGCACCCGCCCAGTCCATTGTGTCCATCTCGCCCAGATTCTGTTCCCAAGTTGCTCTCAGTTTCCCCAGTCTATCTGGCATGTTATTATTCAAGGTCTTATACGTCAGGGATACTATCTTCTTGGGTATCTGTTCTTGCAGCAGACGACCCTCCAATGGGGCATATTCGGATAAGGGAGAGGAGAGCGCCACTTCAGCCCGAAATGCATGTCGCAGTTGCGCATATTTAAGGAACTGGGTGGGGCGTAGCCCATACTCCACCGCCAGGGTCCCGAAAGGCTTAAGATCCCCTTTGCCACTAGGTCCTCCAATGTTGAGATTCTGATATCATCCCAACCTCCAAAACCCCCGAGTCTGTGGAGTTCCTTCAGCCAGGAACAAGTCCATATCGGCATCTGCTTTGTTGGTTTATGTGTCCACCCCATTGTCTTTGTCGCCCTATCCCAGACCTCTATGGTTATCTGTGTGGCCGGGAGTAATCGTCTCCTTCCTGTGCCCCCATACAAATAGTGCAAACTGGTGCGGCGCGCCATGGTGTCCCTTTCCAGTCTGTATGTGGGGTGATCTACTGATGCGTGGAGCCATTCATTGATCGGCGCCAGGTGCTCAGCCCAATAATAAGGCTCAATATCTGGTGAGGAGATCCCTCCATTATACTGGTTTCTCTGGAGCGTGTCAAAGGCTATCCTCGGTTGTTGTCCCAGCCACAATAGAGAGCGCAATTCCGTATTTATCGCCTTAAACGTCTGTCTGGGGTGGGGAAAGTACTCATTTTGTAGGGCATACAGAAAACGAGGTAATCATTTTAAATATTGCAGCTCGGACTAAAATCGTGAGGGGAAGGGCCTTCCATCTAAGGGCATCGTCTGCAAAATTCGTAACCACTCGCTGGATGTTTCTTTGATAGGACAGATTTCTGTCCGTTGTCAGGTAGATCCCCAGGTACGTAAACCCCATCTTTGTGACCTGGAGGGCCCCAGGGAGAGGGGGCCACGTTTCCTCCTGTCGTGGGCTATACAGAATCGATTTGTGCCAATTTATTGTGTACCCCGAAAAGGAGCCATACCTTCCCAGGAGTCTAAACAGTGCGGGGACCGTAGTGGCCGGTTGAGCAACATACAGCAGAATATCATCCGCGTAGAGCGAGATTTTTTCTTCCTGCGTATCAGTCCGCGATATTTGAAATCCCTGTATCTCCTCTGCTTGCCGGATCTCACAGACCACTATTTCTATGGGGAGGGCGAATAGTAGTGGAGATAGGGGGCAGCCCTGCCGGGTCCCCCTCCTAATAGGAAAGTCGTCAGATAGGATCCCGTTCACCTTAACCCGAGCTCTGGGATCAGTATATAGAAGTCTCACCCATTTCCTAAAATTAGGGCCATCGCCATATTTGATCAGAGCTGCCTCCCAAAAGGCCCAGTGTACAGCGTCGAACGCTTTTTCGGCGTCGAGGGAGAGAAACATATGTGGATCCTCCCGTCCCTGTACCTCCATGAGCCAATTCTGGGTCCGTCGTAGATTTTGCCTAGTCGCCCTGTCTGGCAGGAATCCTGTCTGGTCCTGGTGCACCAGGCCCGAGATTACCTGGCGCAGGCGGAGGGTTAAGATCGTCGCCAATAGCTTAGCCTCCACGTTCAGGAGGGAGATTGGTCGATAAGACGCGTAGTCCTCTGGGGGCCTGCCGTGTTTATATATAGGCATGATCGTGGCTATCCGAAGATCAAGTGGGAGGATGCCCTCGTGGGCCACGTCTTTAAACAGTACTTGCAGGGAGGCCGTCAATAAATCGGCCCCTCTTTTAAAAAATTCAGCTGGGAGTCCATTTGGACCTAGGACTTCCCTGGGCGGAGTCTGGATATTGCCTCTCTCACTTCCGTGGCCGATATGTCGGCCTCGAGGGTCTCCTTGTCCTCATCCGTTAAGATCGAGGTTCGAATAGTAGCCAGGTAAGCCATGATCTCTTCTGATTCACTCAAGTCCCTGGCTTTGTAGAAGTCCCTGAAAGTAGGAGGCAAACGTCTGGACAATCTGGGGATCCCCCCTCTGTAGCTGCCCCTGCCCGTCGACCACGCCCTCTAACCACCGAGCATCCCTTTCCTTACGGCTTAGCCACGCTAAGAGCTTCCCAGACTTGTCCCTGATGTCGTATAATCTATGTAGGGCCGCTTGTGCCTGTGCTTTGGCTTCTTCCGTTACTAGGGCTTTATTATTCTGTTGGGTATCAGTCAGGCGCCGGAGCACCTGTGGGTCCCCTTCCGACAAGTATCGACGCTCCAGGTTCAGTATTTGGGTTTCCAGGGAATTAAGTTCCTCCTGTGCTTTTCGCTTCCCCCACGATATTCGATTTTGGGCCCTATCTCGGAGCACTGTTTTGTAGGCCTCCCACACTACAACGCCCGACTGCACTGATCCCACGTTCTCTGCAAAGTACACTAAGGCCCTGCATTATCTCATTATTCTGAAGATCCCATGTCGTCAGTCTCCAACCTCCACCGCCGGCCCCGGACATCCGACCCAACCGAACCAGAAGGGGGGAGTGGTCCGAGATCCCTCTTGCCAGGTACTCGGCCTTGTCATCAGCCCCAAGTGCATGCCAGGGAAGAAAGATATAGTCCAGTCTCGAGTGTACCTTATGTGCCCCTGAGTAATATGAGAAGCTTCTGGGGTCTGGGTGGAGCCACCGCCACACGTCTGTCAGGCCCAGTGTAGTCATAACCCTGGCCAGATGCGTAGTCAGGGGGCTGTCAGTTCAGTTCCCTGATCGGTCCATGGGGGTGGACATAACGTCATTGAAGTCACCTTCTGTGATGTGTAATGTGTCTGGTGTGTCTAACAGGATATCAGCCAATCCGGAGAGGGTCCTGGCCTGGAGTTTCGGAGGGGCGTAGATCGAGGCTATTGTGACCCTCCGTCATCCCCATGTCCCTGATATTCCCACATAAGTCCCCTGGGGGTCCGTCCAGGTCCGGGTTGCTGTAAAGGGAGGGGGGGATTTTTTAATCAAGATAGCAACTCCCCGTGAGCCCGCCATGTATCCCACATGTGCCAGTACTTTGTAGGCTCCATTTGCAAGAAACCCACATTTCGTTCCCTTAAGGTGGGTCTCCTGAAGCTGTACGATATCGGGGCACACCCGTTTAACATGTGCCGTCACCAACCCTCTTTGATTTTATCCCCTAGGCCATTTACGTTCCATGTGAGAACCTTGTAGGGGCCATTTACCTGTCCGTCCGCGAGGGGTCTATGGTCAGTCAAGGAAGCCATGGAGTAGTGTGTCTCGAGTTTATCCCTGATAGAGGGTGGACGGTGAGCGTATATACCTGAGTGTCCCTGTGACCAGTGTGCCAACTATACATAAGATAAAACCTTCTCAACCATAGAACTAGTGCAACCCCCTCACCCTCCCCTTCCCCCCCACCTCCCCCTCCCTCATGACTCATCCCTGGCAAAATGCTGAGGAGTAGACTTTAGGGAAGGTAGAGGTCTATCGCCCTCCCTCACCCAACTCACGCCACAAGTTCCAGCTCCTGCAGCAGTCCCAAAACCTTTGGAACAAAAACAGGAAGAGGTAAAGCTCGAGACAAAGAGAGAGAATTCAGAAGGACCACGAGGAACGCAGCCACTAGGTTACCTCTAGTCCTCCGTAGAAGTCAACACAGGAAGAGAGAGAGAAGAATAGAGAAAGGGGCAAGAAAAGGAGGAAAGAGAGAAAAGAAAAAGGAATGCGTGTCCAGCGTGCATGCTCCGGTATGATAGTCCAGTCCACGGCCAACCTCGCAGGCCCATGTTCACGAGTTGTAATTGTAATTGTAATTGTAATCAGTTTTCTATAGCGCGTAGTTAACCTCGGGCATCCCAGCGCTTAGTCAGACACACCTTGGCCAAAACCGAATCAGACACATCATAGAGGAAATAAGTAAGATTTCAGCAACTTCCAGAAGCGAAGAGTATCAGTTTCTGACCGCAGCTCCAACGGGAGCGCGTTCCAGAGGGTGGCTGTATGGACCGCAAATCTTCTGCCACCAGTACGGGCCTTGGCTACTCTAGGAACCTGAAGTAAAAATTTCTGGTCGGAGCGCAAGGCTCTGGAGGCTTTATAGGGCACCACTAACTTCCTTAAAATGGGGGGGCCTTTGCCCTGCAGAGTTTTATGAGCTATGCAGAGGGATTTGAACTTGACCCTCTCCCGAACAGGGAGCCAGTGCAAAGACTTCAAGGCTGATCTAGTCGACTGTCTCCTAGGCACATTGGTCAGTAACCTGGCCGCGGCATTTTGTACTTGCTGGAGCTTCCTCAGCGTTGCTTCAGGGGCACCAAGGAAGATCGCATTACAATAATCTAACCTTGATACAATCAACCCCTGCATAAGTAACTTCCTTGAGGAGGGAGGGAGAAGGGGCAGAATTTTACGAGCAGAGCGAAGAAGCCCAAAGCAAATCCCTGCCGTTTTCTTTGCTTGGGTCTTAAAAGAGAGTTCTTGCTCCAACCAGACTCCCAAGCTCTTAATCTCCTGCTTGGGGCAGGGAAGATCCCCCAGGCAGCTAGGCCAGCTAGATAGAGGGAGTGCGGGAGCCTTGTGCCCCAGCAACATAATTTCGGTTTTAGAACCGTTCAGTTTCAGTGCCGATTCGCACATCCAGGTATAAACCTGGGACATGCATTGATGCAGTACATCCGGATTCTTCACCAATTGGGACAGAGCCACCACCAACTGAGTATCATCGGCGTAGCTAACTATTTTTATCCCAAATGGGGCCACCAGATCCTCCAGGGGGGCCATATACACATTAAACAATGTGGGGCTCAAGGAAGAGCCCTGTGGCACCCCACACTGGAGGGGAATTGATGAAGAGTGCTCACTGCCCTCCCAAACCTGATATGTCCGGCCAGTAAGGAAAGAGCGGAGCCACTGCAGCGCTACGCCGCTTACCCCTGCGTTAGACAGCCGTTGGATCAGCACTTGGTGGTTGACGGTGTCAAAAGCTGCACTGAGGTCCAGGAGGATCACTGCCACTGATCCTCCTGAATCCAAAATGCTTCTTGCTTCGTCCACCACTGCCAATAGGGCGGTGTCGGTGCCATGACCCGGGCGAAAGCCAGTTTGAGTATCTCGTAACAGACCGTTGGACTCCAGAAAGCTGGACAATTGATGGTTCACCAGCCTTTCTGCGATCTTACCCAGTCCCGGCAGCAGCGAGATGGGCCTGAAATTTGCCAAGTCCGAAGGATCCAGGCTAGGTTTTTTCAGAAGAGCCTTTACAACAGCCCTTTTCCAACCCGGTGGCACGACACCCTGAGCCAGGGATATGTTGATGAGGTTCTTGATCGGGCCGCGATGACAGATGCCACCTGTTTCAGGAACCTCATCGGGGCAGGGTCCCCTGGAGAGCCGCTCTTCATAGAGCTAAGCTCCTTTATGACTTCTGACATCGGGTCAAACGAATCCAGTATGGCATGTCCTACTCTTCCTTGGCTCACTGAGTCAGTGCTCTGTGAAGACCGTGGTAACAGAGATAGAATATATTCTCTATTTTCAGATGGAAGTAATCCGCAAGTTCCCTGCACTTCTCAGCGGGGTTATCATGGGTGACTGATGGCTCAGGGACTTTGAGGAGCTCCTTAACCACTTTAAAGGTCTCTCTAGAAGAGTTGGACGCGTTTTTTATTTTTTCCTCGAAAAATTGGGCCTTAGCAGCGCGCAAGGCATTTTTATAAATCCTAATTGCTGGGCGATATTCCTCCCGACTTGCCAGTCCCCAGATCCTTCTCCAGGTCCTTGCATCTTCTCCTCAGGGTTCGCAATTCCGGTGTATACCAAAGGGCCGAGCCCATTCTGATCCTATTCTTAGCCACTCTTTTTAACGGCAAAACGGCATCTAAGGAGTTGATCACCCACTGATCGAAAGCCAGATCGCCCATTGCCGGATCAGCGGCCAGGGGAGGGCAGGAATTCTCAAGCTGAACAGTCCAACTTTCAACTGAGAGTTTAGACCAAGCCCTTTCCAATGAATAAACTCTGGGAGACAGAACGGATCTTGGGTCACATTTCAGGGTCATAGGTATCAAGAAATGATCTGACCATGGTAAAGGACAGGCAGCCAGAACCTCTAGGAGCGGGATGTTTGCAAAGATAGGATCAAGAAGGTGACCCTTAATGTGAGAGGCACCTAGATTGTTTAAAATCAGGTTATATGCTTTCAAGTCACAGCACAAATCGGCAGCTGTTAAGTCTGAAGGCTCATTAAAGTGGAGATTTAAGTCCCCCAGTACCATAAAGTTGGTGGTAGCGGAGGCCAGCAGCGTGACAGTTTCCATTAAGGAGCTAATAAAGCCACCTAGGGCCCCTGGAGGGCGATATATAAGCACGCCTGAAATTGTGACAGTGGGGGAGGTTCGCAGGGAGAACTGACAACTTTCACAGTCCTGTATCTCACTGTTCTGAGCCCTGCACACAAATACATCTCTGTATATGATGGCTATCCCTCCCCCTCGGCCCAGGGGTCTATCCAGATTGTGTATAATGAAGCCTGGAGGGAGGGCGCGACCCATGTCCGCACCGGAACTGGCCGTAATCCAGGTTTCTGTCAAAAACAGAATGTCCAAGTCATGGTCCTGTATCAAAAAGTTGATCTCTAGTGCATGACAAGGCAGGGATCTACAATTTAACAGGGCCATTGATAAAGTGTTCTTACCCCTGTCGGCTAGTGTCACCTTACAGTTCCTACATGCCAAAAAGGGTTTAACTCCCTTGTGAATGTGCTTACAGGTAGTTATTTTAGGGGCACGCAGCGACATAATCCGGGGGGTCACTCTGGGATGCCCCTGCCTCTGTCAATGTTTCTTGTTCCATCGCCAGTATTTCAGCCGTCAGAGGGTGCATTGAGGGACCCACCACCTCCTCCTCCCGAGAGGAAGAGCGCCTGTCTACATTTTCATCTTTGGTATCTGGCTGGGGACGTCCAAGGGGGCGGAGCGCACGAGCGCCCGCCGAGAGTCGAGAGTCTAGTGATCCACCCCTGCATCGCCTACGCCTGCCCGTGCCCTCAGGGCATAAGGGATGGCCTCCAGGGTGCGATCCTTACGCAACTGCTGAGGTCTCAGCGATCTTTGGGAGTCCAAAGGCCGATTGCCAGCGCCGCCTGAGGGTGCCGCGCCGTGTGTTTGTGTGTCTGGTCGTCCCAGGGCGGGGCGCTCCTCCAGCCACTGCCAGGCCTCATCCGGAGTCTGGAAGAAGTGGGATTTACCCAAAAACAGCACTTTCAGTTTTGCAGGGAAGAGCAACATATATTGTATCTTGCGCTCTCTTAATTTGGCTTTAACGGAGTCAAAAGTACGTCTCTGTTTCTCTACTTCCCTACTATAGTCCGGAAAAATCATTATGCGCGTATTTTCATGCCTTATTTCCCCTAGCTTCCTGGCTTCCCTAAGTATCATATCTCTGTCCAGGAAATTCAGGAAGCGCGCTATCACGGGCCGGTTGCTGTGCCCCTATGGGGGGTCGGGCCGTCAGCGCCCTGTGAGCCTTTTCTATGACGAAGCAGGAGGAGAATTTGTCTGTCGGGAAGGTGCTCCGTAGAAAAGTGTGTAGGAATTCCGCCATGTTCGTCCTCTCAATTCCTCCTCTAAATCCTACGAAGCAGAGATCGTTGCGTCTTGCCCTGTTTTCCGCATCGTCCACTCTCCACAGCAAGTCCTTATGAGAGGACTGGAGTTCCTTCACCTCTTTCTGCGGGACTTGTACTGAGTCCTCGGTCTCGCCCAGCCTCGTCTCCGTCTCCGTGACCCTGTCCGCCAGATTCCTGAGGTCCTGGTCTGCTCCCACTGCGCCGATCTGGCTCTCCAGTGCCGCCCTGGATGCCTGGATAGCCTGGAGGAGGGTGTCCGTATCTGAGCGGGCCCCCAGGCGCTCCCCCTGGGGAGGGCTGATGACCTTTGCGTACTGGCAGGGCCGGACTGGCCGTAGCGGGCACCGGGCAATCCCCCGGTGCGCCGCACGGGTGGGGGCCGGTTTTGTTATAGGGCCGTTTTTGCAGCATAGCTGCAAAATCGGCCCTGTAAGAAAATCGGCCGAAAAGCGGCCCTGGCAAAGAGCTCGGCGGCACCCCCGAGCACTTTGCCAGGGCCGGTTTTGGTTCCCAGTCCGGCCCTGCGTACTGGTCCATTCTGCCCTGGCAAGGCGGCTTCTGTTCCCTGTCTTTTCCTATATTGAGGTGGCTTGGGCCTGGGTCAGTTGCATCGTTCCCCGGACCGGTGATCGCAGTCTAGCCAGGGGGAACACGCAGGACTGTCTCGCCAGTCGACCGCAAAGTGCACTCTCTGTCCTCAATGTGTATGAGGCCCACCTCAACGGTCCACAAGCAGGCAGCCTCCCAAGGATATAGCGTGAAAGGCGGTTCCTCGTGGCAGTCTCTCAGGGGATGACTGAGCTCATCCAGCCCCAGATGGATCCAGGTCTCCCAGTTGCCCGAACACAGCCTCTCCCACCTCCAGCACCAGCCAGGGCGCTCCGTACTTCAGCTGCCCCCTCCGCTAGGCCCCCTCTGTAATCCAAGAAACCAGGGTCTCCGTCACTCTCCAGCCGTCCTCTTAGTCTCCAGTGGTAGTAACAGCGCACAAATATTGAGCAGTAGTCGGGGGGGCAGCCCGGCGTGCCATCCCACCACCAGGCCTCACCGCAGCACCTCGGGGGCCCGGTCTTTGGACGCAGTCTCCTGCCTATTCTGGCCGGATCTTCCCTTGCGTGGATCTCTTCACCCACCACAAATTGTCACGCCGGCTACTCACGTTCCCACAGCTCCGGAGCCAAGTCGCTTCACTCCACTTTGCTAGGCAGCGGATCCGCCCGCACCTCGTGTAGGCCGTCCCACTCGCCGATGCACCCCACGCCGCCTCCGCATCCAGGCCTGTCTCGGATCCCGGCCATAGCAGCACCTTTCAATCCCAGAGGGGGGGGGGGGGGGGGGGACCCTGTTCCCAGGCCCTCGATGTCTCGTCCGTTCCAGCCATGTCCCCAGGGATAACGGTCCGCTCCGGCAGCTTCGGATGGGGCTGGGGAGGGGGGGGCCAGCCCCCCACAACAGCTTTGTCTCCCACAGCTCTTCAGCCCACGGTCCAGGCACCCAAGTACAGTCCCCCACTCCGTAGCATCCCCACAATGCCAAATTGGGGTTCCCCCTCAGCGCAGGGCCAGTCAGGGTATCGGGTGACTGGAGGTGCCAATCCAGTGCTGCAGCCCACCACCAGGCCCCACCCCAATACTCCGGGGACCCAGACTCCAGGCGCCATCTCCCGCTTCCTCTGGCCGGATCCTCCCTCGTGCGGGTCTCCTCACCACCTGTCAAGTGTCTCTCCACTCACTCGCGCTCCTCCAGCCTCTGAACCAGGTCGTTGCACTCCGCTCTACTAGTCAGCGAATTCACCCGCACCGCAGGGTAGGCCTTCCCACTCACCGATGTTCCTTGCGCCGCCTCAGCAGCCAGGCGTGTCTCTGTGCCCCGGATCTCAGCTACAACAGCACCATGCAGCCAAGGAGGGGGAGGGGGCCCCGTTCCCAGGCCCCTGGTTTCTCATCCGCCCCAGCAGTGTTGGATGGTACTCAGGGGAGGGGGCATCTCACCGCAGCAACTCTTGTCCCCCACAGCTTCGCAGCCCTCGATCCAGGCACCCGAGGTCGTTCCTCCTTTCCTCAGCTCCTCTGCGGCACCATCTTGGGGCTCTCTATCAGTGCCAGGGCAAGTCCGGACATCGGTCTTGGGAGCTCACCCAGAGAATTATGCACCCCACTTTCCAACTTCGGGCATCAGCCAAGCATGTCCACGGGTAATGAAAGTGGTCTCCGGGTCTGCGGGGCACCGGAATCAGTGTCGGATTAGGCTTTCAGCCAGAGCTCGGCAAAAGCACAACTCACTCAGCCATGCTACTGGCCACGCCCCCGGTGACATGCATTTTTCATTAAAATTGTATGCAGCTGTATTTTAATTTAAAATTATCATTCAAAGCATATGGTGCAGTGTTTATGGGGTATTTTTTTTCTTTGCATTCTTATAGCATAGCCTTGCAAAAATAAAAAATAAAAACATCTCACCAGCTTTTCAGGACCACCCTTTTGGCTTTGACAAAGCAAGTTTGTCATATTATCGTAAATAATGCAGCATGCTGACAAGGTTTAAAAGTGTATATTTTTCACTTATTCCATTGGAAAGAGAGTTGCACTACAGAATGCATTCGTTTTTCTAAACAGAAAGTGTAATGGCTCAGTGGGAGCTGCCAAAAGTAAACAGCATCAGCAGGCCACTGTTGACCGTCTGTTCAGTGCGGTATTGGTAAAATAAATATATAAATACGTGCTGATGTTTAAAATCTGTGCTACAAGCAACTTTCGTCACTGCTCTGGCCTCTGTTTAGTTTGTGAAGTAAGTGCTGTTGGTGCTGCCCACAGCAATCCTCTGACAAAACTCACAGTGCACTTTTGTGACAGCAGGCAGTTGGAAAAGGGAACACATTAAAATCTCTGCTCCATTTCCCCTCATTATCATAAATCCACTGCCGCCCCCATGGTGCCCTTCCCTGCTTTTCCCATTTTCACTGTTTCTCCTTCTTTCTCTTCTTCCTACCGCCCCCCCCCCCCCCTTCTTCCTTTCACACTCTTATTCTGGGTCAAAGTCTGATAATGGTCCAAGTCTCCAGAAATGAGAGCCAATTGACCACAACTGCAACTACCAGCTCAAATTAAGCAGGAGGATTGAAGGAAGTGTTAGATGTGACCAGGTCTTATCTCTGATTGGTCACAATGACTTTCAATATTCTTATAATGAACGACATAGGGTCCTTTAGCCCATACACCACACCAATTGAGATCTTAACAAATAGATTCTGATTCATGGATTACTGTTAAAACATTATTGTAACTTGATTTTTCACTATTTCTGCTACTTAGGTAACAACAAATGCTAGAAACATCTCTCAGACTGAGCTTCATCTTTTGGATGAGCAAAGTAGAGAGCATGTCATATTTTTATTCCTTTTTCACAATTTACGGTATGCAAATTCAGTTGGTTGCTTGGTGCAAAACTTTAGTTTGGGGCAAATACGACTTACATCATTTCATAACACAAAAGTAGCGAAAGATATGTTAATTAATGTTCCCTGATCTTTTTAGAACAGCCCAAAGCTCTTGAAATATAAACACTGGTGTGCCCTATGTAAAATATCGATATTATTTTTATTTCTTTTTCTATCGGTTATCAAAACAGCGATTTAACTAAATTCTGGATTACTGTTTAAAGTAACTTTGAATTGAAATAGGACTGTTGTTCTGCGACACCTTGGTAACAACAGCAGAGACACATTTACTTTATTGGCCGCTGTGTCCCAGGCGACTGCAGCAAGGCAGAAGTTGCCTGAAAACACCGAATTCCTTTGAACTAGGATATTAAGTGGATTTCATTCCCCAGAGCCTTCAAAAGCACCCAGGAACAATTGATACTTTCCTAGAAAGCAGCAGTAATCCCTAAAAAACTTAAACAAGTTTAATAAATTGAACTATTATGTGGATATATTAAAGTGTGGAGGTGCCTGGCGTATTAGGCTGTTGTCAGGTGATGAAACAGATCTGAATCAGAAATGGGATGGAGAAGGATGAAAGCACTGCAGAAAGAATGAAAAGCAAGGGCAGGCTGCACAAGATGGCGCCAAGAGGTGAGAAGCACAGAAGAGTTGGTCACATTTACTGTATATATTTAAAAGGGTTCTTCTATTGTATGCACATACACCTGCATTTTGATTTCACTCATTATATTCTGACATTCTCATAAGGCCTTAAAACTAAGGCATGTTTCATTTTCTGGTCACACTTTCAGGACTTTCCCCCTTCACATGTAAACAATGTCACTCACACACTTATGATTATATGGCGTGTGACCAGCTGGTACTTCCCCTATTAAAATACACCCCCTATTAGGACTGCATCACCGTCTCATGCTTTCTCGTGGTCACCATTGTCCACATCACCATGGTTACAAGGAGGCTGAATGTATGGCAGTAAACATGATGTTTACAGGCGTTGTCTCGGGCTCTGCTCTTTGTGTTTATTGGCCATCCTACGAAGTTGGTTTGGTATCCAAGAGTGCCCAGCGGCCCCTCAAAGTCTGACCACACAAACAATGGCGCGGATGTCCCATGAACAAGCAATAACATGTCACGTGTGCGAGGGCCCTGCTGAGTTTATATTGTCATGAAAGAAGCTTTGGCTTTAGAGCCAAATACCAGCTTGAGGGCAATGGAGGCATTCAGACCCTCCCATCTCTCTCCATAGGTTTAAAGCTTGGTGCTATATCTGCAGTAATAATTCAGACGAGGTAGTTACTTAGCTCTGATGTGGTACTTATAGCCTTCCACATAGGTAATATATGCATTATCGATCTTTAGATTTGGGCACAATTATAAATGAACTAAATGTGACAAATGTGTGGCCATCCCCTAAAATAGTCAAAACCACAGTACAATAGTGTTGCTAGGGAGTGACTGGGCCTCTAAAAAATAAAAAAATAAAAAAATTATCCTATGCCACAGAGTAAAGTGTTTTGTTTGTTGCGTGTATACACGAGGTATTTATGTAATACAAACGATAGCAGAGAGCTTAACAGAGTTAGAAGCAAAGATGCAGTCAACGAGTGATTGTGATAGTAATGTTTTATTTTTTGAAGCAGATTTTATTGAGGTTTTCAGATAGAAGCAGAATATACAATTACAACTCACGTGTATCGTGAGCCACAATAAGCATCCATAACCTGGGCAGCTTGCCCGGTCTCATTAACATAACATTGCCCCCCCCCCCCATATTGATTGTATTGCGTGAAAACCTTTGCTGCTTTACCAACATCAGTTGTATGATAGAAGTATGTTTAATTTATTTCCACACGCATTTTAAAACATCGGGGTCCAGGGTTACAAAGAGTTGATGCAACGCAGGACAGCAAGCGTAGTGTCAATGCTACGTTGCGTGAACTGGAGAGAGCAGAACTGCTCCATATCTACAAGAAGTGCGCAGTTCTGCTCTTTTCCCTTGCCGGTGCACTTTCAGCAGTCATGCCCCAACACAGCGGTACAAAAGGGGGTGGTGATGGACGGAGCATCAGAACCAATCAAACACTCACACCCAGTCAACAGATCTGGGTTTGATCCATCACCGTTCTTTAGCCCACTCTGCCACCCCAGTTCAGACATGGCCATATGCAAATCAGTCTGACCCTGTGCCTCATGGGAACAGTCCAGCCCGAACTGCCAAGCCATGCCTTCCCTGGACCGGAAACAAGCTTCCTAGGACCGGTTTCTGGCATTTCAGCCGTCTTCAGCTAGGCTTGCTTGAATCCAGTGGCAAAGTGAGCAAGGAACTCACGTCTGAGCATACCCTGCCAACTTATGGCGAACAAAGCACCCCCTTTTGTACCGCTATGCCCCAACACAGGCACTCTTTCGCCTTAGTGCAAAGGTGTCTGCATTGTGGTCAGCATTGTTTTTGTGGAGGACTGCATAAAAGCTATGATTTAATGCAATTTCCTCATTAAATGTGTGCTGCAAAATGCAGCAGACACGCAAAGAGATAAAAAACAAGGAGAAATACAAATATTTATTTTTGTTACCACAGCCTCAGAGAGGCATAAGATTTTGGTATAAATCCATGCCTGCAATTCTCTGCAGATATGGCTTTGCATCAAAATCCATGGGTGGATGCACAAGAACGCTAAGGCACCACCCAAGGAACGCCCCCTTGACGCATTGCACTGCCTTGTTTTACGTTTAGTTACAAACCAACAATGATCACTATTTGTGTTGGTTTGTAAATACCAACTTGGATTTTAAAACTTTGCATTAAAAAAAGTAACGCAAACGTGGCGCAAAGTACTGATATCTGGCTGAGGAAATTACACATTTCTACACACCTGAGCCAAGGACAGAGTTTGCTGGCCAGGTACAGGGAAACAGGAATGTGGTATCTCTTTTGTGAAATGTGTAGTCTTTATAAAGTAATTAGCAGCTCGGAAATCAAGAAGTCAAAGGTTATGCAGATCTGGGCCAAGAATGGAGAATGAGACTACAGGTGGGAGGTCTCCTCTGTTGATTGGGAAGCAAGGCCCCAACACTGCAGAAAGCTGGTGTTGGATGGTGAAGGGAAAGACTGTGACCTTCATTACAAGTTGGCCAGTTTTACTGGTTGGTAAATCCACCCTGGGAAAAATCTGATAGCGGTACCTTGCGATTTTACCACTGAGTTAAATTCAGTGCCAAGGGCCAGATTTTCAAAGATTTTGCATTGGTTTGCGTCACTATTTATTTCTCATTGTTATTTGCTCTTTGCATGTGCAGCACACAATAAAGGAGGAAAAGTCACCAAGAATAGTTTTTGTGTAGGAAGGAAGGTATCCCTTCCTGCACAAAAACGATCCTCACTTTAATGCAGACACATTTGCACTACGGCGCAAGGGTGCCTGCGTTAGTGCTAGCCAACCAAAAGTGAGCAGCGCATGGATAGAGCAGAAATAAGCTGTTTTGCTCTCTTCCGTTCATGCAATGCAGCAAAGCAAATTCACTTGCTCCGCTGTATTGTGTCACCTCTTCAAAAATATGCTCTAAATTTGCAAACAAATAAGTGCGGGCCCAAAGTTTTTCTCATGAGTCCGCTGTTGGTGCTGCAGAGGGACAGGTTACTAGGTAGTTTTCTAAAGCTGCCTAGTCGTAATTCCACCTCATGTACCTTTCTTCAACCAACTTACACTTCCCATTTCTTTATCTCACTCTTGTGGGTTCTTTTTGATCTCTACTTTATCCCTTTCTTACTGTTTTCCTATCTTTCTGTTCCTCTATGTTTCCTCCTTTTCTGTCTATCTCTTGCTCTGGGTGAAATCTGATGAAGAAAAATGCGCACTGGTCCTCAAAAATGACGATTAGAGCCCCCCAAATGCATTCACAAACTCAAACTAAGCAGTGGTTAAATTACAACCCTATTCCAAGTTCCAGAGGTCAGAATGAGGGATAGCCTATGTTATTGATGTTTGTGAACCAAATTACTGCCATATTGAGCTAGCTGCAAATAAAGATGAATAGCAAACGACGATAACAAGTTTACCAGTGTAGACTGTCAGAAAATATTGCTAATAATTACTACTCATTGTTACAGTATTAGCAGCAATTGTCTAATGCAGCAGAATGCGGAGTGTGGCACTTATTGTGCACCCCACGGGTGTTTACATGCACAGTTAGTTTTTGCCAGGTAAAACCTCGCAAAAACCCTGCAAACTGCTCAAACTCTGTGTTTGCACATCCTAGGTAGAGAAAAGGACCCATGCCTTTCGCCCATACCAAGAACCGATGGATTATCATCGGCAGCAAACTCGACATGACCGCCAAAGCCAACGCCATCACCATCCTACGTTTCCATAACCTGAAGATGTTGAGCAAGATTGTCAAATGGCTCCCAATCAGCACTCAGAAAACCGTCACACACACCCTGGTCACAAGCAAACTGGACTACGGGAACAGACACTATGCCGGGATCAACTCAAAACTCACCAGACGGCTGCAGACCATTCAGAAATCGACAGCCAGAATAATTTCCAACCTCCTCAGCTGCATTCAGCATCACAACACACCTAAAGGAACTCCACTGGCTCCCCATACACAAACGGGCACAACTCAGTCTCGTCACCCATACTTTAAAGGCACTTCATAACACTGGTCCAGCATACCTCAACAATCACATCTGCTTTAACACACATTCCAGACATCTCAGCTAGTCTGGACTCCTGCTTGCACACATCCCACACATACAGAGGATCAGATCTGGAGGTCGAGCCTTCTCCTATATCGCTCCTAAAGCGTGGAACGACCTGCCACTACACATAAGTACCTGCTCTTCACATCTTGGTTTCCGCAATATGGTGAAGGCCTGGCTTTTCGAGTAGTCCCACTAAGGTCTAGATCTAACTAGGGCCACATCTGCTCAGAGCCTTGATTCCCCCCTTCCCAGGTGATTGTGTGCTCTACAAATCTGCATAACATACCATAACATAATGTAACCTCATCTAAAATTCAGAATGATGTACAAAGAACACACACAACAAACACTACAAAGGTATTGGCATTTATATGGTGTGAATGTTGTAGATCAAATTACAAAGAGAGGCATAGATGCCAATGGTGAAGCAGGTGCAGTGACACCGGTACCCAAGAGCCTGAGGCAACACTGAAAACTGCATATTGAGGTATTTTACTCCCAAGAAGCTACAGTTAGGGGGGCAATTTTCCTTGTGTCCAGTAGGGCCCATGGAGCGCTTGCTACGCCACAGATGAAATCACTCGTGTGGAGGCTCCTCCTAGTTCCAAATATCTCAGCAGCACATTCAGCTATTTCACCAAACCTTTTTTTAAAGTCGAAGACACGTCAGCCTAGCGGTTTCTGCATCGCACCATTTCCTCTGCTGGCACCGGCCTTTCCATTTTGGCGTTAAGCATAGAAGTGTTTGGACGCTGACTGCTTTGCACAGACATGAGTAACCGCCTTGCTCTGCCCCGGGCGGAGCGTTTAATCTTCCCCAGCCAAGTCTAAAGTTAGAGTGAGTGTTTACAGAGGGCGTAACCTGACCCTGCGCAGAGGAGTGTAAATCACAACAGTAAAGCTTCCAAATAAAAAGCGTGTGGCGCGCTTCCTGCATGCGAGAAAACAGGATTCGGAAACGAAGGGTTTGTTAATCGGCCCGTGACGACTTCGTGGGTTTCGAGTCTCCGAAAATGTCTGATCGACTTAGATATATTTAAATTGAGAAATTTCCCAATCAAGGGTTGTCTTTAAAAATAATCGGTTTCCGTGTCTGTCAACTGGCGCTTCCTGAACCGTACCTGCCTCTCTGTAGCTCCACAAACGTGCAGGCCGGGCCTCTCCGTTTCACAGCGAGTTGTAGGTTTCAAATATCACACCGCGCCTCCAGCTGTCTCCGCGGCCCAGGCTTTTGTCTGTTTATACAATCAAACATTAAATACACATTCCGCAGCGGGACCAATCGCAGCTTGAACTGCGATCGTTGGTCATTCGATTCAAACCAGTCTTTTTTCTAGCTGTTCCATGTGTTCAAATAAAGAGGACAAGCGGGCGCTTCATTGCCTTGGCGGGAAAGTAGGACTGCGCGCGTGGCTTTCAACATCTGCAGAGCCACCGGTTGGTTCTCTGTGGGTCAAAAACCAGACGAGGAGACCCAGCCAGCCACGTGTCTGATGTATAGAAAAGGTCCAATTGGCGCTAATAATAACCCGCTTGTTGGTAAAGGCCGTTAATTGAGCCTGAGGTAAAGAAGTCTGCCGTTTCTGTTGTCATTTTCGATAAGATTGTCTGAACCTTTGAAGTAACCACCCTCCCCCCTTTACGGGCATCAAACACTCAAGGCAACTCTATTTACTGTTGACTGGCTTATCTGCGAACCAGATCCAGGCAGCATTCCAAATGGGATCTGTTTGTTCAGCATATGGAGACAGCCGAAGGATCTTTTGAATGGTAATTATGATAAACTAGAGAGCTGGCAGAGTTAAAAGTGGCTGTGAATGTCCAGAATTTGGCTTTGGCTGTCCTCTTGGCATTGGGTCTCTACTTTCACTCTCACCAAGGAAGGACTGGATTACTATGGCACGCCATTTTGAGAGGCCAGTGATGGGGGGGAAGTGGAGGAGAGGAACACAATCCAGTAGCACTCTACCACGGAAGGCCTCAGAGGGGTAATGGTCTGCGTGGATGCTGTGCTGTGGCCTTGCTGTTTGCCTGGTGTGAAAAGGAGGCCGGTGGAACAGCCTTTGCATCTGCCATTTCCTGGCATCCACGTGCCCATTCCACATGGATGCCCTGGCATAACCTGTGATCCTCCCGCTTTGAACCCTCTGCTGCTGGCAGACATGAACCCAGGGGCATTTCACATTTTCTCAAGGCTGCATACGCCAGTCAAATTAGCCGTGATATCCAGTCTTGTCCTCCATTCAGCACAATCTGATATCCCGAATACCCCTCCAGCAACCTCAGGTTCTAAACACTGACCCACCCTGTGAGCCTGGTTCTTGAGGGAGATTCTTGATATTCCAAAAATCTCTTTTTCTCATTGCTTTGGTCTCAGCTGTGCCACTCCTTCTCACCCAACCTCTTATTGCTTGCCTTCACCAACACTCCATCTGGTTTTTTAGGTCTCGTGAGCCAAAGGCTCGAAGAGACATTTTATATGTGGGATTTTCAAAGTGCTACCCACAGTCTTTTGGCTGGCCTAAACCTTGAGTGCACGATCACATGCACGTGCACAGCTGCTCCCACTCCCCCCTCCCTTCTCTATAGCTTTCTTTCACTTTAGCCGCTTTGATCCTTGCATTCCCCCCTCCCTTCTCACCCAGCCCTTTGATGCTCTGCTCGATTACTTTCACTTTCGCCGCTTTGATGTTTGATCCTGTTTTCCTGCCTTTCGGGCACTCACAAATCAACTTGTTTTGTCTATCCCAGGAAACATTTGGCAGATCGGTTTGGAATGGAACTCAGTAACCCACTGATTCACAAATGCCTCGTTGTTTAACCGCTACTGCTTATTTTACTTTGAGTGCGAGGCGCGTGCGGCCAATGCTTGTTTAATTATCATGTTGGTATGCGCTGTACTTAACATGCCTCCTGACGAGATCCCTGGCACTTTTTTAACAAATTAATCAATGGGTGTTCACAAGCCCCATCACCACCCACTGCACGCGTGTACATGTAGCACAGAATTCCCTGGAACTATAATTACACGCTGAAATCAAAATCCTTGCTTTGTATCGATTTTATGAGTGGACAATCCCGTCCCACCCGGTGCAAACTCCGGGCGCAGACAGTATTTCGTGTGGGACAGGCCGTTCAGTGTTACTTGTATCATGGAGTGTGCCAGATGTTTACTACCAGATTTAAGTTTTATGGACATCACGAATATGGGCCTTTTCATAGATCAAGTTTTTCCCAAATGTTCAACTCGAACACAGCAATCCGCCACAAACAAACAATATTTCCTCGAAAGTGTGCTACTTTCTCGCGAGTTCCCTTTAAAAATGCTTTCCGTCCCATTATCAAAGCCGGTACGTGTTAATGATCTTTTCATATTGGAACAAATTGAAAGGCGCAGCATTTAAAATGTTAACATAATAACCCAGGGCACCGGTGACGTATCACGCACTGCTGGCAGACAGTTGTTCTCAGACACTACCTGCACTCACTGTCCCCTCACAATCACGCAGCAAACACCTTCACCGAGCAGCCCCCCATCGCTGCACACAGCCCGCCAGCAGACTCTCATCGCACACACAGTCCCGGTACACAGGGACTTCCCCCATACAAACTCACTTCTTTCAAGATCTCACTATGACGGCTCACTACCAGACGCGCACCTTTGATCACTCCCCGAGAGATTTAATTACTGCCATACACATGGTGTTTTATGTACATTTCTATGTATTTTATAAAGTGATAGAATGCTTTGAAATGAATCTTTTTATTGTTGATGATTTTAATATTAAAAATGACTAGCATGTATTTGTATATGTGAACAATTAAATAACTTTGAAATAATATGGTTTATGTTTTGGTTCTACCTCACTGAGCTGAACACTATAGAGTGAGATTTAATTTTTTCAATTGCCTAGGAATTTACCTTCTATTATATAATTACCCTGTATTAGGAATTGTCCTATCAATTTATACAGGGTGTCCTTGTTTTCTACATTCACTCCCCGAGTTACACCTTCAACCAGTCACACGCTGCCCAGCCTCCCTCCGTGGGGCATCCAATCTCACATCCGAGGAGAGCCCTTTTACACACTTATCACGCTATCAGCTCCATCCTTTTGCTATTGTTAGCCGCTGCCATGGCACTCCTCACTCTGGTAGTGCCCCCAGCCTCGCCCTCTTCGGTGTCCTCGATGAAGTCTGCGGCGATCCCCTCTCGTGCACAGCTCCCAGGCACACATCAGTGCCCTTCTCACACCAGAAGTGTCCCCTCCCCCCCCTTGCAGGGCATCCCTTGCCCCCTGCAGCCCCCGTCCCCGAACCCCTTAGTACCCTTCTCACCCCCGAAGTACCGCTTGTCTACTACACTGCCCTTTCGCCCCCTCTTCAGCACATCTGTTACCCCCACCAGGCCCTCTCTCACTCGAGCAGTGCCGCTTTCACACCACCTGGACTTCTTCCTCACCTCTAGCAGAGCCCCTCTCACACTTAGTAGCGCCCCTCTCATCCCCAGCAGCACCCCTCACAGTGTACACTCACCCCCCCTGTAGTGTCCCCCCACACCCCCGCAGCGCCCATCACACCCTCGCTGCGCCCATCACACCCTCGCAGCGCCGCTCTCACACCAGCTACAGTTCTCTCACCCCTCACAGCACCCTCTCACCCTTACCAGCACCCCTCTCAAGCTTTGGCAACACTTTTTCAGTCTGACACGTATTGGAATGCATATAAACGACCTAGATTTGCTTTTGACTCAGAACAACATTGCTTTTAAAGTCTGGCCTCAAGGACAAAGCACCTTTGGTGCTATTTTTTTGTCACCATGTCACTACATAGCACACTAGTTTTCTTTGCGCTGGCGTTGTCTGATGTGAACCAAGTTGTTCTCAAATATAAAGCGCTAGATTACTGTTTGCCACAAAAGCACCGTGTAAAAATACCACATGTAAAGTATACATATTGTTATGTGTGCTCAACGCGGTTAATTATTACAGTGGAATTAGCTTTAATGGGAGCAGCCGCAGATGCTCTCTGGGATGATTTCGGTATCTTATGCATGCTGCAGGTCCACCTCTTGGGCTATTGGCCTTTGCTGAATGGACAAACCTGATGGGACAATATCTGTCAATATGGTTATCTTGGCGCATGGCCAGTGACGAATAATGCAAACCTGATGGGGCAGTATGATGCTTACGTTTTCAAAATGATGTACATCGAAGCCATCGCTGTTGCATATTTATCTTATGCAACTAACAACCATTGACAAAGCCAATAGTCCTGGCTTGTAGTAGATGTAATGTTACTTGTTGTATATGGATGGAATGACGAAGCAGCAAAATGCCAGTGGGGTGACACACTATGCCGAGCATGGATTTTCACTTTGGGTTTTTCAGCAACGCCCTTCATTACATCGACGACGCCCCTCTGGGACCCCCCACAAGTTTTTTTATTCCACTTAAAGCCCTTCCTCCGGTATAGTGACTTCCTGCTGAACAGGGAGAACAATTTCACTCAGGCCATCATACTTGCCAACTTGAACAACCTCATCGGCAAAAGGCAATAGGTTTCGCCTTTATGAAATCTATTGGGTCTGACAATTTTTTTTACATATTGCATAGCAGTTGAGCTTCTGTGAAACATGGCTTAATGTAAGAAAAAAAGGTCTATGATGCGCGCACCATTGACTGCGTCACAGTGTTTTTTTAAATTTACCATAAGCTATGTTGCTCAGCAGCTGTAGTGCTGTGTAATATGTAAAACAATTGACAGAGCCAATAGATTTTATAAAGGCTTAACCTGCTGGCTTTGGCAGTGCTTGTTGGCGATGGTTGGAAGGGGGCAAGAGTGTCTTGAGCAGCCTGGTTAGAACGCGGCTGCAACTCATTTAAAATAAGCTTTTGCTTTGCAAAAGGTCTCCCATTACTGAACGTTTGAGTTATTGGTGTTGCATTATTATTTGCAACGCCAATAGCTCAAACCTTCATTAATGCGAGACCTATTGCATTGCAAATGCTTGTGCTGTTTTGTCTGTGGCCCAGCACACAGATGAGCGGGTTTCTTTTTGGCTCCCCGCCCTCCATTTCTTCCTGCTCCTGATTCCTGCTGGTTCCCTGCCCTCCTGCCTCCCTGCCAGCCCCTTCCACCTCCCAGGACTACTTATGGAGGCCACTGCGTGAACTCTATGAAGTAGCCCTTGACCATGGTCTTGTGCTCCCCTCCCCCCTGCCTGTTGGAAAAGTGCAGTGAACTGAGGACAACTCCTCAGCCCCAGCCCTCGAGGCCCTCCTAGATCCGGTCCCAGCCGCCGCTGATTGTGTCATTGTTGTGGACTTTATATTTTGTTTTCTACCCAGTCCCTTATTGTATTGTATTATTGTTTTTTGTGCCAGTTTAATTTAGTTTGTAATTTTCTTCATCTGGTTGTTGCTGTTTTGTCTGTGGTCCAGCATACAGATGAGCAGGTTTCGTTTTGGCTCCCCGCCCCACACGCTCCAGCTGTTTCTGTCCGCTCCCAATTCTTGGTGGTTTCCTGTCCTACCACCTCCCTGCCAGCCTCTCCCACCTCCCAGGTCTACTTTTGGAGGCCGATGCATGGCCTCGCCTTGTCTCAGACGCTGAAGGCACGCTAAAGGCAAGCCCATCTGCACCTGTTTGTGCCTGGACTACGCCCAACACCAGAAACCTTGGCTCTCCTGCCACCCATTGCTACACCACCTCCGAGCTCTTAGCCCTGGCACCCAGAGGCCGCAACAACAATTGCTGCATTACCTCTCTGAGACAAACAGAAGGACCCTTCTCCTGTCACCGTTGCCACAACATCGAAACTCTCGCTGCACCTACACAACCAACCACCAAGCACTAAACAGCTCCAGTGCATGCTGCTCAATGCCTGATCCCTCTGCAAGTTCGACACCGAAATTTGAGCCACCATCAACACCTCCAGCCCCAACTTGATGTTCATCACCGAGACATGGCTCACACCATTCTCAGCATCCAACATTGCGACCACAATACTCCACTGCTACAAGATGATACACCGAGACTGCACAAACAAATATGGAGGAGGCATCGGCCACATCCACAAGGAGAACCCTCCAATGCACCACCACTGAAGACGGCATCTCATCAATCATGGAGCTTCCAAATCCGAATCAACACGAACACTACCATCAGAGGAATCCTTGCCTATAGACCTCCAGGCCTCCGTCCTGGCTTCTGCAGCGCCATCTCTAAACTCGTCACCCCCCTGGCAATTGACTCCAAGCACAACATCTTCCTCGTTGACCTCAATTTCCACCTCGACATCCCAAATGACACCAACTAAGCCAACTTCCTTGAGAGCATGAGCAACATCGGACTCATGCAACTGGTCAACAGCCCACACACAGTGCAGGACACACCCTGGACCCAATCGTCACAGCCAACGACAGAATCAAATTCAGCCATGCTACCAAACTAATCTGGACAGACCACAGCATCATCCATTTTACCATTGCAGGCTCACAACAACCCACGTCTATGTACCCACCCTTTACAGTGCAGATAGAACAAAATTACTGAGACCCAATGGACATGCGCTCTCAACACCACCAGACCCCTCGCCACCCGCAACCTTGAGCTAGCCGTCCAGAACTTCTCTGGCTGGCTCCCCTACTGCACCCACACAATCGCACCCTTGAAGACGGCCAGCATGAGCAGATTCTGCAAACACACCAACGTACTCACTCCTGACCTCCAGGCCTTCAAGCGCGAGTGCAAGTGAGTGGAGAGATGATGGCACTCGGGAATGATCCCCTCCGACCTTACCACCTTCAAGCCTGCCCTCAGCAATTACTACCACTGCCTCAAGGAAGCCAAAAAGGATGCCCTAACCACCCGTATCGAGGCTCACTCCAATCACGCAAAAGAGTTCTTCAGCATCGTCAGTAAATTCTCCTGCCCATCTGCCACCGATACCATGATTCGACCTTCCCAAGCCCTCTGCAACTTCCTGGTGGACTACTTCCACAGCAATATAGCATAAATCTATAGCAACTTCGACCCACAGCCAACCAACCTCAACCACCTCCTGACACACACCAACATCTCCCACAGCCACCTCACCAATTGAACACCGCTCACCACGACAATTACCACTGCGATCATGACCTCCATCCACTCCGGAGTACCGACAGACCCCTGGCCCCATGCCTTCAACCTGGACAGAAGGAAATCAGCATCGTACTCACCAACATCTTCAACACATCCATCACCACGGCAACCTTCCCTGACACATGGAAACACGCAGAGGTGAGACCCCTCCTGAATAAACCCACAGCTGACCCCAGAGAGCTTAATTATGGCAGCTAAACTGGCTCTGATGAAACCACGGCGCTCATCAGGCTCGTTGGCCCTTGCAGAGCTTCATTGGCTACCGTTAACGCAAAGGGTCCAATTTAAGTCCCTATGCTTGGTTTTTAAGGCCTTGCATGGCTTAGGACCCATACCCCTTCAAGAGACCTTTATGTGGTATACACCTACAAGGTGTCTTCGTTCTGCCACTGCTTATTTGGTGAAAGTTCCAAAGATTCGAAAAGCCAAGTCAGGGGGTAGGGCCTTTAGCTTTGCTGCAGCTAAGCTCTGGAACGGTCTCCCTTTGGAACTCAGACAATCTCATGATCTTCTGCAGTTCAGAAGAAAGCTCAAAACATGGCTGTTTCCTAGAGCTTATTAGCTTTCTTTCTTGTTCCATCTGTTCCATTTCCGTTCCCTCCGAGCCATCCGATAACGAATCATGAACTGTAGCGCCGAGATACCCGTTGGGTGACTGTTGCGCTTTATAAATACAGCATACAATGCAATACAATACAATACAATAACTACCACTGCCATCTCGCTGCTCCCCTTCCCGGCCAATGTCCTAGAGACAGCCATGAATCATCAGCTCACAGACCACCTGGAAGCAAAAAATACTGAACACCACTCAGTCCGGCTTCCGCTCCAAGCACAGTACCGAGACTGCCTTCATAGCAGAAATTGACAACATCATCCTGGCGAGACTGCAGCCCTGATCCTCTTTGACCTTTCAGTGGCCTTCAAAACAGCATCCCGCCACAACCTCATCACCAGACTCCACCACATTGGCATCAGAGGAAACACTCTCAAGTGGATCACCACCTTCCTCACAGGACGCACACAGAAAATCCACCTACTGCTCTTCACTTCTGAACCCAAAAGCATCATCTGTGGAGACCCCCAATGATCCTCCTTCAGCCCCACCCTCTTGAACGCCTACATGACATCATTAGCCAAAGTTTCCCTCACCCAAGGACTCAGCATCATCTCATACATGGACGACACCCAACTTATCCTCTCCCTCACAGAAGACACAGCCGCCACCAGATTCAACTTCCAAAATGCCATAACCTATGTTGATGACTAGATGAGATCCAACTGCCTGAAGCTGAACGCAGACAAGATGGAACTGCTCATCTTTGTAAAGAACACCTCCCCATGGGATGACAAATGGTGGCCTACTGCACTCAAAACCTCCCCCACCCCCACCAACTACGCCCACAACCTCTGTATCATCCTGGACAGTGATCTCTGTATGAAGCGCCAGTAGCCTCCTCCTGTATCCACACCGTCGGAATGCTTTGTAAGATCTTCAGGTGGATCCCCACCAGGAAAACAGTGACTCAAGCCCTCGTCAAAAGCCGACTGGACTACAGCGACACACTCTACGCCGGAACCGCTACCCACCTGTTCAAATACTACAGACCATACAGAACATCTCAGCCAGACTCATCCTCGACCTCCCCAAATGGACCAGCATCACCCCCCCCACCACAGAAGCCTCCACTGTCTTCCCGTCGAGAAGAGATGCCAGTCCAAACTGCTGACTCACGTCTACAAGACTCTGCACAACGCTGGACCCTTCTACATCAACCACCACCTGAACTTCCACCAGCCGACCAGACAACTCTGATCCGCCTTCCTGCCCTCAAAGACATCCCTTGCATCCGGCAGAACCGTAGTAGAGGTAATTCTTTCCTATACTTCACCGCCAAGTCCTGGAACAACCTCCCACTCCACTTCCATACTCCCCTTCACTCACCAACTTCAGAAAGGGCCTCAAGATCTGGCTCTTCAACTAAGGCTCACTACTCCTCAGCACCTGGATATACCCAGGGGTGATAAGCAGTACTATATAAATACAGATTGATTGATCTGCCACTGGTTTCTGGGTGATGTGCACCGGCACTCAGTCAGTCAAATTTAACTTTATTCGGCTGATTATAGCCATCAAAGTACAAGTAACAAAACAGGACAGATCAGATCTACAATCATAAAATACATAGGTGTAAAATCAGTTAAGATCCCCCGTCTTGTAACAATGTAAACAGACATAAAAAAATAAAAAACCATGAGACGATTATTAATCTTCGTAGAGTCCTGCTCCACTCACAGTTCATTATCCACAATAGGATAAAATACGCTCCTTCGAATAATACGACAGTTCATACAAAAATGAGCACACCTCAAGGATCCATAACAGAAAAAATAACAACTAAAATATGGAAATACAGCCCACTAACACATAATTAGGCCTGGGAATAAATGAATAAATAAGATAAATTAGTAGGGTACAGTCAGGTCAACTTAGACTTATCCAACTTTACATGTAAAAAACGTAAGAATAAGTTTTCAAATAACGTAATTCAAGGCCGTGTTCACAGGGGAGTTCATAGATGACCTATTCCTGCACCTGATTGCACCGGCACTCAGTCGGGGGTCCCTGGGCTTATGCTTCACTATTAAACTTTGATCCAGAGCAAAAGAGAGAAAGGCAAAACATTGAGACTGAAGGAGGAAGAGGAAAATAGGATCTGTAGCAAAAAGGAGAAAGAAGGAAGAAGAGTGAACAATAGCAAAAGGAGAATGCAGGGATGAAACAACAGCAAGAGTGTGCGCAACGTGAGTATGTATGCACAACACAGTAAAAATCCATCTCCAATTTATAAAAATACAGAACAGTTTAATGAACAAAATGACACTAAAACAACACAAGTCAAATAAGGGAAACTGAAGATTTGAAATGTTAAAGTTTCAAATAACCATAGCACCAGAAAGAGTTAAGCGATAACCGTGTTTATCTGATTGCACTTGATTGGTATGTGCACACAATTTAGGGCCGACTATGATGGAGCGCAGATCAGATACAAAAACCAGGCTCGACCAAGTTGGGTGTTTTACCTTCTGAAATGAAAGTCGGAAATTCTCAGTGGGGCAAGACAGCAGGTTGTGCCTGAGAAGGGCTCCATGAGACCGAACAGCAATCAGATGAGGGCAAGGTGAAGCCATTGACTTTTGGCAGGAAGGCTTTGAGTGGGAGAAATTCTAACTTTGCCCCAAAGGAATGTCCCGCTCTGGTTGGATACTTTTAGTGCTTTTGCCCTCTGAAGATTCCTACGTTTTGTCTCAGTCACGTTTTTTGAAGCTTGAATTCCTCCAGCAGAACAAGGCTGGAAGCTGTAGCCTAACAGAGCTCCACTAAGCCGGATACCCTCTCGGCGACGTCCCGCTTTATGAATTTGTTCCTGTGTAAAAACTCTGAGCAGGATCCCCCTGGATCTTTGGTGCAGCAGCAATGCACCTTCGTTGGATTGACTTGGCAGGTTTGTCCCAGTCCTCCAGGGGTTTTGGGAGCCAAAAGATTTCTACTTCCTAGGTTTTCCAAGATGTTAGGAGGAGTACACTTTGACATAGTAGTGGGTCCCAGGACAACAGGAACAACACTTGGAGGTCAAGACCCACTCCTGCATAAACAACCAGTAGGGTCCAGGGCAGGTCCAGTTGGAACTGGTCTGCTGGGCATTCCATGAAAAGGAATATTTGCATCTTTTTGTAGCCCTGCAGCTTAACTGGAGGTCAGCCAATCAACTTTTGAAGTGTACTTCTTTGTCCGTGGTGCAAGTGGGATCAGGGCTAGCTCTTGAGGTCTCCTCACAGATCTCAACAGAAGGTGCAGTCCTGCTGTCTTTCACAGGTCCAGTAGTGTTCTGAAGAAGGTACCTAGGGATGCCACATTTATGCCTGGCACTAACTTGTGGACGGGAGATACTGCTGTCCCTTCCCTGATCAATGGAAAATGGTTTGCAGCAGTTCCTATTTGTCTTACAGTAAACAATCGTGCATTGCATCTCCCTAAATCCAACATGGCAGAACCCTCCTTCCTCTGTTAAGAGCATGTATGCACACTCAGATATGGTCTTGATAATTAGCAGTCCTTGCCTCCTAGGTCACTCCTAACTAGTTCTGAGGGCAGCTCACCTCTACTGGGATTGGTGCCTGCCTGACTAGGTGAACAAAGCAAGGGGCTGGCCAAGGATGTTAGCTACATCTGCCTGTGACAGGATAGGCCTCTTTGAAGTTAATTATGCCCCAGGGTCCAGCCCACACAAAATCCTGTCAGGGGAACAACAACACCTTTCCACACTCAAGGACCTTTGTTTTAGCTCTGGGAGCAAGGTCACGCCTCATCAAGGGGCTATTCAGCTCCTGCGAGACGGTTGGGGACCATGCAAATAGGCCACCTGAGGCTTTAGGCAGGAAAAACTGTAACTTCCTAAAAGAGTCATTTTCTTAATAGTTATCACAAATTCAATGTTGCTGTGACATTTGATTTAAAATAAATATTATAAAGAGTTTTTGAAGTATATTTCTAGCTGTTTCATAAACAAAATGAGCATTATTAAATGTAGTCCAGTGTTTTCTTATGGAAACATGCATGCAGTAATACCAGTTACTGTACATAGCAGAATTATTCAGATTGTTCATAATGAGGGCCTTTGTCTTTTAAGCGTTCTGAAAGAAAAAGCCTAAAATACATTAGAAGAGTCCTCAAACCATAGGCCAAATGGCACACTCTGTAAGAAGAGCTAGAATGTGAAACTTAAATGAAACATTGTTTGAAATCCCTGCTGGGCAGCTGTGCACAAAAAGCAGCTCCCAAAAGTAACTCTGGAAACATCAAAATATTGCTTCACAACTTTTAAAAGTTGTATTTGTAGTTTGGTCAAGATTTGTTGTTTTATTTTACATTTATTTGTTTTTGTCTTTCCACTAATGTCACTTCTCATGTTATCATTGATATAAAACTTTGGTGCCATCGCTTCTTGTGATTAGTTAACGAACAATGGTCCCTAATAGAGTAATTCTGACAAAATTTAATCAAAGTGGAATGCTAATTTAATGTACAGATAAAGTGCAAAAAAGGGAAAAGCAAAACTGTAATAAATGGAGTGGGTGCTAGCGACAATCGTGTTTAATGCTCTTTGAAGTGTGATACACACATGTGATGAAGGCAGGGCTTTAAGTGGGATGAAAAAACTGAGGGGGTCTCTCAAAGGGGTGTGGCCAATGTAATTAAGGGCGTGGCTGAAAGACACGTAAGCTAAAAATCTGTGCTTAGCATAGTGTGCCGCCCGACTTGTATTTTGCTGTTTCTTTCATTGCATCCAGATATATGATACAACAAGTGACATCATACCTACAACAAGTCTGGACTACTGGCTTTGTCAATGGTTGTTAGTTGCATAAGATAAATAAGCAGCAACTATGGCTTGTGTGTAATATTGAAAAAGCTTCCACTTAAAGCCCTGGTGACACCACGACAATGTTGCTGCTCCTGAGTTTTGAGAAGGGAAATCCAGAGAGAAAATGACTCTCTAAAGGATTTCCCTTCCCCTACAACGCTCACCTGGCATGACGTCATGCCGTAACTTCTCCACTAGTGAGGCGTGAGCAGTGTGAGCAGCGCACATCGATATGCCTGCTGTCACTGCAGTATGGAAAAAACAGGGGTAGCCTTTGCCAGGGCACAAAACAGAGCCCGGTAGAGATCCTTTTCGAGGCCACCTTTAAAAAAATGCTGGTGCTCAGCACCGGTGAGATCCGGCCCACTTAAAGCACTGGATAAAGGTGATCATAGTGTTTAGCAAAGCATTAAAGAACAGCACGGCCCGTGCATTATCATATACAATGGAATGAGGCAGCGTTCAAGTTGACAACATATTGATCCTATTGTATGTGTATGCTTGTAACTGTCACTTCATGCAAAGTCATCAAATATGCTAATTAGTTCTCATTGCTACGCACTTTGAAACTGGAGGGCTCTACCTTAGATTTTAGGTGGCACATTTAACCGCTCCTACTGGGTGGCTTCAGTGGCAGTTTTGCAGTTGGGAACTTAAGTGGAGTTTCTCTGTGAAGGAAGGGATTTCCCTAGGTCTTCCACAAGAATAAGGAAGGGTTTTTTCCTATAACAAGCTGCAATTCGTTAGGCAGACAGAAAAGAGATCTGTCTGGATTATATGACATGGTACCAGTGCTTAATTTGAGCCGGTGGTTTCCGGTGCTCAGCACTGACACTAATTAATCAACACCGGCACTTCAGCACCAGTTAAGGACATATTCTGTTTGGTGGGCACAGGGAGATTAAGTGATTCGGCCAGATTCACAGGAAGTTGAGCCGACGCCGAGACTCGAAAATGGTTCTCCAGCTCCAAAGTCGGCATTTCTGGCATTTACGCCACATCCCCTCCCCACTGTAGGGTTTGATGGTTCTGTGTTAGGCAGTGCTAACAGGCAAAATGGGCTGGTGCAAGCTGCCCAACGAGAGCCCCAGCACTTCTTTTTTTCTTTTACAAATTAACCACTGCATGGTTCTAATTTGTGGTGAAATCTAGAATTCCAGACTTCTGATACACAAAACAATGCACACCACAGAACACTGCCCTTTCTAGTTAGCAGCAGGAAGTTATTTCATTGGTTTTAACAAGCAGACGAGAGCTGTACAGAGTATTTCTTTTAATGGATGCAGAGAGAAGGCAAGGAAACCCACTTTGAGAAATTGCATATTGGCAGACTCTGTATTTTTCCTGAAATTAGAGCCAGGCAATGACACCGTGAGTGCAAGGTACAAACTCTGAGGGAGGATGTCACGCACACGTAGAAATAGGAAAACGGAAACATGCTATCCCAGTGCCAAGAGCTCCTCCTAGGCATAGCTAAACAACCAGGAAGTGTTGAAAAAACAGACATGAAAACATAGCCGACCACATTTACAATTAATTATATGGTTCACTTGTGCTCGTGGGTTCACATAAAAAGAATAAAGTGTAGAGGTGTCTTTAATGGCTTGAGTGCAGTAATCAGACATTAAGTAGAATATGCGTTCCCGAAAAGAAGCTGAAGGAGAAAAGCACTGGTTTATGAAAATAACGTGTATTTCAAACAGATGCAAATGAAATGTTGTTTGGTACATATGTACAGGGAGAAATGTCATGGTGTGAGGCCAAAGTTAGTGACATGCTTCCCTCTTCGTTTGGTAAATGCTCTCTAGCCTCCATGCTTCTAGACGTGCTTTCTAGGTTATTTTGATTTTATAATCCCAATTATTGTGGCATTGTATGGAAGGCCAGTTTTCCAGTTCAGGATCAGTTCCACAATCTGTATTGCATTATCCAACCTAACAGTTGGCAAAGTACAGGAACCTTCATCAACATTTTGTTATTTCCTGAATATCATATTTGTTGGATCTTTCAAACACAGAATAACAAATTAAAGTGCACCAACCACCAAACGCTAGCATACCTAGGCAATTATAAATTAAAACACGCACTGGCAAAGCCAGTAGTTCTGGCCCTGGCTTGCCTGCTATTTCCTCATTTATTTTTTATGCCATAGACATTAAAAGTGTGAAAGAAATAAAACATAAAAATACTAGTGCTAATAAGGGGAACGCTTGTTTGCAAAAAAAAAGAAAACAAGAAAAGAATGAACTGTCATGAGAATAAAAATAAAAATAAATGAAACCAGTAATTGGGCTACCAGCCAGCTGTGAGGTGGACCATGTTTTAGGCACAATATAGTGAAGAGAGCCGATGAATGAAATGATCCATTGCTCCATGCTGTACGTACACACACATACGCACACACACATGCATACTCACGCATGCACACGCACGCACACACACGTGCATGTACACACTCACAGACACCCACACAAACACACGCACAAACACATGCACACACACACACACACCTACTTCTCTCGCTTGCTCTCTCCCCCTCATTCTCTTCGCAATAATACTATAGAGATTTGGTGCGCCGAAAATATAGAAGTGCATCTATTGTGTGTTTTGCCATATATGTGTGTGCATATTAACGTTTTTCTTTTCAGAAACTTCTGGACGGCTGATATTAATCTTCTATAGGTTTAGATTGTAATTTGGTGCACTAAAATGTATTTAATGCCATGCATTTGCCAGGTATTAGTCAGAATGATTCACATGTGTTTAAAGCTTTCTTTATAAAGTGTGACCAGTTGTTGTTTTTGCTTAAAATTGCATGTATTATTTATTGTGCCACATATCAGAGTAACGCACAATATAGCTTGATTCATTATTAAAGATTTCATTTATCGGATTGTATGTGGGTTGTGGAACTAAAATGTTTTTAAAGAGTAATGCTAAGTTAGCACGATTGTGGGCTTAAGGTTGCAGTCAAGACATTTAACACTAACGTGAAAGTTATTTTTCTGCATGCTTTTAGTTGTATTTCAGAGATAGAGAGGTGAAGAAGAGCTGGCAAGGTCAAATGATTTTAATGAAGAACAAAGGGAGTGTTACCAGTTGGTACTATCAGACGAAGGGAGAGCTTTGGAAGCGGAGACTGGAATAAAGGAGTACTGTTCAAGGTGGCAAGTTCTTTTTTGTGAACTGGGAAATATATTATGATGCATATGAGGTCATGTTTTCTTGAATGTTCTGTGTGTATTTTAACTAGTGAGCCCACCTTGAATTAGTCAGATTCCCTTTAGACTTGGAGAGTTACAGATCTCTCTTGACATCCCTGATTATGTGGCTTCATGCTATACATGCCTCTTTCCTTTTAGAACTTCTACAAAAATTCTGAGGCTGATACCTTTCTTGCTACCTTGATTCCATACGTTTTCCCCTACTCATAGGTTAGTGTCGGGTTTAGTAGAAGTTGCAAATCTTTTCCATGTATGGGGAGAAGGATCGAAACCATGCGACGAGTTATCAAATCCATTTCCTTGTCTTCTGTATCGCCGCTACTGAGATCCTTATATGTTCTTTGCTGTTGAGGACCAATAATGTAAGACGCTATGGTGTTCCTTTGGTTGTTTTAGACTTTTATGTTTTTGAGATTGAATTATATTAGTCGGCATTGGGTTTGTAATAAACCTTTTAATATCAAGTTACTGACTCAGACTTTCATTGTGTAGTCCTAATGATCACAATGTACCTTAAGATTTACATTTCTGTTAACCCCTCTCCCTCTCCGGCTACTAAAAATTCCTATAGACCAGAATAGACTTGGAAGAAATGGTCTAGAAGACGTTCTCAATGGTGAAACCCTTTTCTCCTTGTGTAGAGTCTGTTGCCCACTACAGGGGTGTGACAAGGGAAATGAGCAACCCCTCCTCTGTGGTCACCTCATACCAGTTCTGGCAGCAGCACCTCTCCCACTGGAATTGGTACCTGCTTGACTGGGGGCAAAGAAAGGTCCCACCTAGGTGTCAGCTAACATTTGCCTGTGACACGGTAGGTCTCTATGATATTAAACAATTTCATTAGTACAGTCCAGATTGTTATCCTGCCGGAGGAACAGAAACATATCCCCACACCTAAGGCCTTTTCCCTGCTCCAGGAGCAGTTTTCACACATCATCAATGGGGCTAATCAGCTGCCATATAACAGTTGGCACTCATGCAAATAGACCCCCAGAGGCTTTAGGCAGTGAAACGTTACCTTTCTAAAAATACCATTTACTTAGTAGTTATTAAAATTACATTTTACAAGTAAATGTGATTTTGAATAGCTATCAAAAAGTGTATTTGAATTATATCTCTAGCTCTTTCCTAACCAAAATTAGCATTATTAAATACAATGATGTAGTCCAGTGTTTTCTGATGGAACAGCCGGTCTTGATACAGTGAAAATAGCTTTTGGAGGTTTTCACTGTAAGAACATGTTTAACGTTAAACCTTTACATGTTCTACTTTTAAATACCATGAACCCTGTTTGATGGGCAGTAAGGCCTACATATGGATGATATATTAATTTTTAAAACTAAGGTTTAGACCTATCAAAAGGGGTTATTTTGACAAGTCGAATTTGCAGTTTAAAGCAGCCAGAGCTAGGCAACAATAGTAGGCCTCTAGTCCTGTTTGCGCTGTCATGTAGTGAGGGGCACAATGAGTACTGCAGTCCACTAGTGACATTTGACTTACAAGCCCTGGGTACACTTTGTACCATGTAATAAGGACTTATAGGTAAGTTAAATATGCCAATTAAGAGTATATCCAATTTTGACATACATGCACTGGGGCCTGGTTGGCAGAGTGCCAGTGCACAGATTCAAAACCACAACTGCATCAGTTTACAAGAATGTGGGTTATGATGTATGAAGAGACATTTTTCTTCATCTACCCCAATACATTTTATTAAACATGCCAATATTAATGCGTGTCCCTATTGAACAAGCAAAATGCACATTATAGCACAGAGTCTATGCTGGCAAAAAGACCTACTTATGGGTGACTTATTAATATTTACAAATAAGGTATAGGCCCGTTTAAAGGGATTATTTTGACAGTTTGAATTTGCAGTTTAAAGCTGCCACAGCCAGCCTACAATGGTAGGTCTGCAGCCATGTTTACACTGTCACTGTGGTGAGAGGCACAATGAGTGCTGCAGTCCACTAGTGACATTTAACGTACATGCTCTGGGTACACTTAATAACATGTAGTAAAGACTTATGGGTAAATTAAATATGCCAATTAAGAGTATAACCAATTTTGGAATGCTTTAGGGGGTCAGAGCACATGCACTGGGACTTGGTTAGCAGAGTCCCAGTGCACAGTATAAAAAAAACACAGCAGCATCAGTTCACAGAAACGGGGGTACACATGCAGCAAGAGGCATTTTCATACACCCACCCCAGTACATTTTCTGAAACACTCCAATATTGTCCCTGTCGAACAAATAAAAATACACATTATATAACAGAGTCCGAGCTGGACTGCATCCCAGAGGAAATGTTGCAGGACAATGTGGTCCTGATTGACCATCATTTACTTAAGTTCCTTAACTTGTATCAACTTGGAGTTGCCACAAGTCTCTTGCAACTCTGGAGTGTCAAGTGGAAGAATATGCCTATGTGTCTCAGGTATGCATATCTATTGGGGCAAACCAAGAGCACATCTGCTAACCCCTTTGAGAAGTGAAGCACACATTTTTGAACAGCATATGCCGTTAGTAAATTACTTAATACTTGAAGTGCTTTAACTGAACAATTCAAAATAAAAAATAAAAAATGACAGGCCCCCACCAGCAGAAAACAGTACATTAATCCTATGTATAAACATATATTATTCACTTTTCATTTTTTTATTTGTATCGTCTTTTTACACACAATCGCCTCATCTTACATATATAGAAAATAGTACAAAACACAAAACCAAATGATGGTGATTCCTTACACCCAAAACAAGCATTTGCAATGCAATAGGTCTCGCGTTATTAAAGTTTGAGCTATTGGCATTGCTAAATAACGCAACACCAATAGCTCAAACTTTAATAATGCGAGACCTATCTGCTTTGAGAGGTTCACTTGCAGTTCCCTGGAATAAAAGGTACGGACTGAATTAAGTGCATTCTGTATGCATGCTAACTATTCATTGGAGGAGGTAAAAGAGTGAAAGTATTTTTAGCCCGAAAAGGGCAGACAACCTGATGCTGGTTTAGACCGGCAGCATTGCTGTGCAGTACTTTTTAAACATTGATGTGCGCTTCTTTTAGAGCCATGCGTATTTTTCAAAGTTTTCCTTAATTTGTTTTTGTTCTGTTCCATGTAACTAAAGAATCATAGATGTGTTCGTCCCTTTGCACCTCGGGTTTCATAGATGAGCTCGTTAATGTGTAATTGTGCATTTTATGTCGTTTTTCTAAAAGTGAAACTTGGCTGTGTTTTCAGCATTCCCATTATTTGTGTTTTAGCCTTCAGTGTGTGCCTTGCAGACATGTCGCGTTTGTTGTGCTTTCCTGCAGCTCTGCTTTGCAAGACCAGACGATAGCAGTTGTTTTTTGTGTCTGTTACAGAAAGCCGTCTTTTTAAAGGTATTTTTCAATAATGGGGTCGTGTTATATGCTGATTCACATACTGACCTCTAAAGCTCTCTCGCCTCTGCACAATTGCACGTCAAGCTGCCTCTTGCCCATGGCTCGGGGACATGAAATGCAAGTTCTCGTTCACAGCTCAGGGGACAGTGGGATTTAGACAACAAGCGGGACTGAAAGCGATCGCGAAAGTGATCGCTATTAAAAAAAAACAGGACCGCGAGTGGTGCGCGCGCGCCACAGCGAACATGTGTTTTCAATTATAGCGCCCGTGTCTGGGCACGATAATTGAAACCACATGGCCTTTGGTGCACGTAATAGACACCAATAGGCCATGGGCGGAGCAATGCGTGCGCCTTTGGCCTATTGCGTGCCATATTTGGGAAAAACACGCACTCAAAGGCCAATCGCGGAAGCCAAAAGGAAAAGCAAACGCACGAGCGTGTGCGATTCCAGGCTCCGTTTTAAAAACCCCTACAAAAGGGCTCTCTCCTGCGCGAGCAGTTCTGCGCCCTGCAACCCAGGGCGCAAGCCCTAAAAAGACGCATGTTTTAGCACCATAAATCACTCACATTAAATAGTTATTGCATACAGATTCATTTGTATTGTCTTTTTACACACAATCGCCTCATCTTACATATATGGAAAATAGTACAAAATGCAAAACCAAATGATGGGGATTCCTTACACCTAAAAAAAGACAAATGATTTGGCACCATAAATCACTCACATTAAATAGTTATCGCATACAGATCAACACTGCTCAGAGTCCTAGCCATATATTATCTCGAGTGAGATGTCGCTCACCAGTCATTTGACTGTTTTGGTGGCTACTATCTTGTGACACTATGTTTTGTTTTTTTTTCTAATGCCATGCCTATGCATATTGTTATTAAGGCTTTATTGCATTGATTGCTTACCATGTTTAATGGGCTGTTGTCTGTTGTGGTGAATGTGTTCATGTGGGCAGTAAGTGGGGGTGGTTGCACTGTTGGATGAGTGCATGTGTTTTTTTTTGCAGTACGAGTGCCTATTACATTTTGAGGTGCACTGTGTTTTTTTATGTGTAAGGGTGTGTTTGGGTTAGGTCTTATTTTGTGACTGTGTGTGGCTAGTGCGGTTGGAAGATACCCATTGCATAATTCTCTGGTGTGGGGATGGGTTGGGTTGGATGATGTAATGTAATGTAATGTAAGTACACTTGTATAGCGCAACTGTCGCCCCAAGGGTACCCTGGCACTTTGATTACCAGTCAGCCATTGTGTGTAACTAACCGAGATAGACGAGGATCTTATCTCTGGGAAACAATCTGGTTTTCAGATCCCTCCTAAAACGTGACAAGGTATTCAATTGTCTAAGCTCCGAAGGCAAGGCATTCCAGAGTTTGGATGCTGTAAAACTAAAGGATCTGCCACCCATGCGAGCGTTATTGACACAGGGAACACAAACCAGATTAGCTGAGGAAGAGCACAGGTGTCTACCAGGAGAATACCATACAAATTTCCTTTGCAGCAGTTTTGGCCCAATTTTGTGTATTACCCTGTAGACAACGCAGAGTGCCTTAACTCTTTGCGCAATGGGCAGCCAGTGTAGATCCTTTAAAGCAAGTGAGACAGAGGCTCTACGTGGCTGATTTAGCGCCAACTTAGCCGCCATAGTCTGTACTATTTTTTATAAAGAGGCTGGGGCACCCAAAAGGGGTGCAGTACGGTAATCCACTCTGCTTAGGACGATACTCCGTACCACCTGAGGTCTAGCTGATGTAGGTAGAAATGTGAGTATCTTCCGAAGAGCCCGAAGCAGGGATAGACAGGTGTTCACAGTTTTATTTACCTGGGAATCCAGTTGTAAATTACTGTCAAACATCACTCCTAAGTTGCGTACTGTCGTAGCAGGCAGTAGGGGGGAGTTAACCGGGCCTGGCCAAAAATCTGCTGGAAGAGGTCACAAAATTTTACCTGCGGTACAGCACAGGATTTCAGTTTTTTCCCCGTTAAATTGTAATGAATTTTCTCTCAGCCATTCTGCTGTTCTATTTGCAGCTATGGAATTTTTCTAGAGGCACTGCTTTATTGCCCTCAACAGAGAAGACGAACTGGGTGTCGTCCTCATAGTTAATTACATCAATGGCAAAAGATTTTATCAGGACTATAAGTGGGCGAAGATAGAGATTAAACAAAATTGGGCTGATAGCCGAGCCTTGTGGAACCCCATGTTTAACATCCCTATTCTGAGAAATAAATGGCGAAAAGGTCTCTGCTTGCTGCCTATTAGAAAGATAAGAGTGCAGCCAGTCCCGAGCCCTGCCCACCACACCCAGCTCCTCCAATCTCTTAATCAGGATCCGGTGGTTAACCGTATCGAACGCTGCCGACATGTCAAGCAGCACTAAGAAAACTGTCTGACCACTGTCCGCCCGCATTCTCAGGTCGTCCAAGAATGCCACCAGGGCAGTCTCGGTCCCATGTGCAGGGCGGAACCCAAATTGGACTTCATCCAGAAGCTCATTATGATATCCCATGAGACAATTGCCTTTTAGTAGGAATGCCTATGGTCGGAAAATACCTTTTGCAGTAGTGGGGATGTGAGGGTTCCTTTGTCCTGCAGAGTGTGCAATAGTGGGGGTTCCTTTGCCCTGCAGTGTTGCAGTAGTGGAAACGAGTGCGTTCCTTTGTCCTGCAACGTGTGCATCAGTTGGAATGCGTTGGTTCCTTTGTCCTGCAAGTTGTGCAATAGTGGGAGTGCGTTGCTTTCTTTGTCCTGCAGTGTGTGCAGTAGTAGGGGTGTGTGAGTCCCTCTGTCCTGCGAGGTGTGAAGTGGATTTATGTACAAGTTGTATTCTTATATACAAGGAACTAGGGGCCAGATGTAGGTGGCCAAATAGCGATGGGTAACGCTAAAATTAGTAGAATTTCAGAGTTAGCGATCGCTAAAAAAGCATGTGAAATGTAGGAGCAGAAACATCGAATCGCTAAATAAGGAATCGCTAAAAATGCCGGAAATTAACTACCGATTTCTTATTTAGCGAATATGCCACACCGACTCACTATTTAGCTACTCGCAAAATAAGGAATCGGTAAAAAAATTCGCAAATCTGTGTACATAAAATTGCTATTACCGAATCCTTAAGAAATCGTGAATTAAGAGTCGCGAATTACCATGGACTCAAATCAGGTGGTAACCAGGTGCACAGCATATAATCCGCCACAGAATGCATCATCCTAAACACAATGGCGGCCCTCTACATCATTGCAAGGCGGTTAAGGATATGAGCTGCAGCACAAAGGATATGGAGGCGCATCACCTTATTCCAACTCACAGAGGCTGAAGTCCATGAGAGGTACAGGCTACACCCAAACACTATCCTGGACCTGATACGGGACCTGCACCCATTCCTGGAGCACCAGACACCAAGGGCGCATGCAATACCTACTCATGTACAGGTACTCTGTTGCCTGCACCTCCTGGCATCTGGCAGTTACCAAGGGGTAATAGCTGCGGCAGTTGGAGTCTCACAGATTTGCCTGTCACGTTTTCTCAATACATTCCTGGACGCCATGTTGCAAAGGATGCCACACTACATCCAATTCCCCAGCACACAGGCAGAACTGCAGAAGACCAAGGTGGACTTTTACCAGAAGGCCCAGTTCCCACACGTCATAGGTTTCATTGACGGGACACATATACCCATCTGCTCCCCTGCTGCGACTGAGAACATCTACCGCAATCGCAAATCCACACATTCTATAAATGTACAGGTTATATGTGATGCCACTTCCATCATCACCGACATAGTTGCAAAATTCCCAGGGAGCACGCATGATTCATACATATTCAGGAACAGTGGGATCTATACCCGTCTCGTTGCGGGTGAATTTGGAGAAGGCTACCTGCTAGGTAAATACATGTGACACCCCCTGAAGCATACACCTGTTGCTACGATTGTTGACTCTGAATAACTTACTTTCTTCTCACACTTAGGTGACAGCGCCTATGCCGTGTTTTCTTTCATCCTGACTCCGTACCTGCACCCATCCACCCCAAGTGAAAGGTGATATAATGTTGCACATAGATCTACGCGCAATGTGGTTGAGCGAACATTTGGACTCCTCAAAAACAGGTTCCGCTGCCTCCACAAAAGTGGAGGTGCACGGCAGTACCGGCCCCTGGACTACTGCAAAATCATAGCTGCATGTGCCATGCTGCATAACCATGCCACTAAGAGGGGGACACCTGTGGAAATCAGTGAATCTGAGGAGGAGGAAGGTACACAGCCACAGAACAGTGCTGCAGGCGGCGCAGCTGCAGCAGATGGGAGACAGAGACGGTCAGAGATCACACAAAATTATTTCTGAGTAAGCAATGAGACAAAGCCAGTTAATGCAATTGTGTCAGGGTGTTTAATTGACCTTACATCAGGCAATTGTACAGCACACCGTAACACCAATGATGGCCTCACAGTGCCTGATCAAGCACAACATGGCATAGTCACTCCCCCTTGCAAAATCACTAGTCACATCATTGTGTCCAATGGGTTACGTCACCCACCACACAATGGAATGTGATGGCAGTGCTTATCTCCTGCGCCCACGCGCACCACTGCTGCATTCAGCAGGCACACTGTCCTCACCAGTGCTGTGTCCTGCAGCAGAACCATGCCTAACACTGCGCCTCCTGTTCTCTGGCAAGGGGGGTATTATGCTGCTGCGACTGGTTGCCTCCTCACTCTCAGCCCCATCCCCTGTACCGGAGGCAGCAATTTGGTTTGTCTGAAGCACATCTAAAGCATTGGTGACTGTTGCCAGGCTCTGAGTGACTTCACGGATACACTTTGCCATTTCCAGTTGCTTGGCCACTGAGCGAGGACTGAGCACATGGGATGCATTGCACAGCCTGTTGACAGACTTGGTGTAACCTACAAGTTTCAGCCTGTCTCTGCGCCTTGCAGCACGGTCACTATCAATTCTGCCGCATAACAACCTCACTGCATCCATCTCCTTCATGCCCTCTGCCACAGTATTGTTGAGGCAGTATATGGCCTCCTTTATGTTGTCAATCTTTCTGTTGTTTGCCACCATCTGAAGTTGAATGGCCCTCAGTGTCTTTCCCTGCAGGCGCTGCACTTTGAGCATCTGCCCCTCCAGTCCAGAGAAGACACTGGACTCATCAGCATCAGGACTCTGTGCCCTTTGTCGCCGCCTACGGGCACCTGTGTTGCCATCCTCCACGGGGGACTGTGTCACAGATGCCTGTGTGTCATCATCTGGTGTGGTCTCTTGTGCTCCCTGGCTGTCATCCTCTGTGCCATCTATCTCCTGGAGGCTAGCCACTGTATACCTCCTTGATCGTGGTGGTGGTGGTGGGGATGGTGGTGTGGTGTCAGCAGGTGATATGACTTCCTCCTCAATTATGTTTTCCTCCGTGGAAGCCTCGCCAGTCTCCCCTTCTGCAGCCTGGTGCGATGTTCCACCTGTGGATACAGAATGTACTATTACTCACTTGTCTGCCAGCATTTGTCTGCAAATAAATGTCATGACTGACAATCTAGCTGTCTGTCCTCTGCTAGCTCATCTATTGATGTGTGTGACATGCCTATGCTTTTTGGGGACTGACTGATTTGCTAATAGTTGAAAGGGACTACATCTCCCATGATGCATTGCTGATTTTAGACAAAACATGTTCTGGGAGGGGAGGGGAGACAGCATGCTGTGCATGCATCTTACCTTGTCTGTTGGATGCTGTTGCTGAGCTGCCCCGATGCCGCTGACGCTCTCCGGCTGGAGGGTGGACTCAACCATTTGCTCTAGGTCAGTCGGAGCAGGCGCAGTTGAGGATCCCCCGTCTGTCTTCCTGGCTTGTTTCAGCCGGTCAGCCACCCTCTCCTTTGCACGTTTCCTCAGATCATACCATCGCTTCTTTAGGCCATCTGTTGAGTGATGTGTGACGCCAATCGCATTGATCTTCTGCTGGATCACGAGCCAAATCCTCCTTTTTTGTGCCTCAGGGACGTAAAGAGATTTCTTGCCAAAGAGCTGGTCATGATTTTTGACAACCTCCTCTATGAGGATCTCCAACTCCCTCTCACTAAACTTGTGCTTGCGCTTTCTTTCGCCAGCATCCTTCCCCTTCTCCTGTGAGGCCGTGGTGCAGTTCCTCTGTGTTAGCTAGGTGGTAGCTGTGCAGCTCCTGTGCTCTTGCTCCTACTCCCTGCCTCTCCAACAGCTTCAGGATCAGTGCAGCTGCATGGGTGTGGCCACTTCCTGGTTGTGATGTCATCAGGAGGTACAGGATCGGCTGAATCTGGATTTTGCGAATTTTCAAACTCCCGGAATCGCTAATTACCGAATCGGTAATAACGATTCCGTAATGTGGATTCGTTATTTGTAATAGCGATTTTTACCGATTCGGTGATTTTTAACGAATTGTTTCCTACATCGGAAATAGCGAGTTCTTAATAGCGATTCGGTAAAAATCACTATTAAGGACTTGGTATTTCGGTTTTACCTACATAGGGCCCCTAGGTGACCACAGGATATATATATAATTCCTTGCTGCTCAGCCTGTGTGAATATGATGCAACAGAATGTGCATGAATGCATGGTTTGTATGAGTGGCCAGTTGGAATGAGTGGGGCTGAGCAGCAGGATGCTGTTCCCGGTGGGGCACTTTCCTACCATCTTACTTGTAACTGGATAAATCTACTTATCTAATCTACATGACGGGCAACTGGACTGATTACCTACAAGGCCCTTACTTTGTTTACAAAATCCATGAACTCAGGGCATCACACGATTTGTCTGGGTCTGGACTATACAATTATAATAAGTCGACAAAAGAAGTGGGACAATACATTGAGAAATTCTACCCACTCAATGACATACATCTCCATGTAGTGAAATTCAAGAGGCCTTGCAGGTATAGCATGTGGGTGCCACTGCCTTTAATTAGGTCTGGATTCCCATGGAAAAGTGGCTTGTGAGCCATGTGCAGAAGTACCCATAGTGCATACTTTGTGGGAGAAACACCTCGGATTGTGACTAGACTACTTTTATGTGTTGCGCTCCTTCACACAGGCTGTACTGCAGTGCTTGCACACCAGTCGGGTAAAGGCCTTGCTTTATTCCCTTTTTTTAAACCTGTGTGCTTGTGTAACATGGTTAATGCAGTACATGGTGACTCTCCCACCTACCAAAATTGTGACTGAAATAATTTCATTTGCTCACCTACACATGGTCATATGATTTCTGAGCTGTCCTACGCTAATGGGCCAACATGATACAAATTCATGCTTACGGAAAAACAGAATACATCGTTTGTGAGCCATCACTGAAAAGGCAGGTCACAGCAGTAAAGCATGTATTGAGAAATTTCAACATGGTACCTTCCGAATTTGTATTAGTAGACATCTCTGTTTGCTCTCCCGTTCTCAGTCCTACAGTACTCTGGGTCACAGGGACTCCACGTTCCCTTGTTTTGCCCCTGTGTCTTCTCCGTTTTTCAGCTGGATTGGGAGTTTACGGCGGCTTCCCTTTTTCAAGCATCTGCATTTGCACGGAGTCCTAGTAACGTCGGCCTTCCGGTGACCCATGGTTTGTTGGGGATATAGTACTACAGTTTGTAATAGCATTGGCTTGTTGTTTAGGTATACGGGATATTGTGGGACGTGCCTTTTTTAATACACTTACTTGCAGGGGAGCTACTTGTAGCATTTTTTGGTTACTATAGGTGCTTAGTTAATCTTCTAGAGACCTGCGTGATGCTTACTTTTAAATATTTTGTCTAATTTTTTTATAACCTGGACGTTTTTCCCTTGCAGGCCTTGTGGGATAGTACAGTTAGTGCCATTATCGGCAACTTACCCCAACCCACCGTCTGAGCATGCATGAATAAATAAATACACAAGACAACTTTTGTTCTGGGAAAATATTGCTGCAGGTTTATTCCATACAAAGTATGCAATATGGTGGGTTATTTTACGGGCAATCCAAGAGTGGGCAGCTGTACCAACCTATGCTGCCCCCGCCCGCCTGATGAGCCAGCACTGTGGGATACCCAGACAGTGCTACATCTTTGGTGATCCTCTTCCGGATCACGTGACATGTTGGTCTCGTATTACTCACGCCCTTTCCGGGGTGGAGTGTAGCAGGGCAAATCCCCGGTTGGTCATGCTCCCAACCGCCCGAAGGACTAACGGGGCACCGTCGTGTTTTTCCAGTAACCTGCCCTGAGGCTCCTGGTCTTTGGCTCTGGCACCCTTACTGTGCCGCGCAGAGGTACCCTAACTGTACCCGTCTGCCGCAGAGGTACCCTTTCTGTACCCGTCTGCTTCCAGATCACCCTGTAACTCCGCCTGTAACGAAAAAGAAAACATTACAACGTTCTACGTACATTGCCTGCCAACCCCACGCCGGGTAAGCGGTAGGGTGGGAGACGGCGTGTCTGACGCAAAGAGGATGCCAGAGAGGCTGGGGAAGGTATAAGTACCCTCCCCGGACCTCTGTCCGCCGGAAGTGACACGCCTAGCACACCAAGGCGAAGGACTCAATCCTGAGTCCAACCCTTGGCCAGTGGGTGGCGTGTGCCCAAATGGCACTAAAGGGCCGCCCGTTGGGATGGTCCCCTGTGGGGGCCGCGGACAGCCGCATAGTGCCATCATCGGCAACTTACCCCACCCACCGTCTGAGCATGCAAAATAAATAAATACACAAGACAACTTTTGTTCTGGGAAAATATTGCTGCAGGTTTATTCCATACAAAGTATGCAATATGGTAGGTTATCTTACGGGCGATCCAAGGGCGGGCAGCTGTACCAACCTATGCTGTCCCCGCCCACCTGATTAGCCAGCACTGTGGGATACCCAGACAGTGCTACATCTTTGGTGATCCTCTTCCGGATCATGTGACACGTTGGTCTTGTATTACTCACGCCCTTTCCGGGGCAGAGCGTAGCAGGGCAAACCCCCGGTAACCTGCACTGAAGCTCCAGGTCTTTGGCTATGGCACCCTCACTGTGCTGCGCAGAGGTACCCTTACTGAACCCATCAGCCGCAGAGGTACCCTTACTGTACCCGTCTGCTTCCAGATCGCCCTGTAACTCCACCACAGCTCTGGAGGCGGCCGCCAGAGCCCCCCCAACAGCTCATTTCAGACATGCAACCTGCTTTCTAGGGCCTCGTGCATGTCCAGTGGAAAGTGTCCATGCCCACCTGTGACAGATGCACCCCATGTTTGTCAACCTAACCTAGGCGTACGCCTGGATGGCAATGGTGACAATGGACCCCATCTTTAGCAAAGTAGCCTTTGACATTAGCCTGGATCAGCTCGTGTCTGATAGAACCCTGGCCCCACTGGTCTGCGAACTTAGGCTATGAACAGTGCCTTCTTACCGGGATGTTCAGCAGCCTCCTCTGACTTAGCTCAGTGCCACCTCTGCGGGGGAGCAACTCAGACCACCAGAGCTCACATTGACCCATGTAGTTGTTGATCTCACCAAAACAGCACATTTCACACATGCGACCACTCATTTCCAGCCCTCCTGCAAATCTAAGGGAAGGGAACCCTCCCTACTGGTGATGGGTGAACCCCTTTTATATCACAATAGCACCATGTGTGCCTGAACCCCTGTGTCCCCCATCTATGGGACAGCAGCCCACTTGTTAGGTAACCACTCCCACCCCCGCCTGCCTACTTTGGCAATTTGGGCGAGGAGGATTATGCTTAACCTTTGCAGTCCCTTTGCTTTCTAAATCATGACGCACAGGAATGTTCATAACTAGCAGTATGTAACAATGAGCAAGGGTGCCCTCCTGCCCTTGCCATGCATCCCTTATTCCTTATGGAAATTCCGCCAGCTCAGCTCCCTCTGTGGTGAAACCCCCTAGGCATACCAGCTAAGAGAATCTGTCTGATTTAATACAGTGCGCACTGAGTGATATGCTGCCTAACATTAAGGATTGACTAAGTCCAACCTAACCCCCATCCTAGAATATTCCCGGAAAAGGGGGCAGGGGCGTTCACACTGCCCCCCTTTGCGCAACCCCATAGGTGGAAAATTACCTGCTCCTTTAAATTTTAATCATTGTTGATCACTGGACGTGCCAAATGTTCTTTTACATAGTAGCCTTTTGTGCTTGACACCTTGGTTCCCCATTTCTTGGGACGGCAGCACACTATGTCCGCTGACAGCGTCACCACCCAGCGAGGCTACTATAGCTAACCGGGCGGGCATTTGAGCTTAACTGCAGGAACAGGTCACCTACGCTTGGTTCTGGGGTGCACTTACTTTCCCCATTGACCAGACGGTTGCACAAACCCCTTTGATTACTAAACACTGGTGAACACCTTAATGGTATCAAAGCTGGTTTGAAACAATATATGTCTTGTACCCACTATTGGAGACACCTCATCCATTTGTGCAATTAGAGCTTACGCAGCGCACCCCACTTGCCTAACTGCCGTCGGATCACAGATGCACAGTACCTATTGTCCAGCTCTGACCCTGGATGCTTTAAACCTGCCAAAGTGACGGAAGCCAAGATTCCCAGTTCCCTGTTTAGCTGCAGTACATCTTCAGTGGTCTGCTAGGAGATACCACAAACCGCATTGGTCTTGCAAACCTTAAATACCAAATTTTCACCTGGGCGTACCTCTAAATGAGACCTCCCTCCATGGCCAAGAGACATTGCCGGACACAAACAAAACGGACACTTACCCCACTCCCCCTAAGGGCCCCTGTATGTGTACCAACATCTGAAGCAGGGCAATATGTGTTGAGAACGTATGCCCCTGTGCATTAATCAGCGAGTAACATAACGCTTCAATCCCCTCAATTAGCACAAGAGTCCCACGGGGCTGTAAATAAATTATAAGCGTTACGTCTCAAAGTCGGTTTCCTTTAAATATCCGGAAGTATTGTCCAGACCACCCACCGCTCTGCGAGAGCGTCACCATTTCACTAATGAATGACACTTTTCTGCGGAGCTACAGCATCTGGCAGGAAGGTGCTGCACACAGGGGGTGACACGGTAAAATTCTGCCATAACCAATCTGCTCAGACTGCCCCCCTCCCCACTAGATCCTTAAGAATAGAGGGGAGAGCAGCGGAGGGTGCTGGTGTCAACAGAACTCAACCGCCTCACCTCCGCCGAGTAAATCCCCTGTGCTGGAGCACCAGAAAGGGGGGGGGGCAGCATTAGCAGCCTCTTTGGTGCTCTGCACACGCTATCTGCCGTGGAGCCCCAAGCGCTGTCCCTGCACGAGCAGCCACACTGAGCGGAGATCAGAGAGCAGGCAGGCCACACGACTACCCGGGCCCACACCGACTCGGCAGGCTCTGCGCCCCACCACCTGACCGGACCCACGAACGGGTGATCCCGACTAGTATGATCCACGGCACAAGCCCCCGGCACAAAGGAGCAAATGAGGCCGCGGGAACGCTCGTTCCTCAGGCCCCGCCGGGTGGCCTGCAGGCAGCGATCTCACACCACTGCTCTTCCCAGAAGGGAGGTCAGCCCCAGACAACAGGCTGGCCACGGGAGGGGGGACCGCAAAGCCCAACATTTAGACCCTCGGGAGCTGTGCCCCCCCCACTGGCGGGACGTCTACCAGCATAAGCCGGTCCTGCCAACCAAAGGAAGTGGAGGAAGGGGGAGGGGGTTGAGATCTAGTCACTCACCACAGTATACAGCTCATAGCGGGTCGGGACGACAGAGGACAGGCAGACGGCGTGTCTGGCGTAAAGACAGGCAGCAGCCGCAAGGAAACTCAGAAAAGGGAATATCACGGTCACTCTAACCTAGACCTATAATGGCAATTCCAAGCCTGCCATCTTAAAGGAATCATGCTAGGTCTGCCTTAAAGAATGATCTGAGAACCACACCTCATCCACTACAGTCTTACTCCCGGCCCTGCACCTGTAATGCAGTTGTAGTGTAAGCTGCATCGGGGATATTACTGTGAGAAGCCATTACAAAAGCATCCCCAGCTCCGAGGCAATGCAAGGAAGCGTGATGAGCACCATAGATTCCCTTATTTCTTTAAGCCCCGAGGGCTTACTATGATGAGCTGCTCGGCGGGAGCGTTGCCGTTCTCCTCAATGCGTCTTAGGCCCAGCCGGGAGCACAGCACCACGCGCTCAAGCCGAATTAACTACTCTTGGCACCTTTGCCTTACCCAGGTCTTCCGAACTTACCATGGAAAGACTCAAGAGAAAACCCTTATGGTTTGATGCCTGCACGTGCAAGGGCTGCTAACTCCTCTTTTAATTGGAGGTTGATTCTCCCTCGTTACGCCACGTGGCATGCCCCGGGTATTCCAAAGATCCCCCTCCCTGAGCCATCCTGCGTGTACTGCCTGCTGGGAGATATATGAAAGGCGCTCTTGTCAGAGCACTTTTTTCAAGAATTCCCCGTTGCAGCACCTGTGCAGAAAACACGAAGAATAACTGAAAGTGTTCTGTGATGATGACCAGGAGCCCATCCGTGTGGTCTGCAGCGTGTCACATGATCACAAGCAGCACATGATGCTCCCCATTCTAGAAGCTGCCCAGGAGTATGCCGCTGCCCGCGTCCCAAGCAGTGGGACATCAGCAGGGCAGCATTCTAGTGGCCGCCCGTCGGAGCCTTCCCCCCCTTGCTGCCTCGCGCGCGAGGCCTACGCCCACTTGGGTAAGACCCCCTATCGTGTGGAGCTGGAGGCGGGCCAGGGGGGGGCGGGGGGCGCGGCTTACCCCCCTACTTAGTTGGTTCTCTCGCCCAGTTCCTCCTCTGTCTCCTGCGCGCCGCACCAGCCTGGACACGCGTTCGAGCCTCACCAACCTGGACACGCTTTCTCGTCGGTATTCGGATCGGCTTCCCCCCTCGGCGTCGTCGTGCCTTCCGGGAGATCTTCTACGCCGGTGAGTCTTGCCAACCTCCCCCACCCCGGCCCTGTCCCTGGGCATGACCAGGTTGACGGGGCCCTGTGGCCCGGATGGCCATGGGTGTGGGGGGCGCAAGCAGTGGCCCGTGTCCCTGCGGGCAATACGGGGATGGGTTGGGTGTCGTGGCGCGATTGCGGGGGGGGGCAGAGCGAGTGGAGGACCAGTCTGGGACCGGGTGGGTGCAGAATATTTCGAGTGGTAGCGGCCGGGCCCGGACACGTGGCCCCGGTGTCGTCGTGCGGGCCGTGCCTCCCGGTATCGGTGAGTGTACCCTCCCCTCCGCCTCCCGTTTTGCCCCCCCCCCTTGTGCATGCGCGGGGCAATATGGGGTGAAAGCATGAGTGTATCGTGACGCGCTTTCGAACCCCCCCGGGACGCAGGCTGGCCAAGCTGGATGTATGGGCTGGCATGAACGGTTGTATAATTACGGCTCAGAGAGACCCGACGGGCCCTAGATTAGCGCGGGGTGTGAGCGGCAGGGGCCGTACGCTGCAATTTGCCAAGCTCAACACCCGCAAGGGCTGGAGCTCGTTGGTAGAGCGCTGGTCTCAGGCCTCGGGGTCGTCCCCCGGTATTCCTGCCCTACATAGTGCGGCCGTTCTGAGCGGGGGACCGGGGAGAGGGAGTAGGCATCGTTGAGCAGAGTTGAGCGCCCGTGTGCGCGGTAGTGCGAGGTTTTTTGTTGAGACTACCTTCCCAATTTAAGTGTAGTGCGTACCAGGTATTAATATTGCGACTTGATCCAATGTGGGGAGCGGGCGGCGCTCTTGCTAAGTCGTAGCGTAATTGGGGGTCAGACGTCGCGGTGGGGAGGTAGGAGGAGAGAGAATGGATCGCGCAGGGCCCCCGGTTTTATGCACGGGGCAGGTAGCGCGTTCAGCCACCAGCAGCACCTCATGACAGCAGTACATTATTTCGCTAAATTGGGTGGCCCCGGGTTCGTCTCTCGTGTCCCTAGGCTTATGCTTCCGGCCTGCAGGTTGGGATGTGGGCCGGTACGCTGACGCGTGCTGTGTTGAACCCAGTCGGCTACTGGGGGCCCTTTGTGGGACGGGGCATAGGGTTCGTCAGGGTGCGTATGAGTAGCACGAGAAAAAATTTACCCGTTTGATAGGAGTGGGGGAGGGTGAGTAAACTGCCCAGAGTTAAACACCCCACCCGCGGAGCTGGGGAAGCGAGACTTTCGGACAGCAGCCACCAAAGGGCACGCCTTCAGCAGGCGCGGGAACCCGTAGCCCGGTGGCTGGAACGGCCTAACGGTCAGGGCGCTAGATCGCGGACCTTGGGGAACTGGGTTCGAGTTTCGGTAACGGCGCCAAACCTCATGTGATTATGGGCAAATCACTTAATCTCCCCGCACCCAACAAATACATGAATGTGTGTTCTCAAGTAATGTAACTGGTGCTATGTAATGCGCTCTGATACCCGATTGGACTCAGGGCGAGTTCACGCTATTTAAGACTCTGCTATAAAATAAATATCGTTTTCGGGTAGAGCCCGGATGCTGTGGCGGGCCGCCGACGCCCTTGGCCACGGCAGGTGCGCGTCATAAGTTCTCGCCACCGAGCCCGGCGGCTTTCCATTTCTTCGCCCCTAGAATCCTGTAAGGCAGGGCAGGCATAGCCTGAGCAGGTAGGACACATTGCGAGGGAGGGGGGGGGGCTGCGGGGCCGGGTCTAGGTAATACGATCTGGCCGCCCCCCCCCCCCCACCCCACCCCGTCCGGCCTCCCCGCTCGGCAGCGCCCCGACTGATGGGGGGCGGGACGCGCGCGAGGTAAGGATTGCTTCATCGCGCTAGCTTGGATGTTGTGCACGGGGGGTTTCGCTCCACTCAGAGTGCGGCATGGGGGCCCGGCATTGCAGTTGGGGATGCCGAAGTAAATACAACAATCTCTCATCATGGCGTGGTTTCACACAGTCATTACCCAGGGCGCAATTTCCCGTTACATTGGCGCGTATGTACACAGCTGTACAGGTTTCCTGATAAAATATATAGAGCACCGACAAGGTGTGTACATTGGGTGCAGTTAGTCGTTGTTCTTGCGGCGCTCATAGGGCAGGGGCTCGAGTCCCAAGAACGCTGTCGTCAGGTCTGAGAGTGGCAACCTGGGTCCAAGGCGCTACGCCTGGGTTCACTCCTCCCTGTCGGAATTGTATCTCAGCGGGGGGGCGGGCCATCAAGTGTCTCACGCGGTGCAGTCCGGTGAGGCCAGCAGACATGTTGGCTCTGTGGGTCACATGCGCAGGTGACCCCAGGGGCGGGGGGAAGCACATGCAGGATTGCCCCCGCCCTGGAGGTGGCCGCAGGACCTGACGCGGTACGGTCAGGGATGATGGTTTGTTCGGCCAGGCCCCCTGCGGAGGGATTTTCTAGCGTGCGCAGGGCAAGCCGGCGCATTGGGTGCTTGCGAAGGGGGTTGAGGGTTAACTACTTCATCTTTTTTCTGGGCTGGAGGCCTATCCATGTAGCTGCTAAGATGCTGTGTGTACGCCAGATGCTTGCCTTTGTACTAATCTCCGTTCCTTTTTCAAATTGCAGATCGGTGAGGGAGCGCCCGCGAGTATAGGGCTAGGACCGGAGGCGAAGGCGCTAAGGGACGCACATAGCCGCACTGTCGGAGCATCGCCATGGAGAACATCGGGACACCGGGTCCACTGTTCTCACAAGAAACGTCGGTCGAGGAGACACAGTCGAGTGCACCACAGGAAGGGGTTTGGGCGGACTTTATGGCGTTCGCCCGAGAGAAGGGCACGGCGTGGGCCCAAGGTTTTCTGGAGGGCCGCAGGGTGGAGGATTCGGGCGTTGTGGTCACTCCCCCCCCCTCCGAGGGCGCCCCAGGCCTATCCGGGTCTGAGCCCTGGAGGTCCACCCGGGTGCGCAAGCCCACATCAAAAGACATGCCGGAGGCCCAGCCGGCCAGGAAACGGCAGGCGACCGCACCACGCTCCGGCCTCCCGGTGGTCGCAACAACACCGCTACACGATTCTGCCACAGGACTAACTGACTTGGCCCAGATGGGTAAAGCCATGGACCAGATGCTTGGCCTCATGTCTGTTTTTCAGAGCCGCCTCGATGCGCTGGCCGCACCGCCAGCTCCGGCCCTCTCACCGGCTCAGGCGCCCGTCCTACAAGTTTGGGCTGGGCAGAACACAACCACTGAACGACGCAATGGTGAGCGGGGGGGAGCGTTGGGGTTGGCAACACCAGGGGAGGCCGGCCCTTCCACAAGCATGGCGGCAGGCACCCCCCCGGCCTGCGCGGCGGCACCCCCCCGCCCGCACAGGCGGTTACCATACCACCCACCCCCGCTGCCGCGGAGCCTGCGCCCGTTGCATCAACAGTTGTGGCGGCGTCCGGCGGGGAGGGTGTAACCCAGGTCCCGAAGCCCCTCGTTACCCAAGCACCGCTGGCATCGGGCCGCTGCTCCCTGGCGTGGTTGGTGCCGCAGGCCGCAAAAGAAGGTATCTGGAGGAGGGAATATATAGACATCCTGACATTACTTATGCATGGGTCAGCTGGGGTGGACACGAGGAAGATGGGCCGCAAGGAGGAGGAGAGGGTCAGGTACCAGCGGTGGCCGGACAAGACCATCGAAAACTGGACATCTGCATTCAATATATTGGCAGCGGTTATAGTGCAAAAATTCCCCGATCAGAGTGAGGCCCTAATGCAGTACGCCAGCACCATACAAGAGGAGGCGAGGCTCTCGGTGGGGTTAGGGTGGTTCTACTATGACCAGGATTTCAGGAAAAGAATGGCCATATGCCCAGACCTGGGGTGGGACCAGAAAGAAATTCAGCTTTGGGTAGAACACATGTGCCGCCCCACCAGGGAGAAGAAGGACCAGGGATATAAAGGGCAGGGGGAGGCAGCTGACAAAAGGAAAGACTACTTCCCCAAGCGCTCCTTTAGGCAGCCTTTTCGGGGTGGCAGGGGGCGGGGCCAGCGGCAGGGCAAGAGATTCAATTCTGGGACGTGCCGCCTTTACAATGGGGGCAATTGCACCTGGGGCAGGTCATGTAAGTTCACACACAACTGCAGCAAGTGCGGCGCGCAGCACCCCGCTTCTTCCTGCTCATCCAGCCAGAGCGCCCCGCAGCCCACAGCAGCGACCAGGACTGACGCCCGTATCTGAGACCACACCCGGGCCCCCTCCCTCCCCGTCAGCACCCCTCCCTCCCACACCAGTCATGCACCCCGCTTTCCAAGGCTCACCACAGAGCGCTATGGCCCCTGTCAAAGGTCCTTCACCCATCATCCTGGGAAATATCCTTCCACTCATTAGGAGGTATCCAATGCTCAGGGACAGATCGCTCCTGGCGGGGGGGTTTATCGATGGGTTCAGGATTCCCTACAATGGGCCGATGGAGTCTAGAGATGCTAGGAACCTTAAATCAGCTAGGGATTTGCCCGGAGTGGTGGACCAAAAGGTGGGGAAAGAGTTGTTAGCGGGTAGGATAGCGGGTCCGTTCAGCGGCCCGCCCCTGGACAACTTTTTAGTGTCTCCTCTGGGGGTGGTGCCGAAAAAACAACCGGGCACCTACCGTTTGATCCACCACTTGTCCTACCCTGAAGGAAATTCGGTGAACCACTGGCTGGACGAGGGTCTTTGTTCTGTAGTGTACTGCTCCCTGGACATGGCCATTGACATGGTCAGGAGAGTGGGGCAGGGGGCGTGGCTTGCGAAGGCGGACATTGAATCCGCATTCCGCCTGCTGCCGGTTCATCCAGCTAGTCAACATCTGCTAGGCTTCAAGTGGGCAGGGCAGTTCTTTTATGATCGCTGCATGCCGATGGGCTGTGCCGTATCCTGCGCCTACTTCGAAGCCTTCAGTTCGTTCCTTCAGTGGGCCTTGGGGGAACTACACGGGATCACGCAGGTGACCCACTATCTGGATGACTTCCTATTTTTTGGTGCGAGTGGGTCGGATGAGTGTGCAGTGGGTCTGAGGCGGTTTGAAGAGCTGGCAGAGTTCCTGGGTGTTCCCCTTGCTCCAGGTAAGACCGAGGGCCCTGCGCAGGTACTGACCTTCCTCGGAGTGGAGCTGGACACGGTAAAGGGCGAATCGAGGCTCCCCGCCGAGAAGGTACTGGGCTTGTTACAGGACATCCAGGCGCTGCTGGGCAAGGACAAAGCGACCCTCGGGGCTGTCCAGAGCTTGATTGGCAAGTTGAATTTTGCAGCGAGAGTGATTCCAGCTGGCAGAGTGTTTTCAAGGAGACTGGCAGGGGCCACGGCAAAGGTGACCCTGAAGCACCACTTTGTAAGATTGACCGCAGGTTTGAAGGCTGATCTCGCCATGTGGGCGGAATTTCTTAGGGACTTTAACGGGACGGTGATCTGGAGGGCCCCTTGGATAGCCAGTCAGGAGCTCTGTTTGTTTTCGGATGCGTCTGGAAGGGAAGGTTTTGGTGTGATTCTGGGGGACGAATGGTGCGCGATGCGATGGCCCAATGCTTGGCGTAAGAAGAAGGTGACGCAGAATGTGGCAGTGTTGGAGCTCTTCCCAATTGTGGTAGCACTGCACCTCTGGCGGGCGGCTCTGAGCAATAGGAAGGTTGTCTTCTGGTCGGACAACATGGCGGTTGTCCACGCCATCAACGGCCTGACTGCCTCTTGCCCGCTGGTCCTGAGCCTACTGAGGGAATTAGTCAGGGAGGGCCTGCGCAGCAATGTCGAGTGTAGGGCACGGCACATCGCGGGGGTGCGGAATGTGGCAGCTGATGCTCTTTCTCGCTTTCAGTGGCTCCGGTTCCGGGAGGCCTGGCCGCGGGCGAGGGCGGAGATGACACCATTCCCGGACCACCTCTGGCGCTTGCTTCAGTGGGAGAAAGACTGAGGAAGATGGGGGAGAGGTCCCTGGCGCCGGCGACACGGCGGAAATACGACTCGCAGCTAGCGACTTTCAGAGCTGTGAGAGAGGCGCTGGGTGCCTCAGCCTTAGGGGCGGAAGATCAAGTGGAGGCCTTTGTGGTATGGGCCATGGAGACCGGCAGATCGCACTCTTGGGTCAGCGGTCACTTGGCAGCGGTGCGCCACGATGCTAAGCTAGATGGTAGGGGCGACCCCGCGGGATCATCCAAGATCAGGGCGGCCCTGAAGGGCTGGGCCAGGGAGGAGGTCAGACAACCGGACACTAGGGCACCCATTGAATACAGAGACCTCCAACTTCTCCTAGATGTGTTGCCCCTGGTGACTTTCTCACCGTTTGAGGCCAGCTTGTTTTCCACAGCCTTCTGCTTGGCTTTCTTTGGCGCTTTCAGGGTCAGCGAGCTGGTGGCCAAATCTAAGGAAGACCTGTCTGATTGCGCGCTGGGGATTGCGGATGTGACCCTCAACACAGCATTGGAGCTACGTATCCGCAGATCCAAAACAGACCAGTTGGGGAAGGGGAAGACAGTGGTGTTACAGACCCTAGGGGATAACAGGTACTGCCCGGTTCACTGGGTCAGGGAATACCTTGCTTTGCGTCCAGAATCTCCTGGTCCCTTTCTGATTCACGCGGACGGGTCCCCCCTCACAAAATTTCAGTTTGAGCGTCTACTAGGAGCTTCACTGGCAAGAGCCGGTCTAGCGGGGTGCGGGCGCAGGTTTTCCTCGCACTCCTTTAGGATTGGTGCTGCTACTTCCGCGGCCAAGGCCGGCTTGGGCCCAGAGGGAGTAAAAGGGGTAGGCCGCTGGGAATCGGACTGTTTCAAGAAGTATGTCCGTCCGTAATGCTGTGGCACAACCCGGAGCGTTGTTCCCGCTCCAAGTTTTGTTTTGTCCATTGTCATGAACGCATCGTTTTGTGTGTGCAATAAAGATACGCTTACCTAAAAGCCGTTTCATCGCTTTATTGGCAGGTCCCCGGGTATGGTTGGTAGGCCATTCCTACATCTCGAGGATGGAACGCTGGGCAGCCCACAGGAACTGGTCGCAGAACTTTGCCACTACACAGCTTGTGTGGTTGGGTTCCCCGGGCATGAAATGGAGTGAAGCTCGCGGCATGATTGAGCAGCGCCTGGCAGTTGCAGGGGTCCAGCCCACTGTTATCATCTTGCACTTGGGGGGGAATGACCTGGTTGCCAGGGGGAGGAGGGCTCTGCTACTGTCAATGCAATCTGACTTACAGGCCATCAGCCAAGCCGTGGGGTCATGCGAGGTTTGGTGGTCTGAAATCGTCCCCCGCAGGGTTTGGAGAGGGGCTAGGTCCCCGGCGGCGGTAGAGCGGTCCCGTAGGAGGCTTAATAGGTCCATGCAGAAATTCTTGGAGCGCAGGGGCATGGGCTTCATCAGACATGCTTTGATCCAAGAGAAGGTTGAAGGGTATTATGAGGCTGACGGGGTGCACCTGTCCAGGGTAGGCATGGACATGTTCCTGCTAGATGTACAAGAGGCATTGGCTGGCAAGGGACATCAGTAGCACTTGTTAGGAGAGGGGGGCTCTGGCAGCGACGGTAGCCTCCCCAGAGCTGTGGCGGAGTTACAGGGCGATCTGGATGCAGACTGGTACAGTAAGGGTACCTCTGCGACAGGCGGTACAGTAAGGGAACCCCTGTCCGGCACAGTAAGGGTGCCCGAGCCAAGGTCCAGGAGCCGAAGGGGGTTCTGGGAAGACCGCGACGGCGCCCCGTTAGTCCTTCAGGCGGTTGGGGGGCCTGACCAACCGGGGGTGGCCACAACACGCTCCGCCCCTGTCGGAAGGGGCGGGAGTAGGAGGCAGATCACGTGACCCAGTGGAGGATCTGCAAATATTTATGTGCCACACTGCCGGGCATCGACCCACCGTGTGTGCTGGCTCACCAGGCGGGCGGGCAGCAAGGGGCTGCCTGCCCTGGATCGCCCGTAATGTGGTAAATATTCTTTTTACCGAAACTGAATTTCATGCGGAATCTTTAAAATAAAGTAAAATAGCTCAGAATAACAAGAGGCAGAATCCGTGGTATAAGAGGTTTACTAAATGGGCTTTATTCCATTCAAAATGGCCGACTCGAGTCGCGGCCTTCAGGTTCCGTCACCACGAGGGTTCAGGAAGTGAAGTGCAATACTTTATTGACAAGAAGTAACTTTTATAGGTCATACATTTACAATGAAACAAGTGCAGAAAGGCGTAACAATTGATAAGATAAATTAACATAGTGATACGTAATTGAAACTAGGCGTAATAAGGAGCAAAAAGAAACATGATTGGCTCTCATTATCTTACATAGGTGGATCTATACGATAATACTTAACATGGATGCGTGCGCAGCAGCATGACGTGTGATTGACGTGCAACTAGGGGGTGAAGGGGACTTGACATTTAGCTCTACGTGTGGAGACGAGAAGTCTAGGGGGTCATGTCAACCTAATCCCAAATCATATCTAACATCCTATGTTTAGAGAACTATGTTATCCACAAGGAAGGACTCTCGGACAGAATCTATTCTATACTAACTGTATGTGCGTGTACAAGCGTCTAAGTGTCTATATGAGAAGCGAGGGGCAGAAAACTTTCCATGGCAACAGGGCTATGAATCACTTGCAGGAGGACGGAAAGGCTGAGTCCTTTGCCTGTGAGCTAAAGGAAATGTTTACCTAAATCACTAGACAGGAATGCATCGGCTGAAGAGCAAACTAGATAATTCGAAGGTGAAATACAGCTTCTTGGCAGGCAGGCGAAAACTGGCCGAGGCAGGCACCGTTAGCTGCACAGGGAGTAGGACAAAGTTCATGGATACAGATGCGAGCTCAAGCTGAAACTGTCAGAGACAGAGAGCAGGGAAAGGCTTTGAGGAAAGAATCGGGCCTACTTGCCTGAACTGTAAAAATGGAGTACCTTAGCCATATAAAGTCGGTGGCTTTTCATACTTAGGAATTGAATATCCAGCCCATTGATGGCGGATCTGACAGAGAACATGTCGACGGTAGACACACATATGTTTGCGTCTTGGAAACTGGAACTGGAGGGAACATACATGTACTTGTAACATGCATATAGAACCGTTGGGGTCCAAGATAGGGGACATAACTGATCAGGAAAATCCACATTTCCACATTCCCTCCTTGTCCCCTACTTGCCCTTCAAGAGATATCAATCTTCATTATTCCATCGATTTGCTCATGGAGCATCATTTCTTCTTCCTTCTTTTTCCGGCATTTTGAACGAGAACTTTGATATGGAATGCATGATGTGGCACACAGACCACAAATCGCTGGTCCACATTGCAGGCATAAACAACAACTGAAGAGCATAAGAAGGCCAATACCTAGGAAGGATAGAACTCTCCATCCCCAGGCTGATATCACACTCCAAAACCACCCGGACCACGTCCAAGTGCCTGGATTCTCGTGTATCTGGCTTACAATCTTATGAAGGCGTGTTATAGCTTTATATACAGATGGCGAATTTTCTGGTATGAATATGCAGCAGCTGGATCCGATGACCCTGCAAGCTCCGCCCCTATCGGCCAGGATGACGTCAAGGACAAGACGATTCTGGAGAACAACAATTCTCATCACTGATTGTTCCTCTGTCAGATTGCCTAGGGCGGCTATAGTCTCGTTTACTACAGCTTCAAGAGTCTTGGTGAGTCTGCGTATCAGCTTACTATTTGATATTGTACCTATATAGGGAAAGATACCTTTATTGAAATCTACATACTTGTCCCATGCCGTTTCAGTATAATCGACAACTGGGAGATCTCTACGCTCTCTTTTGTGTACTAAATGAACATTTCGATAATAATCAGGGGGAGCTAGGAAAACAGGTGGCAAAAGGAATGCTATGTAACAGGTACCATCCCAATCTAGAGGCAGACGCATATATGCCATCTGACCACATATAAAGTAAGAATGGCGAGAAGCTCTAAATGAAGATTTCCCTTGATCACTATAGTCTACTGTAGTAACGCATTTGCTATGGCCCATGTGTATGGAACCAACTTTTCTCACACATAATTCACCCTTAACTGGAAATACTGGCATAGTGGGCAGAATTAATTCAACTTCGGATTTGACGTTCAAAATCATGAGGTTAGGCGTAAAATTACCTAATTTATACACTTCATTTTCTAAATCAGTTCCTGTTCTACTGGGGTGACCCTCCTTATTAGGGTGACAGACTTTGAATAAAACTAGATTCAGATTTCCCCATATCCAATGTTGTTGATAAACTGCTGTGTCTGGGTCTATGGAATTTAGTAAACTAAACCATGCTCCACAGGAGCCATTGTGTGTGAACGGATGTGGAAAGAAAGGCAGAACTCCTTTGTTATTCTGATAGGGAGGGAGTCGGCCACACACCCAACAATTGGTGGCATTACTAGTCTGATGGGAATGGTGTAACATACTAATGAAGGTGTTATTGCGCAGCGCAAGTCTATAAGATAATTCATGTGGCGGTAGGTCACTAAAAGAATGTTCAGCAGTAATATTATAAACATGTCTAGAAATAGGATGATATATGTGCAAAATCACACTCGTAATGATTATTAAAACACTCAATAAAAACAGAATTAATAATGTCCTCACACAGTAGCTACGCAGTGATTTACAATACGCCTGTCGTTTCAACATTTCTCTGGTATTTTCTTTACTCAGGTCCAAGGGATACATGTCAGAGACAATTCAACCGCTTCACCTTGGAGAGGACTTAAACAATCAAATTGCTCGACTGTTTGGGCCTAAGTTTTAATTTATAGTTCTGAGAGTCATTTCTTTCAACAAAGGGAAGTTTTGAATCAGTCTGTGAGGGAGTGCAGGGCACAGTGTCTATATCCGAGGATAGTCCATGAAATTTCTTAACGTGACTGGAATGTATCCATCCTTTGCGGCCCTCCACTTTCACGGCTGTTCTTGTGGTTAGCAGGACTAGCTTCGGTGTTGTCCACCTGGGCTCCAATTGGGTTTTCCGATCGAAATTCCTCACAAACACCAGATCCCCCGGAGCAACGTCATGGGGTTTCACCTCAGTGTTGTCAGGAAAAGCTGCAGCTACCTGTGAACGACAAGATTGTAGTGCAGACATCAAGGAAGCCAGGTAATCTGTCAGCATATTACAATTAACATCAGTTATTTTACGTGGTACAGGCGTCCCCCACATATTTGGTGGCCTTCCGAAGATCACCTCATACGGGGATAGCCCTGTTCGAGAGTGTGCTACCATTCTTATGTAAAATAGTGCCACTGGTAAGGCTACTATCCAGTCAACACCTTTCTCCTTACATATTTTAGACAATCTGATTTTCAAAATTTGATTATGTCGTTCCACGAGACCTGCTGCCTCGGGGTGTCGGACACAGTGGAACTTCCACTGATATCCCAACAAAAGTGAGACATGTTTCATTAATTCGGATGAGAAAGGCTGGCCGTTATCTGAATATACAACACGTGGTAGCCCGTACCGTGGGAAGAATTCTCGAACTAACTGTTTGGCAGTAGTCGGGGCCGTGTAATCTGATACTGGGTACGCCTCAGTCCATCGGGAGAGAGCGCAGACAACTACAAGAACATATTTGAATCCTCGACATCGTTCCATCTGGATATAATCCATTTGGAGCACTTCAAAAGGATGATCAGGAGTCTGGAATCCACCCTGTTCTACGGGAACACTTTTTCCCGGGTTGAACTGACAACATATCATACAGGTACGGACTTTTTGTTTAGCTGCTGCTCGTAAATGTTTATTGAACCAAATGTGTTGAATGCTATCTAGCATAGCTTTTTCTCCTAAATGCGCCGGGCTGTGAATTGTAGCTATAATGGCTTGGACCATAGAGTCAGGAAGAAACCATACAGATTTCTCCTTCGTCATCCATCCCTGATCTGTCTGGATCCCTCCTAGTTCAGTCCATTTCTTTAATTCTTCTGCAGTAGCATGTGTCTGTATGTCAATTACGTCAAGTGCGGGATCCTTAATTGTCATACACTGTGTTGGTGTCTGAACTATTGGCTTTTTCATGTCTAATGTGCGATTCTGAGCAGTCTGTTTAGCTGTTCTGTCAGCTAAATCATTGCCTTGAGAAATGATATCAGTAACCTTCGTGTGTGCTTTACATTTCATAATCGATATAGCAGTGGGTAGATGTATTGCGTCTAACAAGGCATGAATGAGGGGTCCGTGCTGAATGTGGGCACCATGGGAGGTTAAATAACCTCTCTCTCGCCACAGTACGCCGAAGTCGTGTACAACTCCGAATGCATAACGTGAGTCAGTGTATACATTAACTTTCTTATTTGTGGCTTGAATACAGGCTTGTGTTAGAGCAATAAGTTCTGCTGCTTGGGCTGACAAAGTATCTATACAATTTGTCTCAATAACTTCAGTGTCTGTTGTGACTGCATACGCGGCCACTAAATCTCCTGTACTTGTTCTCATGCACGATCCGTCTACATACAACGTCAGGTCTGGATCTAACAATGGAACGTCTGTCAAGTCTTGTCTAGGTTTCGTCTTTATTTCAATGATTTCAACACAATCATGAGCTAGTGGGTCTGTTCCAATTACAGGTAATAGTGTAGCAGGATTCAATGTATTACACCGTCGGATCTCTATGTGTGGTTGAAACAATGTCAGTTCATAACCGGTAAGTCTTGCTATGGTCAAGTGTTGTGTTTGTGTTCGGTTCACAAGAACCTCTACTGCATGTGGTACTTGTACTGTCAATGGATGTCCTAATACTATGGCATCGCTTTGTCTGATTGCTAAAGCTGTCGCCGCCACTGATTTCAGGCATGCAGGCAAAGCCTGAGCTACGGGATCTAATGTACTGGAAAAATAAGCACATGGCTTGCGTGATCCTGCTTGATCCTGAGTGAGTACTGACAAGGCAGTACCTTCACGTTCTGTAACAAAAAGTGTAAAATGTTTGCTATAACATGGTGTTGCTAAAACAGGTGCTTGACATAAAGCTTCCTTTAGGCTTTCAAAAGCTTGTGTATGTTCCTGAGTCCAAGGGAGAACAGTCGATGTGGCTGCCTCCTGTGTGGTTAACTGAATGAGTGGTTTTGCTAGAAATGCGTACTGAGGGATCCACTGCCTACAATATGAAGTGAGGCCTATAAAAGCCCGCACTTCCTTTTGTGTCTGGGGTATTGACATGTTAGCAATTAACTGAATGCGGTCGGGTGTAAGCTGCCTTCCCTCCTTGGACAGCGAGTGACCAAGATAAATAACTCGCTGGACACAGAATTGCAGCTTAGAAGGAGACACCTTGTGCCCCTTGTCGGCTAGAAAATGTAAAACTGTCAGAGAAGCCTTTTCACATTCAGGTTCGCTTCTCGCGGTGATCAGCAGATCATCGACATATTGAAGCAGTGCAGTATTGACTGGCATGTGGATACTGTCAAGTTCTCGTTTCAGTGCTTGGCTGTAGATGCTGGGGCTTTCTGTGAATCCTTGGGGAGCGCGTGAGAATTTAAAGCTGCGCCCATTTAAACTGAATCCGAACAAATATTGGCTTTCCGGATCTATTGGGACGCTGAAAAAGGCATTCTTGAGATCAATTACAGTAAAGAATGTTGCTTCGGAATCAATTGCTGTCAATAATGAGGATATATCAGGGACCACAGGAAATTGTGGTACAATGCACTTGTTTAGTTCACGCAAATCAATAACCAATCGGTATACTGGTGGGGCAGTAGGATCAGTTCGTTTAAGAATCGGAATTATCGGTGAATTACATACATTGGAGTCTGTTTCTACAACTACTCCCTGGGCAATTAGCTCATCAATGATTTTCAGCAAAGCCACTACAGCATCATGTGGTAACTTGTATTGTCGCATTCGTGGTAGTACCACTCCTGCTTTCAATGTGACTCGGTATGGTGTAATGTTCATGCAGCCAACATCCGTAGGGCCTTGTGCCCATAGATGTACTGGTAAAGTCTGTAGTCGGGGATCCATGTCCCTAGACACATAGTGACCTTTAAAATCACGTAGAAACAACCTTACTCCTTCCGGAGAACAACATATTATGGCTCCTAGTGCTTTCAGAGTTTTAATTCCTAACAGATTTTCTGGGCATGATTTAGTAAGCAATAAATCTGTAGTTCGTGTCAAAGGTCCTATCGTAAGTGGGAGAGGCTGTGATACTTCATTAACAATAGGTTTTCCTGAAAAACCAAGGGAAACATTTTGAGAGCCTGAGAGGGGTGCCCCTGGAACTTCACTACGTTTTATAGTTGTTCGACTTGCCCCTGTATCGAGTAAGAATTTTCTATCTTGACCTAACAATTCACTATGTACATACGGTCCTTCTTGATCTACAGGAATCTCGATGAGCGGTAAGTCAACTTCCCTCTCTAGGCTTGTTCATGCGTAACGCTGATACTCAGGATATTCATATTGTGCAGTCTGATACATTTGTCGTGTTGTGGTTTGTGTGGCAGTAGCAGGCAACGGTGGTGCAGCTGGCACAAACTGTATGGGCTGCTGTGAGGCTGGCATGGACTGTTGCTGAACTGGCATGGACTGTTGCTGAACTGGCATGGACTGTCCATGCTGCATAGCTCCTTGTTCATTCTGATCTTGTCTAACTAATCGTGGTCTCTCTTTTGCAATACCTGTAGCTATATTACGTTTCAGGACTGGACAATCGTGTACATAATGGCCTAGTTGCTTACAGTAATTGCAGGTTCCTTTTACAGGAGCTGCAGAATCACCAGAATGTGTCACACCCTTTTTGTGACCCTCTGCTGGTACTGTCTGAGAAACTAGCATTTTCATTTTTGTATCCTTCATGCGTCTATGCTCGTGTTCTTGTTCATCCCTAATTCTATTGTGATGATACTGTAACATTTGTAGCATTTGTGACGGAGTGTTACTTTGCCAGGTACTCTCGAATTTCAATATTCTATTCTTCACTGGAGGCAATGCATTTTCCACTAATTTTGTCACAAATAAATGTGGATATGAGTCACTACTTGCTTTTATACCACTGTTTATACCAAAACATTTTTCAAATCGAGCATAATAATCGCTTGTGTCTTCATCTTGCTTTTGTTTGCAGGCTGTGATTGCACCCCAATCTTCCTTTTTTGTAGTTAATAGACGTGGCAGTACCTGTACTAGTAAACCTGGTAACAGTTTAACTTTATCCCCGAGCCCTGAACCTGCAGTTCGGGCCCTTTCTTCCTCTGCTAATGCTGTCCAGTCTATCTTTTGGTCTCCCACTTCCCACTCTTTTTCTTTCAGTTTTTCATAGATGCCAGCAGGCAAAAGCACCTTTAATATCGTCATAATATCAGGAAAGGTGTACTCTCCCATTAGTAACATGTCTTTAATTTCTCGGTGGAAACCCGCTGGGTCTTTGTCATGACTAGGTACTACTTTCTTCATTTCTAATAATTCCATTTTTGATATGGGTGTGTAAACAAATACACGGTGAAACTCATTGTCTTCGCCTTTTATTGGGTGCACTTCTCGTAAAGGATTTTGTCTATCCATATAGTACGGCGTTCTTTCTCTGTGGGGCAGCGAGAGAGAATCCGGATTTACAAAAAGGACATACTGTTTACGTGACACTAATATCTCTTTAATTAGCTTGTTACTAGAACCTCTCCATCTGTTCGTGAGTAGTTCCGTTAATATATCAGGTAAAGGACCAGGGTCAGCATGTTGGCTCTTATATAATATAAGGAGTTGCTGAATCATATAGATTCCAGCTAAACGTTGTTCATCTGCACTGAGATTAAAAAACGTGTGTGCTACGGTCTCATCACCGTATTTTTCAGGACTGTCAATCCAGTGAACAGCTGATCTGGCTAATTCTTGCTCATCCATGGAATCGAGGAGGTGGTAACCCCTTCGTTCTCGTAGTATTTTATCTGCGGCTTGAAACAAATGTTCAGGAGACTTCAGATTTATTACAGGCGTCGGATACGTTCTGCTATTATTTGGGCATACAGAGTGTATGGGATCAGAAAAACATCTAGCATTATCACAGGATCTTCCTCTGCCTACATAGGCTATGGTCTCTGACTGTCTTGCGGAATTCCCTGATTCGGACACTTCATCTTGCTCGAACTCGTCTGTTCCCAATCTTTCTTCATGAATACGCTCTATTTCTCTACGGATTTTTCGGCACATGGCTATTATACAATTTTGCTTATCGTGTCTCCCTTCTGATATATTCTGGCTCCATCTTGTAAGAATAAGCATTGCATTCGGGTCTACCCCCGGACGGTCTTGATTTCTGATCACACAGTTTATGAGGAAACGTAACAGTTCCCCCTGTATCTCTACTTTCTGGAATTCCATAGCTCTGTTAATACATCCTGGATCTCGTCCTGTTTGAACAAAATGGTATATGTTATCTAGATGCGTAGTCATTCCTGGTAACCTTGCTAAATACTCTGCGGCTCGCCTGATGCGTAATGATGCCAGGACCATTTCGTCCTCTTTACCAACCACCGGGTCATATCTACAATTTACAAGGAGTTCCTTAAGCGTACGTTCATTTACGAATTTAGGTGTACGTGAATGCGCTGATTCTTGAAAGACAAGTTTATTTATTCTGGGTGGTGTAAAGGTATTGCTAGCACCTCCCGTGGCCCCATCTGGGGCGTCGGGTGTGAATGGGTTCGTTGAACGTGACACAGCAACTATGGGTGTCGATACCACTGTAGAATCGACTGCGGGGACAGATGTGCTTGCCGAAGCTTGTATCGGAACTTGCTGTTGCACGGGGTCGGATACCTGATCCTGACGTTGAACCCCTCCGCCAGACGGTCTATGTAGTGTGGCGTTAGTATACTCGGGAGCTGTGTCGTCTAGATATGAGGAAAGAAAAACATCTTCTGCGGTTCTGGGATGCCCTTTTTGATGTACCTTAATTGGAAATAACGGGGGTGGCAAGTCTTTTGGCATCCCTGGAACAGCCTTTGGTAGTCCTTCGGCTAGAAGGGGATACATACCATTCATAAGAGCATTTCTTTGTCTATTTACTTGTTCTGACTTCACTCTGATACCTTCCTCAATTAATAGATTTTCTTGAACTTTATTTGAACTTTCTTTACTCCTCTCTTCTTGTCTACGTGCTTTTTCTGTACGTCTATGAGATTCTATACGCCATAACTCAACAGCGTCTTTCTGTGACTGTCTGACCTTTCTTTTCCATAACTCTTCCTCCACTTTCATGATGCACTCTGCATCCCAGGTTCCCGCTGCGGGCCACCTTTGACTTTCCGGCAATCCCTTGGTATAATCTACCCATAGATCAAGAAACAATATGGCATCTAAGCCATGCTTGTGGTACATAAAATGCCCTGGAGTGTCCCTAGGAGGAATAGGAACTGCTTCTTCAAGCACCCCTTTTCTGGTAGTAATCTGTCTTAACTTCGAGAAGAGCGGCATATTGACAACTGATCTGATACTTACTCTTGAATTCACTTAATACGAAAAACACAATAATGAACAGTGAACAAAAAACAATCATTCATACCACAATATGCAAGACATTTGAACACTTTAAACATTGAACATTAATCATTTTGACAATAACCGACAATGATGACAGTCTGCCTAACTAATCACCACGCTGAATTCTTGACAATAACTGAATACTTCGGAATACTTGATATACTGCTAAACAGTACATATACACTGCTAAACAGTGCAGACCGGATTTGTGTACCCAAATCCGTCTTGACCGGCACAACCTATGTGCGCGTCAACACGCCTCCTCGGCGATGGTACTCACCGAGTAGCTCCTTGAAACGGAAGGCCTCAGAGAATGGACAGGACTCGATGACTGCGGATAGCGGACCCTCTGGACATCGGGATTTCGAAAAACCTGGTGGGCTTCTGTATACCTCGGATCTTGCTCTCTCAGCTAGGCTCTGGTCGGGATACTTCGCACTTCTCACCGCCTCGTCTGGGTTGATCGCAGCCTCAGTCGCCCCCGCTTGACCGGAGGGAGTTTACAGGAAATCCTGCTGGTACGCGTTTATGGTCCGTCCAGCTGTGGCAGGAGACCGGGCCTGCAACGCACCGCCGGCGCGTGAGATGAGAAAGTGTCCCTGTTCGGGCGCCATTATGTGGTAAATATTCTTTTTACCGAAACTGAATTTCATGCGGAATCTTTAAAATAAAGTAAAATAGCTCAGAATAACAAGAGGCAGAATCCGTGGTATAAGAGGTTTACTAAATGGGCTTTATTCCATTCAAAATGGCCGACTCGAGTCGCGGCCTTCAGGTTCCGTCACCACGAGGGTTCAGGAAGTGAAGTACAATACTTTATTGACAAGAAGTAACTTTTATAGGTCATACATTTACAATGAAACAAGTGCAGAAAGGCGTAACAATTGATAAGATAAATTAACATAGTGATACGTAATTGAAACTAGGCGTAATAAGGAGCAAAAAGAAACATGATTGGCTCTCATTATCTTACATAGGTGGATCTATACGATAATACTTAACATGGATGCGTGCGCAGCAGCATGACGTGTGATTGACGTGCAACTAGGGGGTGAAGGGGACTTGACATTTAGCTCTACGTGTGGAGACGAGAAGTCTAGGGGGTCATGTCAACCTAATCCCAAATCATATCTAACATCCTATGTTTAGAGAACTATGTTATCCACAAGGAAGGACTCTCGGACAGAATCTATTCTATACTAACTGTATGTGCGTGTACAAGCGTCTAAGTGTCTATATGAGAAGCGAGGGGCAGAAAACTTTCCATGGCAACAGGGCTATGAATCACTTGCAGGAGGACGGAAAGGCTGAGTCCTTTGCCTGTGAGCTAAAGGAAATGTTTACCTAAATCACTAGACAGGAATGCATCGGCTGAAGAGCAAACTAGATAATTCGAAGGTGAAATACAGCTTCTTGGCAGGCAGGCGAAAACTGGCCGAGGCAGGCACCGTTAGCTGCACAGGGAGTAAGACAAAGTTCATGGATACAGATGCGAGCTCAAGCTGAAACTGTCAGAGACAGAGAGCAGGGAAAGGCTTTGAGGAAAGAATCGGGCCTACTTGCCTGAACTGTAAAAATGGAGTACCTTAGCCATATAAAGTCGGTGGCTTTTCATACTTAGGAATTGAATATCCAGCCCATTGATGGCGGATCTGACAGAGAACATGTCGACGGTAGACACACATATGTTTGCGTCTTGGAAACTGGAACTGGAGGGAACATACATGTACTTGTAACATGCATATAGAACCGTTGGGGTCCAAGATAGGGGACATAACTGATCAGGAAAATCCACATTTCCACAGTAAGATAACCCAATTTTATTATCATACTGTGTTGTATGAAATAAACCTGCAGCAGTTCTTCACCCACAAATAAAGTGTCAGTGTAATCTTTGGGTGATGTCTGTGTATGCGTGTTGACTGAAGCGGATGACGGTGTGGTCACTATGCCGCTGCCCGCGTCCCAAGCAGTGGGACATCAGCAGGGCAGCATTCTAGTGGCCGCCCGTCGGAGCCTTCCCCCCCTTGCTGCCTCGCGCGCGAGGCCTACGCCCACTTGGGTAAGACCCCCTATCGTGTGGAGCTGGAGGCGGGCCAGGGGGGTGCGGGGGGCGCGGCTTACCCCCCTACTTAGTTGGCTCTCTCGCCCAGTTCCTCCTCTGTCTCCTGCGCGCCGCACCAGCCTGGACACGCGTTCACCCACCCTTTCCTCTTACCCCACGTGTCAGGCACAGCGCGTTATTGGAATGTTTAATTTTTTCTTTTTGCGTTGCAGGCGGAGTTACAGGGCGATCTGGATGCAGACTGGTACAGTAAGGGTACCTCTGCGACAGGCGGTACAGTAAGGGTACCCCTGTCCGGCACAGTAAGGGTGCCCGAGCCAAGGTCCAGGAGCCGAAGGGGGTTCTGGGAAGACCGCGACGGCGCCCCGTTAGTCCTTCGGGCGGTTGGGGGGCCTGACCAACCGGGGGTGGCCACAACACGCTCCGCCCCTGTCGGGAGGGGCGGGAGTAGGAGGCAGATCACGTGACCCAGTGGAGGATCTGCAAATATTTATGTGCCACACTGCCGGGCATCGACCCACCGTGTGTGCTGGCTCACCAGGCGGGCGGGCAGCAAGGGGCTGCCTGCCCTGGATCGCCCGTAAGATAACCCAATTTTATTATCATACTGTGTTGTATGAAATAAACCTGCAGCAGTTCTTCACCCACAAATAAAGTGTCAGTGTAATCTTTGGGTGATGTCTGTGTATGCGTGTTGACTGAAGCGGATGACGGTGTGGTCACTATAAGGTATGTCTGCTATAGAGCTGGTACGGAAGGAAAGGCTAATCCAATTCGAGAAGCTGCCCAGTAGCACAAGTTGTATGAGCTGGAGATGTGGGTTGGATAGGGGCGGGCCCAGGCTCACACTGTTACCCACTCGATATCCCTTTCAGAGGCTGCTGTAGACTACAAGGTAAGAGTTACTTATTCAGTGGCGACTGGTGGATTTTAAATACTGTGGTGGGAACGGGAAGTGTAGACCCATTGAAAATGTGTGAGGGCTTCTGCGAGCCAGCGAAATTCAGAGAGGTGTGCGGGGATATTCCCATATGCCTTTCCCCTCCGCGTGGAACATTTTGAAACAAAACAGATTCACATTCTGGGTTTTACTGCATACTGCCAGTCACAGAGAAATTTGCATTTCATAGTAACGTGGAGGAGTTTTACAGCGTGCCTTTATTTCACCTAGACATAACTGCACACACCTACAAGTATGCACTGCCCTCAGACCAATTAAAGTCACAGTAGAAACTTGAATTTGTGTACAAAATGTTCTGCAGCTCTCTTGTCTATTTCGGCTACTCAGTGGAGATCAAGGCCAGAATCAGACACGCAAGCTCCCCTACTGAAGGTTTTCAGCAGCACCGAACTTCCCACACACCTACAAGTATGCACTGCCCTCAGACCAATTAAAGTCACAGTAGAAACTTGAATTTGTGTACAAAATGTTCTGCAGCTCTCTTGTCTATTTCGGCTACTCAGTGGAGATCAAGGCCAGAATCAGACACGCAAGCTCCCCTACTGAAGGTTTTCAGCAGCACCGAACTTCCCACACAGGAGTCACACTCGCCTGGGGGTGGAGGTACATTGAAGAGCCCTGAGGTTGTAGGTGCCGACTGGCGCAGGAACTCAGACCCGGGTCCCTGCCATTGAAGGAGCATCCCTTGCTGCTTGAACCATATTTGGGGAGCCCGCAGATTAGAGGTTGTCCCCCACCCTCAACCCCGAATCACAGCGCTGCCCCCTCGCAGCCCTGTGCAGCAGCTGCATCTGAGGCCGGGATGCGAGTGACCTGACCAGCCTCGAGGCCGGGAATGGGTAAAAAGGGGGGGAGTATAGGTCCGCAGTGCGACCGGGTTAGCATTACCAACAACGCCTGCTCGCCACCCCTAATACCCCCCCTTCACAGCCCACGCCCGGCACTGATGAGACGGACACTGCAGACGAGAAAAGAAGGCCAGGGCGTGAGCTTCCGCAAATACCGCGGCATGAAGGCTCCAGACCCAAGCCACCCACCTGACGCGCGTTCCCCCCCATGGGTAAAGTTGTAGTGTGGACATCGTGGGGCGCCGGACAGGGCCTTGCGCCCCCTACTCTTACCTTATTACCCGCCGACCTCTACCACTTATCCTCATAGTCGTAAGTCTGGAGCCATGGTCCAGTGCGCAAGGGCCCAGCTAGTCACTGTACCGGAGGAGGAGGTTCGCTGCGCCCGTTGCGCACCAACCCCCCGCCCCGCGATACAAGTTCAAGCATGGCACGCCGCTCAGAGGCGGGAGCCTGGCCAGCCTCCTGGCCCTCCAACGCCCCAGTGCACCCTGGGCCGGCCCGAAGCCGGGTCCTGCCCAAGGCTGCATGACCTGACCAAGTGGCCTCAGCTGTGGCTTCCGGCCAGAGCGTGCCTGGAGCAGCCCCAACCCCCCCCCCCCTCGCCCTCAGGTGGACAGAAGCCTCAGCAATGGCCAGGCTAGGCAAACCAGCCTGGGGGGCTGCCCCCTTAGTGGGGATGTAGAGTGGGGGGTTGACTCACCGCACACTCCAGGCGATCTCGGCACGTGTCACAGCGGCACACACAGACGGCTTGTCTGGTGCAAAGAGGACACCAGAGAGATGGGGGGAGGTATAAGTACCCTCCCTGGACCTCTGTCCGCCTGAAGTGACGCACCGAGCGCCCCAAGGCAAATGACTCAATCCTGAGTCCAACCCTTGGCCAGTGGGTGGCTTGTGCCCAAATGGCACTAAATGGCCGCCCGTTGGGATGGCCCCCTGTGGGGGCTGCGGACAGCTGCATTCTCAGGTGTTCTAAAAGTACTTACCCGTATAGGTGTGGGCGGATCTGCTTTTCCTTTAGTCGAATCAATTTTTCTGCTTCATTTTGTTCTGTTACAATTGAGGTGTCCCCTTGAGGGTGGAGACCAGAGGGTCTTTTCAGCATCTACTAGATTTCTTCTTTTGTATAAGTAAGCGCTTGTAATCCTGACATTTCACGGAGGTCACGTGGGTAAAGAAGGTGAAAGACTGAGTCTTATTGTGTGTATCTGTTTTGTTTTGATCAACACTGAACGCTATTTTGCAAAGAAAAACCCTTGTGTGTACACACATACAGTAGAATCCATAAACACAATGGGGTTTAATCCTGTAAAGCCTAAGTGGGGGAGGGGTCAATCAAATAAAGAACCAAAACAACAGGCTCCCACCAGCTATCGAATAATTAAATGAAATACACAAAACAGTACATTAATCCTGTGTGTAAACATATATGATTCAATTTTGATGTTTTCATTTGTTTTCTCTTTTTACACATAATCGCTGTAGGAGAGTGGAATCTGACTAATGGTTGCCCCCAACTTTTTGCCTGGTATTTAAGTGGTTTTTGACTAGTCTGGCTGGGATCCTGCTATCCAGGACCCCAGCCTATCTGCTTTCTCCCTAAAACTGTTGTGAGTACTCTAGGTACAAACATAATTGGATGCTGGGCATGCCCTTCCAGTCCCTTGTAGATGGTACCTTAGGTACCCAGGGCATGGGTCCCCCAGTAGGCCTACCAGGGCTGCAGCACTTATTGTGCCACCCTGGGACGGCCACCCAAACTGACACCACCAGGCCACTACGGTAGCCTGGGTAAGGTGGTGCTAGCACCCCTTACAGGGACGTAGGTACCCTATGTCCCATACCATTACAACACATATACTCTCATAGGTCACCCCTATGGCAGGCCCTGGTAATCCTACAGGGCTGGGTGCTGAGGTATGTGTGAGGGGGGACCCCTACGTGAGTAGGACCTCTCTGCAACCTTCGTAAAATCGTTACTGGGTTGTTTGTAGTGTAGCCATACCATATACTCTTAACCGCATTATAAGTTATTGCGTCATCGCTGTAACTTTGGAATGGCTACACCGAACCATATCGTGTTTGGTGTCAAACATGAAGGAATCATACCCCCAGTCCAGCCATGGGCATGGGGGCACGATTCCCCCTTGCTAGGAGGGTGATATGGGAAAAGCGGTAGAATTTGGAAACCAATTTAAAAGTGCACATGTACCACAAAATGGCTACTGTTCGCCACCTACACGACTCTGGCTGGCTGTTGCTGGGGAAAACCCCAGCCTCGCCATCTGGACAATAGGGCTCCTGTGGCAGGGAGGTGCCAGCACCTCCCCAGACAGGATATGTGGATTGGAACAGGGTGGGTGCACCAAAAGTCCATTCAGAGTTGCACGTAGGCAGCTGCAGAGCCCCAATTCTGCATACACCGCCTGGAACCGGTTCAGGGGCATCCTGCCCCTCGCCCAGGCGGGAAACACACAAAGGGGAGTGGGTGTAGCCACCCTTTCCCGCCTCTACTCTGATTGGTAGGCTCTATTTTGAACCATCCCCTAATCTTGGGGATATATGGGAATAACTTTGCCCTAGAGCCTTAGATTCGTACAGGACTTCACAGAACTGACCTTCGACGAGCTGCTGCCCAGCTGACTGAAGAAATCTCCCTTGGGATAAAGGAGTTATCCCCCTGCTTGGCAGGCACCTAAAAGACTACAAGATACCCGGTTGGAACTTCGTTGCTCTCACGACCTTTGACGCCTTCCAGCAACCTCGAGGTGGGTCTCCAGTGCATCCCAGCGTCCTGTGAGCGTGCCCAGCAAGTCTGAGCACCCTGGACCACGTGGGTGTCGAGATCCCCGCATACCCCGAGACACCGGCCACCTCTTGTCCAGCACACGACCCCGACCAGTGGGGAAGTTGTGCTTTGGCCCATTCTTGAGCCAACCTTCAAGCAGCATTTGTGCCGACCCTCAGCTCCCTGGCCCGCTCCGGTGGCCCGTGGGAGCCCTTTTACGCACTCCATTTTGCTGCCTTCCGCGGTCCCTTGCCTCTCGACTTGTGGGCCCTGACGGAGGACAATCTTCTTTTCTAAGAGTTCCCCTGGTTGCTCCAGGCCTGCTCTACGCTCCCTGCAAAGGAGAGCACCCTCAGACCTCGTGGGTCTGCACCAGCAGCTGCTTTGTTCATCTTGCGTGGGTTGCGGTTGCCAATGCTTAGTGGATCCAATCGGGACACTAACACCGCAGCGACCCTCAGCCGACGTGGGACAGTCGCCCTCCAGAAGCTGGCCTTCCTTGAAGCCTCCCGGAGCCCGTGACTGCAGAGCCCAGCTGTACCTTCCACACCTGAAGCACCCGACATCCACGAGCTCCTTCCTGTGAGCTCCCTGGTCACTGTGCTGTGACCCAGACTCTGTCCCCTCTGCTTTCAGGTTCATCTTTGTCTTTTCTTCAACTTTAATCTTCACGACTTCAGCGACACTTCCAGCTAGCAGCAGTTTGGACTCCTTTTCCATAGAAAATCAGCCCGCGACCCGACACCAGAATCGACCTATGCACCCGGCTTCCCTGGGGCAGGTAACAGTGGTACTTCGGTACTCCCGTGGTGGTGGGCTCTCCAAAGCCTTAAGTCTCAAGCCTTAACTTTGTACTGTTGTTAGAAGTGTCCTTAAACCTTAATTATTCAACCGCGACATTCTCCATAGGCTAACATTGCGATCCCGACAGCAGCTTCTCGCACTGCACACGCCTCCCGTGGGTCCCCTTCCTCTTAACTGTGGGTGGATTCTTAAGGGGCCAGCGATCCTGAATGCCCTAGGCATTGCCTGTAGAATTGTCGTGGTTCTTATACCACTATTTTAGTATATGGTTTGGTCCCCCCCTGGGGCCCATTGATTTCTGTGCTATTTATTGTGTTTAGAAATGCTTGTTTGAATTGTAACTTTGCCACTAGCCACATAAAGTGACTGTGGGATTCTGTCTAGAATAAATACATATATTTTATATATATACCTGTGTGGGCTACTCTTTCATTTGGTTATTCAAGAGGTTATTATGGTAAAACAATAAGCTTAACACTCCTTCAAGACTTAGCCTGAAGGCTGCTCTCCACAGCTACCACTAGGATAGCTTTCTTTAAAGGTTGTCTTAAACCTACCATCAATAGGAGTCGAATTGGACTGGTGCAAGGTGTCCCTATAACTAGGAACAGCATATGCCAGGCCAACTTCTCACAATCGCCTCATATTACATATATACAAAATAGTAAAAAACACTTTGAAATACACAAAACCAAATAATGGTGATTCCCTCCATCCAAAAAACAGAAGAATGTTTTGCCACCATAAATCACTCACATTAAATAGTTCTCACATACAGATAAACACTGTTCAGGCTTCTCTCCGTATATCAGAAAGAGCTATACATTAAACAAATCACTGGATTGGCTTGGAAGAGTTTATCAAAGGCCCATTGTATTGTAATTGCATTTGTATAGCGCTTACTACCCCTGACGAGGCGTCGAAGTGCTTTTTCGGCGAGTAGCACGCTATGCAGGAACCCATAGTGCACTGGGGAATGAAGCTCATATATGTGTTGTCCACTTCTCTACTGGTTTCAATCTATTTTTTTCAGTAATGTTTGTTACTTAATTTCTTCAATTATGGAAGACGGGCCATTCAAAATTCCTCATGCTGTGTTTGCCAATGCGTTTTGACCGCCACGAACTCTGGGCACACTTTGTGTTACGAGGTCATCATCAGGGCATCACATGACTCGTCTGGGTCTGGACTCTATAAATATAAAAAGCAGACGAAAGGGGAGGGACAATATATTGAGCAATTCTACCCAATGAATGGCAAGAGGTCTTATGCTGTTCATGCACCTCTGGGTTGTGAAATTCAAGAGGCCTTGAGGGCGGAGCGTGTGAATGCCATTGCCTCTAATTAGGTCTGGATTCCCTTGGAAAAGTGCCTGGTGAGCCATGCGTAGAGGTCCCATAGTGCATACTTTCAGAGAGAAACACCTCGAATTGTGACAAGATTACTTTTATTTTTTGTGCTCCTTCACACAGGTTGTACTATGCTTGCACACCAGTCGGGTAAAGGGCTTGCTTTATTCCCTTTTTGACGCTTCCAACACCCTTGTGTTTGTGAAACATACTTAATGCAGTCCATGCTGACTCTCCCGCCTACCAAAATTGTGACTGAAATTATTTAATTTGCTAACTTCACATGGTCATATGAGTTCTGAGTTGTCCTACACTTATGGCCAACAGGGTACAAAGTTGAACTTACTGAAAAAGGAATACAACGTTAGTAAGCTATCAATTCAATTCAATTATAAACTTTATTCGATATGTAAAAACAATATCACAAAAGTACACATATATTAAAAGGAAACAAAATAGAATTATAAAATGCTGCTATGGCACGTAAAAACGTTAAAAACATATTCAAAAGAGTACAGTAGGCATAATTACAGTGATTTAACAGCCATCATGCAGTCATTTAAGTAAGAAGTACACAACAAACGTTGGATCTTATATCATCTAAGGTTGCATTGAAGCCCTCACTCTCACAAGCACTTTTAAATAAGAGGAAACAACAGCGATGGCTGGGGGATTGTCCAATGTTTTTAATTTAAAATAGGCTGCCCTACACGATCGTAGTCCCCATGATTTAAGTAAGGGTTTCAAATAGGTTACCCTCGGCATTTGGTAAAACCTACAAAACAAAATGCATTGGATGTTAGATTGTGTTGACAGACCATCGCAAGGGCATTTCTCCAGATCTCTGGACCAACAATTTTGATTGGGGAATGTTAGAAGTCTGAAGAAAGTATCAGTACGAAAACGAGTTACGAACATACGGGTAAAAGGAGATGGTATTAACAGTAGATACTGCTGGGTCCCTTGTGTTATGGTAGAATGTTGGTGGTCAACTACCGTGCTCTTATGTTTTTCAGATAACCAGCGTCGGCTAGTCAGATGGCTTAAGACTAGTCGTTTTAGTGTAACTCTAGGGATTTTATTCAGAGTTGAAGGATCTGAAAAAAATTCAGGATGCCCTAGGTCAGATGATAGGTTTCTTACGTATTTCAGCCACTTGATGTTGTCAGCCTCATTCAGCCTAAGGCAGTCTGTAATGATTTCCCTGTTTAGGTTGGTCTCTTGGTTGGTCCAGACTTTATGCCAAAGGATAATGGGGGAAGAATTTATGGTGTCCGTGATATGTGTAAGACCGAGTTCATTATGTTCCACGAATGTAGATGTACCACGTGGGACAGCCAAGAGGTAGCGTAAAAAAGAGTTCTCAGAGCGTTGTATATGGTCAACGGGCTCAATTCCCCAAATCCCAGATCCATAAGTGCCAGTCGAAGTGCATTTGGCCTTATAGATCTGTAATAAGGGGTTAATCGGACGTCCCCCTAACTTTTTTGAGAAGTTAGTCAACGCACCGATAGCTTTAGAGAACGCGATTCCCCTAGCTTGGGCAGCAGCCCGCCAGGAGCCCCTCTTATCGAAGATAATGCCCAGATATGGGAACCTATCAGTGCTTTCCAACTTTCTACCGTTTAAAAGAACGGAGCATTGTTTCTTTCCGATCCCCAAGCCACAGGACATGGTGAAGGTTTTGGAGGCGTTGACAGTTAATCCTCTTTGTGACATAAAGTCGGTGAATTCTCCTACTGCCCTTTGTAGCCCCATACGAGTCTGTGACATTATTGCTGCGTCGTCCGCGTAAAGAAGTATCGGTTTCCCGTTTATAGAGGGGTAGTCGTGGTAAGTTCTATTGAGATGGTGACCAACAGAGTTTATATAGAGTGTAAAAAGTAAGGGGGCTAATATACATCCCTGTCTTACACCTCTCCTAATATAAAACTTGTCAGAACATTCTCCACATCTGCCATATCTAACGCGGGCTGAAGCTCCCCTGTAAAGTTCTTTGATAAATGAGAGGATAGGGGGCTCTAGGCCAATCTCTGCAAGAGATTCCCAGAGCAGCTCATGATCAACGCAGTTGAATGCAGAGCTGAGATCTACGAAAGTCACAAAGAGATTTCCCTTTTTTGCCTGGGTGTATTTGGCAATTATAAGGGCCAAGTTCAAGCCTTGTTCAATAGTGCCTTTACCCTGTCTAAAGCCATATTGTAGGTTGGAAATTATATTTCGCTCATTTATCCAGTCCTGGATTCTATTTAAGATGATTCTCCCTGCGACTTTCATCAGGGAGTCGAGCAGCGAAATTGGGCGGTAGTTGGAGGGATTATTCCTGTCGCCTTTTTTAAAAATCGGCACTACGACCGCCTCAGGCCAGGTAGGAATGAAGCCCATGACATTCAGGGAATTTAGGGCGTTGGTGAGCAAAGGGGCCCACAGGTCCAGCTGTGATTTAAATACGTCTATTGGTACGCAGTCCGGGCCGGGAGCCTTCCCAGAAGGGCTTTCCTTCAGTGCCACAAGTACCTCTTCGCATTCAAAAAAGATGTCCAGAGGAAAAAGACTAGAAGTGTTTGACTCTGGCTGGGGATTGAGATGACTTTCCAATACACCCGCTGGCTCTTTGGGGTCTGATATATTATATAAGGTGCCAAAGTGTCTGACCCAGGTTTCGGCAGGTATGGCTAGATCAATCTTTGGGAGCTGGGTACACTGCAAGAAAGGGGCATTTACTGCCTTCCAGAAGGCTGTATTGTCCCCTTTGCTAGAAGCTTCCTGTAAAGCTAGCCAGGCCTCTGATTTCAACTGGTTTTTCCTAGCCAGGCGAACTGCGCGATAGTTTTGTCTAGCTTGCCGTATTTCTATCTGGTTTCTTGGGTTAGATTGTAGGGCCGTTTTTAAAAGTTTCAAAGCTTTAGTACAGGTCCTATTAAACCAGCCTTGGCTGCGTGGTGGGGCTTTGCTTGGAGCTCGTGCAAGTAGTCTTTTGATCTCCATCATAATTATAGAAAAAGAATGGCTAATTGCCTGGGGATTTTCTGTTGTTGACAGGCATGTCTGAATATGGGCATAGGTGTTTTTAACCAATGATTGGAGGAAAACTATGGGGACTACTTTGTCCCATTTTAAATGAAACCCATTTGTAGTAGCCAACTTGTGTGGCGGAGTATGGGAAGGATTCTTCCTTACGTTGGGAATGACAAATGGATTTAATTTTAAGGTCACCACAATAGGGTAATGATCACTGAGAGCGATATCGAGAGTCTCCCAGTTAAATATAATCCCTGAATACCTAGAGGATAGTAAGGTGTAATCAATTATGGAGTGGCAGCCTCTTCCATTATAAGTTGGTTTGAAACACTTCGGTGGGTTACACAACTTATTCGCATATGATAAATTAAAATTAGATGTTAGTCCATTTAATAAGTCTCCTAATTTAGTATGCGAAAAATGGGTGAGTGTATCATCCCTGCCAGTATCCAGGCCACAAATGCCTTTGTTGCTCTGTGAACACAGGGGGCAATTAAAGTCCCCCACCCAGATAAGTAACATGTCTGTTTTGAGCTGATCCTCTATTTTTATTAAATCGGTCTTTAAACTATTGAGGACCGATTCATGAAGGGGGCTTGGAATGTTATTGTAAAAATTAACCAAGATGATATTTTTGAGAGCTCCACCTGTTAGGGCAATAATCTGATAATTTTCAGCCCAAGTAAAATGTACTTGTGTTAGCCCACATTCGACAGATATATATGTCGTAAGCCCCCCCTTATTTCTGCCGTGTAAGCTAGGAGAAGCTGGAGTATGTAAAGTCTTATACCCTAAAAGATGAAGTTCGTTAATGGTCCAAGCTTCCTGCAGGCAGATGATACTATGACGAGATACAGTTTGGACCCATAAGGGATTAGTCAGTTTGTCAAGGAGACCTGCCACATTCCAGGACAATAAACTATCCCCCGGTATAAGCTTTTTTTTACAAGTGTTACCATTCTTAATGTCCTTCAGGATCTCATTAATTTCCTGCGATGGAGGGGGGGTTAATGAAAGCGAAATGTCGCTAGATGGATGTTGGATCGAAAGAATGTTGGCTATTGGACGACCAATTGATCTATCAATTTCAGGAATTAGAGGGAGGCAATCAGTGGCATAATTTAACTTCATCTCTGGCTTGCTAGGGGTCGTAGGGTTTGTCTTCTGATTAACATAATCAGAGGCTAATATGGTTTGCAGAGGACTTATTTCATGGGGGTTGCCAGCCTCAGTCTCAAGGTTTGAAAGTCAGTCTAAATCATCCAGACCAGAAAGAGTGGCAAATCTGTTTGAAATAGGAAGATTAAAGTGGTGGCCCTCTATATTAACCGTGTGTGGTAAATAGGATTTTGGGGGATTTGACAAAAGGGAGCGGGGATAAAAATAGCTTAGGTCATGGGTTGAAATCCCCGCGCCCCTTCTCACGGTATACCAATCCACTATGTGAGATGATACCCTGCGATCCCTGAAGTTAATAATAATAACATCTCCCTGGATATCCTTTGGTCTAGATCCCAGCCAACCTAACCTTCTCACATGGAGTATTTCGCCATCGATGTCGGGGGGAAGTGGCCTGTTTTGACTTAGCCAATGTACTACCTTATTTTTGAGTTCCTGATGTCTTTCTGTTTTGCCAGGAGCAAGCTCCGGAACACCCGTAAGTATCACTACGTAGGGAGCTGCTTCTGGGGGTAAATCGATATGATGGATCGATCCCTTTCTGTTATTCAAGGGTGACTGCGTATTGGCATTATTACAATGGGGCTCTACGGGGTTGTGGGATTGGTCGCCTCTTCTGTCCCTTTCACCAGTGGTTCTCTCCTCTGTTGTGGGCATGACAGCGTGTGTATTCTCCGAGCGGACAGGTGGCATGGCCTGACTGGCTGTTTGGTTAAGTGAGGAGGGCCCTACATCAGTGATGGGAGTAGGCTTTTTCAGCAAGCAAGCATTCAATTCCCTATTTGATGCAATGATTAGAGCAGTTGAGGCTTCTAAGGACGTTAACTGTGCTGCGATGTTTTTGACCCTCTCCACCAAAGGTAGAAGTAGTGATTTTACTAACTGCTCTATATCGCCCAATAAGTTAGAGGGAGGCGATGTTGGTAACTGGGTACGGTCTTTTAAGGACTTCGCAGATATTGAAGTCAGCGAAGTTTGAGCAATGACTTTGGAAGTCTCAGGATGGCTGTCTTTCCTCCCTTTTTTCTGGCGCGGTCTTTTCTTTGCTAAGGGCTCCGAGACGATGATTTTATTTCTTACGACCTTTCTCTTGTTCTTTTTAGCGGTTTTCATTGGAATCGGATCCTCAGGGGAGACGTCTAATGTTGATTGTGTATTTAGGGTATGTATGTCAATAGCCCTTGATGTATCAGATATGTCTGTTAAATCGTGCAGTAGCAGAGGGGAGCCCATATCATGTGCAAGATCAGTATTCATATTAGGCGTTAAGGGTGAGAGTGCATGCTGTATGTGGCCTAAAGACGAGCGCTTATGATACATAGGGTCCAATGACAAACGCCGCTCTGTAATGGCTATCTCTTGCTCCAGCACTGTTGCGGCCCTAGTGATGACATGATCAAGTGTCCCCCTGACAGAACCCCCCACCAAGGATTAAAGTCGGGTAAAGGGCTTGCTTTATTCCCTTTTTGACGCTTCCAACACCCTTGTGTTTGTGAAACATACTTAATGCAGTCCATGCTGACTCTCCCGCCTACCAAAATTGTGACTGAAATAATTTAATTTGCTAACTTCACATGGTCATATGAGTTCTGAGTTGTCCTACACTTATGGCCAACAGGGTACAAAGTTGAGCTTACTGAAAAAGGAATACAACGTTAGTAAGCTATCAGTGAAAAAGCAGGTCACAGCAAAGAATGTTTTGCAAACATTTCAACATGGTGCCCTCCAGTTTTGCATTGGTAGAGACTCTCAGTTTGCTCTTCCGTGCTCGGTCCTACGGTACTCCTGGTCACAGGGACTGTGCTTACCCTTGTTTTGCCTCTGCATCTTCTCCTGTTTTCAGCTTGGTTGGGAGGTTATAAAAAGTGAATCATATGTGTTTAGACACAGGATTAATGAACTGTGTTGTGTATTTAATTAAATTAATCGATAGCTGGTGGGGGTCTGCTGCTTTTCTTCTTTATTTGATTGATCCCTCCCCCGCTAAGGCTTTACAGGATCAAACCCAATTGTGCTTATAAATTCCAGTCTGTGTGAGGACACACAAGGGTTTTCTTAATAGTGTTCTGTGTTGACTAAACAAAATATTTACACACAATAAGCCTCACTTAACCTTCTTTTGTGAAATGTCAGGACTACAAGCACCTAGTTATACAGAAGAAAAAATAGGGTAGCTACTGAAAAGAGCCAGGTTCTTCAGTTCTAAATGTCAATGTCAAATGTTTTTGTAGAGCGTGCATATCACCAGACGGTCTCAGGGCGCTTTGCAACCAAAGACAAAAGGAAAGTACAGTAACTATAATGCTCAAGCCTGAATTTAATGGGCGAAGAGCCAAGTCTTAAGTTTCCTACGGAAAAGTAAATGGTTAGTTATAGACGTTAATTCCAAGGGAAGTTTATTCCACAGTAGAGGGGCAAGGTGTTTAGCTTAGATTCATATTTACAAGCCCCTGTCGCCACCAGAACGTCACTTTTTTGATGTTGTGGTGGTGATACAGGCCTTGCTCTATTTACAAGGTACTGTTAAGCCACTTACCGTCATTTAACGCTGCCTTGTAAATAAGGCACCCTTTTACGCTATACTTAGCGTGAAATGGGTAGGCAATGGGTTTTGCGGTGGGCATTCTGCTGCAACACCCATTGATTTTGACGCTGTCCCATTTTTTTCAAGAGTGGCGTAAATATAGGGCAGTGGCAAAAATAAGACTAGGGAAAATCTGGTCTTAACAGGGCACAAGGAAAAATGTTTTATTCCTCCTCGTTTTTTGTGTTTTTTGTGTGCTGCATTGTGCAACACACATAGAAACAGCAAAACGCCATGCATGATTGTTTACGTACAGGAATGTGTCCCTTCCTGCACATTAACAATCATTTTAAAAATGATGAGTTGTAACTTCTATATGTGCTGCTAGAAGTTACAAATCATCATTTAAGATTGTTTATGTGCACTATGGTGCAAGGGTGCTTGCACTATGGTGCAAGGGTGCCTGCGTTGGCACTAGACAGCTGAAATGATCGCCAGTGCAGGGGGACATGCACAACTGTACTGTATTGTTGTAAATATGATGCAGCCCTGCGTTTCAGAAGTGGCGGAACGCCGCCCTCAGTCACTTGTTTGTAAATATGCCCCTTAGTCTGTTTTTATTGTGGCTGCATTTATATAGCCCTTTATACCCCTGAAGAGGCACCAAGGCAGTGCTTAACTTATGCCTGTGTTTGCTGGTCCTCAACACTGACAGCTTTTTCTTACCTCTGGCACTGTGACAACACATGGTGTTGTCTGATTATTTTTTAACCCCTTCCCCGCTCATGACGGAGCCGCTCCGTCATGAGCCACGGTTGCCGTGTGCTCATGACGGAACGGTTCCGTCATGTCAGGGCCGTTGGCGGCCGCTCCGCCTACGCGGCGCTGTTTCCCCGCCTGTGCGGGGGGACAACGCAAATGGGCGGAGTCATGACGGAACCGTTCCGTCATGAGCACAGCTCAACCGTGGCTCATGACGGAGCGGCTCCGTCATGAGCACAGCGCCACCGCGCTGCCCCCCCCGCACCCCCCAGCACCGCGGCGGAATTCCCGCCGCGGCGAAAGGGTTAAATGAACATGTAAGCAGAGTACTTAATTTAATATAAATTTAAAAACACACAACACTATCGCTCCCAGGCCATTTTTCCACTTCAGGTGACTTGCAATAGTCCAAACTGTCACATTTGTAGAAGTGTGATGGTTAGTTGGTATGACACTGGTAGTGGCATTTGGCAGCGCTGGCAGGGGCAGTGAGTTGCAAGCTGCAGCGGCTTCTTGAAAAATACCTAGGTCCCTGGCACTCACTGTTATGTTTTTTTATTTTTATTTTTTTTACAAATTAAGCACTGCAAGTCTATGGTTATCATATTACAGAAGAGGTTGTGGGGTGCATGTTTGGAGGAGGCTGGTATTGGGTGATGGTATATTTAGGGAGTGTTTTGTTGTATAGGAGTGACCAGCATGTGCCCTTGTCTTTGGTTGTTGAACCTTGCCAACTTGTGGGAGACAATATGCCTGCGTTTTACACAGGCATTGTCCGTTCTGTCTTATTGTGTGAAAGTAGCCAAGCGAGACAGATCAGTAAATACTGTACTGTTAAAAGCACTGATTCACTAGTCCCGAAAAAGATACATGTTGGAGTGCCTACGATAAATGTGTGCAAGGGGAAGCACTTTGTCCTACATTGTAATGCGTTGTTTCCTCACAGTATCTGCCAGCGTCCCAGACTGAAGTAACCACGTCAATTCACAAGGGCATTTTTTAATCACACAGAAAGTACAAATCATTATAAAAGTTACGATATTTAAGTGATAAAATACTTGGTAAACGCCAGCTCAATACTGTTTTACGTCTGTTCTTACTTTGTCTGATGCAATCCAAGACTCCTCTTGCTGAAGACTGGTGTACTGTAGTCTCCATGAGAGCTCAGATCATGAAATGTGGCCTGGAGCAAAGACTCTCAACTCACCGTTTTTCTTTTGACATGACCGAGTTTTAAAATATGGATAAGGAAAGATATGAGTGTGTGTTTGTAGAAAGAGCAGAGAAAAGAATAATTGATAGGCAAAGAGAGCCAGAAAATGACAGAAAGAGAAAAGAGAGAGGGCGGAGGGGGAGAGAAAGATATATAAAGTGGTGAAGAGAGAAAGCAACGAAGAGAGAGCAAGAGATAATAAAAAACAACAGTGGTTGGGAAAGTGAGATAATGGGACTGAGACAGAGAAAGAAAAGAAATCGATAGGCAGAGGCGTAACACAGATATCTGCAGCCCCTGCGTCGCAGGGTGCCCCCAATTACTCCAGGGGCCCACAAACCGTTAAGCATTTGGGCCTTTGGCATTTGGCTGAATAGGGATTCAGCCAAAGGCCAGTGAATATCCGTGAGATATGGGATACTCAGGGGCAGAGCCGGACTGGGAACCGAAACCAACCCTTGCAAACTGCTCGGGCGCCCCCCCCCCCCCTGTGGTGAGGGGGGGGTGACACCAAGCAGTTTGCGAGGGCCGGTTTCGGCCTATTTTGTCACAGGGGGCTGATAATGCAGACCCCCGGTAACAAAAACAGCCCCCAGGGGCCCAAAACACAGCCCCCACCCTAGCGACCCACTGGAGAAACCCCCGGTGCCCGCTACGGCCAGTCCGGCCCTGCTCAGGGTCCCCTTTCACGTTCTGCAGCAGGGCCCCATCATTTTGCGTTACACCACTGGCAATAGGGAGTGGGTGAGAGGAGGGAGATAGCGATCGGACTTGTGGGGTTTTGTGTGCGAGAGAGAGCAGTGTGAGCATGTACGAGAGAGAGGGAGAGCCAAGGAAAGAACAGAAGACAGAAAAAAAGAGGGAGTGAGAGTGAGAGAGAGGTATGTGTGTGAGAGATAGTGAACGAGTAACTAAAAAGAGATAAATATAAATCATAGAAGGCTGAAATGTTTGTGCATGAGAGAGGTGGCTAGAGATAGAGAAGAGAAAAACAAAGCGAAAGTATGCGTGAGAGTGAAAGGTAAAGAAAGAGGAGCGGTAAAGAGAGGGACACAATTACATAATAGAGAAAGAGTGAGAAAAAGGGTAAGAGAAAGCAGGGCATGTGTGTGAGAGAGCGAAAGGGAATAAGTAGATATAAACAGAGACATGGAGGAAGGTTTCAAGAGTAGGAGAAATGAAAGAATTTGAGCAGCAGGGACTGGAGGGCTGGTAAAGAGCCCGCCCCATGGTCAGGCTGCAGCTGGAACACAAGAACCAATGTAGAGCCTAGCTTCATACCTGATTCTTCCCCCAGAGCTCTCTCTAAATGGCTGAAGCCCTTTGTAGCATGCGCTTCATCCAGAACTCCTGCACAGCGCAAAGACTGTTCAGCAGCACCAGGGGTAGTGCAGAGTCTGAACCCACAGCGCTCTGCACACAGCCAAAGACAATTTTCAGCTGGCTTGGAAGCACATAGGACTGACTGGTATAGTGGGTCATTTAGGTCCTGTCCTCAGGTTGGAACACATGCCTGTTGCTCACAGTATACTTGTCGGCGTCCGAAATTTGGGGAGCCAATTGATGACCAGTTCAAACCCAAAGCACTCACAACAACATCCTCCATGTTTGGCGTCTCTCAGTCTCCGGGCAAATGGATCTTTGTCATTGTGTTAGAATAGAGCTGTTATCAAATACTTTCAAATAAAATCATCAACTTTCAATATCTTAATGTTCAGTCAATGATGAGAGGTTTGAAATCATTTTAAAGCTTTATTTCTCATTAACAGATAAGTAATTGTTTTTGTCTTTTTTATTCACATTAGTCAAATTATAGAAATCAGAAAAAGTCTTGTTAGAGTCAGCATAAAATACACAGCGTGTTCCATAAAGGAAATAGTTCCTATTTTAACCTAAGAATCCTAAATTAAATAAGAACTCATAAAGATTTTGGGGGAAAGAGCTGGATTCTGGATGTTCTAGTTAGTCAAAATAATAAACTCCCCATAAAGAGTAGTTCCAGAAAACTCAGCTGGGCTCCTCTACAAATTGCAGCTGCAACTTGTAATAAAGCAAAAGAAATTAATCACAGCTGTAGCTATGATCAACATGAGGAGAAAGTCTCCCCGCAAAAAGTCAGAATCAAAGGAAATCACCGTTAGCAGTAGCACACAGCAATTTGGGAAAGATTAAGGGAAAGCAATGCATAAAGCATCAAGGGTAAGTAGGCATGAAGGCATCAAGAGATAGAATGGCATGAATTGGAATCGAAGCATCGGGTCGCAATGGATTGATTCCCTCTAACTAGGAACACGTATATATGAAAACAGAAAACATTATTGCAACATTCGGCATGGTTAAGTGATCCTTGTCCAGCGGAAACAGGTCTTCTGATGGTCTGTCATCCCTCCTCCCATTTCCCATGGTAATCATTCACCACAGTTAGCAGTTATCTAAAAGTTTCTAAATGTCTTGCACTAGGTCCCGAGGGGAGGTTCTCATGAAAACCTTTGCAGGCCTATTCTGTTAGCTGTTGTCAGCTATATAAAAATCTCACTACCCATTACTCTCTTCTGGATCCCTGCATTATCCAGTTTATATTTTATCTAAGAATTTCCAGAGATTTTCTTCTCGTTGTGTCCGTCCTGGTGGTATTATCCTACCAGGGTGTGGAAGGGGCACCAAGGATGAAGCATGTCACGACAAGTGATTGAGGCGTCTATTCCAATATCTTTGGATATCCCAGGAAGACAGTAGAACTTTGGTTCTGTTTCCCTCTTTCTTGACCCAGTTGCCCTTATGTGAGTAAGATCTGTTGTCAGTATCCCATTGTGTGGACAAAGGGCTAGTCTAAAGCAACAAAACATTTCTATCAGTAAAGTCTTGATGAGACCATGCAAATCAATTTATAGAGTAAGATTAACATTACTAATACTCAATTCATTATAAAATATAGCGAAGTACATTGTTTAGAGAAATAGGGAAATCATTTGGTGTGTGCAAGCAAAGAAATACATTTTGCTTAGAGCGGCATATTTTAAAGCGATGAACGATTTTGCAATGAGATGATTAGGTCGGCAGTTTCCAAAAAGCATTTTACTTAAATTTCAAACAGAAGTCAAAAGCATTTTTCAGGCCTAGTCGTAGAAGCACATTAGTTATGAGGGCCTACTACTTTGTTTAAGCTGCACGTTTGTTTGACACGTTCAAAAAAGCTTCTTCTCCTACGGTTTAAAGCTGCATGATTTATTTACCACAATCTAAAGAAGCATTTTTCTTCTGGTTTCTCTATGGTTATGACAAAATTAAGCACATTTTCTAATGTCAGGCACATTTCTTTTATGTTAAGCAAAGTCCATTTTTCATAAAAACTTTAGACTTTAACAGTCGGAATAAGGCCAAAGATCACATGCAGCTTGTACAGTGGCATGGGGCTGGCATAGAACCTGGCCTGCATCCATAGCCCAACATGCATGCTTTTCTCAGACCATGTGCCCCTTACGACGGTCATGTGCAGTATGGTTTGGTCACATAGTGGGATGACCGCACAGGAGAATGGGAGCGGGGCTAAGCCACAGGCCTATATCCACAGGTGCTGAGCAGCAAAGGTTGGCAGTGCTGGAATTTGAGTGCAGGGCATACCCACGTGCTAGGCCTTATGACCAACACAAGAAACGTGTGGCCAAAGAGATTTTGTTTGCTCACAATGTGGGCCGGGAGCAGAGCCAGCCCATGGGGGTCAACCCCAACGGCACACAGCTAAAAGGGTTTGCTGCATGGACTGGCCACAGTGCACACATGGTAGATTGGGCTCAGGGTCTATGACCAGTTCCCACTGTGGAATGCCAAAGGCCATGTGCACTTGAAGTTTGCCATCCAGCGCTTTGGCTGCAACGTCTTATCACACACCAGGCCCTACAGCCAACCTCTGCACATTGGGTGATGGCTGCATTGGAGGTTGGGCACCAAAGCTGTAGCCAAGTCTGTTGTGCATCATGCGTAACTGAAGTTGACTGTATTGGATGTTTGGCATTAGATGCAGGGCTCTGTGCCCAGCCTCTGCATGTCCAAAGACCATGCACAACAGTGGCTGGCTGCACAGTAGGTTATTTAATGGGTCTGGCCTTAGAGTACTGGTTTGTTTAGCTAATCTTAACTGGCTAATTTCAGGAGATTTTTGGTATGGGTTTGTAAACATAACTTCACTCTGTTTTTTCTTCATGGAATTTCTGAGGTCTTTTAAACATGATTTAGTGTCTTACTAGCTAAAGTAAGTGATGACACAAACATCGAATTAACAATATCATTTTACTTTAATATTGTGTTAAAAATGTAGTCTCTACAGAAATATTGAGTAACTGATTATAGAAGGAAAGATCATTTTATAAGAGTATAATATTGTTTTAAAATGTTGTGTATAATATTGTTTACCTTAATATAGTTGTAATAAATATTGTTTTTCATTAATGTTATATGTATATTATTTATCTGATAAATTATTGGTGTTAATATTTTTTATGTAATTATTTTACCTTTTGTAAGTATGCTTTGTAATTTTTAATGTGTAATTAAATGTTCTCACATTTAATTAGTAATTTATAATTTAGTAATGGGGTTTAAGATTTGTAAGGGAATCATGTGGGAAGATATTTTAATATGTTTCTATGCAAATTAAATGTTTAAAGTAACTATTTAACTGGCAAATAATGATGTTGATTGATAAATGTATTGCCATGTTACAGCATTTAAGGGTGTTTGTGATTTTTAATATATATTTTCTTTTTACAGTGGATTTATAAATGTATAATTTAGTTGAGGTTGTCTAGTTTGGTGGGGAATAGGGTGGTGTGTTACTGAAATTATACTGTTCTGTACTTTTTAAGTTACTTACATATTTATTTGCTAATTATCTAAATTGTTAAAGTGAATATTTGTTCTGTAAATTATTTGCTGTATTGTAATTGATTGGTAATTTGTGGCTAATAATAACATTAGCAAAATATATATTTTTATTATTGTTTTTAATATTATTTGTTTTATTTAATTAGTATTTTAATGTTGTTATTGTTTTATTTATAATTTATAATATTTTTGGGGGTCGTGGATTTTCTTGTGTAGTAGGGATGGAAGTGTTTTTATTTTAAATGTATTATTATATTTTATAATGTGTTAAATTCTTTACTTTTTATGTTTAATTATATTTATTTATATATATTTGTATGGTATATATTTATTCTTTTGAATATTTTTAAAACAATTTTATGTTGTGAGATATTTAAATGTTTGTTTAAAAATGATAAGGTGTTGTTATGGTATATGTACACCTCCCTAAATCCAATAATATCCAAGTTAAATTAGAGTGGGAATAAAAAATATAACCCCTCCATAGTCCCAAACCTTCCATATTGTTGCTTTGATTGAAATGATAATAGCTAATCTGCTCCATCCAAACTTCAACAGTTGCCCTGATTTTACCTATATTGGAGTAGAAATAGTCATTCTAAAACCTCCGAAGTCCAACACCTTCCCTGCTGTTGTTTAGAGTGGAAATAGTAAATCTAACCCTTGCAAAGTGCAGCACTTTCCTTAGAGTTGTTTGGATTGGAGTAGGATTAGTACATGTCGCCCCTCCAAAGCCCAACATTTTACCTGCTTTTCCTTATGTTTGAGTGGAAATAGTAGATCAAACCCCTCTAAAGTCCCGCACTTTCCCTTTGTTTGCTTACGTTGGAGTGGGAATAGTAAATCTGACCACTGCAAAGTTCAACACTTCTACTATTGATCAAATTGAAATTAAATTAGCAAATCTGACTCTTTTGCTAGTGTTATTTATTTTAATTTATTATTTTATTTTACCTTTTTCTTAGGGTTTAGATCAGGTTTTAAAAACATTTTTTATTTAAATGTTTTATACTGTTTGTATATTTTTCTAATTAATTGTGGCACATGATGTTAGTATACGTTTGTTAATTTAAATCTTTAGGTTATGAGTAATGTTATGAATGTAATTAAAACAATGGTTACATTTATTTTAAACATTTAAAATATATATTTTTGCAAAGTATATTTAGTTCATAGTAGGAATGAAAACTATTTATAATCAATTTGAGTATTTAAATTTGGTTGCATGGACATTTTTTAATTGGGATGCATATGTTTGTTAATTTTCGATATTTGTAATGTTTTTCTATTTGTTTAATTAATGTTTTTATATTTTTTAAAGAATATAAAAATGTATATATTTTATTAACATTACTCATCAAAACTATTTATTTAAATTTATAGGATTTTTTTGTACTTTATAATATTTTAAATAAATGCCCTACAGTGCTAAATACTAAAAGTTTGATAAACGTATCTTTTTGATAGTGTCTTCTATGATATTTTTGACACAATATTTGGGTTGTTTACATTAAAGGTATGTAAACTTAATATTTGTGTTGAACATATTTGTTACACAATATTTCGGTGTCACAAAATTGTTGTTCCCAATATTCAGTTACGCAACCGATATTATATCGCAGATGATGCAATTTGTGATTTCATCTGGGACATCATATATTAGGTCACGAGCAGTGCATTTCGGGACGATATAGTTATAAACTTACCATAATGCGCTTCAAATCGTTTTACGTATATTTATTTGATATGTTATTTTATAATCTGAGTAGAGAACCAGAAATCCCTTTAAAAACATTTTTCATTAACCTAATTTTGTTTTTTTATATTTGTTGATGATGGGATGTCTAATGTAACCAGTGGTGCCATTAATTATGTATTTTGCAATATTATTGGTAAACTCGTGTGAAATCAGGAACAGTTCCTTTGGGTGGGAGCAGGTGGGTGGCAGAGCTGCTTTTTCCAACATAACTGGCAAATTTCAGTTGCTTTGGATCATAATCATAATGCCCTTTCAACTGTGTTTGTTTAAGAGAATTTTTATGTATTTCTTTTAATGAGAGATGTAATTCTGTGATCTCAATATAGAAGTATATTTTGCCTTCAATGGAGCTTTGTCAGTGCTTGTTTTCTTTATCGTAATATATTTTACCCTGCAATCATTTCCCCATAGCCACAGGAATTGTTTACACATGGACTTTGACTCTATTCAATAGTCTTGAGATGCACCGGGTGTTGTATCCCTGTGCTGTTAGGGGTCCACACACACAATGCGCCATCGTTACCTCAATCCCAGGCCCCTTATGTGCACCTTATGTGCATTAAATCAGCACCAACATTGGCCCAGAAGTTTAAGAGACCAGAAGTTCCACTTTCCTTGAACTCACTCCCACCTGTGTGCCTGCCTCAGGTCCTGTCCCCCAATGGCAAAAACAGGCCGTTAGGATATCTCAGGAACAATGTCCCTGAGATCTCACAAAATGTCTCAGCAGTCAATTTGTGTGCAGTGTGGTATAAAAGACTTCACCTACAAGGCCACACTTGCTTTGTCTCAGGAAATTCAGCAGAAGTGGGCTGTCTGTTTTTCTGTTTTTGGAGCGAACACCAGTTTCTGAGCATAATGAACCTGAACCAGGCTCCAGTACATCATTGTTTGAAACTGAATCTCTAGTTGGCAGAGGTATAAGCTCTGTCCAAGTAGGGACCACAATCTTAGTCAGGGTACGTCACAACACATTTCTAAATGATCCTGTGCTCACCCACTAGTAGCTTGGCACAGAGCTTGCACTTAGAAGGCAATGTGTAAAGTATTTGTGCAATAACTCATACAGTAACACATTGAAAACACCACATAAAGACTTCACAACAGTTTAGAAGACTAGAGAATATTTGTCTGAGTAAATTAAGACAAAAACAACAAAAATCCAATGTGTAGAAGTTGAAATATTGAATTTGTGAAGAAATAAATGCGGTAATGTGCTTAGAAACAAAGACCGGGACAAAGTCAAACCATGATGGAGCGCCGGCTGACTACAGGTAATGCATCAGGTCCGAAGAGGGGTGTCGGAGTCAAAAGGTGTTGAGCGATGTGCTGATTTCTGCAACGCAGTCAAGGGGGTGTGTCGATCTCACTATGCTGCAGTGGCGGCAATATGCCGTCCGATGCACCGATCTCCAGAGGCAAAGCGCTGGTTCTGAAACGATGCGCCGGTTTTACTACTGCAATGGGGGTCGGTGTGCCGGTTCTGCTACACACAGACAGTAGATGCGTTGAAATCCATGTTGCAAGTACCTGGGCCACTTTCAGTGAGTCAGGCATAGGAGCAGGGGTAGAGACTTGTATTATCCGGAGTCTCAAGCTACAGGAAGCAAGCCAAAAAGCCGTTAGAGATCACTTGGAGAGCAGCAAGCAGCAGGGCAGCAAGCAGAGAAGCAGGCCTTTTAGATCAGCAGTTCAGTTGAGTCCTTTGAGCAGCACAGCAGTTCTTCTGATAGAGTCCATCTGCCGGTCCATAAGTGCCTGATTTGCTGGGGTCAGGGGCTCAGTACCTATACCCAAATATTCCTTTGAATTGGGGGAGACTTCAAAGAATGGTTTTGAAGTGCACCAGTATCCCTTTCAACCCTGTCCTCTCTTCCAAAATATATGTGAGGGGTAATCAGTCCTTTGCGTGGGGTGTGGCCAGTACACTTTGAAGTGTAAGTGTGAGCGATTTCCTTCCTTCCTGCCCAGGAAGTGCCATCAGAATGCAGATGTATGTAGATGGGTACTACGTCACACATAGCCTTCCTGTCAAGTCAAGTCAAAGTCCACTTTATTCGATTAATTAAAATCATAAAAGTATTCTACAACAAATATCATACATTCATATATCTTAAGAAACAGGTTAAAACAGTATTAAACAGTAGGTGGATTTTAAAAGCAAGTTAACCCCTTGCATGCCCGCCCCTTTCCCCGCCCAGTGCCGCACCTTTCATTAGCGGGCGGAGTTCATGACGAGCTGGACTCGTCATGGGCACAGCGCCACCGCAGCCCATGACGAGTCCAGCTCGTCATGGGCACTGAAGGGGTTAAAAAGGCATTATTTACACAAAATTCATTACAGTTTGCACTCAACACTACAATAAACATGAATTCAAGTATCTGTCCTCATCTGTGATTCCAATCTTAACCTTGATCTCTTACGTCTAACAGATGCAGCCAAAAAGCTAGCAGTGCAATACATAATTACAGGGGAATGCATCATCTGTAAATATAACAACGCAGGCTTGTACTGCGTAAAACCCAGCTCCTTCAGAATTGAATTTGAATTTGAATTTGAAGGGATTTGTATAGCGCTCGTACACCTGGCGGTTTCTTGGCGCTCACTGACAATTGCTACTTGGTAGGTCGGAGAGAGGGTAAAGTGAGCGTTTAAGATGGGAAGGCTTGGATGAAGAGGAAGGTCTTCAAGTCTCTACGGAAGAGGGGGTACTGGGTGCTGGTTCTGAGGTGCAATGGAAGAGAGTTCCAGAAGACTGGACCCGTGGTAGAAAATTTAGAGCCACCCCACTTCTTCCGTTTAAAACGGGGAACCAGGAGAAGGTGGTGAGAGGCGGATCGAAGGTCTCGTGAAGGCGTGTAGGATTGAATGGTTGAGTTGATGAAGGAGGGGGCAGATCCTGTCCGGGCTTTAAAGATGGTGCAACCAAGCTTGAATAAAATTCGTTGTCGGACAGGGAGCCAGTGCAGGGTAGAGAGGAGAGGGGTTACATGATGTGACTTAGAGAGGTTAAAGACCAGCCGAGCAGCCTGGTTTTGGACAAGCTGAAGGCGTCTCAAGAGGTAGTTGGGCATGCCATGGTAAAGGATATTACCATAATCTAGGCGAGATGTTACCATGGCTAACAGAATTAGTTTGAGCGCTTCTGGGGCGAAAAATCGAGAGACTCTGCGGATGGTCCTAAGTGAAAGGAAGGCTGAGGAAACCACAGCAGACACTTGAGAGTGTAAGGAGAGTTGATTATTAATTTTAAATCCAAGGGTTTTGACAGAGGGTACAGGGGTGGGAGGGGGGCCAAGTGAAGGGGGCCAAAAAGAAGATGTCCAGGGACTGGAGCAACCACCCGTTAGCACCAACTCCGTTTTATCGGGGTTGAGCTTCAAGTGGTTGAAGTTCATCCAGTCCTGAATAAAGGTCATAATGGACTGGACATTGGACATAGACTCAGGGGTGGAGGAAAGGGAAAAAATGAGCTGGAGGTCGTCTGCGTAATTGTACACAGAGACCTCCAGACGCTGTAAAGCAAAAATGAGGGGGGCAATGTAGAGGTTAAACAAGAGAGGGGACAGAGAGGAGCCCTGGGGAACACCACACTGAATTGGTTGAAAATCTGCAGAGAACTCTCCCAGACGAACCGCTTGAGTCCGACCGTTCAGAAAGGAGGATAACCATAGTAGCGCTGTTCCTCTGATTCCCGCCGCTTCGACACGGGAAAGTAAGATGGATTGGTCCACTGTGTCGAATGCGGCGGAGAGATCTAAGAGGATCAGGGCCTGATGTTGGTTGGTATCCATTCCTTGTCGGAGATTGTCCAGAACCGATGTTATAACGGACTCAGTTGAGTGGGCTGGGCGGAAGCCGGCCTGTCTAGGGGCTAACACGCCGTGACTTTCCACGAACTCGCTCAAGGTTTTAACCACATGCCGTTCCAATACCTTCGCCAGGTAAGGCAAGAGGGAAATTGGACGGAAGTTAACTGGATCGGAGGGGTCCACACCAGGTTTCTTCAGGATCGGGACAATCACAGCCGATTTGAGTGCAGGAGTAACAATGCCCTTAGCCAGCGAGCTGTTTAAGAGCACTAAGGGTGGTGAGGGACAGTGAGTGTAAATCTGCTTTAATATATAAGCGGGGCAGGGGTCCAGCGGGGAGCCGGACTTGACCAACGGGAGAATAGAGAGAAATGAGTCGGTCGAAAGAGGAGGAATTGAGTCCAAATATGCGGTGGCTGGAGGGCAGCGGGGGTCAGTGAAGGTCTGGGATGGGGAGGGAATTTTGCTTTTGATTTTGTTAATTTTATCCAAGAAAAAGAAATTGAGCGAGTCACATAATGTTTGAGAGGGTAATGGTTTGAGCGATGTTCTGTCGGAAAAGGCAAGATCCTGGATGATAGAAAAAATTTCTCTAGGCCGATTTTCCGCAAGCTGGATTTTAGAGGAGAAATAATTTTTCTTCGTGTCAAGTATAGCTGTCTTGTACTGGGTAAGAAGTTCTGTATAACGATTTTTGGCAGTTGGGCAGTAATTCCGTCTCCATTTTCGTTCGGCTTGGCGGAGAGTGAGTTTTTTGTTTTTTAGATCCTCTGAAAACCAGCGATTAGCGTCTTTGGGGCGTTTGGTTGCGATGCGTTTAAGCGGGGCGATGGCATCGCACCCGGCCCGCAGCCAGTTAGTAATTGCTTCTGCCTGGCCAGAGGAAGGCAGTGCAGTCAGTTCAGGGCTGGAGGAAGAAAGGAGAGACAATAGGGCTACGATGTCAACTCGGTTCCATGAGCGCACCCAGACATTTTTCACAGCGGTAGGTTTGGGTGGTGGAATAGGGGATAGAGAAAAGGTGATTAGTGAATGATCTGACCATGAACATGGGGAAATTGAGAGGGAGTTGACCGGGCAATCACGTTGCCAAATTTGGTCCAGGATGTGCCCCAACCTGTGTGTGGGAGCATTAACAACTGATGAGAAATTGAGCGACCCAAGAGAGTCTGAGAACTCCTTGGACGTGGCGCATTCCGCAGGGTCGGAAGGCCAGAAGTTGAAATCTCCTAAGACTAAGATGGAGGCGTGGTTAACCACCAGGGTTGCCATTAAGTCTTGAAAACAGGGGAGGAAAGTTTGAGGGGAGGACGGGGGTCTGTACACCAGGACACAAGTTAACGGAGGGGTGAAGGAAAGGGAGCGAACCACTAGGCAGTCTGAGATTCCCATGGAGGGGGAGACCAGAGGCTGGAAAGTGAGTTCTTTGCGGGCAATCAAAGCGACCCCTCCGCCGGGCCTGCCAGAGGAGCGATCAGCTCGAATGGCATAGTAGGCCGGGGGGAGTATCGCTAGCAGGGAGGGAAGGGAACTGTCCGAGAACCAAGTCTCGGTAAGAAACAGTAAGTCAGGTTTATGAACATCGAGAAGAGTGAAAAGATCGAGCTGATGTTTTACTGCCGATCTTGTGTTTAAGTATATAGCAGATATTGCTATGGGGGGAAGGGCATCTGGGTGCCGAATAGGGGGACTGGTGTTCAGAGACGTAGGCAAGGTGTTAATATGGACGGTGTTCTGTGGGGTTAATAGCCCTAGGTTGGAGATGCGAGCTAAGGTAGCAACCGGTGGGGTCCACTTGCCCTGGAGGCTGGTAAGTAGCGAGCGGGAATATTGAGTGCAAGAGGCAGGGTGTATGGCCTCTGGTCTCGGTCGGTCGCGGACGGGCGCAGACGGGCTTTCCTTAGGCGCGCCTTCGGCGCGCAATCGTCGCGCCCGCTGCGCTCGTCCGCTGCGCTTCCTGGGGAGGCACATACTTATGGGTTAGTGGGACAATGGGCGGTGGGCGTGGCCTCTGATGGGGGCGTGGCCTGTCGATCGGCCGAGGCGCTGTCAAGCGTTTTACACGCCGGTTTCTGGGCAGCGGAGGGGCCGCTTGAGTTGAGAGAGGCTTGGGTGAGCGAATAATTCAGTTAAAAGCACAAAAATTCACAAAGAAACAATTTTTAAAAAACGGTGCGCTCTCCCGGCTTTCCGCCTCAGGAGCAGCGTTTGTCAGGTGGAGAGGCTGGTGAGCAGCGTCTCTTTTAAGCTGTGGGCGGTGGGCGTGGCCTCTGATGGGGGCGTGGCCTGTCGATCGGCCGAGGCGCTGTCAAGCGTTTTACACGCCGGTTTCTGGGCAGCGGAGGGGCCGCTTGAGTTGAGAGAGGCTTGGGTGAGCGAATAATTCAGTTAAAAGCACAAAAATTCACAAAGAAACAATTTTAAAAAAACGGTGCGCTCTCCCGGCTTTCCGCCTCAGGAGCAGCGTTTGTCAGGTGATTGATTTTAAATATCAAATACGAGGTTCGTGATAAAAAGAACAGAAGAACAGAAAATGGGCATTATCCTGAGTGGAGAAACCATCGCATTTGCATGGGGACGATTCCTCGAGCTTACACCAGTCTTTCTCGTCCCGCAGAACCATATAAATTTGGTTAAAACGGAATTTAGACAGTAGCCACCTATGAAAAGAATTAGTGACCACTGACAAATAAGGAGCCAACTCAAAAGATGGGGTTATCAATACATGAGCCCTCACAGAGGGTTTACATAACTCATCCGCTTCACGCTCGGCCATACGTAATCTGATGAAATTGGTCTTCACCCACAGCAAATCAGCTTTGCACAGGGATTCTGGACTATTAAAGATTTCAGGGCGTCCCAAATGTGCGGCCATAGATTCAATATATGACAGCCACTGAATATCCCTCCTGTGATCTAATATAAGACAGTCTTTGATTATCCTGTGATTAAGGCTGAGGTTCGGGTTAAGCCAGAGCTTGATCCACATCAAGAGTGGAGCTAGATTAATTATATCTAGAATGTAACCCAAACCCAGCTCAAGATGTAAAGAGTGAGTGGCCGTTGACTGGGGTAGTCCCAACAGAGAACGAAGAAATTTGTTTTCCTCTGTCTGAATGCATTTAGAATTAACATAACCCCAGACTGCAGCCCCGTATCTAGCGATCGCGGCTGTCTTGGCTTTGTAAACGGCCAGGACAGCCTCGATTGGTTTCCCCCCAATCTCTTAGTAAACCCCAGGATTGCAGAATATGAGCTTCTCACCGCATTCGCTTTAGATGTTAACTGCGGTGTCCAAGTTCCCCTTTGGTCAAAAATCACTCCCAAGTATGTAAAAACTTTCACACTTGTAATCATCTCTCCATCGCAAAAAAAGGTTTTTTCTTTAAGTTTACCACATCCTACTGACATAGTGTGTGATTTGTTCTTGTTAACCACCAGGTCAAGACTGGACATAAAGTTGCCGAAGGAGTCGAGTAACTTTTGCAGGGCAACTGGGGTCCTGGCTATTAGCACCGCATCATCGGCATAGAGGAGCACCGGAATTGGTGCACCCCCCATGCTCGGGATATCCTTTGAGGCAGCCGTTAGGTCATCCTCCAAAGAGTTCACGTATAGCGTGAACAACATTGGCGCCAGTATACATCCCTGACGGACCCCTCTAGTTGATCTAAAACTCTCGGTACACTTTCCGTCAGTGGTCATTCTGATGCGGGCCCTCAGGTCTTTATGGAGCTCTGCCAGAAAGTGTACCAAGGAACTATCGAGGCCCATCTTCAGGAGCATTGCCCACAGCTTAGATCTATTAACAAGATCAAAGGCTGTGGACAAGTCCATGAAGCCAAGGAATATACTTCCCCCTTTTGCTCTGGTATATTTAGAAATTATGAGGTGGAGATTGAGGCATTGATCCTCTGTACTCCTCCCTGACCTAAATCCGAATTGTGCCTCGGACAGGATGTTGTTCCCCTTGGCCCACGCGGATATTCTCGCTAGGACAACCTTTCCTAGGATTTTTACCGAGGAGTCCAGCAACGATATTGGTCTGTAGCATTTTGGGTCTCCTCTCTGCCCTTTTTTAAATATTGGCACAATTGTAGCTAAAGACCAGGTCGGAGGGAATCCCACTGCGGCAGAGGCATTAAAAACTTTTGTTAAAATATTGGCCCAAAACAGCGGATTTGCCCTGAACATATCCGCTGGCACTCCATCGGGGCCCGGGGCCTTGCGTCCTGCTGTCTCCTCTATAGCTCTAAGTACCTCAATTGTATCAAATCTCACAGGCTCCAGGGGGATCTCAATAGTAGGGATTGTGAAAGGTTCCAGCTCCCTATTACTATCATAAATTTTTTCAAAATGCCGAAGCCAGTCCTCCTCTGATATGTTTAGTTCCAGCACTGAGTTTTGGTCGCCTGAAAGTAAGGGGGTGTTAATAATTGACCAAAACTTAGCGCTGTTTTTTAGGGTGGCTTTATCCATTAAATCTTCCCAGGCTTTACTCTTTAGTTCATTTTTACGCAAATTAGTGGCCATGGTAAAATCCTTTCTTAGTCGCGCCACTAACGCTTTGTCCCTTGGGCGAGTATTGAGGGCTTTCTTAAGGCGGTTGTGTGCTTTGCTACAATTTTTGTCAAACCAGCCTTTCACCGATTTATGTTTGCCCCCCTGACCTTTAGCTGTGAGGCAAATGGACACAAACCGGCAAATACCTTCAAAGGAAGATATAACCTCCTTGCTCCCAGTTAACGGGTTGGCACACACATTTAGCTCTTCAGAAACTGAGGAGGATAGAGTTAAGAAAAAGTTGTCCGGTACAACCATCTCCCATTTAATTCTTCTCCCCTGATCCTTATCCTTTACAGGCAATATAGACCGATGGAAGACAGCTGATTTTAACAAGAAGGAGCTATTCACTAGCTCCAACCCCACAGGATTATGGTCACTCATAGGCATAGCAATTGCATTATATGAAATCACATAATTCAGAAAACCTCTTGAAACAAAAATAAAATCAATTATCGAATCACTAGCCCTTCCCGTATAAGTGGCAACCCTTGTACTTTTATCGTAGAATTCTGGTTCATACAGCTCATTTTCCCGTACTACATTTTCGAGCACCAAACCCTTCTGTGTATGTTCTAGGTGAGGGGGGGACACGCTATCTGGCCCATCTTCATCCACTAGGGCACAATGTGAGCACAAATGAACATTAAAATCGCCCATTAAAATAAATCGACACAAAGTGGATTGTTTGTCTCTGTAAAGACTTACAAAGTCTGATAACCATGTAAAATGCACAGTTTCTGGGTGACCGTTCGGTGCATTATAGCAGTTAACAAGAAGCAATTTACAATCATCCTCTAATATTATCTCCAATACGAGGAAACTATGGGAGGCACAGTCTATCGGGGTGATTTTGCCCTTGATGTTCACCGATACCAGCGTCAAAAGACCTCCTTTGTTCCGGCCTGCGGGGGAAGGCAAAGCAGGTACAAAATAAGATGTAAAACCGTCCAACCAGTAATCACACTCCATATCCCAAGTCTCTTGAATGGCAATGATATCGTGGCGCTTTACAAAATTTTCCCAGTTTGGGTCTCCCTTCTTAGACCGCAAACCAGCAATGTTCCAGGATAACAGTCTGACTGTGTCCCCTTTATCAATTGTGATCTCTGGTAAACTGTTATCAACCACATCAGAAGAAGGTACATGAACCGTTGGTGTTGAATCCACTATGACATCGTCCACTGTACCCTCTCCATCACCCCGTCAATCGCAAAGATCGAGACCTGAGAGAGCATCGAATCTGTTGTGAGTTGTAATAGGGGGACCAAAGGTAAAGAGGTTATCGCGTCCCTGAAACAAACTTTGAGGAGCCGATCTGGGCCCCACCGGGGTAAATGGACTTAGTCTTTGTCTGGGCAGAGAGGCTAAGTTGTCATGATTGTAGAAATACCCTAACGGGCGCACTTGAATACCATTGCTGTCCTCCATCAGAGATGCTGCCCGTAGGAGGACTGTGGCCACATGTTGTGGGTATTTAAAGTTCACGACCACACAATCCCCTCTACATGTTTTCCTCGAGGGACCAATCCAATTCACTCTCCTAGTCGTGATAATGTCTCCAGCAAATTTAGTAGGGAAACCACATTTAGCACTCAGCCAAGCCACCACTTTGTTTTTGAGGGAATCATGCACTTCCTCTTGTGGCTCGGAAGAGCCTGGGGTATGCACCGGAACATTGGCTAACACAACGACATAGGGGGCGCAATCCGGGGGCAGATTAATAAAATTATTGCGCCTACTTTGTATGGCATTCGTGTTATATAAGAGACCTGATCTCTGATGGCTCCTAGCCGGATCTACATCCGAGTCTACTGGTGGGGGACAGGTGGCTGGGGGGACAGTAAGGTTGTTAACCGTGCAATTGACCTGAGGGATCAAAGGAGGTGGATTGGGGGCTTTTATAGCATTTTTCCCTACAACCTCAGGGCTCACTGAACTAGTTGAAGGGAGTGGGGGGTTAGCCTTAGATAGATTGGCCAACTGTTGGTCCAATAAACCTCCTAGTCTTTTTAACTCCGCATTCGCGGTGTCCAATTTGGCTGCAAGGCAGTCAATGGAATCCTTAAGTTTTAGGTCAAAAGTGGCCTCTATGGTTTTGATTAGCAAACCAAACTGCTCAGGGCTCAGGGTGATGCTAGTTTCCTTTTTAGGTCTCGGGACCATCCGGTCGGCAGACCGGAAGTCCGGAGATTTAATGACTTGGGAGAAGAGGGGCTTGAACCCGCCCCTCTTCTGCCCTGTTCTCCATTGGCTGGCCTCGTAAATGCTGGCCAGCCATTGGAGAAGAGGTCCCGTCACTCCAATCATGCTCCGTCCTTTTCGGATCGGGGGGCGTGTTTTTGGCGAAAAGTCTCAGGGAGGAGACAACAGCAAAACACGCCCCCGAATCCGAAAAGGACGCTGCCTTGGTCGTGTGCTCCGCTCCCCCTTCGTCCGTTGCTTGCTGGTTTAGCTGCGCCTGTCTCAGCAGCAGTTGCAGAATGTTTTACATTTCCCAAATAAAAACCAATCCCGTGAGAGCCGGTTGTGGAGTCCGCGTGGGTAACGTGGGCGCAGCGGCGCTATGACTGGCATGTGTAATTTATTGAATAATCCGTCTGACAGCCACAGAATCACGTGTCAGGTTCTTGGCTGCTGTGTCCACACTGTCACCCGCTCTGTGGGGTAGTGCAGTGACGGCACCCATTCCTAACAGCCTGCAGCAGGGTCGCGCGGTGGCTACCCTCTGCACGCAGCGCCCGTTTGCAACTAGCACGCCGCGCGCGCGCACACACACACTTTCAAGCCGGCACTCCACGCGCAGTACACCGTTGCAGCAGGCGCACGCGCTGCAAGACCCGGTACCCCCTGAACCCACCCCCTCCCCTTGCAGAGAGATCACGCAGTGCCAGGACCTGCGCCCCGTGCCCCCGTACCTCTGAGTCGGACGAGCTGTTCTGGTTCGCCTCGGACTCGAAAACAGAGACTGAAAAAACACGCTGACTGCAAACAACTACTAACAACATACCCACTCTATCTGAGTTTGTCCATACACATATTTCGAATTGTTTTAAATGTCGAAGCTCAACCACCCTCAGTTGCCCCTTATTGACTGGGTTCTTTGCCTGCTCCTCCCCAGCCCTGGCATGACCTGGCGCGCGGATTGGCAGCGGATGTGGGAAAGGTTTACATTTTTTCACGAAGACATAGTTCTGTCAGGCCGGTTTTGCCTGCGGCTGTTTTTGAGGTTATATTTTTATTTTCATTTTAGTTGCTTACTTCACGTGGCCCCCAAGTGGTTATCACCTGATGTCACGTATGATGTCACATATGGCACAAGCGCGTGATGTCATCAGTCACTATGGGGCCTGCGCAGCTGGTGAAGTTTGTGAACCTCTCAAGTGATTGAACGTCGGAGTGCATGAATAATCGATCAATGATTATAGTGCCTTCGACTCAGAAGCAGGGCCTCTCGAGGCACCTAGCTGGAGGAGCTGGAGGAAGCAGCTCACCAGAGGGGATGAAGGCGCTATGATGACATCACTCTACCCCCAGGGTTCAGGTGGCACTAAGCCGCGGTGCGCGTGGGTTGAAGGTGCTGCCCGTCCCAAAAGCAGCCGACTCTTTGCCCCACCTTTGACCCGTCCAGCTTCGGAGGGAGGTCACTCCGTGCCTTCCGTACACTGGTGGTTGTATTTTTTGAGGAAGGAGCTCCAGAGAGGGACTTCCGGTTGTGATGACACACATGTACATACATCACACGTGAAACCACCTAGACACATTGAGGTTGTGTCTGTGTGGTCGCAGACCAGGGTGCCAGCAGCCCACCCCTCTGAGGAGCCGGGGAGTCCAGGGAATGCAGAAGAGGCGCCCTCGCCAGGGGGCATCGATAAGTGATGCAGATGAGCTGATGGGGCGGGGGAGCCTCGCCTGGGCGCAGCCTGATTAATTAAAAAGGCCCCCACCGGGACCCCCGCCTTCTGCGGCTGCACAAGTGTCAAGCGGCCCTTTGATCTGGAGTCCTGTAAGCACGGGGGCAGTGCCCCCTCCCACGCTGAAGCACGCTAAGCATTTGTCTTCCCTGGGGGTGTGAGGTGGTGTCAGACCCGCCCCCTCCTCTGCCTGCCCCGCTGTCAGCATGGCTGCGCTTCAGTCAGACGTGTCTGGGAATCAAAGGGGCCACACCTGGGCCCTGAGCCCTGTCAGTGAAAGTCAAGCACCTGCTTATTAGAAGCCATTGAAGTACCCCCCCCCCCCTCCCTTGAGGGGGTGATGTCGCTGCTGAGATCTCTTTCACACCTCTCTCCCGGGCAACGTTTGGCTCAGGTGTGAGTGAGGCATCTTTAGGACGTGACGTGTCCCCACAGCTGGCGTGGTGCGATCGCTCTGGGTAAACAAAGGCACCCGAAATGTGAGGTATTCGTGGCAAAAATGTGTGCGACGTCATATACAAGAGTTAGAGCAACCGTCTGGGGTCTTGTGGGGGCATATTATCAAGCACGGCGTTAAAATTATCGCTGCTAAAACTGCTGCTAAAGCGGCGATAAGGGGCTTGATAATATGCCACAGAGAATTCCAATAGAAACCAATGTTGACACCAGAACATGGGCTTCTATGGGAATTCTCCAGGGCATATTATCAAGCCCATTATCGCGCTTTAGTGGCAGTTTTCTGCCACTAAAGCGGCGATAATTTTAACGCCGATCCTTGATAATATGCCCCCCAATCACCTGTGACAACAACGTGTGAGGCAGGGGGGAGTTTGATATCATCTGTCCTTAAACTTTGTTTTCGGCATAAGTGGGTTTGTCCTAAAAAGCTTAAAAACGAACGTATTTTTGCACATAAAAAGGGCCGCCACACAATCAAATCACTCAGTGTTAGAAAAGATACCAGAAGATTTCCATCAGTATTTGAGGGCAGTCCTCGCCTACAATGTTCACTCCATTCCAGCTTGATGAGGGGTGCACATACAGAACACCCTGAAATTGGTGCAAAAATCACATTACAAAACTATGCTGTTTGCACAACAAACTACTGCTTCTGTAAGAGAAAGTGCTCCAGGGGGGAATATGTTAAGAAGATAAGGTCGGAGCATAAAAGCGAGATCAGAACCAAATCAAGAAAATCAGCTGTGATGACACATAATGAAATATAATGAAAATAACAGAACATATTGAAAGAGTCCACACAAGAGACGATCGTCCTGCTCGCCCTCGTCCTTGAACGAGATCATCTCATCGTTGGCCCCCAGGTCATCGCCCCCGCCGCCGTTCAGCTGCGGCATCCTTCCCCGGGGCAGCCTGGCGACGAGCCCAGCAGCCACCCGGAAAAGCAAAAGAGTCCTCCAAAAAGAAACCAAAAAGGGCAAACTTTCCCCCTCGTTGCCCCTTGGCTTATTTTTGCAACAAACCCCCCACTATGAGCTGCTGTTGCAAATCTTGTGCAAAAATAAAAAGTTGAAGTTTCTGTGAGGGGGGAGGGTAAATAAGGGGGTGCAGGGAGGGCTTCCCCGCTTCTTCTTGGTTTCTGTGGAGGGGTGTCTCGTTTGCTGCTCTCTCGCTCTCCAGGATCTGTTCAGAAGCTTGACCCCCACCACCACCCAAAGAACACAAATAAACTTAAAGGGGGTGCACAAAAACACCCCACCCCCCTAAAAAAACAACCCCCAGCTGAGAAATAAATAAAAAGCTGTAGAAGATAGAGAGCTGTGGCCGCCTGGATTGACTGAGTTGAAGTTGGAACTGAGAGATTTTTTTCTCCAAGTTCAAAGGGAGGTTTCTGATTGACAGATAGGGAAAGAGAGGAAGGGGGGAGGGACAAGGGGAGGGCAGATCTGAAAGAGGGAGAAAGCATACACACACACACAGAAGAGAGAGGGGGTGGGAGCTTGGATAGTGAAGCAGGGAAGGAGCGGGCGCTGAGAGGGGAGGGGGAAAAAGTTTAATGAGATTCAGAAGGGAAAGGGAGGGGTTTGCACGTCCTGACGCTTGCATACATAACAAGCATTTACAATGCAATGGTCTCGGCATTGGTAAAGTTAGAGCTATTGGCATTGCTCATGACATTATTTTTGTTTATGTTTTTGTTTTTAAAACATTTAAAGAAACGGCATTGTCATGAGCAATGCCAATAGCTCTAACTTTAACAATGCCGAGACCGTTGCATTGTAAATGCTTGTTACTCTCTGCGTTCGATTTGGCTTTAGGGGAGATGTGACTATCAGGCAAGTGAGTGTCCCCTCTTCTCCTGTGGGTGATCTTACCCCCCCTCTTACTTTGCTGCTTTCTACATGTTCTAACAGGTCTCTCTCTTTTACTTCCTTCCGTTACCTCTACCTCTACCTCTTCCTCGGAGTCAGAAGATAATTTATCAAGCATTATAGGATCAAGCGTAATAGTATCAGGGGCCTGGTGGATCGAAGCTACTACTACGCTAGCTGGATTACATGCGTTTTGTTCTCCTAACACACGGTCAGTGCTATTTTCGCCCTCTAGAGGTGCCTCCGGCGTAGTTGCTCTTTCTGGAGGGAGGTCATAGTCTAGAGAAGCTACTTTGCCCAAAGAAGCCCTTCTGTCATCATTGATTTTATTCACCATTTTGACAAGGAAATTGTTCATGGAGCCTGCCCCCGTAACCACCTTGTCTTTCTTTGTGCCTGACATTGTAGTAGATTAAACGGAGTTGATTTTCAGCTTTGACTATGCCTAGGTGTCACCAGGAATCAAATGACCAGTTTACCAAGGTATACGCCTGCAAAGTCCCACAGCCTTATCCGACGCTGCTCCGGATAAATAATAAAGCACAGTTTGTTACTCACAGGGTCTCTCCTTATAATAAAGCACAGTTTGTTACTCACAGGGTCTCAGTGCAGTTGGTACCAATATTCTTATCTACGATTTTCAAAAGGTGGAACCGGAGGCTCCCACGGACGCCGTCCACTTCAATCTCAAAACAGAGATGAGCTCAGGTCACGCTGGGTCGCCCACACAGTCAAACAGTTTCAGCTCACTCACGCCTCTCTCCGAAAGAAAGAGCAGCTCCGCAGCCTCACCCCAAACGGCGGCGTCTCCCGAAGCGTCCGCCTCCGAATCAACGTTCGTGCTCAAGCCGTAGTCCGATTCCCGCCTCGAGACCGCAATCCTTCCCTGCGAAATCTCCACAGCACCACAGCACCATACGGGGCTCAAACGGCTGGCTCCTCTGCCCCCCAGCGGCGCAAATCAGTCTCCCCGACTCAACCCGTCCACATGGCAGCGTCTTAGGTAGGAAAGCTCCGAAATAACGCTCTTCGCTTCCACCGGGTACGGAGCCAGAGTGAAGAGTTGCTTACACAGCCCACGCCACGGCCCTTCCTGTGTTTGTGGCTGTCTGGAGGGAATGCACAAAGTGTAACTGTCAGCCAGCCCAGACATGTTTTGGAGACCGGCTGCTGGGGAACTGGGTTCGAGTCTCTGCAATAATGCTGAACATCCTGTGATTCTGGGCAAATCACTTAATCTCCCCGTGCCTAACAAAAATGAATGTGTGCTCATGTAATGCAACTGGTGCTATGTAAAGCGCTCTGATACCCGATTCCGGTCAAGTTCGTGCTATATAAAACTCTGTAAAAAAAATAAAAAAAAGGCACACAGAGCAGTAAGAGCAGAGAAATGTCCACTTTCTAAATGTGGGATTTCTAAAATAGTAATATTAAGTCTGACTTTACCAGTAAAAAGGATTCATCATTACCATTCCTAAGATTTAAAACATGATGTGGCCACTCCTTTCTAATCAGGATTTACAACTTAAGGGCATTTAAGGATATGCCAATGTTAGCCTATGAGAGGAGTAGGCCTCACAGTGGTTAAAAATTGAATAGGCTGTTTGTCACTACCAGGCAGCTGCGGTCCGTGCAGGTAGAGCGGTGGAGCAGTGGGGCTGTGTAAGGGTAGATTCCGAGGTACGATGCAGAGGGAAAATTTATTATTTATTTAATTTAGCATCGCCACCCGAAATCCCCCCTTACACGGCCCCACCACCCCACCGCTCTTACCTGCATGGACCGTGGCTGCTACCAGGTCATGTAAAACATAAAAGTGCATGTCCTACCTTTTAGTTACATAGCACCCTGTCCTTTGGGTAATCAAGGGTCTTTCCTAGGGGTGAAATATGTAATGAAAGGGGAATTTAAGGCTTGGCAAGCAGTTTTCGAAGTGGCAGTAAACTGCACACACAGGCGCTGCAGTGGCAGGCCTCAGGCATGGTTAAGGGGCTGCTTATGTGGTTGGCACAATCAGTGATGCAAGCCCACTAGTAGCATTTAATTTACAGGCCCATGGCACATGAAGTGCACTTTACAAGTGATCTATAAGTGAATTAAAAATGCCTATTAGGTATGAGCTAATGTTACCATGTTTTAGGGAGAGAGCACAAGCAGGGGTAAAGTGCTCAGAGTCCTAAAGCCAGCATAAATTGTGACAGAAAAAGAGGAGGAGGAGGAAGGCAAATAGTTTGGGGAGACCCTTCAGAGAGGGCCATTTTCCAAAACTCCTGAACCAGAATTCAGCTCCAATATAAAAAGCTTGTGGTTTCTGAACAACAGGTTTGCCGGTCTGGGGGCCCTGGTGAATTTCTTTACACAAGGAAGGGTGCAGCATTAATACAATTTGAAGACCACTAGATTGAATTAGAATGTTAATGAGTATGTAAATCACTGGATATTTGGTGGGTTTTGTGATGAGTGAAGGACTGAGGAAAAAGGGCAGTGAGTGAGAGAGTAAGTCTGGGATTGCAGGAAGGGTAAATCAGTGAGGGAGCAGTTGGCTCTTTGGTGGGCATGTGAGTGAGTAGATGTTAAGTTAATGAGTAGTGGAATGGGTAGGGAAGCAGAAATGAAGAAAATATTCAAAATTATTTAAAGGACAGATGAACATTGAATACCTGACCACACTAAAATGGCTATCATTCCAGGCCTGAGGGCATCTAACACAGTGCAAGGAGACTGTAGCGTCTTCCCCAGCCCAGGAACATGCATATCAACATGCCACACATGGAGCTCTGTAACAGATGTCTTTATTCCTCAACATATGATCACACTCTGTACCTATTGCATCATAACTCCCATAACCAAACATTAACACTTCCCAGCAGACTACCTAATCCCTGTTTAGCGCCCGCCCTGAACGGCAAGCGTCCTGCTGCACATAATATCAAAGATACTACAGAGACCAAACGCAAAAATATGTTGTTTTGACAACAATAACGTAAAGTACAAAAGTAAACTCTCCTTGACCCCAGCAGCACATGCAGACCTAAGAAACCAAAGGGTTCAAATTTACAGCAAATAATCTAGCACTAGAGTTCTCGCTGCCCTCGAGTGTCCTCTCTGCGTGGTAATTTACATACGGCGAAAATACATCACTTTACATATTGACATTACGCCAGCAGTAGACACCTGACAAGCAGGCCAGCGCTCTGCAGCACAAAGTGGCGTGACAAGATGTCTGAGAGTCTAAATGCGTTGACACACAACACAAATACGGAAAGGCAAACATTGGCTTACATTCTCTGCCTCTTTATCTCTCTTTCCGCGACCTCTCTTTAGTATTCCCTTGGCCCCGATAATTGTTTGCCCGCCCTTCAAAACACTTTGATAAGGAGACACTCATTCCACCGAGACTTCAGTTTCAGCGCCAGGTGCTGTAGGCAAAGATAACTTTGTATACTGGTTCCCTACCCCCAGTGTCTGAGCAGCAATGCCAAGGTGCCAACTGGTACAGAGCTAGCTAGTCCCAGTATGGTAACCAATAGCAGTAGGGATGATGGGATTTGTAGTTTCACATTCTACAGCATAGGGTCTCCAAGTACCGGAATGGTAGGCTTTCGTGACTGAAAATATCACACTGACCTAAAGTGCGCAAGACGACATGAGTAGAACAGATTGCACCTCTGCAATGTATTTGTGTTGAAAATCCCAATAAAATCCCACAGCATGGCTGTCAACAGACCCGAGCCATGCGACGCTGCTTCAGCCAGTAGTGCTTTGCACGTTGAGCCTTCTACATAAATCTTAAAGTAAATGGGAAACCAAAAGTCTGGGAATGGATAGTGATTTTGGTGAAAAAACAAGGGGTGACGGAAGCTGCCACACATGTAATGATGTCACTTGGCAGTCATACTTCATCAGGACAGTGATTTTGTGCCTGGATCCAACATAGAATAAAGAGATAATTATCATTAAGAAAGGATATATTTTTTAGGATAGAATTGAATTTGAACCCAACTTTTTTCTATGTGGTTCAAATGATCAGACAGTTTTCCCTACCTAAATGACAATCATTAAGAATATTTTATGTATTACGATCTTGCCCCACTTTAAAAGTCTTTCTAGCGTGTTATATAACTGCAAGCATGTATTTTGCCTTTTATTTTCATTAACTGTGTTTTTCAGCTTTTTGTATGCAGTGTGCCCTGACTTTGTGTTGAACTAATCCTGTCTGTTCAGTACTTTTCCATGTGGGCTGAGACTCGGGGCAAGAAGTCTGCACCCACCCGATTCTCAGGGTACTGGTTTCATAGGCCACACACAAAACCCATGAAAAACTATTGGACTAAGATGGGAGTAAAGGCTATGACACAGTTTATCATCATCAAATGAATACCGTAATACATTTTGGAGACCTCATGATTTTAGTGTGGTGCACTTCATGTTTGGATTATGGACCCCCCTGTATTTTATGATCCACATTATGTGTTAAATTCCAGCTAATCTGCCCCAGACTACATTCAGGTGGACATGGTAAAGGGATGTTATGTGAGGGGTCCTCCATTTAGCTCTCAACACAGTGTTTAAGTTGTAAAATAATAAGCACAGGGGCCCAAAACGTTTTGGGGCAGCCCGCCACCTAGTGTTGATGAATGCTGGTCCGAACACCAAAACTGCCTAGTCTTGATTCCACATGATCACTCTTTCTTCCACCATCCTACACTTCCTGTCTTTTTAGCTCACTATTGAAGGTCATCCATGCTTGTCACCATTCTCCTACGTTTTTCTCCCTTTTTTCAACATTAAGGCTTTTCTCTCTGTTGCTCAAAGTCAAAGTCTGATGATGTAACATCAACATGGAGACCTGGAAGCAGGTGAGTAGGAAATCCGGAATCTCAACTTTCTCCGAAAGGCTAAATAGATGAGCGCAACCATCCTCATTCAATATGGCCGCCAAGTCTTGCGGGATCATTGTAGCTATAACTACTAACTTGTCCACCCGCGCAGGTTGTTTCAGTATCCGTCCTAGGATGCTTGTTTCCGGTCCAGGGAGGACCTGGCTTGGCAATTCGGGCTGGACTGTCCCCATGAGTTACAGGGTCAAGACTGATTTACATATGGCTCGGTCGAAACTGGGGAGGCATGGTGAGCAAAAAACAATGGACTTAACCCAGATGTATTGACTGGGGGTGAATGTTTGATTTGCTCTGCATTCCGTCCATCATCTGTGTGTCTTTTGCTTTCTTGCCCTAAGTGCGTCGAGTATGCTCAAAGTGGGTCCCGGGCTCACTGTGTCACTGGATTCAAGTTAGCCTGGCTGATGAGGAGTGATGCCCTGAAACCAGTCCCAGGATGCTTGTTTCCAGTCCAGGGAGGACCTGGCTTAGTATTTTGGGCTGGACTGTTCCCATGAGGCACAGGGTCAACACTGATTTGCATATGGTTGGGTGTAAACGGAGGTGGCATTGTGAGCAAAAGAACAATGGATTTAACCCAGATCTATTGACTGGGGGTGAATGTTTCATTTGCTCTGCATTCCATCCATCATCTGTGTGTCTTTTACTTTTAGAAAGTAGGCATTTTCTTGCTTATCCATTTTATGCGCCTCTGCTGAGTTGTCTATTGACTCGCTGGTTTTGGAGTGACAGGAGCTGGGGATGTGCATTCACTGTAGACAGCCACTGGGGTGTTGAGGTGTGTCCTGCCTTCCCTGGATGACTCAGAGCTGAGTTGAATAGACCTGGGCTGCATGTACAGTAGTAGTAGGAGATTTCCTTGCACCTGAATTCCACCCCCTGCCAGGTAGCTGGACCAGAGAGGACAGAACTGGTTTGGACTGAGCTAAGAGCCTCTCTGTCCCAAGAGAACAAAGGAAAATATGTATAAATATTGGGGCCCAGTACTTTGGGATTTTCATCTATCACAACATCGTTATAGCCGCAGGTGGAGCTATTTGTTGCCACAAGCCTTATGTTTGTGAATAACCTATTTTTGGTGATATCTTGATATAAATATGGTGGATGTTTGTCGCTTTGGTCTTGTTTTGTTTAGATAAAGATTTCCTATTTTTCTAATCTGGTGTGGTGTCCATTTGTAGTGTTTTCACTGTGTTACTGTATATGTGCAAAAATGCTTTACACACTGCTTCTGAGATAAGCCTGACTGCTCGTGCCAAGCTACCAAGGGGGTAAGCAGGGGTTATCTAAAGGCGTAACTCCCTTACCCTGACTAGAAGCAAGGGTCCCTACTTGGACAAAGGTGCAAACCATTGCCATCTAGAGACTACCATTTCTAACAGGCTGCAATACTAAAGATGAAAAGAGCCAGAATGTCTCAGAAAGGCATGCTTTTCTGTAATGGAAAGTACCAACATTTCTCAGGTGGGCTAATAAAATTGACGGGGAGCCTGCAAACCCTGTAAAAGAGCCCATCTTTAATTTTCATGTTACTTTCGATTTATGACATCCTTAGTCACCTGAAATAACAAAATGATGGCGTTCCTCAACTATAATAAGTTATTACAGTGGAGTTGAGATATCACAATGTCAGCTCGCATAACCAGCAGCCAAGGTGAAAGGCAGGTAATGGGGCATAAGTAAAGGTGCAGTTTAAACAAGGAAAATTAGATGTGGTCCCAAATTGACTTGCATTGGACTCAGCTGTTGGCCTCTGTTGCCGTGAGTCCTGAGCCCAAAGTGTTGTTCCTGAGGTTCTGGAACCCTTGCTTGAGTCTGGCAGGACTTCTCCTTCTACCCCTGAAAACCTGGGAGTTAGAAACATGTTAGCTTCAAAGACTTCTGGAGCAAAGACGTTTTAAGGCATGGACCAAGGGGGCTCTGGCTCAGGGCCCCAGCCTTTCAGGGGGCCCCCTGATAGAGCTGGCTCTGTTCTCACGGTCCTACCCTGATGACCTTGAATGATTTTTATATTTCAAATAATTTTTATTTGGTTTCAAAGTCAACAAACAGAAATAGCACATTTGTTACATGCTCAATGCAAGCCAGGAGTTACAGTAATCACATATGGGTTACATCTTATTCACAAGTTCTTGGTAAGCAAGGTCTCCTTTATTCTTGTCCCTTCCATGGATATTCTGAAACCATTGAGTCAAAGAAACTGAGCGTGAGAATATCACTTCCGTTATGGGACAAGAAAGCTCTTCATGCTTGGGCAACTGTAGCATGCCTCAATTAATATCAATAAACATTACATGTTCCATACATTGAAAAGAAAACAAGAGAGAAAAAAGAACATTAGAACATTGATGTCATGGTGTATACGTTGTTAAATTGGTCAGGAGTGGAGGGTGTCTGGCCTGAGCGAGAGACGACCCCCGTGGGGCAAACCCCCTAGTATTCAAGGTCAGATCTCCATGCTAACATTGGGATCCTTTCTGATAAATATCCCACCAGCATAGACCATATGTAACCAAACCCTTTTCTCGTGTCTTCCACTATATCGGTCATATGCTCCAGGGCGAGAGCCCGCCACAACCTTGCATGCCATTGGGTCAAAGATGGTGCCTCTTGCTTCTTCCAAGCTGCGGCTACTGCCATTTTCGCTGCACCCAAACAGAGCCACATGACTGACCTATCTCCCTGCGTTTGGCGCTTCAGGGTCGGGTCCCTCAGCCCGAGCAGCGTGTGTTCCATAGAACTCGGGATTGGATAGCCTAGTATGCTTTTGATTTGGGATAAGATCTCCTTACAAAACGGCTGTATGGAGGGGCAGTCCCACCATATATGGCAAAAATCCCTTAGAAGACCACAGCCCCTCCAGCATCTGTCAGTGGACTTTGGGAAGATCTTGTGAATTTTCTGGGTGTCCAGGTACCAATTATACATGATTTTATAGTGAGCTTCTCTAAGAAACATCGATCTGTTGTACTTGGTAATGTTGCTACATAGTTAGTCCCACTGTTTTACCGCCACTGGGGTGTCCAGAATTGTATCCCAAATCTTTATATGTCTCAGAGTTGACCTCGGGCTCAGCGCCTGAATGAGGGCATATAGAAAGGAGATGCACCCTTTGGATGTGGACCCTGACTGGGCGAATTTCTCAATAGATAGCAGATACCTGGTAGTGGACAGCTGCTCCAGACGTTGCTGCACCCAATGCTTAAGCTGTAGATGGTGGAATTCCTCCTTGGCAGACAGTGTGAATTGTTTCATGCAGTCTCTAAAAGTGAGTAATTCCCCTTTGCTGAATAAGTCGGAGATCATAAGACAGCCCCCTGCCCTCCATGCTTCAAAGGGTCCCTCTTGAAGAGCCGGGGGAAGGCAGCATTAAAGTGTATGGGAGTGTAGGGAGACAGGAGTGTTGTCAGCTGCAACCGCTTGGTGAGATCATCCCAGACCCGTAACATTGTACCTGTGGGTGTACTGAGGTAGGCATTAGGCGGTCGATCGTGCTTCGGTTTCCAAAGTTAGTCCCAGATGGTCCTGCCCGTTACCTGCCTATCTATGTGTAGTCAGTGTTTTTCGGAGTTGTGCAGGGACCACTCCGTCATCACTCGCATCTGTGCTGCTCTATGGTACCCCAAAAAATCAGGCAGAGGCAGGCCCCCTTATTTGCACGGTCTGCTGAGAAGGCGGTGTGTTATGCGCTCCTTCTGCCCTTGCCAAACAAATTTAGTGGTCATCCGTTTTAACTCTCGAAAGAGTCATTTTTCTACTGGTATAGGCAACCCCTGGAAGAGGTAAAGCAGCCTGGGGAGGGCGTTCATCTTTATGGCATTTATCCTGCCTATCCATGAAAAATATGCAATGCTCCATTTGCCCAAATCGGCCTTTAACTGTCTCAGTAGGGGGCGGGGGGGAATGTTGGCCCTGTACAAATCAGTGATATTAGGAGTAAGTTTAATACCCAAGTAAGTGACTTCCTTGCTTGTGCAACGGAAAGGAGACTCTCCCTCCACTCTCCTCCACGTCTCTCGTGGTAAAGTCAGATTCAGTAAGAAGGATTTGGCTAGATTGACCTTGAGCCCTGCTATTTTTTCAAACAGCGAGAGCTCAGCCTGAATTGCTGGTAGAGAGGTCAGAGGTTCTGTAACTGGTAGAAGCACATCGTCCGCAAACAGCGAGATCTTGTGGTTGTCCGTGACGAATCTCATCCCTCGTATGTCGGGATTCTCTCTAATTTTGTGCTGTACGTGCTCAATATTTAGGGCAAAGAGTAGGGGGGATAATGGACACCCCTGCCTCGTCCCTCTCGCCAGATTAAAGGAATCCAATTCAGCTCCGTTCACCAGGATTCGGGAGCTAGGGGAATGATAGTTAGCCCGAATCATTCCTATAAAGATCTCACTGAACCCAAAGCGCTTCAACGCCCGAAATAAAAAGGACCACTCAAAGCGGTCAAAAACCTTCTCTGCATCCATTGAGAGAAGAGCTGCCGGGATGCGTTTTTTCTGGACCTTTTCCATAATATTAATAATTCGTCATAGGTTATCATGGGTCTGGCTCCCCTTAATGAACCCCGATTGGGCTGGGTCAATGAGACCTGGGAGTATAGTTTCTATGCAACTAGCTAATATTTTAGAGTAAATCTTTGCATCCAGGTTCAAGAGTGCTATCGGTCGATAGGAAGAGCAAGCTTTGGGGTCCTTTCCTGGTTTGTGAATCACTGCGATAAGTGCCTCCCCCATGGTGGGGGTGCCCTGTTGTTTAGATGCTATATCATGGTAGAGGGTCACTAAATGAGGGGTCACCTCCGGCGAAAATGTGCGATAAAAGTGCACGGTGAACCCATCGTGCCCTGGTTCCTTCTGTAGTTTGAGCGTATCTATCACTTTTTGAACCTACTCCATTGCGATAGGTTTATCCAATTCCTCATTGGAGCTTGGTGTGACCTGTGGGAGGTCCAAAGATTCCAGATAACTCGACTGGTCATGTGTCCGTGGCTCCTCCGAGGTATATAGAGTGCGATAAAGCTCCCCAAAGTCATTTGCCTTGCCTTCTTCCGTTAGATGGGAGACTCTTGCGTCATCCACTATTTGTTTGATGTACTCTTTTTCCTGTTTGGTTCTAAGCTGGCGGGCTAATAGGGAACCCACTTTATTCCCCCTTCATACCCTCTGGCTTGTAAGTGCAAGATTGTCTTTTCTGCCCTATTAGTATATATAGTCTGCAGCTTCCCCGTAAGGGAGGTAACCCTCCCCAGTGTTTGCACCGTTGGGGTCCCCTTATGTGCTTTCTCTGCACCTTGTTATTCCCCCTCGAGCATAAGTCTTTCCTCTCTCTGTTGGGTTTTAAGGGTAGTTGCCAGCTCTATATATTTCCCTCGTATTACTGCCTTGAATGCATCCCATGTGGTTGCATGGGAGGTGAGTGTGGGATCGTTAATCTTCAAGAAATCTTTAATTGCCTGCCTGAGTTCGTCCCTCAAGAGTCTATCCCTACATAGGAAAGTAAGGAAGTACCAGCACGCATGCTTTGGTCTCGTGCTGGCCAGCTGAGGGCCATCTCAAGAGGAGCAGGGTCAGAAAGACGTATTGGGTGAAAAGTGGACTTCAGGACAGCATGGAATAGAGATTGGCTAATGAAAATGTAATCAATTTGGGAATAGGTTCTGTGCGAGTGTGAGAAGAAGGAATAGTCGCGCATGGTGGGATTAGATCCCCGCCACACATCCATCAAGCCCAAATGTTGGAGTTTCGCCCTGAGTGCCTTCCCAAATACTCCCCCCGCCGCCCTATGTGGGTGCGTCGTGTCGAGCCCCAAGTCCCAGATCAGGTAAAAGTCCCCCAGTAGAACAATGTCCCCCCTAGCAAAGTTTTCCTTGGTCGTGAATAAGGAGTGGAGAAAGTCCTGCTGGCCAACATTGGGGGCATATACTACTGCGAATGTGCACACTTTCCCCCCAATTCCCCTCTCACCATCAGGTTTCTCCCTGCCTTGCCGCTTTTTGCGTCTTGAGATTGCAACGGGACCCCCGTGTGAAAGAGTGCCACCCCATTCTGCTTTGAGGTGTGAGAGGATCTAAAAATGAGAGGGTAAGCTTTGTGTTTTAGACGGTGGTCCTCAGTTTGTTTGAGGTGCGTTTCCTGAATTGCTGCCACCTTAATATTATGGTCTAGCAGGTATTTCCAAAGGCGCTGCCTCTTGTTAGGGGAGTTAAGTCCCCATAACATTCCATGTTATACAGCTAACTGCCATTCAAGTCTGGATGTGTGCCGCTCCCATCTCCATAGGCCCAGTGTGCTTCCCCCTCGACCCAGTAAATATAAGTCTAAGCAAAACTACCATGACATCTAACTTACATAAGAAACAGTACAAACAAGAACTAATTTGAGTTCAGAAATTCCCCCTCCCAGAGGAGAACCCCTCCACAAATAACTCCAGGAGCAAGCCCATTTCCGCTCCCCGAGCCCTTTTACTCATGATATTTAAGGCATGTGACAACCGTTAAGGGCAATTGAATTATTTTCGCATCTCGACCCCCCCCCCCCCCCTCGGCACTAGCTGCTCAAATCTGTCTTTGCAGGAGTCTCTGCCCCATACATAGCAAACGTGAGTCCTCAATCTCAGTGCCCCTTTTTCTAAGTTCCCCCTTACCGCACCCTTGGCGAGGATTATTCCGCTTGCAGCCATGCAGCCCCGTGCCCCAGAGCCCGCTAAATTCAGTCTGGCGTTTTCTTGCTCCCACGTCCCGTCGTGCGCCACGGGCCTCTGCCTTGTTGCTCTTTATGCTGCTCATCTTCCTTATCCCACGAAGATGTTGCGTGTCTAGGTGAGGAGATCTTGACTCCTAGGAGGTCCGCAGCCTCCTCCAGTTCCGTACGGTGTAGGTGTTTATTGTCCCATTGGAAGGCGATCCCAAAGGGGTAGGTCCACCGGTACTTTATTTTCCGTTCTATCAAATGTCTATGATCGGCCAGAATCGCTGCCTATGCGCTAACATGGCTTGGGCCACATCCTGGAAAAGCGTGCACGTGGCGCCTGGAAGGTGACCTTGTCTGCGTTCCTCGCCTTCTGTAGGACCATTTATTTAACCTCGACGTCACAAGGCCTTCGATTATCCCCCTGGAGCAGCGGTCCGACTCTGTGGACTTGCTCGAGCCGGACCCCGGGGCCTTCCTCCCCCACGACTGTGGAGAAAAGGCCCACCATGAAGGCCTCAAGATCCGGTCCCTCACAGCCCTCTTCCAGGCCTCTGACTCAGATGTTGTCCCGACGGGACCAATTTTCCAAGTCCTCGCACTTGAGCAGAGAGGCCCTCAACTGGCCGCTTAGATATGCCGTGTCGTCTTCCAGGGGTTTCAACCAATCAGCTAGCTCCTGATATTTCCCCTCCAGGTCCAATGTACGTGTGCCCACTGAGTCGACATCACCCTGCAAGGCCACCAACTTCCCTCTCATCTCCGATCTCATAGTCTCAAAAGAGGCGTCCATATCAGCTTTAATGTCCGCACGGAGCTCCTTTTTAAACTCCCTTAAGGAATTCAGTAAGTCTTCCCTTGTTAGCAAGTATAAAGATAGCGAGTGCACTCCTTCCCTTAATTCATCATTAGATTTTGCTTAGATTGCATGTAGGAGAGTAGGATCTGCACTTATGTTGCCCCCACTTTTTTTCTGATGTATAAACTGGTTTCTGGCTATAGTCTGGCTGGGTCCCTGCTAATCAGGGCCCCAGTCTCTCTGTTCTCTCTAAAAAACTTTGAGTGCATACTAGATGCACTAGTGATTGGAAACTGTGGTACCTTATGAGCCCCTAGTATATGGTACCCTAGGTACCAAGGGCATAGGTACTTCACAGGCCTACCAGGGGTTGAAGCATGTATTATGCCACCCCTGGGAAGCAGACTAAATCTGACACCGCAGGCCTGCTACTGCAGCCTGGGTGAGGTAGTGCTAGCACTCCTCACTGAGGTATAGGTTCCTATATCTCACCATACACACACATATAAACCTATCAGCCACCCCTATGGCAGGCCCTATCAATCCTGAGGGCAGGGTGCTTGGTTTACAATGTGAGGGGGTGCCTCTGCCTGAGCAGGGCCCCTCTGCAGCTGGCAGGGTCCATTCCTTGTGGCTGTTTGTGGATGCGGTTAAACCATATACTCTTAAGTGCATTATAACCTCCCGGTTAATGCTAACTTTGGAATTACTGCATCAAAATATGTCGTGTTTGGTGTCAAACAACTTGGAATCATACCCCCACACCAGTAACTGGTGTGGGAGTATGATCCCACCCTTCTAGAGGGGACGACATGTACCTACTGTGGTAACACGGTAGAAATCTGAAAGAGCCCTGGCATCACAAAATGGATGCCACCAGCACAGACACTGGGCTGCCCTCCTGCTGCTGACTGAAACTCGCAGTGGAGGAGGCCCAACAATAGGCATCCTGTCACAGGGAGGTGTCACTACCTTCCAGACAGGATTTAGTGTATTGGGGCTGGGTGGGTGCACTTCTAGAGTGCTTTGAAGTCCTGCACTGGGGGAGCAGTAGGCTCCTCTGTGCATATGCCAGCTCAAACCGGTTCAGGGGCTACCTGTCCCTGCTGTGGCGTGAAACTGGACAAAGGGAAGTGGGTGTTACCACCCCTACCCTGACCCTCCAAGAGGAGTGGTCCTAGAGCTAGTCCCTCCCGTATCTTCAGTATAAGATAGCAAACCTTGCCATTGCAAAACAGATAACCCTGGATGACGCTCTACAAAGAAGAATCCTGGCCCTTCGACATTCCACTACCTTTGGAAGACAGAAGAATCTCCCTTGGAGTCAAGGAGTGACTCCCCTGCTTGGCAGGCACCAGAAACTCTAATCAAGGGTCTCAAACTTTCCCACTCCCCCTGGAGTCCGAAGTCCCTGCAGCCCCGGAAGTAGATTTCCTGACTTCTTGACGGCCATTGTGAGTCCCCAGCAGAGCTGAGGCGAGTGGACACCACGAGTGACGAGGAACCGCAATACCTGGGAACAGTGCACTATTGTCGAGTGCAACCCCTTCACGACGTTCTATGAACGTGTGCTTTGGACCATTTGTGGCCCAAGCCTACAGCAGGTTTTGCAGTGAAAATCAGAGGCCTACCCAGTCCCGAGTGACCGTGGGCTCCTGTGAAGCATTTCCTCAAGAGGCGTCTTTGCAATCCCTTGCCCGTTGGCTTGTGGGTCCCCTGAAGACTTTCTTTTCATCTCAAAGAGCTCCCCTGATTGCTCCAGGCCTGCCCACACCCACCTTCACAGGGTGAGACCTTGCTGGTCTGCACCATTGACTTTCTTCACTCTACACAAGACTTGCTGTTGCCAAGGTTTGTTGGCTCCAATCCGGTTGCCGACACCGCAGTCAGCTGCAGACGTTGTGGGACACTCCGAATCCAGCTGCTGGTCATCGTCAATCCTTCCTGGACCTCGTGAGCGAAGAGTCAAAACACCCTTGATCACCTGAAATCACCCGACATCCGTAGGCATCCCTCTTCCTGGCCCCGGGTCACTGGCAAGTGATGGTGAACACTGTCCCTTCAATTTTCAGGTCATCTGCATCTAGAATCCACCCTTAGATTCCACCGGACACTTCTTCAGTCGCCGCAAGCAGCAAGTCTTCTTTGGTCTCCATAGAAAACAGCGATGCGACCCGACACCAAAAGACACCTATGCACCCGGCTTCCCTGGGTGAGGTAACTCGTGCACTCCGGTGCCCTAGTGTGTGTTGGTCCTCGAATTACTTACCTTGTAAGTGGCTTGCTTGTAGACTTCCTCGAAGTACCCTAAAACTTTAAAAATCAAACCGCAACTTGCTCCATTGTAATCAATAGGGAACCCACAGCTGTGTTCACACACTGCATGCGTCTCTCGTGGGTCTGTTGCTTACCTGCTTTCACTGCAGTAGTGAAGCCCCAGCGATTCTGCAGGCCCTAGGACTTGTCATTCTGCAAGTCGACTTTCCTAAACCTCTTTTTTAGTATATGGTCTGGTACGCCCCTAGGGCCCCAGCCATATTTGTACTTAACTGATTGTGAAACGTTGATATTTGAATGTGTTCCTGACTTCTAATTTCATAAAGAGATTAGCAGAGTGTGTCTAGAAATAAATACATATATATTTGATATATATACCTGTGTGGTGTCCTTTCATTTGGTAATTCAAGAGATTATAAGGTAAAACAAGCTGCTTTACATTCCTCTGAGACTTAGCCTGAAGGCTGCTCTCCACAGCTACCACTAGGATAGCTTTCTTTAAAAGGTTGTCTTGAACCTATCTACCATAAGAGTCGAATTGGACTGGTGCAAGGTGCCCACTATAACTAGTGACCAGCATATGCCGGGCCAACTTCTCACATTGGTGGGCAGCGTGTGGGATTCCAGCTTGCCATTGTTTTATCAGAATATCTCTATTTGAATTACTAACTGAAAACCACTAAAGGTACTCAAGGTACATATAAAAGTCAAGCTTAGTATCAATAAGTTCTACTGAACTTAGAGTTGTTTGTGAAGGTATAGCACACCCTTGCTACAGCTCAAGCTAGGATCAGTAGGCCACAAACTAGTGTAGGTAGTGCAACGCTGCATAACACTAGAATGTCCTCAAGGGATGGAGCCAGTGGGTCCACCCAACCCCAGTATAAGGACATGACCTTCTTTGACTTGAAGGCCATGTGTGTTGCAAGACACCTGGGATTAGGACAGAGTCCCTCCACACAACACCTGATAAATCTACTAGTAGCAGATGATCTTAGACTAGCTATAGGAGCTAGTGGATCTGGATCAGGGGGTGGGTCAGCCATAGTCTCTGGGTCTGATGATGAAAATCAAGATGAACTGGAGTCTGTGATTGAAGGGCCAGACCCAGAAAGGTCTGAACAGGACAGAGGAATTCTCCCTAAGAGAGTTGGCAGAGTAGAAGAGAGGCCTAGTCCCTTTCAAGGGAATCTAACCACTCATATCACTCTGACAAGGATTCTGTCCATCAGAGGAACTCATACTTACATAGAGAGACCTCCTCTGAAAGAAGGTACAAGATGCTCCAGTATGAGGAAGCTAGGCTTGCCCTCAGAACCAAGCAATTGGCCTTAGATAGAGAAGCTTTTGAGCTCCAGAGAGCTTCTAGAAAAGAGGGGTTAGATACCCCTGGTGGCAGCAACAGTGTCCCTAGAGGCAGAGATTACATTCCAGACCATAGGAACCTGTCCAAGGTTGTTCCTCCCTACCAGAGTGGGGATGATATCCACAAATGGATAACTGCTATGGAGAGGGCCTGTAAAGTTCAACAGGTCCCCCAGAAACAGTGGGCAGCAATCGTGTGGCTCTCCTTTTCTGATAAAGGTAGAGACAAGCTCCTCACTGTTAGAGAAGAGGATGCTAATGACTATGAAGCCCTGAAAAGTGCATTAATAGATGGGTTTGGCTTAACCACTGAACAGTACAGGTTGAAGTTCAGAGATACCCAGAAAGCACAGACTCAGGATTGGACTGACTTTGTTGATTGTGCAACCAAGGCTCTGGAAGGTTGGCTGGTTGGTAGTAGAGTTACTGATTTTAAGGGATTGTATAATCTTATCATGAGAGAACAGATCCTTAATAATTGCCAAAACCAGTTGCTGCAACAGTACCTGGTGGACACTGTTCTGACCTCTCCCCAAGAATTGGGAAAGAAGGCAGACAAATGGGTCAGAACCAGGGTGAGGCAGAAAACCCAGAACCAAGGTGGTGACACCAAGAAGCAAGATCCTAAAGGCTCAGATAAAGGTGGGGATAAGGGAAAAGACCAGAAGTCTTCACAAGGGCCCCAAAAATCTGCATCTGGTGGGGATTCACAGTCTACAAAGGGAAAAGGCCAAAAGAAGCCCTGGTGCAAATTCTGTAAACAGAAATGGCACTGGACTTCTGATTGTACCAAGTCCAAAGACCAAACCACCACCACTCCAGCCCCTAAGGCACCTGTCCCCCCTAGTGCAGTCATTGGTGGAGGTGGAAACCAGAATAAGGGTGCAGTAGGGTTGACCCTGGGTTCTGATGTGGACTCTGGCCTAGTCAGAGTACCAACACAGGCATTGCTAGTTTGTGAGGGAGACCTTGATATGTCCTTCCTAGTGAGCCCCAGTAATCTGGGCAAGTACAAACAGCAGCCTATCATAAATGGCAAACAGGCTTTGGCATTCAGGGACACATGTGCTAGTGTCACCATGGTGGCAGAGGATCTAGTAGACCCTGCACAGATCCTCCTGGGTGAAATGTACCAGGTTACCAATGCAAGCAATGTCAGGACCAACCATAGTCTGGCACCTGTGAATTTCTCCTGGGGAGGGGTAACTGGCCTCAAAAAGGTAGTAGTCAGTGCAGACCTCCCTGTCGAATGTTTTTTGGGCAATGATCTGGAGACTTCAGCCTGGTCTGAAGTGGAGTTATGGACTCATGCTGAGATGTTGGGCATACCTGCAGAGGAATTTGCTGTGACCAGGTCACAGGCCAAAATGCATAAAGCTGAACCAGCTCTGGATCCTGAATCTATGGACCAGATGCTATCCGAGAGGAGGAGCAGTAGGGTTAAGGCTGTGCCTTCCCCTCTGTCTCAGATCTCAGATTCCCCTCCTGAGGGAGGAGAAGCAGAGCCTGAAGAAGGAACTGCCCCAGAGAAACATGAGCCTGGTCAGGTTGAGTTCTTGGGGCAGGGGGACCTTCCAGGGAAGATCTGAGTAAGGAGCAACAGTGCTGCCCCTCTCTTGAACCCCTCAGACAGCAAGCTGCTGCTGAGGCTGCTGGGAGTGCTAGTGGGTCCCATAAGGTTTATTGGGATGAGGGACTCCTATATTCTGAGGCTAGAGATCCTACCCCTGGAGCCACCAGGAGGTTGGTAATACCTCAGAGGTTTAGGGGGTTCCTCTTGACCCTAGCACATGACATCCCATTGGCAGGACACTTGGGCCAAAACAAGACCTGGGACAGGCTTGTCCCTCATTTTCATTGGCCACACATGTCAGAGGACACCAAGGAGTTTTGTCACTCCTGTGTCACTTGCCAAGCCAGTGGCAAGTCAGGTGGCACAACAAAGGCCCCCCTGATACCACTACCTGTGGTGGGGGTTCCCTTTGAAAGGGTAGGGATTGACATTGTTGGTCCCCTTGACCCCCCAACAGCATCTGGGCACAGGTTTATCCTGGTGGTAGTGGATCATGCCACCAGGTACCCAGAAGCAATTCCCCTCAGGACCACTACAGCCCCTGTAGTGGCAAGAGCCCTCATTGAAGTCTCCTCCAGAGTGGGTTTCCCTAAGGAGGTTATATCTGATAGAGGTACAAACTTTATGTCAGGGTATCTAAAAGCAATGTGGAAGGAGTGTGGTGTAAACTACAAGTTCACTACTCCCTATCACCGACAATGCAATGGGTTAGTTGAAAGGTTCAACAAACCTCTAAAGGGAATGATCAAAGGCCTCCCAGAAAAGCTTAGGCGAAAATGGGACCTTTTACTTCCCTGCCTTCTGTTTGCATACAGGGAGGTCCCACAGAAGGGGATTGGCTACAGCCCCTTTGAACTTCTGTTTGGACACCCTGTCAGAGGCCCATTATGTTTGGTGAAGGAGGGCTGGGAGTTACCTCTCAAACCTCCCATACAGGATGTGATGGACTATGTACTTGGTCTCTGCTCCCGGATGGCAGAGTACATGAAGAAGGCAACTAAAAACCTTGAGGCTAGCCAAGAATTACAAAAAGCTTGGCATGACCAAAAGGCTGTCCTGACTGTTTATCAGCCAGGCCAGAAAGTGTGGGTGTTGGAGCCTGTGGCCCCAGCAGCTCTCCAGGACAAATGGAGTGGCCCCCATACAATTGTTGAGAAAAAGGGAAAAGTCACCTACTTGGTAGATCTTGGAACTCCCAGGAGCCCCCTTAGGGTGCTCCATGTCAACAGATTAAAGCCATATGTGGACAGGGCTGACATGGGCTTGCTCATGGCAACTGATGCGGACCAGGAGGAGGAGAGTGATGATGGGTCAGTTGATGATGTTGCTTTGGCAAGCAGCCTCACTGATCATCAGCAAACTGAATGCAGACAAGTTCTGCAACAGTTTAGACATATGTTTAGCCTGACCCCAAGTCAGACTTCCTGGTGCACCCATGAGGTGGACACTGGAGACAGTCTGCCTGTCAAGAGTAAAATCTACAAGCAACCTGACCATGTCAGGGACTGTCTCAGGACTGAAGTCCAGAAAATGTTGGAACTAGGTGTTATTGAGCCTTCAGATAGCCCTTGGGCTAGTCCAGTAGTCCTTGTGCCTAAACCTCATACCTAGGGTGGTAAGAAAGAAATGAGGTTTTGTGTTGACTACAGAGGCCTCAATGCAGTCACCAGGACTGATGCCTATCCAATTCCAAGGGCAGATGAACTAATAGATACTTTGGCCTCAGCCAAGTACCTCAGTACATTTGACCTAACAGCTGGCTACTGGCAAATCAAGTTAGCTGATGATGCCAAAGCCAAAACAGCATTCTCAACCCCTGGTGGGCACTATCACTTTTTGGTAATGCCTTTGGTTTGAAAAATGCACCTGCCACTTTTCAGAGGTTGGTGAATAAAGTTCTGACTGGTATGGAAACCTATTGCTCAGCTTATCTTGATGATATTGCTTTCTTTAGTTCCACCTGGCAGGATCGCCTGGTCCACCTCAGAAATGTTTTGGAGGCCCTGCAAAAAGCAGGCCTCACTATCAAGGCCACTAAGTGCCAGATAGGGCAGAGTCAGGTTGTGTACCTGGGCCACCTTATAGGCGGAGGCCAGGTTCAACCATTGGAGAGCAAAATCCAGACCATAATGGAATGGGTAGCTCCAACAACCCAGACACAGGTTAGAGCCTTTTTAGTCCTGACTGGGTACTATAGGAGGTTTGTTAAGGGATATGGATCTATAGTGACCCCCTTAAATGATCTTACCTCTAAGAAAATGCCAAAAAACGTTTCAGTGGACAGTTAGCTGTCAAAAGGCATTTGATGCCCTCAAGCAGGCAATGTGCACTGCCCCCATCTTGCAGAGTCCAGACTACAAAAAGAAGTTCATTGTTCAAACAGATGCTTCAGAGCTGGGTGTGGGAGCTGTACTGTCTCAACTTAATGATGAAGGTCAAGACCAGCCAGTAGCTTTCATAAGCAGAAGGCTGACCCCTAGAGAGAAACGTTGGTCAGCTATAGAGAGGGAGGCCTTTGCTGTGGTGTAGTCCCTGAAGAAGCTGAGGCCATACTTGTTTGGCACTCACTTCATAGTTCAGACTGACCACAAGCCCCTCCTATGGCTCAAACAGATGAAAGGTGAAAATCCTAAACTGCTCAGGTGGTCCATTTCCCTACAGGGGATGGACTATACAGTGGAACATAGACCTGGGACCCAACATGCCAAGGCAGATGGACTCTCAATGTATTTCCACTTAGAACATGAAGACTCAACTGGTCAAGGTTAGTTTAATGTCCCTGCGTTGGGGGGGGGGGGGGGGGTTGTGTAGGAGAGTAGGATCTGCACTTATGTTGCCCCCACTTTTTTTCTGATGTATACACTGGTTTCTGGCTATAGTCTGGCTGGGTCCCTGCTAATCACGGCCCCAGTCTCTCTGTTCTCTCTAAACAACTTTGAGTGCATACTAGATGCACTAGTGATTGGATACTGTGGTACCTTATGAGCCCCTAGTATATGGTACCCTAGGTACCAAGGGCATAGGTACTTCACAGGCCTACCAGGGGCTGAAGCATGTATTATGCCACCCCTGGGAAGCAGACTAAATCTGACACCGCAGGCCTGCTACTGCCGCCTGGGTGAGGTAGTGCTAGCACTCCTCACTGAGGTATAGGTTCCTATATCTCACCATACACACACATATAAACCTATCAGCCACCGCTATGGCAGGCCCTATCAACCCTGAGGGCAGGGTGCTTGGTTTACAATGTGAGGGGATGCCTCTGCCTGAGCAAGGCCCCTCTGCAGCTGGCAGGGTCTATTCCTTGTGGCTGTTTGTGGATGCCGTTAAACCATATACTCTTAAGTGCATTATAACCTCCCGGTTAATGCTAACTTTGGAATGACCGCATCAAAACATGTTGTGTTTGGTGCCAAACAAGTTGGAATCATACCCCCACATCAGTAACTGGTGTGGGAGTATGATCCCACCCTTCTAGAGGGGACGACATGTACCTACTGTGGTAACACGGTAGAAATCTGAAAGAGCCCTGGCATCACAAAATGGATGCTACCAGCACAGACACTGGGCTGCCCTCCTGCTGCTGACTGAAACTCGCAGTGGAGGAGGCCCAACAATAGGCATCCTGTCACAGGGAGGTGTCACTACCTTCCAGGCAGGATTTAGTGTATTGGGGCTGGGTGGGTGCACTTCCAGAGTGCTTTGAAGTCCTGCACTGGGGGAGCAGTAGGCTCCTCTGTGCATATGCCTCAAACCGGTTCAGGGGCTACCTGTCCCTGCTCTGGCGCGAAACTGGACAAAGGGAAGTGAGTGTATCCACCCCCTACCCTGACCCTCCCAGAGGAGTGGTCCTAGAGCTAGCCCCTCCCCTATCTTCAGTATAAGATAGCAAACCTTGCCATTGCAAAACAGATAACCCTGGACGACGCTCTACAAAGAAGAATCCTGGCCCTTCGACGTTCCACTACCTTTGGAAGACAGAAGAATCTCCCTTGGAGTTAAGGTGTGACTCCCCTGCTTGGCAGGCACCAAAAACTCTAATCAATGGTTGCAAACTTTCCCGCTCCCGCTGGAGTCCGAAGTCCCTGCAGGCCCAAAAGTGGATTTCCTGACTTCTCGAAGGCCATTGTGAGTCCCCAGCAGAGCTGAGGCGAGTGGACCCCACGAGTGACGAGGAACCACAATACCTGGGAACAGTGCACTATTGTCAAGTGCAACCCCTTCACGACATTCTACGAACTTGTGCTTTGGATCTCTTGTGGCCCAAGTCTCCAGCAGATTTTGCAGCGAAAATCAGAGGCCTACCCCATCCCGAGTGACCGTGGGCTCCTGTGAAGCATTTCCTGAAAAGGCGTCTTTGCGATCCCTTGCCCGTTGGCTTGTGGCTCCCACGAAGACTTTCTTATCAACTCAAAGGGCTCCCCTGGTTGCTCCAGTCCTGCCCTCACTCACCCTTGCTGGGTGAGTCCCTCAGACCTTGCTGGTCTGCACAATCAACTTTCTTCACTCTACACAAGACTTGCTGTTGCCAAGGCTTGTTGGCTCCAATCCGGGTGCCGACACCGCAGTCAGCTGCAGATGTCGTGGGACACTTCGAATCCAGCTGCTGGTCATCGTCGATCGTCGATCCTTCCTGGACCTCGTGAGCGAAGAGTCAAAACACCCTTGATCACCTGAAATCACCCGACATCCGTGGGCATCCCTCTTCCTGGCCCCGGGTCACTGGCAAGTGACGGTGAACACTGTCCCTTCAATTTTCAGGTCATCTGCATCTAGAATCCACCCTTGGATTCCACCGGACACTTCTTCAGTCGCGGCAAACAGCAAGTCTTCTTTGGTCTACATAGAAAACAGCGACGCGACCCGACACCAAAAGACACCTATGCACCCGGCTTCCCTGGGTGAGGTAACTCATGCACTCTGGTGCCCTAGTGTGTGTTGGCCCTCGAATTACTTACCTTGTAAGTGGCTTGCTTGTAGACTTCCTCAAAGTACGCTAAAACTTTAAAAATCAAACCGCGACTTGCTCCATTGTAATCAATAGGGAACCCACGGCTGTGTTCACACACTGCATGCGTCTCCTGTGGGTCTGTTACTTACCTGATTTCACTGCTGTAGTGAAGCCCCAGTGATTCTACAGGCCCTAGGCCTTGTCATTCTGCAAGTCGACTTTCCTAAATCTCTCTTTTAGTATATGGTCTGGTACGCCCCTAGGGCCCCAGCCATATTTGTGCTTAACTTATTGTGAAACGTTGATATTTGAATGTGTTCCTGACTTCTAATCTCATAAAGAGATTAGTAGAGTGTATCTAGAAATAAATACATATATATTTGATATATATACCTGTGTGGTGTCCTTTCATTTGGTAATTCAAGAGATTATAAGGTAAAACAAGCTGCTTTACATTCCTCTGAGACTTAGCCTGAAGGCTGCTCTCCACAGCTACCACTAGGATAGCTTTCTTTAAAAGGTTGTCTTAAACCTATCTACCAGAAGAGTCGAATTGGACTGGTGCAAGGTGGCCACTATAACTAGTGACCAGCATATGCCAGGCCAACTTCTCACATTGCAGAATGAATGCGTGCAAATACAGCGCTGTGGTTCGTCCCTCCATAGTATATCAATGACACTACCAAAAGGTACGACGCGCACCTAGCTGCTGCACTGCGAAAATGAGGACACACTCTCCTCTTAAAGTGAACCATATTTTTCAAAGTACACCAAGTTAATCCAAAGTATATCAAGCGATTTTTCAGAAATCAAGTAATCCATGTATTCAATGTTTGTAAGATCACTCCGGAGACAGCTAAGTTGAGCCAGAATTCTTTATTCCGCATTTTCAGATGCCCTATGCTGCCAATCCAGGCTATTACATAGGCACGTGCTGTCAACCATTTCTCGAGCCGACGCATTAAAAACCCAATGCATTTCGAATTATATTAATTCTTTATCAGGGGGTGCTGTAATAAATCAGAAAGAACTACATAAACACCAATTCGAGGATGAGATTTGCTCAATGTCTATAAAACATAATATCAGCCCTAGACTGTTCCCAAATTTACCCGTGACAGTCCCTCATTAACACCCCTCATAAATACCCATTCTAAAACAAAATTGAAATAAACCAAATACTACATGCCCTTCTACTTGCTTCCACAGAAAAGAAACTGTGCTTGTTTACCTCGTGAAAATTTAACTGGCAAAAATAGCATGTTCGTGCCTTCCTTCGTATTCAGAAAATCTTCATCTCTTCTCCCTCCCGCCCAAGCAGTTCTTAAAACCTGCTCCCGCATGTTTGCCTAATTAATCACCTAATTAACACAAGACCTCGTGACCTACTGTGTCCTGTGATTGCTCGTGGTGAAAATAACTAATGCCTACAAATCCCATAATGCTCTAACCCCATCATCAAAACAAGCATTTGCAATGCAATAGGTCTCGCATTTATAAGAGTTTTAGCTATTGGCATTGTAAAATTACAATGCCTTTTATTTATGTTTTGGTTTTAAAACAAATAAAAGGCATTGTCATTTACAATGTCAGTAGCTTAAACTTGCATAAAAGCAGTGTGTGGAGTGCAGCAGTGTGCGGCGTGCAGCAGTGTGCGGCGTGCAGCAGTGTGTGGCGTGCAGCAGTGTGAGGCATGCAGCAGTGTGAGGCGTGCAGCAGTGTGCGGCATGCAGCAGTGTGTGGCGTGCAGCAGTATGTGGCGTGCAGCAGTGTGTGGCATGCAGCAGTGTGTGGCGTGCAGCAGTGTTTCATGTAGCAGTGTGAGGCATGCAGCACTGTGTGGCGTGCAGCTGCGTGCAGCAGTGTGCTGCGTGCAGCAGTGTGCTGCGTGCAGCAGTGTCGTGCAGCATGCAGCAGTGAGTAATGCAGCAGTGTGCAGCAGTGTGTGGCGTGCAGCAGTGTGCGGCGTGCAGCAGTGTGTGCCGTGCAGCAGTGTGTGGTGTGCAGCAGTGTTTCGTGTAGCAGTGTGTGGTGTGCAGCAGTGTGCGGCGTGCAGCAGTGTGCGGCGTGTAGCAGTGTGCTGCGTGCAGCAGTGTGTGGCGTGCAGCAGTCTGTGGCGTGCAGCAGTGTGTGGCATGCAGCAGTGTGTGGCGTGCAGCAGTGTGTGGCGTGGAGCAATGTGTGGCGTGTAGCAGTGTGTGGCGTGCAGCAGTGTGAGGCGTGCAGCAGTGTGAGGCGTGCAGCAGTGTGAGGCGTGCAGCAGTGTGTGGCGTGCAGCAGTATGTGGCGTGCAGCAGTGTGTGGCGTGCAGCAGTGTGTGGCGTGCAGCAGTGTTTCATGTAGCAGTGTGAGGCATGCAGCACTGTGTGGCGTGCAGCTGCGTGCAGCAGTGTGCTGCATGCAGCAGTGTGCTGCGTGCAGCAGTGTCGTGCAGCATGCAGCAGTGAGTAATGCAGCAGTGTGCAGCAGTGTGTGGCGTGCAGCAGTGTGCGGCGTGCAGCAGTGTGTGCCGTGCAGCAGTGTGTGGTGTGCAGCAGTGTTTCGTGTAGCAGTGTGTGGCGTGCAGCAGTGTGCGGCGTGCAGCAGTGTGCGGCGTGTAGCAGTGTGCTGCGTGCAGCAGTGTGTGGCGTGCAGCAGTCTGTGGCCTGCAGCAGTGTGTGGCATGCAGCGGCATGCAGCAGTGTGTGGCGTGCAGCAGTGTGTGGCGTGGAGCAGTGTGTGGCGTGTAGCAGTGTGTGGCGTGCAGCAGTGTGCGGCGTGCAGCAGTGTGCGGCGTGCAGCGGCGTGCAGCAGTGTGTGGCGTGCAGCAGTGTGCGGCGTGCAGCAATGTGCTGCGTGCAGCAGTGTGTGGCGTGCAGCGGCATGCAGCAGTGTGTGGCGTACAGCAGTGTGTGGCATGCAGCAGTGTGTGGTGTGTAGCAGTGTGCGGCGTGCAGCAATGTGCGGCGTGCAGCAGTGTGCGGCATGCAGCAGTGTGTAGTGTGCAGCAGTGTGTGGCGTGCAGCAGTGTGTGGCGTGCAGCAGTGTGAGGCATGCAGCAGTGTGAGGCGTGCAGCAGTGTTTCGTGTAGCAGTGTGAGGCGTGCAGCAGTGTGCTGCGTGCAGCAGTGTGTGGCGTGCAGCAGTGTGTGGCGTGCAGCGGCATGCAGCAGTGTGTGGCATGCAGCAGTGTGTGGAGTGCAGCAGTGTGTGGCGTGTAGCAGTGTGCGGCGTGCAGCAGTGTGCGGCGTGCAGCAGTGTGTGGCGTGCAGCAGTGTGAGGCGTGCAGCAGTGTGAGGCGTGCAGCAGTGTGTGGCGTGCAGCAGTGTGTGGCATGCAGCAGTGTGTGGCGTGCAGCAGTGTGTGGCTTGCAGCAGTGTGGGGCGTGCAGCAGTGTGAGGCGTGCATCAGTGTTTCGTGTAGCAGTGTGAGGCGTGCAGCAGTGTGCGGCATGCAGCAGTGTGCGGCGTGCAGCAGTGTGTAATGCAGCAGTGTGTGGCGTGCGGTAGTGTGCGGCGTGCAGCAGTGTGCGGCATGCAGCAGTGTGTGGCGTGCAGCAGTGTGTGGCATGCAGCAGTGTGTGGCGTGGTTTGTAAACAAAAAGAAAAGCGGACATCAAAGGAAGGGTGGGAGGGAACGAGCATATGGGGTGCGAGTTATAACAAAAGTTAATTGTTGTAAGAGTGGATGCAGGAAGTGAGGCCGAGCGCGCGCTGGCGAAAGCAGTCTGCTGCTTTCAAGTCCAATGCCAGATGCCAGCTTCGCGCATGAATGCCTCACATGCACTGGCCATAAACCGCATTCCTAAGGTCTTGTGCCCCCTACTAAATCTCGCTGAATGCGTGAGGCGGCGCACACGCAGGAAGTAGCTCGTGGCAAATGGAATGCGCGTGGTTGTGCGTGGAACCGCCACCCGATCTGCCTGGGAAGCCTTTGGGAGCATTTTCTGAAGCCCCTACATAAGTCTCGCCTGGCGATCGCTTACGCGATAGCCAGGCGAGACCTAAACAGTACCCCCGTCTGGAATTAAAAATTCATACTGAGAAATAATAACTGTAAACAAGTGTGCATATAAGAACATAAGAAAATCAATCGTTATAAATAAAATGTTCAAATGTCATAGTCTTAATAAAAATCACAGCCTTTGGGTAGGGCCGCCTCCCCTCCGAGTGATCCTGTGGCAGCGAAATAACTGGAGACCTTGTTATTGGGTGCTTTTTTCGGTGGCATAAGGGGGCAAAACCACTGGTGAGCTCTTGGCCGCCCTCCTGTCTGCCCAGAATGAGTCTAAACTCAATCGATGAGCCTCCGTCTATTTCGTGCCCCCTGTGGGGTGCTCCAGGGCCTCCACCTGTGGCTACTATATAAGCTTCTTATTGTGCCCGCGTGGATTTTTCCGGGTAATTGCACACACAGGCACTTATCGCAGTTCATCCAAGCAGGCTTTCCCTCAGGGTTCGAAGCTCTACCAGCATTTCTCAATGGATAGGGGGCAAGCACTCTTCTTCGCCAGCCTTCCCCTGGTCGTGCTCCCTGCATTTATCTCATTATTGTGGCCATTTTGGAGTCAGGACCCGGTGCCCAAAGCCCACGAGTGAGCTCCTTTCCCTCTTTCTTCTCCTCACATGGACCCATTGGGAGCGGCGGCCCCCGCCCAGCGTCCTCTGTGCTGCTCACTCTGCCAGCCGGACACCCCACCGGTGAATCAGGCCGACGGGCCGACGCATCTCCAGCGGGCCCCCTCCTTCCAAGTTAGCCCGCTATTGGGCTCCGGTGTGTGCCCTTCCTTGCTGTACAGGGGGCCCTTACGACTCCTCTCACCTTTCCAACCGGCGGCGGTCCTTGTCTACAGCTTCTCGGTGGTCCCATTAGGCTGGACCGCCATTTTGTGGAAGCCTCCTCCGGAGCGGTCGCGGCTCTGCTGGCGCCGTATTACGGCGAAACAAATTCTCCCGGGGGTTCGAAATCCCTCATCCACAGTTCCCCCACTCCTATCTTCTCCTCAGGGCGGCCCTAGAGCGTGTTATAGCAAGTTATAACGCCCTAATTCATTACATTGTCGGGGCCCGGGATGGAGCCGAACGGAGTCACGTCCGATCGGCCATGTTGGTTCGCCACGCCACCCATGAATGATTTTTAAACATAAATTGTTTTGAATACTATTTTACTTTACTGTATTTTTAACGCGGAGTGATATGTGGGAGTTTATTACAGATGTTTCGCAGAGAAATGTTTGTTTTTCAACACCATGCAACATCTATAGAAATGTTCCTTTTAGATCAAAAGAGGACCTCGCTCACAGACATTATTTGCAACAATGCTAGTGAGCTGCTGCTATATTACAATATTGAAAACAAGCTCCCGTATCCCTGATTATTAGATAGAAACACATTTAGAATCTGCCTGTGCAGTATCGGCCACCTGGCCAAAGAGTGCATGAAAAAGCCGAAATTTGATCATAAATGTAGAGCTGTTCCGAACAGGGGCCACAAAAATATGTTTGACCCAGGGCCCCCACACTCCTTAAGATGTCCCTGCCCTGGAGGACAGGAAAAACCTGGCAGGCCAATCTTGTCTCCATTCTTCAACAACTTTTTCTTTAGGCACTATGAGTCATTCAGTCCTATGTCTCAATTGTTGCTTACCTTGGGATCTTCTCTATGCCGGCATGTGGTCTGCCCACTTCTTTCTGGCCCTAAGTCCACTCATGTTTATTTCTCTGTGCCTGTGATTGGTCTGTGCAGCCTGTATACTTCTCTCCAGTCTGTGCAATGGTGCTGGTTATTACCATGCTTCAGTTCTAAGCCCCAAAGACATCAACCGAAAGATATAAGCCAGGGAGACTAGGAAAATAATAGAACATGTTTGCCTTTTTCAACATAGAAACTCAAACGAAAGGTCGTATAGCACAGCTTAAGCAAATTGTATCAAACAAGTATTTATTGCTAAAACAGTAGCAGACGTTACGTAGAGGTCTAAAACTCATCCAGGGAAGAATTGGGTGAAAAGATTCCTGCTATATTGGGAAATGTGCAAAGAGACATTACCTGTGTTCCATTATGTAGATTCCTTTGTATTTCCCTTACATTGGTTGGCAAGAAAGAAGGAAGGAAATTGAAGACTTTCAGGTTTGACTGGTGGATGGCCAGACCAATAAGGACTCTGCCTCTATGGGTGATGGGCCACCATGTGAAAGGTTTCCAAAGGTGGTGATAGGTGAGGCTCCAACTTCAGAAACCTAGAGGTTCGTCACCTCTAATAGAGCCATGGAAACTGCAAGTTTGGTGGGGCAGGAGATCCGCCAATTTAGGGTGGATCTGCCACTCTGCCAACACTAAGGCCTTGATTATGAAAGCTTTATTAAATTGTGACGTTTGTGCAACCCCTCTCTGCCAAGGTGTGGCAATTACGTGTGAGTCTGAGTTTTCTGTACACTCAGAGTTTTCCTCAGGTCATTCCTGGCTAGGCAAACCAGCTAGTGACTGAGTAAAAAGGTTCCGTAAATAATGGTATTACCTGTTACTGGGTGACCGGAAGCAAATAAATCTTTTCTCTTCCTGCCGCCGCCAAATATTAGTGGCTTTGCACTCTCACCTACCCGCATTAAACTGAACAAATATATATCAGCAGCAAAAATATTAAGGGCCTGATTATGAGTTTGGTGAGTTTGGCAGGTAATAGTACTGCCAAACCCATGGTGGTGGTCGACCACTGCAGCACTGTGGGACTGCCTGCAGTGTTAAGACTGCAGCGGTCGGACCGCCACAGGACCGCCATGACCACCAGGGATCCACCGCCAAGCATATTTCAAGTTGCCTCACCACCACCCATACCGTGAGCCCGCCATGAAAAGGGTGGCAGAGAGGCAACTAAGGGGACCCTAATAGGCCCCCCTGCCGCCTCAGTGCCCAGGGTTTGCATGGGGAGAACATATGTAGTGCCCTGCCTGATTTGCACCCCCAGTTCCTGCATGGTCTGGCATATATGTATGCCACATCATGCAGGAAGATGCAGGCGGTGCTCTGAGAGCAGCGGTCTACATGGTAGGCATGTCTATGTGCCTACCAGACAATGGCAATCAGACCGCCACAGGACTGCCCGCCAGACTAAGAATAAACTCTTGATCTGGCGGGCAGTCGCACCATGGGTTTGGCGGTCCCACTGTGGTCATTGCGTTACAACATCCGCTGTAGGACCGCCAAACTCGTAATCAGGCCCTAAGTGTTTTTGGTAAAATTATATTTTTTTACACAACAATCTAACAAAAACAAATTGGGGTTGAGTTCGATGGCACGTGTGCAGAAGCTTAGTTGATAAGAGGAGCGGATGTGGCCTAACGGCTAGAGCGGTCCACTTTGAAGCTGGGAAACCGGGTTCGGTTGACCTCAAAGCTAGGGGAATCGGGTTTGAGTCTCAGTAGGAACGCTCGGCATCTTGTGATTCTGGGCAAATCACTCAATCTCCCTGTGCCTAATAAAACGAAGATACATTTGCCCGTCTGTAACACAACTGGTGCTCATGTAAAGCGCCCTGATACCTTCGGGACGAGTTCGTGCTATATAAAACTCCCCCACCACCCCAATTGTTTTTTATACAAAAACTCTTTTGTGCAACAAATCAAGTTAAACGTTCAGACTGTTTTCTCTCTGGAAGACATTGTCCTAATTAGAAATGATTTGTGTCGCTGCAACAGGGCAGGGTGACATTAAATCTGGTTCTGTGTTGCTGCTGTGAGTGTGCAATACACAGCGCGTGACTGATTAAAAAAATTGACTCTGACACTCATACAGATGCAAATCGAGACATCTTGGCAAATGGTATGTTTAATGTTCAGGATAAACATCTCTTTGGAGATAGTCAGCTTTTTTCTCTCCAAAAGTGTCCAATATCCCATGGATATCTGATTTATTATAGATAAACGGAAACAGACACAGATAAAGACCGCCTGAGCCGTCCAGTGTGCCTATTTTTACATCTGCTTATCCTGTTAAATGCCAGACGTATAACTCCTCGGCACTCAGAGCACAACATGAAATTGCTCAATTCTGTGTAATTTCATGAAATGCTCAACCAGGATCAGACTGGGTCAGAAAGTAGACCTGGGCACCGAATTAATAGAGCCCACATTAGCAAATCAGGGCAGTTTTAAATTTGGAAAGAGACGATGGATAAGTGTTTTGCAAGGTATGGGAGCCTGTATGCATTTGTATTTCCTGCAGGCAATGTTGGCGTTGATTTCAGAGAAAACAACAGTAAAAACCGGTCCACCAGACCTAAAACAGGCCCACAAACAGCCCCCAAAAATAACCCACACTCATCTGTGATACCAGCCCTTCGGACGCTGCCATATTGCCCGGTAGGCCTGTCTGACACATCATTACGCTATATGAATACCCAGTTGACTTCCCATGGCACATGTTATGTTACATAATACAATACAGAGCAAAACATACAACAGAGAGCACCTAAAGCACCAATTTATCACACTCTCTAATCATTTTCTAAAGTAAATCAACACTTTGGTTTGTTCCCTTATAAGGATGAGCTGCAAATACCCCTTGCTATCCTTGGGCTTTCAAAAGAGCTCCTTCTAAGCATAAATACAAAAAAATATTTAATATTAGGAAATGCATGCAAAACAGAAGAAAATTTTAATATTCTTGAACAAACGTCCTTTCCATATAATTAACATTAAATTGTCTCAGAATTCTTTGCTTTAGTCTTTCACAATATTGGCAAGTCCACAGGCCAGATACCTTATGATCCTTCTTTATCTTAACAATACTGCAAGTCAATGTTTTTGGGTCTATAAGGGGATTTCTTCAGGGCTTTTTTGCCCATCAAATGTATTAAACTTTGGTCCTACAAACATGATACCAATTTATCAAGCCTAGTTAAAAAAATATATATGTCAATCCATTACAATCAAGGGCAACTCGTTATCACATGATATCTCAAAAACAACCACGACCTGAGCAAGTAAGAACGGTAGGGCGGTGGGGCTGGGTGGGGCCTGGTGGTGGTGGGCGGGTTTCGACAGGCAAATAGTTAATTTTCGCTAGTCGTCGTCTATTGAAAGCTCTGCCCCACCGCTCTTACCTACACGGGCCGCAGCTGCTCAAAACCAATAAGAGTGAGTGTGAACCATAATGTTACCACGTCACACTATGTCAACACAGATTCTCGTGTTCCATGGTGGCTTGAGTTGCCATTGACTGTAGTTTTGGGATATAGAATATTGATGACGAGACATGCAAGGCAGCCGTCACTCGGTTCCATATTCTGAATTTGCCTTTAAATGTTTCACTGGACAGAGCTTACATTGTGAAAGAAGTGCTCTTCCTGCTGGAAAATAAGAGAGAGGGTCCTGTACAAATTAGTGACCTGTACCCCACAGAAGCTTTTGGCTTTCTTTACCAGTTGGAGGAGAATTATACTAATGAGCTGTAAATGGGACTGGTCAGCAAGGCTGATATGCATTGCCCCATGGCATTTTAGAGTATACCCTTTCCTGCGAAACTGAGGTACAACATCTTAGTGCCAATATCGGCAACACTCCTCAGTTCTCATACAGCAACATACATAAATAAACCACAAGACACCTTGTTAGTGGAGAAAATTGCTGCAGGTTTATTTGCATAACAAATATGCCAACATGGTGGGTTATCTTACGGGTGATCCTAATGCAGGCCAGCCCCTATGCCGCCTGCCCGCCTGATGAGCCAAATTACACCGTGGCCGTCGCCAATCGGTGGTTACCAATTTTGAGAGGGGCCACCCCTCCCATCAGTGGACCACCAGTCCACGCCTTTACTCACACCCCCGGGTGGAGCGTTCTAGGCAGCCCCCGGTTGCTCAGACCCACAACCGCCCGTAGGACTAACGGGGCACCATCGTTCTTCCAGGGAACAACGCTAAGACATCCCTGGGTATCCTTGGCTTAGCACCCTTGTTGTGCTGCTGCATATAGTACCCTTCTGTACCTTGCAAACTCTGGATCGCCCTGTAACTTCTCCTGCAACACAAAACAATAAGTTAGATTGTTACCCTCCCCCTACCACCCTTTGGCCATCCGCAGGGTAAGCGGTAGAGCAGGAAACAGCGAGACGGGCAGCAGTCAAGAGGCTGCACAGTGGGCGTGGGAAGGCATTTGTACCCTTGTCCCCCCTCACGGCTGGAAGTGACGCGGCCAGCTGACCCCTTGGTCCCTAGACCAGGGAGCCTAGTCTGCTGACTCCTGTGCCTTCCTGTGGCACTAAGGCGGCCGCCCTGTTGGAGGGTCCCCTACGTGGCTCCCCGGGCAGCCTTGGCATTAAGTGCTGGAATGGACTATTAGGTAATACGGTTGAGAAAGCCTGGAACAATTAAATCAGAGTGTGAAATGAAAAGTAAATATGTAGAACAGGTGTAAAATGTAGGAATGCATTCTTAAGTTCACAGGTATCTGTAATCTGTTAACTCGCAATATATCACAGAATATCGCAACTCACCACAATAACATGTGAGCACAGTGATCAACAATATCTTCCCTGTGAACCATGACAATGCAGGAGGAAATAGGGGTGTTTCCCCACATCTGTCGTATTTAACCTCTTCAGCGCGGCGCGGATTTCCGTGCCACGCTGAAGATTCCGTGCGCGGGCGGGGCCATGACGGAACGGTTCCGTCATGCGCACAGCGCAACCGACGTGCATGACGGAACCGTTCCGTCATGCGCGTCGAAGGGGTTAAGGCAGAATGCTGAATTGCTTGAAAAATGCTCGCCTTGACTGTAAAGAATTCTGAAACTACAGCCAGGCCGTTGCCATTCACAATTTGCAAGAGGCGGTGGGGACAATTTTCACAATTGAGAGTCCTCTGTTGACTCCATGAGTACTTCCTAGACATATGTCATTCCTAAATACATTGAGTGGTAGATGCTGCTAGTTCTGGTGGCATTCATTTAGGATGCAGCTGATTGTGGTCTGCGCAGAACCAATATTATTAATAATAATAATTCCACATTTGTAAAGCACTAAGTTATCACCCATCGGGGTATCCAGGCGCTGGGAGCCATCAGAGAGATTAAGTGAGCTATTGCCTAGAGTCACATAATGCTGAGCTGAGCTGCTGCCAGCGATCGCACCGTGAACCCCACACTCCGGAGTCAGACGCTCTGGCCGCTGTGCCACACCTCTCATAGCTTTCAGATCTCAACCAGCGTGATGTGACATGCCAACTGCATGCTCCTGTTAATGCATATGAACGAGTCACTCCTGCTACCACATGCTATGCTGCTGCTTGCATTGTTTTTTACTGTGCATTCTCCCATAGGACAGGACCAAATTGTACAGGATCACCATGTATGGAGAGCATCCTCTCTCACCGACAGTACTCATTGGAGAATGCTATACCATGTCCAAACCTACAACCTATACAGTCATTAGGCATTATGTGACATGCTGAAATTAAAATATCTATTAATAGTGAGATAGGAATTAGTAGATTTTGCTAATTCTGTCCCCACAATCCCACTAGTTTTGTAGTCTCAATACTGATTAGACAGGGCAATCCTACGTTTGCCACCACTGTAGAGATGTCCTTAAGTGTCCATAGACTCCACCCAGAAGCAGCAGAGATGGAACCAAGGAAATACTACAAGCATACTACAGACCCGAAGCAAACATAACACTATAGACACTATAGTTGTGTGTCTAGAGGGACGGATGGAATAACACAGACATCACAGTAGGACTGTGGGTCCACACAGAAGCTGTGTTGTCAGAAGCCAAGGAATAGTGCAGAGGCCACAGTAGTGATTTTCTGTTATAAACCCAGACATGGTGGAAATGTAACCAGGGAAACATTTGATACAACAGTACTGAGACTCTGGGGTTCATTTAGAAAAAGAAAGGCAGAACCGAAGACATCGCAATGACGTTACAATAATGGGACGGTACGGTCCTCCCAGAAGCAATGAGATGTAATCCACCGGAATGGGTACTACTAGTTGACTCAGGAGAATAGAAAAAAAGATGACATCGTGAGATGAAGCAGTAGTTAGATTATAGATTTAAGTTGATGGAGTAGGAGGCTGGAAGACACGAAGGAATGGATGCCGGTGAAGGGATTGGGGGTTCTAGCCCTAAGCCTTATGCCCTAACAGGCCCAAATAGGGAAGACATATTATGAACACACTGTTATTCTTTTTTCTAGGCACTCATACTGGACACCCTGGGGGAGAGGTTAAGTAGGGTAGTTACAGTCTTCCACTGCATGGGGTGGGCAGGGCTAAGTAAGCAGCTCAGGGTGACCAACTGGGCTTGCACTTGTATTGAGCGGTGGGTCAGAAAATGAGAGTGAGGTCATGAACTCTATCTGAAAACAGGTTGTAGGCTGGAATATCGAGTAGGGCACATCATCCTGCCCTAAAATTTTAAACAAAATATTGAGATCCCAAAATATCGTATTAGAAATTTACTATTATTCATTCTAAATCTACAGATACCATTAAAATGTATATATACCTCAAAGCCCCGTTCCTAAATGACAGTGGCACATGCCCGGGTGAGGATGCCCGCTAGCATCCGCGCCAATACTCCTCCAGGAATAAACGGCATTCACTCCAGCAGTTTTGAAGCATCAAGATTTATTTCAGCATAAGTCAAGGTTTGTGACAGAACAAGTTATGCGAGAAAGGTATACCGTTCCTCCTAGTGGGGAGTAGTGTGAAGAGTACACTTATCCCTAAGATTGAGACAAAGTGGGGGATAATGTCTAGACAGCCTGGGGGCTAATAGCATGTGATGGGTGGGGGAACCCACACTGGTGGAACTAAAACCCTCACACACCCAGCAAGCTAGGTGTCATGCTTCATCATCTGGGTTTTGCTCCTCGTCGGGTCGGCGCTGCAATTCCCAACGGGCACCCAAAGATGGGGCTCTTTAGCGGAGATCTTTTGTTCCTTGCCGAAGGTGAGTGCAAGTGAGGGCCAGGTAAGTGTAGACGTTGGTGAGTGTATTCTAAAACAGGGTTGGTTAGTCTGAATAATGAATTTTATTCGGTCAGTAAACCACCCTATTAAAAACGAGATGAGTGGCGGTAGTCTGGACACAATGGGTCAAGGACTAACTCTGCTCTACTCAGATGGTCAACATGTTTCTTGCCTCAAGGTCAGGGGGATCCAGCGGCAATTCATCAGGACCAGTGAAAGGTGAACTATCTACAAATTGTGAGGGTGTAAAATAGGATATTAAGTTGTTGTGGTAGTGCCTGGATAAAACTACCCTAGGGAAGTGTCTGGAAAACTTAACACTTCCGCATTGGAATGGCCTAAAGGAGAAGGAGAGAGGAAGCAAAACAGGCCAACACAGAACATTAAAAATACACTTTGTCATATATATACAATTCATAGTCTGGAGCCAAGGACTCCTCATATGCATGTCCAATACACGTAGCAATTGCGCTAAACAGGAGTGATCATGCATAAGTGGATGCAGTGTGAAGACACGTGTCAAGTGATACAAAATCCAATCCAATCTGAATTTTACGTCATGAGGTCTGACAATGCTCACCTAAAGTTATAAAAGGTGCCGCTCCAATCGGTACATGGCGAGCCTCTTGGGATGGCGTGTTAGCCTACTGTGGACAGTAGTATAAACAAGAGACTCAAACAGGTAGGTGTACACGGATAAAACACCTGCTGGTGCTAGGTGTTATCTGAGGAACTGGTAAGCAAGGTCCCCCTGTACCCCGGTCACCGGAAACCACCGCCCGAGGAGCGAGCCGACCCCAAGCCCGGAGCGCCGCCCAGGGGAGAATCGGCACAAGGCAGCGTAAAGGTCGGTCCGCCACAGCAGCAGCGGTCAGCCGTCCACCGGCGTACAGGGAATCCCCGACCGTTCGATCTAAGTGATGTTAGTCGGGTGGTGATTACTTACAGTTCTGTCGCCCAAGGGTGGTCTGCAAACCTACCCCGCTCCGCCGAAACCGGGAAGTGTGGTTCACTTTCCAATGCTCAGTTAAGAACCAATCCGGTCAAGTGTAGGCGAGTTCTAATTGGGCGTCTACAGTCTGACGATTCGTTTCGGAAAACCCCGCCTACGTAGAGTGACTACGGGCGCCATCTTGGAATGGGGTGCTGAGGCAGCATCAGGTCGTGTTTGGTATGTCTCAGAGGCCAGGAGAGGGTCCCCGGGAAGACTAATGAACTCCATTATGCCCTGGTCTTGAGTATTAGGGTTGATCAATGTCTACAAGGGAGAATATAAGACTAGTTGTGTGCATAATGCACAAGATCAGGTAATGCGATCAGGTAATGCGGATTGAATCAGGCTATTCACGGGATTACTGTTATGTCAGTCATAAGTCAGTGATGCCCAGAAGATGCTATAAGATATGTAGGTTCGCTGTCGTATCTGTAAGTCTAAGTCCATCCCTTGTCTCCCACGTGTGGTCAGGTTTGTTGACAATACTCGGGCGGGTATCAGGATATCAGTGTGTTAAAGTACCCCATGGTATATCGTCATTCAGACCTCTCTTGTCAGATGCCAATCTGTGCACCCATCTTTGTTCTAATCTAAACAAGGCTTGTGATGTAATACCTGGATGTGACACTAATACGACCCATTTCAGGGAGTCTGGTGTGTGATGAAGACTCTTAAAATGGCAGTACAGTTTTGTGGTCTCTTTTAAGCATCTTATGTTGCTTTTATGCTCCGTGATGCGTGTTTTGATGGGCCATGTCATCATCCCTATGTAGTTCAATGTACAGGGGCACTGTAATAGATAAATACAGTTGGTGGAATTGCAATTGGTATGACGTGTCAGTGTCCAGGTTAGGGTGTCAGACAGAATCACTTCCTTGGTAGTCATCGTCTGTTTACAGGACGTGCAGTTACCACAGGGGAAATGTCCAATGACAGGTGGAAGCCCCCATAGAGTGCCCTGGGGGTTCTGTGTTTCTGTTTTTGCAGGTCTAGTGTGGATCAAGATAGCTTTCAGATTTTGAGTCCTTTTAAAGGCGAATCTGGGTTGAGGAAAAGAGAGGTTACCGGCAGCTAGTATACCCCAATGTTTTTTAATTACTTTTTTCATTGTATTAGAGGAGGGGGTGAACGAGGTAACACAGGTCAGGATGTCAGTTTGTTCCCGGGTCTTGGTCTCGAGCAACACCTCTCTGGGGTTATTCCTAGCACGTTTCATGGCTTTTATGATAGTGATGGTCGGATACCCTCTCTCTTTTAGATTGTTTGCTAGGATATCTGCCTCTTTTTTGTAGTCCGACACTGAGCTACAATTTCTCCTCACACGGAGAAACTGACCGAAAGGTAAGTTATCCCTCAATGCCTTGGGGTGGTGACTACTATACAGCAGAAGGCTGTTCCTGTCTGTTGGTTTTTTGTAGAGGCTAGTTGTTAACGCCCCGGACGCTAATCTAATGTCTAGGTCCAAGAAGGCAATGTGAGACGGAGAGATGTGGTTGGTAAATTTTAAATAAGGGTTCTGTGCATTAATCCATTGGCAGAACTCTTCACATCTACTCCAGGATCCCTTCCAAAGGATGAGGACATCGTCTATAAAGCGCCTCCACATGATCAGATTTTCGCCAAAAGGATTGGTGGGGAGTCTTCATCACACACCAGACTCCCTGAAATGGGTCGTATTAGAGTCACATCCAGGTATTACATCACAAGCCTTGTTTAGATTAGAACAAAGATGGGTGCACAGATTGGCATCTGACACGAGAGGTCTGAATGACGATATACCATGGGGTACTTTAACACACTGATATCCTGATACCCGCCTGAGTATTGTCAACAAACCTGACCACACGTGGGAGACAAGGGATGGACTTAGACTTACAGATACGACAGCGATCCTACATATCTTATAGCATCTTCTGGGCATCACTGACTTATGACTGACATAACAGTAATCCCGTGAATAGCCTGATTCAATCCGCATTACCTGATCGCATTACCTGATCTTGGGCATTATGCACACAACTAGTCTTATATTCTCCCTTGTAGACATTGATCAACCCTAATACTCAAGACCAGGGCATAATGGAGTTCATTAGTCTTCCCGGGGACCCTCTCCTGGCCTCTGAGACATACCAAACACGACCTGATGCTGCCTCAGCACCCCATTCCAAGATGGCGCCCGTAGTCACTCTACGTAGGCGGGGTTTTCCGAAACGAGTCGTCAGACTGTAGACGCCCAATTAGAACTCGCCTACACTTGACCGGATTGGTTCTTAACTGAGCATTGGAAAGTGAACCACACTTCCCGGTTTCGGCGGAGCGGGGTAGGTTTGCAGACCACCCTTGGGCGACAGAACTGTAAGTAATCACCACCCGACTAACATCACTTAGATCGAACGGTCGGGGAATCCCTGTACGCCGGTGGACGGCTGACCGCTGCTGCTGTGGCGGACCGACCCTTACGCTGCCTTGTGCCGATTCTTCCCTGGGCGGCGCTCCGGGCTTGGGGTCGGCTCGCTCCTCGGGCGGTGGTTTCCGGTGACCGGGGTACAGGGGGACCTTGCTTACCAGTTCCTCAGATAACACCTAGCACCAGCAGGTGTTTTATCCGTGTACACCTACCTGTTTGAGTCTCTTGTTTATACTACTGTCCACAGTAGGCTAACACGCCATCCCAAGAGGCTCGCCATGTACCGATTGGAGCGGCACCTTTTATAACTTTAGGTGAGCATTGTCAGACCTCATGACGTAAAATTCAGATTGGATTGGATTTTGTATCACTTGACACGTGTCTTCACACTGCATCCACTTATGCATGATCACTCCTGTTTAGCGCAATTGCTACGTGTATTGGACATGCATATGAGGAGTCCTTGGCTCCAGACTACGAATTGTATATATATGACAAAGTGTATTTTTAATGTTCTGTGTTGGCCTGTTTTGCTTCCTCTCTCCTTCTCCTTTAGGCCATTCCAATGCGGAAGTGTTAAGTTTTCCAGACACTTCCCTAGGGTAGTTTTATCCAGGCACTACCACAACAACTTAATATCCTATTTTACACCCTCACAATTTGTAGATAGTTCACCTTTCACTGGTCCTGATGAATTGCCGCTGGATCCCCCTGACCTTGAGGCAAGAAACATGTTGACCATCTGAGTAGAGCAGAGTTAGTCCTTGACCCATTGTGTCCAGACTACCGTCACTCATCTCGTTTTTAATAGGGTGGTTTACTGACCGAATAAAATTCATTATTCAGACTAACCAACCCTGTTTTAGAATACACTCACCAACGTCTACACTTACCTGGCCCTCACTTGCACTCACCTTCGGCAAGGAACAAAAGATCTCCGCTAAAGAGCCCCATCTTTGGGTGCCCGTTGGGAATTGCAGCGCCGACCCGACGAGGAGCAAAACCCAGATGATGAAGCATGACACCTAGCTTGCTGGGTGTGTGAGGGTTTTAGTTCCACCAGTGTGGGTTCCCCCACCCATCACATGCTATTAGCCCCCAGGCTGTCTAGACATTATCCCCCACTTTGTCTCAATCTTAGGGATAAGTGTACTCTTCACACTACTCCCCACTAGGAGGAACGGTATACCTTTCTCGCATAACTACTTCAGGGCTTGTATACTGGACCTCGTTAAACATAGCCCACCCGGTTTTATTTTCCTTCGCTTGATTGTGGTTGTGACAGAACAAAACACCCTATGCACTGTCACAAAACTTGATTTATGCTGTAGATAAATCTTGATGCTGCAAAAAAAACACTGGAGTGCACGACGTCTATTCCTGAAGAAATCTGATTACCGGGAGTATTGGTGGAATATATATATATATATCTATCTATATATTACCTACTGGCGGTCGCCAGTAGGTAGTTATAGTTAGGACCCTGTTTCCATAGGAAAACCGCAACATTCTATTTTGAATAAGTTTGGCGCCGGTCGACGAATCCTCGCGAAATTTTCAAAACTAATGGGGCGCTACGCTCCGCTCCTACCCTGAAAGTCTCGGGGGGATTCGTCAAGCGGGGGCTGAGATAAAAGGGGGGGTCCCAAAATGCGTTTTTCCCATGCATTTTTCCATAGGACCTTTAGACACAGCTACAGCCCGAACAGCTGAACAGAGTTCCTTGAAATTTGGCAGAGAGGTAGTCTACAGGTCAAGGAAGTGCCTTTTGTAGGTCTGGTGTAAATCTGTTCAGTAGTTCCTGAGAAAATAGCATTTAAATCAATATATATATCTGTGGCAGCTTACGGTGCGCTTACGGTGCGCTTACCGTACGCGCACGCCGCCGTGCGCGAGCGCGATTCTGATTGGCTGTTAGATCTTAGTAAACATTCGAATCGGTCGAAACCAGGAAGCGGCGGCCGCCATTTTCTCTCTCGCAGTCTGAGGGGGTGTAAAACAAAGGTGGATAACGTGAAAAGGGGGCAGGCTGGACAGTTCCTGACCCCCTAGCCTTTGTCAGGGGGTCTCATAAGGACCCCCAAGGGCAAAAAATTAATTTAAATTTTTTTTGAAAAAATCACCGAATGCGCGCAGCGTACGCGCATGGCGTAAACAGAGAAATTTCGCGAAATTCGCGGAATTACGCGTACCGTACGCGCACGGTGAAAAATGTTTTCCAAAAAGGAAAGCTTAAAAAAAAAAAAAATTGTGAGGTAAGGTTGGCTCTTAAAAGAGCCGTTGGGTTCATAGAGGGATGGAGGAAAGAAAGAATGGGAATATTATGAGCGTCTACAAACGTGCTGGTCTATCTTATTGTTAATAAGGGGAACACTGGTCTCCCCAAAAACAATAAGACCAGAACACGTTATACACCTCATTACAACCCTCCCAAATCGAGGGTTGACGTCCAGAGGAGCAGAAGAAGGTGATGCTCCCACCTCAGAGGAAGGGCTCAGCTGAGCTGCCGATGATGTATTCGGCTGAGCTTCTGAGGCTGGGCTCTGGTGACTTACTGAAGAGTTTTCTCCAGTATGTCTAGCAAAGGTCCTGGGATGTCTATCCTGAAGGTGTCTCATCATAGAGTGATTTCCAAAGGAATATTTCTTCCTTGGATTCCCTCTAGATAAAACACGGTCACAAAGTGTGCAAGTGACCAGTGGAGCATTGACCTTTTTCTCCCCCTCTGGAAAAGTAAAATACTCCCATACAAAAGAAGTCTTCTGTTACCTCCTTCTCTGGATGATGGTGGTGCTGCTAGCCTCACTCTCAGAAGAGGTCTGCTGTTCTGCCATTGTATCCCAAAGACAATTCAGCTCCTGCTCCTAGAGAATCACAAGCAGTAATGAGGGGAATGGGTGTGCTGTGGGAAGTTTCTGGAACTGAAAGTAGTTTCAACCAATGAAAAGTGTTCTTTCAAGCAGTAATGAGGGGAATGGGTGTGGTGTGGGAAGTTTCTGGAACTGAAAGTAATTTCAACCAATGAAAAGTGTTCTTTGTGGATCACATGACCTACCGTGCGCGCTCCGTAAACTCACGGTACGCGCTCGTAAACAAGTACGCATGCGCAAACGTGACGCTTACGGAGCGCTTACGGAGCGCGTACGTAAGATGCACTCGCGCATGCGCATTACACGCCCCTGCGTAACCGCAACGTTGCTTCCGCGTGTACGCGTACGTCACACACGTATCACGTAGGCGCGCTGTACTTATGACGTGCTGAGCACGTAGCGACAGCTTACGGTACGCGTATCCTATTACGTACGCGCACCGTACTTATGATGTACGGAGTGCGTACCGTCAGCTTACCGTACGCGCACGGAAAAAAATGCATAAAAAAAAAAAAACCTTTCCATAATGCAGGATATAGTACATATATTATTTTATACATAGGTTTACAAAAAATGTCAAAAAAAAATTTGCATTTTAAAAACCGTACAAATTCACTGAAAAAACCATGGGTTTCACACACGTTATAGTTAGGAATTAGCATTTAAAAAACCTTGCAAATTCACTGAAAAAACCATAGGTTTCACACATGTTATAGTTAGCTGGAAATTTTACTGATAAAAAACCAATGAAATTCCCCCGTTATAGTTAGTGCAGGCAACTATAACTCACGCGACCGTAATCCTCTGCTGATGCTAATACTGTATTTAGACACTTATTTACCCATGTCTTCTTCCATAAATTTTTAGCTATACATATATTACAAATATTTTTTTTTCATAAAGACACATATGCCATCAGCAGAGGATTGCGGTCGCGTGAGTTATAGTTGCCTGCACTAACTATAACGGGGGAATTTCATTGGTTTTTTATCAGTAAAATTTCCAGCTAACTATAACATGTGTGAAACCTATGGTTTTTTCAGTGAATATCTATATCTATCTATATATATATTCACTGAAAAAACCATAGGTTTCACACACGTTATAGTTAGGAATTAGCATTTAAAAAACCTTGCAAATTCACTGAAAAAACCATAGGTTTCACACATGTTATAGTTAGCTGTACATTTTATTGATAAAAAACCAATGAAATTCCCCCGTTATAGTTACTGTAGGCAACTATAACTCACGCGACCGTAATCCTCTGCTGATGCTAATACTGTATTTAGACACTTATTTGCCCATGTCTTCTTCCATTAAATTTAAGCTATACATATATTACAAATATTTTTTTTTCATAAAGACACATATGTCATAACATGGGGGTTGTTTGGGGGCCCGTATATCACTGCTGGGTGATTATTATCTCAATATACTGCCCCTTTACACATTTTTGGGCTTCATTTATGCTGCCCCACTCTGAGTGCGAGAGAGAAAATGGCGGCCGCCGCTTCCTGGTTTCGGCCGATTCGAATGTTTACTAAGATCTAACAGCCAATCAGAATCGCGCACGCGCACGCCACCGTACGCGTACGGTAAGCGCACCGTAAGCGCACCGTAAGCTGGCTCAGATATATATATATTGATTTAAAGGCTATTTTCTCAGAATCTACTGAACAGATTTACACCAAACCTACAAAAGGCACTTCCTTGACCTGAGGACTACCTCTCAATTTCAAGTAATTCTGTTCAGCCGTTCGGGCTGTAGCTGTGTCTAAAGGTCCTATGGAAAAATGCATGGGAAAAACGCGTTTTGGGACCCCCCTTTTATCTCAGCCCCCGCTTGACGAATCCCCCCGAGACTTTCAGGGTAGGAGCAGAGCGTAGCGCCTCACCTATTTTGAAAAATTCACGAGGATTCGTCGACCGGCGCAAAAGTTATTCAAAATAGAATGTTGCGGATTTCCTATGGAAACGTGGTCCTAACTATAACTACCTACTGGCGACCGCCAGTAGGTAATATATATATATATATATATATATATTACCTACTGGCGGTCGCCAGTAGGTAGTTATAGTTAGGACCCTGTTTCCATAGGAAATCCGCAACATTCTATTTGGAATAACTTTGGCGCCGGTTGACGAATCCTCGTGAAATTTTCAAAATAGGTGGGGCGCTACGCTCCGCTCCTACCCTGAAAGTCTCGGGGGGATTCGTCAAGCAGGGGCCGAGAAAAAAGGGGGGTCCCAAAACGCGTTTTTCCCATGCATTTTTCCATAGGACCTTTAGACACAGCTACAGCCCGAACGGCTGAACAGAATTACTTGAAATTTGTCAGAGAGGTAGCCATAAGGTCAAGGAAGTGCCTTTTGCAGGTCTGGTGTAAATCTGTTCAGTATTTCCTGAGAAAATAGCATTTAAAAGCATATATATATGTGGGCGGAGCCTAACCACACATCTCATCCTGAGATCTGATTGGCTGTCAGCACTTCATCCAAGAAGTGTTGGCAGCCATCTTGGGACCAATATACATGATAGCACCTCATTAAAAAGCATTGCAGTTAATAGAAGGTTTTAAGACTTTAGTTACATTATAAATCATTTGTTGATGGTACCATACTCATTTTAGGAATTGTAGTATGTTCTAAGGTGATTTCACCATGTGAAAAAGCCTTCTGCTGGGATATCATGATTGAGAGAAAAATATTTTCTCATGCTTTTACCACAGAGGTTTGGAAGGTGATCTATAGGCTAAACTGAGAGCTTATTTTCTGTAAATTCACATTATCTTTCTCAGTCATGTGAGAATGAAGTCTGACATTCTCAGTAAAACATGTACATCCAACAAGGGCAGAGACTGTCAGTTGATTCCTTTGTGTTCTACTGCAGCTTCCCAGAGTGTTCCAAAGAACTACTAGAGCGCTAACAGTCCTACTTATGATAAACGTATGGCACACCTGAAGCCATCTTGCTTGGATTAAAGTGGTAACTCTTAAAACATTTAATTTAAAAAGGAACAAAATGAGGGGGTTCATTTTTCCATAAAAAGTATGATTAGTGCTGCAGAAAGAAAAATTAGGGCACATTTTGAGTGACTTCTCAAATCCTCTTCTATTTCATTAAAAAATTCTGACATGCAGACTGAAACATGCACTTTCAATACCAGCAGCAGTTTTCCCTGGTGAGCAGTAGCTTTACTACAGTGATCTAATGAGCAAAAAGAGTGCTAACATTCTGAATTTATGGCAAATGTGTGACACATCTGAATGCCTTCTTGATGGAATCAAAGTAAAAAACTGAAAGTATTTCCTACTGAGGAGACTGCAGTAAATGAGGAAATTAGGAAACTTCATAACAAATAAGTCTCCCAAGATGGCCACCAGAGACAAAAGAGCCCAAATGTAGCCCAAATATCACCCAGATGTAGCCCAAGTATATCCCAATGACAGAATGTCCCAGAATGTTCTTAAAAACAACTAGAGCGCTTACTGTCTTCATTATGACAAAAGTATGGCACACCTGAAGCCATCTTGATTGGAATAAACTGGTAACACTTAAAACATTTAATTTAAAATGGAACACAATGAGGAGGTTCATTTTGCCATAGAAATTATGATTAATGCTGAAGAAAGAAAATGAGGGCACATTTTGAGTGACTTCTCAAATCCTCTTCTATTTCATTAAAAAATTCTGACATGCAGACTGAAACATGCACTTTTAATACCAGGAGCAGACTTCCATGGTGCAGTAGTTTTACTACAGTGATCTAATGAGCAACTAGAGTGCTAACATTCAGAATTTATGGCAAATGTGTGACATATCTGAATACCTTCATGATGGAATCAAAGTAAAAAACTGAAAGCATTTCCTACTGAGGAGACTGCAGTACATGAGGAAATTAGGAAACTTCATAACAAATAAATCTCCCAAGATGGCCACCGGAGACAAAAGAGCCCAAATGTAGCCCAAAATCACCCAGATGTAGCCCAAATATAGCCCAATGACAGAAGTGTGCAAAACACTTATTATTTTGTGTTTTTGCAGTGTTATATAGTGCAGACTTGTCAGGTATTGGAGTGCTTTACATGAGCATTGGTTACATCACACAAGAACAAATTCATTTTGGTTGTAGACATGGGGAGACTAAGTGATTTGACCAGAATCACAGAATGTCGAGCTGAAGCAGAAACTTCAACCTGGTTCCCCAGTTGCAAAGTCTGCAGTTCTGGAAGTAACAACACATCCTCTCCCCTAAGTGCAACATTTAATCAAGTGGTCAAATGGATAAAAAAACATAAAGATAACAAATAATTTAAAAGTGCTTTGTCGCTATTTGAAAACTCAGAAAATATGTCCTTATTTTAGTCTTTTAGAGCACTAACCATAATTTTGATGCCAATAAGACCCTCTCATATATGTAATTTCTAAAGGAAATGCTCTAGGTATTACAGTTTTGATTACATCAAGATGATGTCAGGCGTTCCACACTTTTGTAATAAATATAGAATGTTAGCAATCTAGTTGTTCATTAGGATACTGTTGAGAGGCAGAGGCCAGGGGCACGGACTCTGAAAATTGAAGGCAGGTAGGAGGGTGCAAAGGCAACAATTTAACCACACTGAGCAGGCAGGAAGGGCCGTGGAAGCACAACAGACTATGGAGGGCAGTGGAAAGGGGGGCAGGGGCAACAAACCAACAATACAGGACTTGCAAGAGAGGCTGTTGGAGGGAAGATCTATTACGGGTCAAGGAAGCTAGGGGCGGTCCCCAGATCCCCGGGAGCCACCACAGAACTGAGCAGGAGAGTGAGTCAGGGACAAAAGGGGCACCTTAATTTGAGCCGGGGTGCCTAGGAACGCTTGCTCCAAAAATGAAGAAAACAGACATATGAGACATGGAATTGGAGGCAGGATACAATGGCAGTTTAATGAGAAGATGCAACTTCAAAGAAACCGCAGAATAGAGACATAAAGTACAAAATACAGAATCCAGATAATCATACAGCTGTCATAATATTCTCTGTATCTCAATTAATGTACTGACAGAGAGAGAGAGAAAACACATCTATAAATGCATCATGAGAAACAAGTTACACCAAGGAAAATGTTACCTAGGAACACTCACGTTTACTCTTAGAGCAAGCATTCCTGCAATTACAATACAAAATCTTTTAAATGCAAAAGTAAAGAGAACAATGGTTAAACATAACATGACATTTCATATAGGTAAAATAGAATAAGATACTTCAAGCAAAGCAGAGCAAGACATTTTAAGCAAAGGAAGACAAGAGCTCCCAGCTCTTGGGGAAAACCTGCACTGCCTGTTAACCTACATACAGACGGCGAGGTAGTCCGTCGATATCTGTGGGTGCTCCCTTTTTATATCATTTTGTGGGCTCCTTTGCACGCTACATCTACCTACGTATGCTACCCAAAAGCTTCGTCTGCAGATTTTACCAGACATTTCGTCATTTACCCACTTAATGCGGACAATGGACTGGGTGAAAAGGTCAGTCTCTCAGGCCAATCGCTTATCGTAAGTTCCATAGAGCAAGCAGAAAATAATGGGTATTGTACGGGAATTCAATATATTCATGTATAAAATCTCCTCAGTTCTCCTAACTTGACGCTCTGCGGTTGCCACTTCCTTAAAAGCGGGAAACCTGCCCAGGAAGCAAGTACCAGTCCAGGATGCAGCCTACTGTATGTCGACAGCTTCAGGGGGATGTTGAACTTTGATACCGAGCACGGAGCACTCGGGTAGGGTGGGGGCTACTAGTTTGGATCAGAAGGCCTCGCAGACCTGCCTTCAGACAGCTATACACTAAAATTGCAGAGCTATGGTCAATTTAACAAAGAGGCCTACATATTGAACAGAAGGGCCTACACAGGGGTTTTATGCTGGCTGAGTGGTAAGGATGTCTCAGGATAATTATATAGCAACACAGGACCCGCTGGTCAATTTAATACGGCCTACAAATGCAGCTGGCAGGGCAAGGACAAGGGTCTCATACTTCAGGTGTGGACAGAACGGGCCTGGGGCCCCCTGTGATACAAAATCTACCCTCCTTCAAGGCTGTGGCAATGTAATAGACCATTGTGGGCAGAAGGAAGAGGCAATGGTAGTACAACCATACATGCCAACAGACCCGATTCAGCCAGGAAACGTCCAATGTTTTTAAGCTCAAATGGGCTTTATTTGATCTGTCTCCTGTCTACAATATCCTCTTTTTCAATGTAACTTAAAGGGGAAAATCAATACCCCAGTTTTTTTTCAAAATCTCCCTCTTACCAAGTTCAAAATGTTCGCAAGTATGGTACATTGGATCATGGAAGGAAATGGGATAGGGACATGGACTTGGATAACAGAGGACAGGAGGGACATGGAGAGGTGCACCAAACTGACCCTGCAGGGCAGGCATCAGGGTTTGCAGCAGCACAATACACCACACAGGGCATGCAGGACGGGAGTGCAGCACAACAATCCATAGAAAGCAAGAGGGAGGGGACAGGACCATGCACATGGACAACAGAGAACAGAGGGGCAAGAGGCAATGGTAGCTAGCTGACCATAATGGACAGACAGGAGAGAAAGCTGCAGCATAACAGACCATAAAGGGCAGGAGGGACGGATCAGGGGCATTACAATGGAACAGACAAGCCAGGAGGGAGGGAGTAGGGCTGGGGGCAAGGGGGCAGGGCAGGAGCAGCAAGATAGCCATGGAGGTCAGGCAGGATGGGCACTAGAAGCAAGACACACCATGAAGAGCAACAGTGAGACTGTGATGGCATACACACAGACCATGGAGGGAAGGTGGGAGGGGGTCAGGGGCAGCTAACTGACCACACAGGGAAGGTGGGAGGGGCCATGGCAGCACAGAAGACCATGCATGGCAAGTGGGAGGGTTAGTGGCAGCACAATGGCTATGATGGGCAAGAAGGAGGGTGGAGGGGCATGCACAAAGGACGATGGAGGATAGAAGGGAGGGTCAGGACCTGTGCACAGACAAGAAAGTTCAGGGGAAGGGACCTCACAACAGACAACACGGGGCAGGCAGGAGGAGCAGTTGCAGCACAACAGACCAGGGAGGGCAGAAGGGTGTGGCAGTACAATGGACCATGTAGGACAGGAGGAAGAGGATAGGGGCATGGCATGTGGACAGGCAGGGTGGAGGTGACAGGGACAGGTTACAGTCATCTGACAATGCTAGGCAGGTGGGAGGGGAGTGGCAGCTCAACAGAACACTCAGAGTAGATAGGAGTGGCAGGTCCATGGGACATGGTGGGCAAAAAGGATGGAGCAGGGGCATGCACAAAGACATCGGAGGGCAGGGGGAAGGAGAATAGGGGCAGCAAGCTAAGCACAGAGTTTAAACAGGAGGTCAATGATGGGGCATAGAATTGGGCAATGGAGGGCAGGAGGAGTGGACTGGTACATCATACTAAATTGAGGGCAGTGGCAGCACATCAGACCATGCATGGCAGGAGGGAGGAGGCTAGTCCATGGATTCACACAACAGAGGATAGGGAGGAAGGGGATGGGGCAGCAAGCTAACTGTTCAGAGAAGGCGGGTATTAGGAACTTTATTGTTTTTAAAACATTGTGTCTGTGCGAACTACTTAAAATATGAACAAGTATGCAGCATAATCTCACTTTTATTCAGGAAGAAGAGGACGTTTGTGACTGTGACTCCGGGCTCACTTGGCAGAAACACCCCCTGACCCTCCACCCCCTATCGCAAAATGTAATGCCCGTGAAAAGGGTAGGTGAACACAGTGTTATATAGAACATAGTCCTGAGAGCACGATTGAAAATGAAAACTAGATATAGTGTATGGTATAAACTATGCACCAAAAAGTGTGATATAAGATGAACCGGGCGTGAAATATAATATGCAATACATTGTGCGCAATGACAGATTCATTGGAGAGCGCGAGATAGCACAGGCACTAGCGCGTGCTATGCGATATGCGCCTTGGAGTGTAATATGCACAGGGCAGTGTTGTGTAACCTAACTAGTCTCTAAAGTTGTAATATAAAATATGTGCTGGGGAGTGTAACGTTGCATATGCACTGTGACAAAGATATGGATCCCAGATTGTAATATGTATGGCATAGCACTGTGCGTTATAACATAGGCATTGAGAAAGGCACGTTAGATGGGGCAATATAACCCGTGCGAAGACAAGTGTGGCATGACATATTCACGGGGTGGTGTTACAGTGCACATGGGCTAGAGAGTGTCATAGCATATGCACTAGCTAGTGGAATACAACACAGAGGTGTGTGGCACTCGGCAGGCAATGGTGGGTGTAACACAGCATTGGGCTCTGTCAGGAGCACGCTGTGACTCTCAAGTGATGTTCGTCCCCTTTCCAGAGAGTAAAATAAAAAGTATTACACATCCGGCAGTGGATGTGTGTTTTATTAACCGTGAGGGGGGTTTCTTGCATAGTTTTGGTCGAATTTTTGTCGAATCCCCATTTAAATGTGCCCGTCAATAGCTACCCATGTTTGTATAAATAAACGACAAGGGTGTCTACCAGGATTAGGCACGGTAGGGCATCAGACATGTCAGAGCTTCACTAGTGGTGTAAATACATTCCACGTGGATTCATTGCATGCATAGTCGCCTTTTAATGAATATCACGCAAATCGTCATGGTGATAGGTACGTACGGTTTGTCCAGCATGTCCTAGGTGTGTCTATAAATATATATTTTTTAAAAATAATAAAAAACAGTGGCCGGCCCTGGGCATTGGGGTCAAAAAAATATAATTAGGAGACTGGCCCTGGGGGATGGGGTCATCAGGGCCAATAAATTAGAATAAGAAGGGGAACCAAACAGCCCCCCTTCTTAAAAAACTAAAATAAATAAAAGACTGGCATCGTGCCGGAGGCCATGCCCCCTCCGTGCAGCACTCTGCAAACGCGCCCCCAACAGGCATCTCCAGTATGCGCCAGGGAGCTGCGCTGCAGCCAGGTGTTCTGAGGCCAAGCCCCTTTTTACACCTCTCTGCAACGCAGCTCTGTGGTGCTTACTGGAGGTACCTAGTGGTCTAGTTTGACCCTAGGGACCCTTAGGATTCAGGGGGACTTAATCTCTCAACTTAGAACAGCCACAGGGCGCGTTTACACAGTGGTGAAGGGAGGGGACGGGGCCTGAGGTGACGTGTGCAAACACGCACTATGGCACGTTTTAAATTGGGGATATAATTTCCCTTCAATACTGATGGCCCCTGTAAGCTTCCAGTAAGCGCCACTGAGCTGCATTGCAGAGAGGTGGTCCAGGCCGTGCCACTTTTTACACCTCTCTGCAACGCAGCTCTGTGGCACTTACTGGAGGTACCTAGTGGGCTAGTTGGACCCTAGGGACCCTCAGGATTCAAATGAACTTAATCTCCCAACTAAAAATGGACACAGGGCGTGTTTACACAGTGGTGAAGGGAGGGGACGGGGCCTGAGTTAACGTGTGCAAAAACGCCCTGTGGCCTGTTTTAAGAGGTAGTTTTAATCCCCATGCCCTATTATACACTAGGGGCTTACAGAGGAGGTCATGCTAATCACAGGGGGACCCCAACGCATAATGTTCCCTAGTGTATGTAGGTGTTTTCACTGTATTCTAAGTGTCTTTTAACATAGCACTGGCTCTAGGACTGGTTAGTCAGACTCAGTTACCACCAGTATCCGTCTGAAAAAGTTGAGGGTACAGGATGATTTTGCAACAAGGCTTCTTTCTACTCTTCTTTTTGTTCTTTCTGCACGTTATCCTTCTTCCTGCACTTATCTTCGTATTTGAGGACTTCTGTTGCTTCTTTCTGCACTTCTTTTTTTTCTTTCTGTGCATTTTTTCTTCTTTCTTCACATGTCCTATCTCTGTAGGCATAGTTAGAAATTAGCATTTAAAAAACCTTTGAAATTCACAGAAAAAACCATAGGTTTCAGGCACGTTATAGTTAGGAATTAGCATTTAAAAAACCTCAGAAATTCACTGAAAAAACCATAGGTTTCAGGGGTGTTATAGTTAGCTGGACTTTTCACTTGTACAAAACCATTGAAATTCCCCCGTTATAGTTAGTTCAGCTAACTATAACTCGCGCGCCCGCAATGCACTGCTGATGACGTCACATATTACATCACTCATGACATGGTCAGTGACATCACTCATGACATCACTGATGACATCTCAAATGACATCACTGATGGCATCACTGATGACATCATCCTTGTGATAGAGTGGCAGACCTCCTCTCACCCTAATATAACCTTTGATACACACATTCAAAAATAGAGACTAAAATTTTCAAAACAGTGGACATACCAATACCAGTTACAACAACCTCTTCAGTAATTCTAAGATCCACATACACATCCACTCATTCACCAACAGTCCTATACAGTCACTCATACATGTACTCACTCATCATATGTACTCATACACCTATACATCCTGTTACACAATGCCACTCATCCATAGAGTTACTCACACACATAGTCACTCATGCTAATAAAGAATCAAACATACATTTACTTGCATATACAGTTATACACACACCACCATACTTACTTCTACGGAAACTTACACATACTTAGTCTTTTAAACAATCACTTATAGAAACACATACTTATTCATACAGGAACTCTTTCAATCTCTCACTCTCACATATACTCACATATATACACCAATAGTCACATATACTACTTTAAAACATATGTAGTTACTCATAAAGACACTATTGAGACAGTCATTCACTCACTAACACACCCATACACACACTCATCCACCCATACAATCCTGCACACATGCTGTGTTCAACACATACAAACAGTGAGTCACTCATTCATGCACCTATGCACTACGTAATACCCCCCACCGAACCATGCAGACACTCAGACTGATACTCAAAAAACCAACTAATAACCTATATAGACACCCATGTAGCTACTCACCAACCCCTGCAGCCACTTATACACAAAGTGAGAGACTGATACAGATATTTATATATTTAAACATTACTCACTAAGCCATGTATTCACTATGATACACTTAATCAGTCAGTTACACAATCAATTTTTTTAAAAACAAATCATCCATTTAGACACTTATATACCCATTTATTCTTCCATCGACCTTGAGATATACATATATAAAACATATTTAATTTTCAGAAAAACACACATTCACTGGATGATGTCATCAGTGATGTCATCAGTGATGTCATTTGAGATGTCATCAGTGATGTCATGAGTGATGTCACTGACCATATCATGAGTGATGTAATATGTGACGTCATCAGCAGTGCATTGCGGGCGCGCGAGTTATAGTTAGCTGAACTAACTATAACGGGGGAATTTCAATGGTTTTGTACAAGTGAAAAGTCCAGCTAACTATAACACCCCTGAAACCTATGGTTTTTTCAGTGAATATATATATAGATATATATATAGATATATATTATCTACTGGCGGTCGCCAGTAGATAGTTATAGTTAGGACCGTGTTTCCATAGGAAATCCGCAACATTCTATTTGGAATAACTTTTGCGTCGATTGACGAATCCTCGCAAAATTTTCAAAATAGGTGGGGCGCTCCGCTCCGCTCCTTCCCTGAAAGTCTCGGGTGAATTCGTCAAGCGGGGGCTGAGAAAAAGGGGGGGTCCCAAAACGCGTTTTCCCCATGCATTTTCCCATAGGACCTTTAGTCCGCGCTGCAGCCCGAACGGCTGAACAGAAAACCTTGAAATTTGGCAGAGAGGTAGTCCTCAGGTCAGGGATGTGCCTTTTGCAGGTCTGGTGTAAATCTGTTCAGTATTTTCTGAGAAAATAGCATTTAAAAGCATATATATATCTATAGGCGCGCACCGTGCGCGTACGGTAAGCGCACCCTGCCGTGCGCGAGCGCAATTCTGATTGGTTGTTAGATCTTAGTAAACATACGAATCGGTCGAAACCAGGAAGTGTCGGCTGCCATTTTGTCTCTCGCAGTCCGAGGGAGGTGAAAAATAAAGGTGGAGAACATGAAAAGGGGGCAGGGTGGACAGTTCCTGACCCCCTAGCCATTGTCAGGGGGTCCCCAAAGGGTAATATTTTTTATATTTTTACGAAAAATCGCGGAGTGCGGTTACCGTGCGCCCACGGTCGAAACGGGAAAATTACGCGAACGGCGTAACGTGGGCGCACGGTGCGCGAAGCGCACCGTGCGCGCACGGTACGCGCACGGTGAAAAACCTTAAAAAATAAATAAATAATAAATACATAACTTAGCATTTAAAAAACCGTACAAATTCACTGAAAAAACCATAGGTTTCACACATGTTATAGTTAGGAATTAGCATTTAAAAAACCTTTCAAATTCACTTAAAAAACCATAGGTTTCACACATGTTATAGTTAGCTGGACATTTCCCTCGTAAAAAACCAATGAAATTCCCCCGTTATAGTTAGTAAAGGGAACTATAACTCACGCGACCGCAATCCACTGCTGATGACGTCAGATATTACATCACTGATGACATATGTGTCTTTCTGTAAAATAAATATTTATTAAATATGTATAGCTAAAGGTTAAAGGAAAGAAAAATGGGTAAATAAGTGAATAAATACAGTGATGTAATATCTGACGTCATTAGCAGTGGATTGCGGTCGCGTGAGTTATAGTTCCCTTTACTAACTATAACGGGGGAATTTCATTGGTTTTTTACGAGGGAAATGTCCAGCTAACTATAACATGTGTGAAACCTATGGTTTTTTAAGTGAATATATATATATATATAGCCGCTGTGCAGTTATACTTAGGACCACAGGAGATGAACTTTGTACTTTGCTAATAATGGTGGAGCCACTTGATGAATCTTCACAAATCTTTAAAGAAGTTCATCCACCTGATCTCCTTCCTGGAAAGTTTTGGCAGTGATCCGTCAAGAGGGGTCCAAGATAAATGGTCTGTTCCAAAATGTGATTTCCCCATACAGTGCCTATAGGGATTTTTGCACATTAGTACAGCTAAAACATTAAAAATAAATAACACCAAATTTGTCACACTAAATCTTTACCCAGAAACCATGCTTTTTGTGATTTGGTGGACATCCGTTCAGTAAATCTTTTGACTCCCTCGATCTTGTACAGGGGCACTTGTGGGAGCCAAAGTTTTAAGTAATCTTTTTTGGGGTTGCCGTTACCCTGTGAAACTCTTGTGAGAGCGAGCATGACACCCTACTCCTACGAGAGTCCCACAGGATTGAAAAGCAATTTGAACAAAACACTAAAACCCTAATTACGACTTTTGGCGATGCGGGGCGGACAGCATGCCACTGCTGCACCCCCGCACCATTAAGAGTCGCCACCGCCCGCCCTCCATATTACAATTTAAAAGTGGCCTGGTGAGTGGGCGGTGTGGCGGTTCCAGCTGCGGTGCCTCTTTCAAAGACAGTGGTGCCTTTGAAAAAGGAACTGCAATGGGAACGCCACACAAGGTTCCTGCAAGGCATGGACTATAACGTTCATGCTGTGCATGAACTGGTGTGCATGCAAACAGGGGGCACATGTTGTGCCCCCTGTGTGCATCCACAGAGCGTGAGGCACCAGGGGGCCCTGTCGGACCCCCTTTGTTTCCTCTCCGTCATGGCCGAAACTCGTAAAATGCTTGGCGGGCCCACAGCAGTTTGCCAAATATATTGCGGTCCCTGGAATGTCGTGCTACCTCCAGGGAATGCAGAACCTTGGTGTCGGCGGTGGTCCCATGGTGGTCTGACCGCCTAAGTCATAATGGGATGGACGGACCACAAGTGCGGCATTGACTGAAGCACCACCGCCGCGCATCCATGAGTCTTGCAGTCCTTGAACCGCCAGACTCGTAATTGGACCCAATGCAGCGCACACTGCAGGGTTGGGCCTTGGTGGGGAGTTGGACGCAGGTTGTGCAAGGCTGGGAGGTCTGCTGCCTGCTGGGGGTTGGATGCACGCCCTGGAGCCAACCCCTTGCAGTATACGTCCGAAAACCATTTGGGCGGTGTTTGGAATCACAATAACATATTACTTTATGTTAAAAGAAATCCTACAAATGTACTAGAAAAAACAAAGGTTAAAGTGATGGTATTGTTAGATATGGTAAAAATATCTTACTTTACATTAAAAGAAACTTCAGAAATTTACTGGAAAACCAAAGGTTAAAGTGACATTATAGTTAGGTGATAATGTAAGTTAAAACTTAACATTTTGAATCTAAAAAACACTGAAATTCACGACTTATTGTTAAAGAAGTAACTCTAACATGCACCCTCGCCATTCACTGCTCATGACCTCTCATATTACATCACTCATGACATGTTCTCTGTTATCATTGATAACATCACTGCTGACATTTGAAATTACATCATTAATGACATCACTTTACATTGTGAGTGCACAATTTATAGTTACTTTACTTAACTACACCTGTTGAATTTCAGCATGTTCATATATGTGGAATTTAGTATAGTAAACCTATACTTACCTAAATAATCCTTTCTTGTAGATATTTTGCCTACGATTTTATGGTAAGGGGATATTTCCTACACGATATTCTGTACCTCCACTCTGAAAACATATGGCAAACCCACAGAAACCACCCAGTTCAAGATTTTGACCAGCGAGTCACCGCTGCAGTTCATGAAATACCATTTGAAACCTTTAACACATACCCTAAGAAGGCTAAACCGTCTTAAATATGGACAAACAACAAGTTCTAATTCCATTACCATATGAAGGTTTTCCAGCAAGAGTATAGAGGTTCTGGTTATCTAGCAGAAGCAAAACCGGAAAAAACACAAACTCTGTGTCTCTTTTTTCACACCACATGGCAATCACGTATTGTTTGGTGTTAAGCCCTTTCCAAATAACGCTGTAGTTATCGGCACAAGTACAGGACCGTGCTGAGAGCCTGAGAACATGAACTGAAAACGTGGAAATGTGTGGGCGGTTTCCGTCCCTGGATTGTTTGGAATTGCCAAAGGAATCACGTGATCAGTGGATGTTGGCTTTTCCGACTTTTACTTTCAAGACATTCGAGTTCTGCGCGGAACTCTATCATGGAGTGCTGTGAAACGTGTTGCGTGTCAGCGTCAGTTTGTGGCAGACACGCTGTGGTAAAGGCAGCTATTAATAAAAGGGGGACTTTAGAAATAAATGTTCTACAGATGAGAAAAATACAACAGGACAAACGCGAAATTTTATATTTTAATTATTTTCTCATGTTCATTTTTTATGTCAACTTCTGTTTTTTTGTTAAGAATCTAAGGCCCACGTTTACTTAAGTTGCCCTGCTGTTTAGTGTCAAACACCATTTGCATTATTTCGTGCACACACATTTTTCCTGTTAAAGTGCTATATTTACTACAGAAAGGCACGCAATGATGACGCAGGAATGCAAAGAAAGAGATGCGGCACGCCCTCTGCGTCAAGCAAAACATCCGTGCACCACATTCATGTTTCGAAAATGGCACGAAGTTGCAGAAAATAACCAAAATGTTGTGCAATATATCAAGACAGGAGAGAGTAGGTACTGGCCAGGAGGGGACATGCCCGGAGAGGTTTATTCATCAAGGCAGTACTCCGGAGAGAACCATGAGGAGGAAGATGCAGTTCACCCACCGAAGAGGTGGAGAATGTGATCACAGAGGTCACAAAACATGAAAATGATCCTTTTGTAGAGATTGAACCCCCTAAATGAAAGATCAGAAAAGGGATTAGGCAGGAGTGCGTGCTAGCACCGTTAGGGCCGGACTGGCAGTAGCAGGCACCGGGCGTTCCCTCTGTGGGCCGCCAGGGTGGGAGCTGGTTTTAGACCCCTGGGTGGGCCGTTTTTGTTACCGGGGGCAGGTTTTTGCAGCATAGCTGCAATATTGGCCCCAACAACCAAAGCAGCACAAAGCTTTCCACTAGCACCACTACCCCCCCAGGCACCCCTAACACGCACCACCCTTGAGCTGACCGAGCTCTTAGCCAGGGATGGTTTCGGTACCCAGTCCGGCCCAGAGCACCGCTCCTTTTTAGTTTTTATATCAATGACCTTAATAAACACTTGCCAAATGATTTCTCCGATCCGCCCAAGGTAGAGAAACGCCTGCCCCTCCACTTATGTATGCAGTCGCTTGTATTCTGATGGCCAGAACAGGACGGGGATTGCAGAAACTCTTGATTTCTTTTGTGACTATAACGCCCGATTTAGGTCTTTTGACAAATAAGTCAAAGTCTTTTGCTATGGTTTGTGGCCGTCCTCGAAGCAGGTTGGCACCTTTCCATGTCAATGGTTCTGCACTCAGCTGTGTGCCTACGCTTATCTACCTTGGGGTCCCGTTTGACAGCAAGAATACTTGGAGGCATTTGAGGTACATAAGAGTCAACCCAGTTTGAACAAGCTATAGCCTCCTCGTTTATGTGTGCTGCCAAGGTAGCGGCCATGCCCTTGGACCATGCGATCACAATATACAAACCAAGACTGGTCTCAGTTGCTTCCTATGGTGAGGGGGCTTGGGGACTCAGTAATCATTCTGATCTACAAATTTGTGAGAATAGGTTCCTGCGTAGGTTGTTGTCACTCCCCAACAGTGTTCTAGCCATAGTGGCCCATGAAGAATTAGGCCTCCAGTATCTGGAGGATACACTGAGACCGGCCCCAACTCTGCTTTGGCTGTCAGTCTGGTCCAGACCAGAAGCAGCCTTGACTCAGTCAGTGATCTCTGACTCCCACTGATTGGCTGGGGCCAACAAAATGAAGTGGCTCTCTCATATTAGAGAAGATCTTCGAGCAATCAGTAGGATGGATCTCTTTGACAATCCACTGTGTATTAGACAATCAAATAAACCTTTAGTAAGAGACGCATTATCAACGTTTTTGGCTAGCAGTAGATGGGCGGTCGACATGAAGAAGAGGTCAGTGGGGAGATAACTTCCTCTGAGTACTACACCAGATATTGAACCCTATTGCTTGAAAATACCTCGTAAGAAAAGGTTTTACCTGGTCAGATTTAGACTCTATCTGGCGCACTTTTTGGTGTCCTAGCCTTCAAATGTGTTTACTAATAAATGCCTGTCGCCATGCGCCTGTCATACCACAGCGTCTCAGTCACAACTCCACCTGTTTCTCTTCTGTGAGTTTTACAAAGGAAAGTGTAACCATATATTGAGACCACTCTTAAGAATCTTAATAACTCTGAAGTGGAAAGAGGCACTGGAGTACCTGCGGCTACTCCAGACAGATGAAGGTTGCCACACTGTATATAGATTCTTAGTCGCCGTAATTAAGCGTAGGAGAGTTGTTGGGAAATAGTTGCATCTCTACAGTGAGAATGAATTATATTTGCTTATTTTTACTTACCTGTATCAATTGATACTGTATTATATATAACACGTATTTTTAACATAATTTCTTTTAAAACACTGCGTTACTTTAATTTCAAGCTAAACAAAATGCAAGCAGAATTTCATTGTTTTTATTCTATATATGGAAATTAGTGTTTTCCTTTTTAACTGTCTGCTTTTATGGTTAGCTAAAACGAGCTTCATGAACGAATGAATGATCTCTTTGTCATTACCACATGTAAACTCCCACAGACAAGGAGGACCGCCTTGTTAAAAGGAACCCTTCATATGTTAATGCAATGGCACATGGAGGACTGTGAAGGAATGTAAGAAGAGGTGGCATGATCATAAGCAGAGTACAAAATGGAAGATGACAGAACCAGAGGAGTGCTATGGCAACAGGTAATGGACCAGGTACACAGCAGAACCTGACACTCTTGTTGGAGACGGTGGTGGCACTGATTGGCCCTGAAATGGTTGGCAGAATTGATGGCACAGACACCACCCATCTGGAGGACACAAACACATCTCAGGGTTCAATCAAGGTACAGCCCAGCATACTGACACCGAATGGGAAGTGTTTAAGATGGTAGTGAGATGCTTCTGTACACAACAGTCTGTTTGAGTTAGGAAGTCCTTGGAAAATGAAGTGACTAAGTTACAGGATTGTATACATGCACTGGAAAAGGTACCTTCCGACAGATCCCACAATCTGGCCTAGGTTTCCAAGGGAGAGGGAATAAATTGGGATGATCTGGGATGATCTGAACACTACCCATGCGGAGGGAGGTAGAGCGGGACGACTATTAGCATGGTTGATAAAGCCTGGGGACAGAAATGGCAGAGTGACATACATAAAGTGTTTGTCCAACATTACCAAGCCTTAAACGTGGAGCAGGGCCCGTAGGGTGAGATAGAGTCCTTCTTTGATAGGGCAGTACTGAATCAACTGGATGCCCAGACCACTGTGGGGCTGGGAAACCAATCACAGAAAATAAAATCAGGGAAGCCATCAAGGAACTAGCACATGGAAAAACACCTGGAATGGGCAGATTATGCCTATATGACTCATTTGGCTCCAAAATCGGGCACCATGTACACCGGGCACTGAAGAACGGCGTCTTAACAGATACTAGTCGGGAAGCCTTGATTGTTTCGATACCTAAACCCAAGAGCGACGGCTCTGGATGTGACAGCATCCAGACGCCTGTCAATACTAAATTTGGAGTATAAGATCCTAAGTAAAGTGTTGGCCAATCAGTTACTACCACTCTTGCAGATATTGGCTCATCATAATCAATACAGTTTTATTCCCCAGTGCCACATATCATGAAATTAGACAATTGTTTAGGGTACTAGATGAAACCCCTACAAGGTATCACAGCACAGCATCGGTGCTGTCCGTGAATATAAGCAAGGTATTTGATACCATACACTGGGAGCAGTGATGAGTCGCATGAACTTAGGTCGGGGATGAGAGAGATGGGTCACATTACTGTACTCAGGAGCCAGGGCTAAGGTCAGAAAAGGGCAATGTATATCTGAGGCTTTAGGAGTCTACAGGTGCATCCACCTGGGATGTCCCCTCACTCTGATGCTTTTCTCACTGGTTGTGGAGCCACTTGCCTGTATGGCCAGAGAGGAAGGAGTGGGAAGGAATCCCCCTAGAGGCTGTGGAAATGTCATTTCGCTATACGCGGATGATATGCTCCTTTATCCTGGGGACGCTGAGACAGGGATCCCCTGGAGTGTTAAGATTTTGAGAAACCCGGGGAGGGTATCCAGTGTATACATAAACTGGAAAAATAATTGTGGCTTCCTGGTGTCTCCAGACCTGAGAGAGGCTGGCGTTTGGTGAGAATACCAGGTTCTTCAATACTTGGGGATTAAAATATATCATTCTGACAATCACCTACGAGAGGGGAATTTGGAATTCCCGCAGAGAGCACTGAAGGGCCATGTGCACTGTTGGCGCTTCCTGAAGTTGCCTATAATGACTAGAATTGCATTGTCAAAAATGGCAATCCTAGCACGAGTACTATATTACTTCATGAACCTGCCAGTTTGGATACCTCAGGCTTGATTCAGGGAATTAAGGGCCAGATGTACTAACATTAGGAATTGTGATTTCCTAATTGCGATTAGTACCGAATCTCAATTAGGAAATTGCAATTCCTAGTGTATGAAAATTTTTCTTTCAAATTATTGACTCTAGTGGGTCACAAATTGACCTACCTCTTGATTATTAATGAGGTAGGTCGCAATTCGCGAGCCATTAGAAAACATCACTATCACAGAAATGGTGACCTGCTGGAGTAAGCAGACCACCATGTCTGTTATTGGTTTTCAATAAAGCAATCATTTTTTGCTTTTAAATGATCCAGTTTTCCTTAAAAAAAACATGGGATGTGTTTAAAAATAAAATTCAATGCTTAAAGATTTTTTTTTAGAGCAGGCAGTGGTCCCGTGGACCATTGCCTGCTCTCCCAAAATATTTTTTAGGGGAAGGGGTTTCGAGGGGACCCCTTCCCATTTGTGAATGGGTTACCACCAGTTACCACTGGTGGGTTGGTCAGTAGCGGCCCGTGCAGATAAGAGCGGTGTGGCTGAGTGGGGGGGGGGGTATTTCGACAGACACCAACAACGGAAAATTATTATTTATTTAATTTTCCCTCAGGGTCATCTGTCGAATCCCCCCCCCAACCCGGCACCACCGCTCTTACCTGCACGGGCCGCACCTGGGTTTGGTGGGTTACCATCAGGCAGAATTCAGTCAAAAAACAGTAATACATACCACTGTGAGTCGGTATTTGGAAGTGACATCCTAAACATGCCCTTTCCAAATATCGAATCGCTAATACAAATTGCGATTAGGTAACGTTTTACCAAATCGCAATTGGTCCTTTGTACCAATTTTAAAAAGCATTTTTTCTGTCAATTGGGCTGTTTCCGACTGCAAAAATGCTTTGTACATCTGACCCTAAATGCTATATTGTGGGACTTAATTTCAGATGATGGTCGTAACTGGGACTCCCTAGATGGCTTGAAACACCTAAAGGCTATGGGGGACTTTGAGATCTACTACTTGTCAGCTCAGCTCCAGCAGTTGGCCAGATGGCTAGAGGGCCTTAACATGATGAAAACTGAGGAAATATGTGCTCCACAAAGAAGGGGGGGGGCGTTGATTGGTGTGCTGCTGGGGGTCCTTCTGAGTCTGCCATGGTGGTCTGTTCTGCTCACCATTGCGTTGCGTAGTTGGAGGGAAGCTCTCAAAAAGACCCAGCAGCACCTTCTGTTTGCGACTGTGCTTCCTTCTGGGGGATTGCCTACCACTGGAGGGGAGTAATTTACGTTAGAGAATGGAGCAGAGTGGAGATTGAGACCTTATGTGATTGTTATGATGAGGGAACACATTGTACTACAGACATTTTCGTTGATTAGGAAGGGTTACCCTAAGCACAATTTCTGACATATGCTGCTCTGAAGCGCTCACTACTTCAGTTATTGGTGTGGAACCCCACAGAGGTGCGCATGCAAGACCTCCTGCAGACCTTACTCACCTATGGTAGCGGGCACAAGCTAGTTTTAAGGATTTAGAAAACATTCTTGCTAATGGTGTTCTCTAACCTTATGTCCTTGCATGCCAGATGGGAAGGCATGCTTGGCAGAGAATTTAAGGAGAAGGAATGGTAACAGACCTTGGAGCAAGTACGCAGGGTCTCAAGAAAGGCAAGATATTAATATCCATAGATCAATTACCTGCACAACACTAGCCTTCACTCCACAGAGTGAATATCATGAAGGAAATAGGTACTATGTGCTGTCCCGGATGCTCCTTATTGGATGGTGATTTTGTACATATGGTGTGGAATTGCCCAAAAATAAAACAGTTCTGGGTTAAGGTCGTGGAGGACATGGATCGCACTCAATTGACGGGACTTATACCTGTGAAGGCCAGACAAGAAAGTTTGCAACAGATTTCTAGACCTGGCCCTGGTATTAGCCTGCAGAGATATTACACTACATTGGAGATTAACAGACGGCCCCTATATAGCAGATGGAAGAGGGAAGTAGAGAGCTGGGCCATAGCAGAGGGGCTGTCCTAAGTGATGAGGAGCAGAGAGTAGTCCGCAAAAAGCCTGTAGCAGATTTATGGCTGGAAGTGATAGCCTTTGTGGGAGAGGTAGAAGGGGTAGGGCCGTAAGCCCCTTGGATGCATTAAACTGAGGAGCATACAACACACCTGAGCCCTTATACTTGTTCACCCAAGTGTTTCTTGGAAACTGTGAAAAGCAGTGTGTACCATTAATACGAATTTCAGAAGGAGGTGGGTCGCACAGAGGGTATGGTCAATGGATAATGTATGTAGCTCCTAACAGAAGGAATGAAGCGGGCTGATGTACAAATTGATAATGGGATTGGTAGAGTAGGTCAAAAGGTGCACTTGAGAAGATCAGTAGCAAACAATGTGCGCATGTTGAGCAGAATACGGAAGCTTACCTTTGATTTATAATGTAATTGTATATGGTACTAGCCACACATGAAAATAATGATGCCATGTAACTTACTGAAAAATATTAATAAAAATGTTTTTTTTAAATTGTAAAAAACTATATATGATGTTATATTTATTCTAATATGTGCATATTGCAGGTGCACATTTTAACTTATGTTCTCACTTTTGGCTTTGATTTAGATGTAGAATTTGTCTTTGCAGGTCATTTAGATGTAGTTTTTGGTGCAGCTTTCTTGTGTTGCAGTGGTTAAGATGAACATTTCGTTATGTGTGTTGGTTTATTTTTTTCAACTAAAATTTAGTTAAGGGTCTGTCTATTTTATTAATTTATTTTAAATATGTTAAAACGGATTTTTTAGCTTAGTCTTAACATTGTGCTTTGGTTACTATACTTACTTTCGAGGTTGCCTTTTTGCGTTTAGAATAATCCGATGTCTGTGTCTTTATTTTATTTTCCTTTCTAGCATTGCTTTCCTTCTTATTGAGGATGCACCTGCATTTTGTAGAAATAAACATGTGGCATAGTTTTAATTATTTGTTATCTTAAAATATCTTTAACTGTTTATTTATTTTGTTAACTTTGATTTAATATTAAAGTTACTTTATTTCAAGTATTTAATAGTTTGTTGAAGTGTTGCAATCTTCTTTTGTACGTTTGAAATCCGACAGAGTGACACAGTTGTGCTAAAATTCTTTTTAAGGAAGCATTTTCTTTTGTGTTTTCATGGCTTTTTTTTATACTATTTGTTAATTGGGAAAGGGTTTCTATTTGTTAACTGTTTTTAAGATTAATTTGATTGGTTAGTTGCAGACTAGTTTCAATGTTTTTTGCACTATTATGGTAAATACTAATTAGAGTTTTCTTTGTTTATTTAATGTGCATTATTTGTTTAATGTATTTTATGTGTGTGTATAAATTTAACATAGTATTGCACAATTTAGTTAGAATTATGTTCATTTTTTTGTTGTTTGAAATTTTGGTTTTTGTGATTGTTGTTATGCTTCCATAGTTCTTTGGTTTTGATGTGCAGGCGATACGTGTTCATTCTTTATTTTTGTTTATGATATTGTTGTATTTTAGATATTTTTCTTGGCAATTTTTGTAATCAATGTTTTTGCACTTACTGTTTAAGTACAGTGTCACCACATTTATGCTTTCAATATTTTTGGCAATATTTGTGGATTCTTTTATTGCTTTTCTCGACATAGTGTTGTACACCCCTCTTTTTCTAGGTGTGAATCACAGGTTGAACAGAGAACAGCTCACCATAAGATACAGAAATCACTGAAAAATAGAAAGAAGGGAATACCTCCTTCTCCTGCCAAACCCCCTTCCTCAGTAATGCAGTAATGTGAATGCTCACTCCTCCTTTTTTTATTTTTAATTTTTTATTAGCATCATGAGTAACATCAGCTACATATATAAACAATGTCAGTTAACTCATATAAGATAAAGCATCAATCAAAAACAGTACTGAAAAGCAATATTTCCGTTAAATTGTTAAGACATAATTACTCCCCAAATTTCCTGTATCTTTCGTTTTTGCCTCAGTCCCTTAGTCATCGCTAAAGTGTTTTCCATATCGTAAATGTCTTTAACCAGAAGCCACCATTCCATGACCGTGGGGGGATGGCTTTGTATCCAGGCCCTGGCAATAGTTAATCTAGCACATGTGAAAAGTATATTCATCAAATCACGAGATCTATTTTTTACCCCAACAACTCCGATCAAAATATCCAATGGCGTAAGTATAATGGGCCTAGCCAATTTAGTCGAGATAACACCAACTACATCCTTCCAGAAAATGGATAGCTCGGGGCATGAAAAAAACATGTGAACAATGTTTGCCCCCTTAAGTGCACATTTAGGACATTTTGTACGGTCATTCGGATCGTTCAGATCATTATTAAAAGCCCATTTTAGTATCCTGTCTGGTGAGTAATACAATTGAAACACAGTTTTAAACAGCTGTAACTTCAGACTAGATGATTGAACTGCATTATTTAGGCTATTTAATGAGGAAGTTATTAAGTCTGATGTTACATTCACACCCAACTTTGTGCTCCACTTTTCTGCCACCTTACTAATATCATCCTTATTTAAGATAGAGAAAGTCTTATAACCACACCTGATCAGTGCCTTGTCAGAATCCCTATACATACAGCTCCAGATTTCGGATTCAGATATACTATCAAGGCCTATTCTATGGGTAATATAATCCTTGATCTGATTATATTTAAACCACGCCCTTTCTGGTACTTTATTCATCATCTTTAACTTTTCAAAATCAAAAAATCCAGTATGGTCATACAAATCTCCCAAATTATTTATGCCATTATCCGAGAGCATAGAAGTAGCTAGATCGTGAAAAACACCTGGCAACCCTGGGTTATACCAGAGTGGTGTTTTGGTGTGAAATAGGGAGATGTTATTCCTAACAAGAATAGATCGCCAGATGCTCACTGTGTCCCGAATCGTCTTGAACCGTACTCGTTTAAAGTAGTTGGGGTCATTAAGTCTGTACAGAAACATAGTAGCGTCATCCCCTAATGTAAATTTGTGAAAATAAAGACATTTGTCAGAAATAAGTAGGCTACGAAAACGAGTTAAAAAAGCAGCCCAATAATATAATTTAAAGTCTGGTAGCCCGAGTCCACCTTGGTCATAGGGGAGTTTGAGCAAAGATATCGCCCGCCGTGCTTTCTTATACCCCCATATGAAGCTGCTGATGATGCCCTCCAGTCTGCTAAAGTAAGTGTTACATACTCTTAAGGGTATGGACCGAAAAAGATAAAGAAATCTGGGTAAGATCTTCATTTTAATTAAGTTAATTCGCCCCAAAATCCCCATTGGAAGTTTGTGCCATTTCTTAAGAAGAAGAGAAGTTTCTTTTAATAAAGGTTCGTAGTTGAGTGCAATTATTGAATCAATACTAGAAGATATTTTTACCCCGAGATATGTTGCCACATTACATATTCCATCTATTGGTGTTAGTGAAGTAAAATTTGTAATTATTTGTGTTTTGCTGATATTTAACCTATACCCTGATGCCATACCATATTTAATGCTCACTCCTCCATTTCTACTCTCACTTCCCCATTCTCATTTCCAGGAAGAAAACATCTGAGATGCCTAGCTGCTTTAAGATCACCACGCCTCGAGGATACACTTAATGCCAACTAATAACCTAGCTAAACGCTAACATGTCCTGGATCTGAGCTCCAAGATGCTACGTTTTAGAAATAGCCAGATCCCCGGTGGTTCGACAAGGGGCAGAGAGTTTACTCGCCAATGAGAGAAAAGTAACTAGAATAGTGAGGCCACAAAGAAGGGAAGCTGAGTGTCAATCACTAAACAAGTCTAGAAACAACAGCATAGCAAGAATTAATCTAGTACAAGGCACACCTACACGCTATATATACACTCTGTCCCCTCAGCTTTCTCCCACCTTCTACTTTATACCCGTCTGAACAACAACATAGCTAACCTTATTAGAAACCTCAACACCAACTTTACTTTGTTTTATCACACTATCGAACTGAGTAAGAGGCACATAATGCCAAATGTTACTTTGTCCCCAAATGACCAACCACTGCTCCTATAGCTTTAGCCTAATAAATAGCATATACACTAATCATAGTATATAGTTCGACTGAAGGTGACACCAAAACCACTCACAATCACATCAATAAACGTGAAAAAATTATTTAACTGGTGTTAGACCTGTTATCCCTAGGGTGGTTTTTCCCCCACACGCTTTGCCTGCTTACTTTCTCTTATTACTGTATCTTTTTGTTGGCCTTAGGACTCTGTACACTTTACCACTGCTAACCAGTGCTAAAGTGTATGTGCTTCTGCCCTAAACATGGTGACATTGGTGTATATGTGATTGGCATATTTAGGTTCCTTATAAGTCCCTTGTAAAGTAGCATACCATATACCCAGGGCCTGTAATCTAAATGCTACTAGTGGGACAGCAGCACTGGTTGTGTCACCCACACAAGTAGCCTTTCAAACCTGTCTCAGGCCAGCCATTGAAAGGCCTGTGTGTGTAGTTTACTTCCACTTCAACTTGACATTTAAAATCATTTGGCAAGCCTTAAACTCCCCTTTTATCACACACGTTACCCATTAGCAAGGATCTAGGTAGCCCTAAGGGCAGGGTGCTGTGTAACTGAAAGGTAGGTCATGAACGTTTAATTATACGTGACCTGGTACTGACAAACAGCTACATTTGTATTTCACTACTCTGAGGCTTACTCCTCTCGTAGGCTAGCATTGGGAATTACTTAAAATACTTTAAAGGTGTAATTCTTGATTAGAAACGAATCATGTTACATATTTTTAGAATGGTAATGATAAAGCCTCTTTACTGGTAAAGTTGTATTTAACATTACTGTTTTTGAAATGCCACATTAAGAAAATGTACCTCCTCATTGGTGTAGGGTGGGGGGGGTAATACTCTGTTCTTAATTAGTTCTATGGGCCTTTTTCTTTTATGTCTCTGCGCTATACTTGCTTCGATTCGGGGCCCGGGTGTGGGGTGGATTGAGTGGGGGCGGCTCTGGAGGGGTGCGTAATTGCTCATGTGACTATCCTGTTATATCACTGCACCGCCTCACGGCTTGAGATTTTGCTTCCATTGTTGTTTTAATGATGCTGCTGCTCTCCCGTGTGGTGAAGCTATCTGGCGGACTCGAATCTCTTTTGTTCTTATCCTTCACTGACTTTTTTCCCTGATAAAATTACCTTAAAAACTTAAAATTAACCTTCACTTCTCCTTCCCCTGGTGTCAAGGATCTCTCCAGTATATAACTCATAACTCGTTGTTAATCTTGACCGTTGAAGCACAGGGGATGTAATGTTGGTATCAGTGCTTAACCGTATCGTGGCCGGCCTGACGGTTGTAGGCCCGTATTTGTTCTATTAAGATGCACGAATAAAGGTTTTTTTAAAAAAAAAATAAAAAAAAATAAGAAAATGTACAATTCTCTGCTCTTAACGTAGCTCTGTGTACCTGCAGCCTGTCTCCAATACACGTTTAGGGTGGGTGACAGCTACACTTTGTGCATTCCCTCTAGACAACCATAAACACCGGAAGGGTGGCTGTGATAGAGAACTCATCTGCATTCCAATCGCTTTTCCCGGGCAGGAAGAGGGAGAAGGAGCTGACACACCTGAATTGACAGTGTCCTGTGTCCCACATAAGGGATGATTACCCCATACAGATAACCTGGCAGACAAGACTGGGATGAAAGGGGTCCTGTTGAGTTCAAGGGCCTGCTTTGGAGTCACCCCACTTCAAAGGCCCATTTTTGTATGTGTAATGGGGTTTTGACCCTTCCAAGACAGTACACTATTGGACCTGTGAAGAACTCTGCCAGGAGTAAGGACTGCTGAGGTACAAGGATTGCCACTCTGTCTGTCTGCTGGTCTGAAAGAACTGCTTTCTGCTTTGCTGAGCTGCCCTGCTGCCTGCTGATATCTGCCCTGCTGAGGACAAGGATTTGACCAATCTCACTTGAACCCTTAGTGGCTCGAGGGGCTTGCTGCTTTACCCCTGTTCTGAAGTGTCAGGTCAATTAAATACTTCCTTCAGCTTTGCAACAGCACATGGACTCTGCCATCTGTGAGTCCTGCCCTGTCAAGTGGTGCCAATCCAGTCCTGGGCCCTTGAAATGTGATTTTTGCTCTCCAGAAATATAAAAATTGACACAGTGGCGACTTTGTGCCGATCGGAACCAATGCAGTGACCTGCGGCGCTGATGCAGGAGCTGATTGACGACATTGCCTCAATGGACCGCATGGCAGTACGCCGACAGGCAGCACGGCTTGACAATGACCCAGCTCCTGCATCATTAAAGGGTTCGTAGACAAAGGCTTCATCAACTGCTTGGATTGACACCGATGCTTCTCCCTCATCCTTGGGATTGACGCTAATGTGGTGCCTCCGCGACTCGCACTGAGTCTACGATGCCGACGCTTGCTCTGTCTAAGGTACTTTTTCACCAGGACCTGCGTGAGTCATGCAGCTGGCCTGCCCGTTATCGCTGTCTGCCTGAATTTTGGATTCCCCCCATTTCCAGTGTGACCTCAAGTAACCCCCTAAACGCTATTGACTTCTAAGCACTACTTTTAGATTTATTCTTTAACAACCCATGACTCTAGTTCTACTTATTGAATGTTTGTCATTTTAGTCTTGTATTCATAAAATGAATTTTTTTCTATTTTTCTAAATCTGTGTGGAGTAATTTTGTGGAATTTACACTGTTACTGTGTGTGTGTGTGTGTTGCACAAATACTTTAGACAGTGCCTCTTTAGATAAGCCCGACTTCTCTGTGCCAAACTACGAGAGGGTGAGGTTCTCTTTCAATGTGTATCTAGCTTACCCTGACAAGGATTGTGGTTCATACTTTGACAGTGTGCATACCTCTGCCAACTAGAGACCCAATTTCTAACAACTAGGTGAAGAGGGAAAAAATATCATCAGATTTAGCATTAAAAACACAAACACACACTCCCTATAGAATCAGAGAATCTCAGGAGTATTGGATGGGAATAGTGATCTACAGCAATGGGCACAACTCATTTAGCAATGGGCAAATAGCTTAAAAAACATGGGGTGGTGATACTGATAAAGAAAACTATGTCATGCACAACCATTTAGACTTGCACTGACGATTAAAGGAGGTATGCCGTTGCAAAATTATTGATAGGCCAAAAAGGTATGATCATAGGCTCCATTTACACATCCAACCTAACACGTTTTCCTATTAGACTGATTAGAATCTTCTTTGGATCCAGATCAACTCCATTGGTCCTAGGAGGAGGCACGAATGTAGTCCCAGATGTCATATGGGGACAAATATGCTATAGACGGGACTGATACACCTCACAAACAATGCAAAAAGAGCACTAATAAAGGCCATACAAGAATACCACAGACTTTTATATTAGATGGAGACTGACCCACTCCAAATGAAAAGGAGTACACTTTCTAACCAATGCACATAGCATACAATAGAGAATAGACAATTTCCAGACTCCCCCCATAAGCTTACCTGCCTAGCATCCATATATAACATACTGAAAGAGTCATTTACAGATCATGCCCCTATACATTTACAACTGGAATGAGCCCTCACACTTTCAGCAGAAAAACCATGGAGATTGAATGACTCTGGATATAAAATACCTAAGTAGAAAACCATTCAGAGGCCCCTAATAAAAGCTTTTCTAAAAGAAAATAGGGTAACGGTAGAGTCCACGCAAGTCCCATGAGCTGCCAGAAACCCAAAATTAAGGGTACAAATAATGAGAGATGCAGCCATCTGCAGCAGAAAAAAGAAAAACCAATAGAACTAGAATGAGAGATCAAATGAATGACTTCTGCATACAACGAATCATCTACTGATTACAACATGTAGAAATTAGAAAAGGCCAAAGGCGTTCTTACACCTATACACTTCCAAGGCTGATATATGCTATAGATTACTTAATGCTCACCATTAGAACAGGGAGTAAAAATGGGTAGATTAGCAGCCCAACTAAGAGGGAGGCAGCCATATGCATCTCCAGAATACATGGAATGAAAACGGTGAGATAGCACGGCTACCAGGTGAAATGGCCAATTCTTTTGTCGAGTTCAATCAATCAATCAATCAATCATAGCATTTGTATAGCGCGCTACTCACCCGGAAGGGTCTCAAGGCGCTTGGGGGAAGGGGTCCACTACTGCTCGAACAGCCAGGTCTTGAGTTGTCTCCTGAAGGCGAGGTGGTCCTGGGTCAGCCGGAGGTGGCTGGGGAGGGAGTTCCATGTCTTGGCCGCCAGGTAGGAGAAGGATCTGCCTCCGGCGGTGGCTCTTCGGATGCGTGGTACGGTTGCGAGGGCGAGGCTGGTAGACCGTAGCTGGCGGGTGGGCGTGTAGAAGGTCAGGCGGTCGTTGAGGTACTTGGGGCCCAGGTCGTGGAGAGACTTGTGTGCGTGGGTGAGGAGCCTGAACGTGATCCTCTTGTCAACGGGGAGCCAGTGCAGGTCCCTCAGGTGGCCGGAGATGTGGCTGCGTCGGGGGATGTCCAGAATGAGTCGGGCGGAGGCGTTTTGGATGCGTTGGAGTCTTTTCTGTAGCTTGGCTGTGGTTCCGGCGTAGAGGGTGTTTCCGTAGTCCAGTCGGCTGGTGACGAGGGCCTGGGTGACCGTCTTCCTGGTTTCGGTCGGGATCCATCGGAAGACCTTGCGAAGCATGCGAAGGGTGTGAAAGCATGATGAGGATACGGCGTTGACTTGTCTGGTCATCGAGAGGGAGGAGTCCAGGATGAAGCCCAGGTTGCGTGCGTGGTCTGTTGGCTTGGGGGCGGCGCCCAGGGCTGGGGGCCACCAGGAGTCGTTCCAGGCGGAGGGTGATGGTCCCAGGATGAGGACTTCCATCTTGTCTGAGTTCAGTTTCAGGCGGCTGTTCTTCATCCACTCGGCGACGTCTTTCATCCCTTCGTGTAGGCTGGTTCTGGCGGTGTCGGGGTCTCTGGTGAGGGAGAGGATCAGCTGGGTGTCGTCGGCGTAGGAGATGATGTTGAGGTTGTGTTGGCGTGCGATGGCGGCTAGAGGTCTCATGTAGACGTTGAAGAGGGTGGGGCTGAGTGATGATCCTTGCGGGACTCCACAGATGACTTTGGTGGCCTCGGATCGAAACAGGGGGAGGCGGACTCTCTGTGTTCTTCCGGCGAGGAATGAGATGATCCACTTCAGTGCCTTCTCTTGGATGCCGGTGTTGTCGAGGCGTTGGACTAGGGTGTGGTGGCAGACAGTGTCTTATGCTGCGGAGAGGTCCAGGAGGATGAGTGCCGCTGTTTCCCCGTTGTCGAGCAGGGCTCGGATGTCGTCGGTGGCTGCGATGAGGGCGGTCTCGGTGCTGTGGTTGGCTCTGAAACTGGACTGCGAGGGGTCGAGGGATCCGTTCGTCTCGAGGAAGGCAGCAAGCTGTTTGTTGACGATCTTCTCGATGACTTTGGCGGGAAAAGGGAGGAGCGAGATGGGTCGGAAGTTTTTGAGGTCGGTGGGGTCCGCTGTTGGTTTCTTCAGTAGGGCGCTGAGCTCGGCATGCTTCCAGCTCTCCGGGAAGGTGGCGGTGTTGAAGGAGGTGTTGATGATGTCCCGGAGTTGGGGTGCAATGGTGGAGTCGGCTTTGTTGAAGACGTGGTGGGGGCAGGGGTCGGTTGGAGAGCCGGAGTGGATGGTGTTCATCGTGCGGGCTGTGTCTTCGGTGGTCACCGTGGTCCAGGTGCGGAGGGTGGCGGTGGGGTTTGTTGGTTCGGTGGTTGGGTGCGTGGATGGTGCACCGAAACTATTGTGGATGTCGGAAATCTTGCGGTGGAAGAACGAGGCGAGGGAGTCGCAGAGATCTTGTGAAGGGGTGATGTCGTTGTTGCCGGTGCTGGGGTTGGAGAACTCCTTGACGATGCTGAAGAGTTCCTTGCTGTCGTGGGCGTTGTTGTCCAGTCGCTCCTTCAGTGATTTCTTCTTGGTGGTGCGGATGAGCTGGTGGTGCTTGCAGGTGGCGTGTTTGAGGGCGGTCATGTTGTCAGTGGTCCGGTCGTGGAGCCAGGCTTTCTCGAGGGTGCGGCAGGTCTTCTTGGAGTCCTTGAGTTCGTCGGTGAACCAGGGGGCTTTCTTGCTTCTGGGTCTGCTGGGAGGGTTCTTCAATGGTGCGAGGTCATCGGCGCAGGCGGTCAGCCACTGCGTGAAGTTGCGGGCTGCTTCGTTGGCGTCTGATGTGCTGGCAGGTGGGTTCTGGCTGAGGGAGGCGGTGAGCTGGTCGGCTGTGATCTTGCTCCAGCTCCTGTGAGGAACCTGTTGTGGGTGGTGGTGGGTTGTGGTTTTTCTGAATCTGAAGTGGACGCAGCTATGGTCGATCCAGTGGAGTTCGGTGGAGTGGCTGAAGCTGATGTGCTTGCAGGATGAGAAGACAGGATCAAGCGTGTGGCCGGCGTAGTGGGTGGGGGTGTTGACCAGTTGCTTGAGGCCGAGGTTGGTGAGGTTGTCCAGCAGGGTGGCGGTGTTGCGGTCCTTGTTGTTCTCCAGGTGGAAGTTGAGGTCCCCTAGGAGGATGTAGTCGGCAGAGGGGAGGGCGTGTGGGATGATGGAAGTCCGTGATGTCTTCGCCGAATTGCGTGCGTGGTCCCGGGGGTCGGTAGATTAGGGTGCCTCTGAGGGTCGTCTTTGGGTCGGTGTGAATCTGGAAGTGGAGGTGTTCGGCGGTGGCGAGGGTGTCGTCGGCGTCGGTCGTGATGCGGATGGTGTTCTTGTGGACGATGGCGATGCCTCCTCCGGTCTGGTTGACGCGGTCCCTCCTGATGATCTTGTATCCATCCGGGATGGCGATGGCGATGTCGGGGGCTGAGGAGGCGTTCATCCATGTTTCAGTGAGGAAGGCGATGTCTGGTGATGTTGTGTCGAGGAGGTTCCAGAGTTCTACGGCGTGTCTGTGGACGGAGCGGGTGTTGAGCAGGATGCACTTGAGGTCGCTGCTGGAGTTTGGCTTGGCGGGCGTGGTGCAGGTTCGGAGGCAGGAGAACTTGCAGGTTGTGCAGGTGAAGGGTCCGTGAATGCGTCTTGGGGCGGCTCGGCAGCAGGTGGGGTTTCGGCCGGCATTGAGTGCGTTGAGGGCCGCGGCGTCGTATGTCTGTCGGGTCGACTTGCATCGCTGGGGACCAGGGGTCCTGGCACTGGGCGCGGTCCAGGCACGGACGGGCGCAGACGGGCTTGCCTTTGGCGCACCTTCGCGCACAGTCGGCGCGCCCGCTGCGCGTGACCGCTGCGCGTACGCGCGGTCGCCATTTATGGCGAAGTGGGAGGGAGAGAGGAGCAGCTGGGAGGCGGAAGCGGGGAGGGCACAAAACGAAAAGGGGGCGTGGCCGCTTGGACGGCGGCGGGGAGCGGGGTGGGCAGGCACAGGGGGACTGAATAACAAGCAACAAAGCCAATACAACAACGTTCAGGGGACAGCAGTGACAACAGTCAAAAGGAAAAAAAACTATTAGGAAACGAAACGGTTAAGGAAGGTGCTATACGTTGTGTGGCACATTTTTCACTGTTTTCATCAGGCACACACATTTCTAGGGTTCATAAAGTACAATAAAGCATTTCCTTCTGCAGAGAAATAATTATTTTGATTCCAATGGTATTCCTTTAAGCATTGGATTCCTTCATGAACCGCCTTTGAGAATTGTTTCTAGAAGTTGTAGTTTTCAGCCAATTTATTTAGGAATTTTTCTTTAAAATACATTGCTAAGTGCTTGATTTTGAAACTGTTCTTGGGGACGATTAAGCAAATCATGCATTATGTGCAAAAGGAAAGAGAACTAATGCAATATACAAATAAACAAGTGTGGACTTGAATGACTATTAGGATTTATGTGTTGGAGCATACCCAACAGTAAGATCCTGTAGGAAACCTGCCTTTTCTGCATAGTCGCCATGGATTTTTCACCTTGTGCTGAACCCTGTGGTTTTGCAAGTTAATTTAGTGACTTCAAGGATTGAAGAGCTGTGATTATTCCTTATTAGTAGTCACCAAACCCAAATAATAATCCAATTTCTTTGTTGCCAAGAAGCTCAGCTATGAGTTGCCCAAAGAAAGACTGAAGTCAGCTGTGTTCTTTAGAACACATGACTGTATTCTGCCTCTTTAGCTATAAGAGGGTCTTGAGCTTACCGATAATATCAGGTATAGGTACCTTTGGCCCTCAAATTCCATGTGGAACTTTCGTCGCGAGCAGGGGCCTTTGTCTGCGAGTACCCGCTGCAGGAGTAGTGGTAGAATATGAATATATTTTTAATATATTTGCATCTTTACTGTAGATTGTTCAGTTTGTGATGAGGCAGTGGCGGCCCGAATGATTCAGGAGTAGGGGGATGGGAGGGTTCGTGTGGAGGGTGGCAGGGGGTGTTTAAGTAAAATAAAAAAAAACGTACCTTACCGGGTCCCGCGCCGCCTCAGTTCCTGGCTGGGTCCTGTGTTTTCCTGCTGCTCGCCTGCTGAACAGGAGCAGCCACAGGCAGCCTCCCTGCCCTCCCCTAAACCAATCACAATGCTGCAATGGCAGCATACATAGAGAAAAGGCAAAGTGCGTGTGACTGGCTTGGTCAGCCCCAGAGGGCCGACCAAACAGTCAGGGCCAACAACATTGGGCAAGCCACTCCTCCACAACCCCCCTTCCTACGCTGGCAAATGTCAGAGATTCTGTCCTGTTTGTGGCAAAAGTAAATCAGTTTGTAGCTTTTGTAAAGGTAGGTGGGGCTGTAGAGGACAGAGTTTCTCCATTGGGAAAAAAAAAGTTTGCACTTCAATTTGCCTATTTCTGTGGCTGAATATTTAAAACTTCTTTTGAGAATTAGTCCTCTAATGTTACATCAGCAGGATATAAGTAGGGACAGGGGAATTATCCGGCAGGGGAGAGCCAAATTATGAAGGTGGGTGAGTAAATTATGTGGCAAGAAAAGGCAAATTATGCAGCGTAATGCTGCAAATCCTATGATAATTTTACGTCTTTATTTTGTTATTTTTCAACTTGTTAAGAGCGTCTGGGCATTGTATGCACCACATTAGTTCCAGTTTGGCACCCAAGTAGAGCAATAAGCAACAGATAGGTGACCAGTCAAACTTTGCATAGGGCCTTCCGCAGTGCTACAACATGTTTCTGTGCTTTTAATAATTTTCGAAGTGTTTGACCTATAAACTAAACTTTTTTTGTTAAAATCTGCAGATAATGCAGCAGATGATGGATTATGTGGCAAATCTATAACTATGCGGAAAAGCGCAAGAGCCGCACAATCACATGAATCCAGTGGCCCTGAATATAAGGTGCGCAGATTTAAATTTTTGTATTTTAAGCAAAAAAATAAAATTAATATTTTTTCATTTACCGAAAAAAAATATTGTGGAACTTGTAGTCCTAACAGTTTGCCAAAATGGGAGAAAACTGTTGTTAAGCACTCATAAATACTGGCACGAAAGAATCTACAGGGAACGCTGGAGTTGAGTAGTATCAAAGGCAATGTTGAGAAACTGTTTTTCACAAGAACTCTTGCAGGACAGTTCTGAGAATACAGTATCGGAATTATATTATTTTCTTTTTAAATCGTTGCTGATTTGCATTGATGCACTTTGCATGAGCACCAGAATATATTACTCTTTTTTAAAGCACAGGGGGATTAAGTGGAGATAGGAGCTGGGATGGTTAAAACACCGGTTCACTACATCTTGTCACGTTCCTAAATATCAGGGCGAAATAAAAACGTGTTTCTAAAGATGCCTCCCGCTCTGCAGCTTTTCCCTTCCTGTCTCAGATATAAACAAACACTGGCCGCTCACAGGCATCCCCACACATATCCTATTAGCAGTGTCGAAAAGACTGTGAGAGGTCGACACTGAGTGCCGCTCGACGCGCCATATTACGCTCCTGTTCGTGGCTCTGATTGAAGGGGGGGGGGGGGGGGGGGGAGAGAAGTGATTAGCGGCCCCCGAAGACGTAAGTTCTTGTAAGCACTATATCAAAGCTCCAGATTTCAAAATGAAACCGTTGAACCTGAACGTTCCAGCTGCGTCCAATTCAGTCAGAGTGCACATTTGTGCCACTGAGGCATATGTTTCCACGCAGCTGTCAGGAATGCAGACCCGAGCAGGGCAAGTCTAGACGGATCTACCAAATAAAATGCAGGGGCCCCAAAGGAAACGGACAAACTATGCGGCACATGACAGTTTTCAAAGATGAACTGAGCTGAACGAAAGAATTAAATGCAATTAATTTCAGAACACTTGGGAGCCAGATATCAAATGAAAATAGGGCCCTTTTGAAGACACCGAGCCAGAACGCCTCAGGCACGCTGAGGCGGCCTGAAATCCTGTGCGATTTGCTAAAGTTGTACGTTTAACCGTAAATTAGACAAATAAAATTAGGACTTGTAGCAGCTCAAAAACTGAGCAGGGCCTGAAATGAAATCTAGAAAGAAAAATATTTGGGGAAAAAAAACAAATCTTTTGAGATAATTTTACTGTCTTCTTCAATGTGATTGTTTATCTTTGGGCGCACTATCCCTCTAGTTTTTATTTACTTAAGCATTTTATGTAGTGCTACGTGTTTTCTTTCAATTTCAGAGCGCTAGTTGAAATATGAACGTGTGAGTGGCAGTCAAATAGATGAGGGGGGAGTCCCGCCCAAGTTTCTTCTGTCCCTGGCTCCGCGGTGTGGGGACAGTTAAATGTGTGCTCAAAGAGGTCAGCTCTCAAGTCCTTTTATGAAAAGATTGCAATTTGGCTCAGCCTTGACTAAGAGGTTTCTACAGCCTGTGGTCCTGGACTACCACGGATATGCCTCCATATTTGTTCCAGCTAAGGACTCTTCAGGAGATAAGGATTCCCAATCCTGTTATCTTGAGTCCCTGGAGGTATTAAGACTTAAAGTGCTGTGAGAATTGTGAATAGAACAAAGAACATAGTAGCAGATTTGCAAGTCCCTTGCGCTGCCAGGGCGTCACTTTTTGTGACACACTGGCAGTGCATTTCCCTGCTCCATATTACAAGGACTGGAAAAGCCACCCTGCGTGGCTTTTCCTGTCCGTGTAAATATAGCCCCTTTGAACGCAGCACTTTGCGTGAAAGGGGTGTTCCTTGGGTGTTGCTGTGGGTGTTCCCACGCAACACCCATGGAACCAGACACATTGCCAGATTTACAAGAAATCATAAATCTGGAAATGCGCCTCAATGCTATGACTGCCCAGGGGGGAGGTGTAGGGAGGCGCAACGAGGATCTTATCCTCTTTCTATGCGTGCTGCATTCTGCAGCACACGTAGAACGAGGAAATAACCTCTAATGACTGTTTATGTACAGGGAGGTGTCCCTTCCTGCACATAAACAATCCTTTAAATAAATTACATTTTACAAGTTCTATGTGTGCTAATGCAGCACACATAGAAGTTGGAAAACGCCATTTATGATTGTTTCTCTGCAGGAAGGGAACCCTTCCTGCAGAGAAACAATCATCCCCGTGACGCAGGCATCCTTGCACCATGGTGCAAGGGTGCCTGCGTCTGCGCATGGCAGCAGTTTGTGCACCAGCACAGGGGGAACACATTGTTTATATGTGTTGCATCCCTGTGCTTCCAAGCTAAAGCAGCGCGGCGCGGCAAAATGATTTGCTGCACCGCGCAGCGTTAGTTTATTGTAAATCTGCCCCTTAGAATTTTATTCTTCAATTTAGTGGGCATCATAGATTCATACAGTTAGTTGCTGTTTTGTTCTGGAACCCATGAAGCCGGTGGATGAGCTATTTGGGAACTCAGTGTAAACAATATTGCGTTAGTCTAATAGGGCCATCTCACGGTCTCTCACCAGATGTACCCAGTGGTCACTTTGGGGGCGTTGGTGGATTTTCCTGAGTAGGGAGAGCTGCAGACTGATGCCCTTGACCACCCTGTAGACCTGGGCTATGAAAGAGAGTTCATTATCAAATATGTCTCCATGGTTCCTAACTTTCTGTGCAGTGGCTGTTCCTAGATTGGCTCCAGTGAAGCAGATTCTTGTCATCACACGATCAGGATTTCAGTTTTCGTTCCATTCAGACAAAGAGAAGTCTCTTTCGTCTATGAAAAGAAGGTCTGAGCAGCTGGCCTTCTTTGCCCATATTTTTCTAGGCCAGGCTATTGGTGTCTCATAAGCGCACTTTTAACCCCTTCTGTGCCCATGACGAGCTGGACTCGTCATGGGCCGCGGTTGCGCTGTGCCCATGACGAGTCCAGCTCGTCATGAACCCCGCCCGCTAATGCAACGGCCGGCACAGGGCGGGGAAAGGGCGTGGCACACAAGGGGTTAAAGAATCATTTGCTTCTAGTCTAGGAGCTGCACCTGCGACTGCACGTTGAAGGGCAAGCATGAGAGGGCGGACCTCGTTCATTTTAAGTGTCAGCTTCTGAGGTGGGTATTCCAGTGACCCAATTTGGATCGGTTGGCTGCGGTGGGAGAGGTAGGTCTGGACCCATCCCAAGTAAGAGGCCGTTGCCCAATTAGTTCCTTAAGTATGTACAGCAGTAGGTCATGGTCTCAGGATTGTAGTCTGCAGAGAACGAGGGCTGTGTTTTGTCTGCGAAAAGCAGCTCGTTGCTGATGTTAGCCACAGGAGTTTTGGTACCACTTGCTGTCCTAAATCCAGTGGAAGATGTGTGGCACAGCGGCCAGAGTGGCTGACTGCACAACACAGGGGCTCACGGTTCGACCCCCGGTGCCAGCGGCAGGTGAGCCCAGCACCATGTGACTCTGCGCAATAGCTCACTTAATTTTCCCAATGGTCCCCAGCGCCTTGACAGCCTTGGGGAATTGTTCACACTTTACAAATACAGGTATTGGTGTTTTTAATGGATGAGGTTATGTTCAATGCGTGTTTGTAGCTGACTTGTATCCTGCTTTCCTTGAAATTGTTGAGACAGAAAAGGCCAAGATTGGCTAGTACTTTGGCCAACCTTGATGCTTCCTTTTGGGTCATTAGGTGGAAGGAGATGAAGAACATCTGAATCAGACGCAACAGCATAGGAGGATAAAGAGACAAGTTCAGGTAACTAAAGATGGATTTACAAATTGTATTACTTTTGGACTCAAAGAACAGCAGCAGGTCTTCTCAGGACTGTTGAGCTGAAGACAGTTTCAGGTAGCTGGGTTGGCCATCTCCTTGTAGATTATAAAGATTTTCTTGATTGTGATCTCACTGATTCGTTTTGGCAAGGTGGCCCTTTTTGGCATCCTTAATAGATGCTCCTGTGCGTTTTGCAATGGAACCTGTCCCCCATATGACCCTGATTTCCACCACTGATGTTCCATGTAAGGACTGATGCGTGTTTCAAACATTAAACACGCATTTGGACCACAACACAAATGATAGTAAAGAGTGGAAAATCTATATTCACTAATTTCTTCATCTGTACAAATTATATGTTTTAAGGGTAAACCACTGGTTTTATGCACTTTTACCACATCACCAACACTATAGAACCACATCAAACAACAGAAACCCCATCTGCTTTTAACACATTCAAATGATACGGGCTGTAATTACTTTACTGCAGAGGTTTCCGATATAGGCCCAGGAGGACTGGATTCGTTTCCAGTACATGTTTAAATACAATTAATCATAAATGTGACTCATTTACATAGTCAGTGGTGACTTTGAAAATTAAGCATGGATTCAGCCATCCTGTACATACATTGGACGCCCCTCCTTTTGTATTTTCCCATGGGGATGATACAAATGGTGACTACTTTGGTCTGACGCACTACCTTCTTGAGCACTTTTTAAGAACTCCTAAATTTTGTAGAATGCCTGTAAGAAAGTGCCCACTTTTTGCAAGGTTGCCCCCACTTTTTGCTAAACTGCTGATGTACTTTGACTGAGTGTGCCCTGGGTCCCTGCCAAACAGGTACCCAGGGCCTATATTGTTTCTCTAAAGGGCATTAAAAACAAAACCCAATTGGCACTCTTTGGCTGCTGCTCTCGGGGGTCTGAAACAATGGGATGAGGTGCCAAGCCTCCTCCCCTAGGATGGGCAGGGTCCACGAAGGGGAAGCTTCAAAGGCCTGCTGCCTTTGTGAGCTTCCCCAGGCCTTTTGCTGCTTCCAGCAACTGGCCCCCACCGGTTCTGACCCCCACTTTGGGCTGGAGAATCAGCGAAAAAATCTAGTGAGGAAGGGAGGTATGACCACCTTTGCCAACCCCACCCCTCAGGTGGGGGAGGCAAGGTGAAGCACAACTCTCAGTCCCCGCCATCTTGCAGATGGGGGGACCCAGCCAACCAGAGTGAGGCATATCCCCCCTCCCACTGGAGGGTGGCATATTAGGGGGTGTACCCACCCCAATGAAGGGACCCATTGGTCCCAAACTTTACTTACTTGTAACGCCCCTAAATATAGGGGCATCCCTGAACCTTGACTCCTCAGACAAGAACCGACCAAGAAGAAAAGAAGAAGGACCGAAGAAGCCATGCTGAAGCTAAGAAGAGCAGACTTGGCCCCAGCTCTACCGGCCTGTCCCCACCTCGAACCTGCAAAAGCAAAATCCCAGTGTGTCCTGCAGCTTCCAGAACCCTGCCTTGCCTTTCAAGCCAAAGACTTTGTCTCCCGTGAGCACCAAATTTGCTCACCCACGGACTCAGGCCCCAGCCAAAACCAAGAGTCTGCACCACTTTGCACCTGACGCCCACGGCCCGAGTTTGAGTGTCCAATTCCCCGAGGAGGTTTCCCTGGCGATCCTGACCTGAGATCTGATGATCTTTGACCTGCCTCGAATCTCCAAGCGAAGCCTGCAGCCTCTTTCTGGAGGATCCTCCCGACTGAGACCGGAGCTTGTAAAAAAACTTGACGCCTCAAGACATCCCTGCATCGGACGTTCCTCAGCCTTGGGTGGCCCAGCTGACGGTGTCCCAGCATCCCCAGGCATCCCAAATTACCTCTCCAACCGGTGGTCACCTCCAGAAGATCTTCATCCCCGAGCCTGCAGTCTTTGTTGCGACTGGAACATTTCCTTTGAAAACAACAGGGCACCCAATGCCAAAACAGCACCCTGCACCCAGCCGCCCCTGGGCCGCTGCAGGTTTACTTTGGGTGTTAACTGAGATACCCCTTTGCCCTGAGCCTAACACCAGGAGCTTTGCTCCCACTACCCTGTGGCCTGCTCATGAGCAGCCACCAACCAGAGGCCCCCTATCCCCCAATGGATAACACTGGGACTCAGCATTGTGAACCCGGCTGCCCCAGTGCAGCCTTGACCCCGGGGGGAACCCTGGTTCTAACCCCAGAATACCAACACCCACAAACACTTACTTACCTGTAAACCCATAACTCATTTCCTTCAATAGGATTGCATTGACTGCTTTTCTTGAAAATTGTTTTGTGTGGAGTTGGTTTTATATGAGAACTTAGAAAACTGCAAATAACTAAAAACTGCTTTACTTACCTTTCCTCTAGGAAATGCCCCAGTGTGATATCTAGGCATATTAGACTGAGTAAACAAGTAATCCATAAAGTAATCTGTAAAGTAATCAAAAGTAATCTAACAGTAATTTCCACTGTATTGAAAAGATTTACAAACCTGTAAAAAAGACATTTTCATTCAGCTTGCTTGTATTGTTCACCCAGCCTTGAAAAGTACAATTTACACATACCTGTGCCAGGCTTGCTTGGTTCTAGAAAATAAATACAACTAAATAATATTTTTATACAAATCAAATTGGTCTGAGTTCAGTCTTTGAGTGTGTGACATTAGTTGCTGATTGAGTGTGTACAACACATGCTTAACACTACCTTCTGATAAAGCCTTACTGCTCACCCACACTACCACAAATAGAGAGTAAGGTGCTATCTACTTTTACCTCTGCCTACCTTTGGGGTTCCACTGTACTCTGTGCACACTATGCCTTATTTTGTTAGAGTATATACAGAGCCAACTTCCTACAATGCCACCCTAAGGACCAATGCTGATGTAATTCGTACTCACCATCATCTCTCCACAGAGTGGACTGGTTGCAGGATGGTAAAAGACTTTAAAGTCATTTTACGATCCACAGGTCATTAAGTGGTGGAGTTACTTCTTCTCTGATGTGGAAACACACCATGAGGAACTACCCATGCCCCTACCTTAAGATTTTTGGACATGTCTATAAAACACACAGTGGCAGCTAATTCTGTTTCACCTTGGTTCCCAAGATGTGAAATTATCTTGGCTCCCATCACTGACCATGCCACCAAACATTTCGAGAAAGGGCTTAAAACCTTCCTTTTTCCTACGTAAGTCTTCTCTTATTTAGTTTGTTGCAGCTACTGTACAAGCAGCATGATTTCAGGTTCTAGTACTCATGGACCCTCTAAATCCATACCCTAATGTATATCAATTATTTTCTGAGTACTCTATTAACAGAAACTGAGCCTCTTAGATCGAGGGCATATAACACGAAAATCTGAACTTGATCATGTAAAAGTAATAGATGGTTGAGCACATGCAAGAACATTGATTAGTCTCGGGAGGATAAGTGTTCAATAATCTAGAGAGAGGATTGTGGACATAGGTTGCACAGAAAGACAGTTGTAAGGGGATCTCAGATTGACCGCCACAGTCAAAGCTCAAGTTCTAGACAGACAAATCCATAGTGAGTTATCAACTTGTCTGTAAATTATCTGTATGGGATTGTTAAAATGATAATTTGACCACATGCAAGATTTAGAATTCAATCTACCAGTTTAATGGAAGAAAATGGAGCTTTAAGAAGATGGGACAGATATGCTCTTGTCAGTCAACATCTTAAAGTAACCTTTCTGTAGCATTTGGAGAAAGCTTTCAGGAAGAAGCAAAATATTAGAGGACCCAAATATTCATAGTTAGTGTAGGTAACTAAAAGCAGATTAAAGTTAGTCACATTTGCCGTAGTTGCCCGAGGAAGAAAATTTATAATTGTTAGTGACAACTTTGAAGTGGAGCATGACGGAGCAGGAAGGCTCTTCTCTGCGGCTCCAGGATTATGATCAAGAATCACAGAGGGGTCCAGAATGAGACCCTGTCACACATGGCAGATCTTTGGTCTGTGTTACATTCCATGCAAGCCAAATGGTACTACTAAAAACATCACACCAGTGTTTAACTATGGTCACTAATAGCACCTGAATCACAGCAAATCATAGCAGGATCTAAGCTTTGACTGCATACCAGTAGGAGGATATTGATCGAAAAGAATTGGCTACTTAAGGGTGCCCAATAAAGGAGAGACAGGGCAAGATGACAAAGAGGGCGATGATTGTCCAGAATGAGTGGACAGGAGGGAGGAATGCCATCCCAGGACTGTGCCTGAGGATCCCAAATCGCTAAAGCAACTAATTAATCTTTGTGAACGGCGCACAACACAGGATATATAACCAACTCTGACACCAGTCCCATCTGCTATTGACGCAAGTCATCCACCATAGACACATTTTTTCACAATGGAGCTATGCCAACGCATGGTACAAACGTTTAGTACCTATGTCTTTCTACAAATGCAGATGCACAAAGGCGACCATTGGAATGGAGCCTTGCCATATACAGGGTCGGACTGGCCATAGTGGGCACCAGGCATTTTCCCGGTGGGCTGGAATGCTGGGGGGGGGCGGTTTTTGAGCAGTGGGGACCGGTTTTATTAATGGGGGCCGGTTTTGCAGCAGTGCTGCAATATCGGCCTCCTGTAACTAAAGCGGCCGTCAGCAGTGCTTGTCACTAGCACCCGCACCCCCCACCCTCCCCTCGGACCACTTCCGCTGTATTGCTAGAGCTGGTTTCTGCCCAGAGTAGCTATCATTCTCTACAACCGACCACATTTATCACGTTTTTGCATATTTCAGGAAATATTTAGTTAAAAATAAATTACATAAAATGATGTATTAAAGTGTGTGGCAGTGTGACAAGGATGAGTAAACAAGATTAAATGAAACATTTTATTGTAATTTTGTCACTTCAAGCATAACAAAAATTAAGTTGTAAGCCCATTTGGTGGTCTGTGTGGTGGGAGCGCAGTAAGGAGTGCATTTAGTAAGTGTCCATTTGTATGTGTGTGCGCATGCATGCACATGTGAGCACTGAAACTGCTTTGGTCAAAATATCTGCACACGTACATACTGGTATATTCTGTGAATATGTAAATCATCTTACATTTTCTTCTTTAAAAGGAATCAGCACCGGGGGCGTGGCTACGGCACCGCGCAAGATGGCTGCCTAGGGAACTTCTCCGCCGCACCGGACCTTTTCTCGGAACCTTCGATGTACTTCTTCGGAGCTTTGTGGTACGCAAATGTGTTCAGCAGGTGTCGGAAGTAAGGCTGCGTCTGGTGGGAGTTTTGCCGCATCTTGAAGCCTCAGGTTTTCCGCTTTATCGGCATCACAGTCTCTCTCCCCTCACAGCGCCCGCCATTTTGTGTACGCGCGTTGTTTTTTCCTCTCACGGAGCTACGCGCTTGCTGAGGAAGATTTCTGCTCGCACGCAGAGATCCTTTATCTCTACATTAACTGTATCCTGCTATATTTTTTATAATAACTGTGTCCTACCAACTTACAACTGCACGTTATGGGAGGATGTTTCTTACTCTGTGGTGCACAAGATTGACTGCCTATTATCTACGCTTGTCTCTATGGCTCATTTACATGTATAAGGCTTTAATTTAGGACGCAACTCCTATTAACCTCACTGCTTGATGGCACCCTAATAATTCGGCTGTACACACGTCTGCTCACCAATGCCACCTTGGGATATGTCGGCTGTTGGGCTTTTGGATACCATTCTCTGGATTGCTTTCACATTTCATCTTCTCACCCTGATAATGTAATGCAGCACTGACATTCCTATCCTGAGCAGATGCAGAAATAAAAGAACATGCGTATTTCTTTGTAGTCTTTCCTTGTAATGTTTGCCACACTAGATGCAGATTTCTTCCACAGTCTCTAGGATATTACTGGTGGACATTTTTGCGTTTATCATTTGCCAGTAACTGTTTCTATATTGTTCCAATCTTGCATTTCATGACTTGTGGATTATTTTGATTAGTGTTGCTCCGTACTCACTTTTTCTACGGGTGTCTGTTTTTGTTACCTATGACACTGTTATCATCTGCAAGTCATAGCCATTGTTACTCCTCCTTACATTGCTAATTGGATGTAATCACTTTCTTGGGGAAGTTGCGTAAACCAAAGTTCGTTTTTGTTCCTTCCAAGAGTGTTCAGGTGGCTGTTTCTTCATCTTCTTCAGCTTCAGACTCTTCTACTGCCACAATCCAAATGGCTGGAGTCACCTCTAATCGTTCCTCAGCGCAGCCCATATTGAACAAGACCTCTCCTCTTACCTCTTCCTCTAAGCGCTTGAAGCATGACCCTTCATCTCCGGATAAGCCATCATCTCCTATCTCCATGGAATTACTTTTAGAGGAGATACGCGCCTTGTGACCGTTTGTAGAAGAAACTAACAGCAAAATGCAGTTTCTGGAAGAGAAATGGTCGACCATGGACAATAGGGTGACGTCTGTGGAACAACAGGTTTCGGAGATGCAAACTCATTCTCAACGGATATCCTCTCTGGAAAAGTCGGTCTTCGTTCTCCAACAACATACCGAGGACTTAGAAAACAGGAATAGGAGGAATAACCTACGCATTTACGGTTTGCCGGAATCCTTGGAAGGTGATGATCCTGTGTCATTTTTCACCTCTTTCCTTCCGAAACTTCTGGACATGCCACTCACTACTCCTCTCAGTATCCAAAGAGCCCACAGGCTTGGTCCCCGTTCATCTGCTTCAACGAAACCAAGAGGTGTTATCATTCTTTTCTTGAAATTCACGACCTCCTCTCAGTTCTTTCTGCGGCTAGAGCCAAGCGTCAAGTTGCATGGCTGGGTCAGAGAGTGTTTCTATCGCAAGACGTCTCCAATGCTACTGCATCTAGAAGAAAAGAATTTCTGAACCTTCGTGCTCCTCTACGATCCCTTGGTGCTTGATATGGCTTGTTTCACCCGTGTATCTTTAAAGTTACTCACCAGAATCGCACATGGACTTTTCAAGACCCTGGAGAACTCAATAACTTTATTCATATTCAATCTAACAGTGGCATGGATACCTCCAATCCTTCTAGTGGCTGACTGATTGTTTAATTGATTACTTAATTGATTGTTTAATTGTTGTTCTTTTTTTCTCTTGCAGCAATGCTGATGATGTTTCATTTTCAGATTTACTTTTAGAGAATTTCTATTAAGTATAGTTTCTCTCCTGGTTTATCTTGCTCTTACTGATTACTCGCATTGTTCTTTCTCTCTTTTCCCCATGTTTTTACATAGTTTGTTGTATTTGCCCTATTGCATATCCCTATTGCTAACTACCTTTTTATGTCCTTATGTATACTTCCCTTCAGTTTTTGTGGTCCTCTACTTTTGTTTCCTGTCCTGGTGTGGTTTGGATTCCCGTCTTTCAGGCGTTTCATCTTGTTGAGTGTCACCATTGCCCCATTGTCTTCTTATATGTCCCCCTCAGGTATGTTATTTTCAGTCGTCCTTTTGGATATGTACTGTCTCTTCTCGCTCTTTCTTCCTTCCTTCCTTCCCTCTTTTCCTTCTCCTTTTACTCATTGGTTTTATTCATTTTTTTTCTTTTTCTTTCCACTTCTGCCCTTTCTTCTTCTCTCATATCTATATTGATCTTTTTTTTTCTCCTTTCTCTATTTCATCCTTACCTTTTTCTTCTTTTTTCTGATGTTACTTGTTACATTCACTTCTTTGCTCTTTTACTTTTTGGCTTTTTTCTTTCATATCTCCATTATTGTATTTTGCTTGCTTCTATTAATATTTTACTATTTGATAATTCAAGGTTGTTTCCTGGAATGTAAAGGGTTTTATTAATCCTATTAAACGGCAGAGAGTCCTTTCCCATTTAGCCTCCTATAACCCTGACATAGTTCTTTTACAAGAGACCCACCTTACCGAAAGTGAATCCCTTAAATTAAAGAGGAGTTGGGTGGGTACAGTCTTATTTTCTCCTTCCGCTAATAAAAAGAATGGTGTTGTCATTTTATGTCACAAGAAATTACAATGTAAAGTTTTGTCACAGGAGAATGATTCTGATGGTAGTTGGATATTGGCAAAGTTATTAATTAATGGTGTTCCTTTAACTGTTTTTAATGTTTATGGCCCTACGCAACCTGATTGCTCTTTTTGGCCTCTCATTACGAAAAAATGCATTCAACATAGGGATGAGCTATTTATATTAGGTGGAGATTGCAACCAGATTGTTGATCCGTTCCTTGATCGTAAATCCACAGTTCGCTTCATTCCTCACAAGACTCATAAACAATTTCTTGACACTATCTCGCAATCCCATTTTATTGACTCCTGGCGACTATCTCATCCAGACACTTTGGACTACTCCTTTTTCTCTCCTCCTCATACATCTTTTTCTCGTCTTGATTACATTTTTCTCTCTCAATCTTTATCTCAAAACCTATTGTCTTCCTCTATTGAGCCTATAGTAATATCGGACCATGCCCCTGTTGTTACAGTTCTTGATTTGCTTCCTCCACACCCCAAGCCCTCTTGCTGATGCTTCAATAGCTCCCTTCTAACTGATCCTAACTTTTCTTCCTCTTTTCGCTCTTTTACCAGGGATTTCTTTTTGCTTAATTGTGATCCTTTTACTCCTCCCTATATCCTCTGGGACTCTTTTAAAGCCACGGCAAGAGGATTTATTATTGATTTCGTTTCTAAGAAAAAGAAGCAATATCTCCTGAATCGGAAAACCTCACTTGCTCACATTAAGTCTTTGGAACATAAGTTTTATACTTCCTCAGATACATTTATTTCACGAGATCTTTTAAGAGCAAAATTGGAGTTCAATAAGTCTACTACTGATAATACATCTTCGATACTTCTTCGTAGTAGTGCCCGTTACTATGGGGGCCGTAATAAATCAGGGAAGTTGCTAGCTAATTATCTTAAATCACGTAAGGAGCGTACTCTTATAGATTCCATTTACTCTTCTGATAATATTCTTCTACACAAAGATAAGGAAATACTTGATCAATTTCAATTATTTTATCAGCATCTTTATACCCCAGAATCTCGTCCAACTCCTTCGCTTATTCAGTCCTATTTTGAGACACTTCCTAAATCCTCTTTTTCTCATCTCAATTTTTCGGACCTTGAACTTGATCTTTCCTTACACGAACTTTCCATGGCTTTGGAATCTCTCACTAAGGGTAAAACGCCTGGCCCTGATGGTTTCCCTGTTGAATTTTATTTACCTTTTTCCTATCTCTTACTTCCCAAGCTTTTAAAGCTTTTTCAATCTTTTTACTTATCTGGCAAGGCGGAAGGTACTTTTCAAGACGCTACCATTTGTCTTATTCCTAAAGACGGTCGTGACCCCCAATTCTGTAAAAACTATCGTCCGATTTCTTTGATCAATGTGGATTATAAATTATTTGCTAAATTACTTGCGCTACGCTTAGACCCTTTTATGCCTCATCTCATTGGTAAGGAACAATATGGCTTTGTTAAAGGCAGACTTACCTCTGATAATTCTCGCCTTTTTCTGAATGTCTTGAATAATGCTCCATCTCTTTCTCTTCCTTTAGCCGCTATTTCGGTTGACGCAGAAAAAGCCTTTGATCGGGTTGATTGGTCTTTTTTGTTTGCTTCTTTACGTTGGCATGGCTTTGGTCCCAACTTCATATCCCTTATCTCCCTGTTATACTCTGCACCCAAAGCTTCGGTGCTTGTGAATGGTCAGGTTTCCTCGTCCTTCGCTCTTCAACGAGGCGTTCGGCAAGGATGTCCTTTATCCCCACTTCTTTTTATTCCGACACTTGAACCTTTTTTGTCCTCCATCCGTAATAATAATCTTATTTTTGGTTTTCCTTATGGTAATAATCAATTGAAACTTTCTGCCTATGCAGATGATATTCTCCTATTTATTTCCAATCCAGAAGTATCTATTCCCCCTTTATTATCTGAATTCGACTCGTTTTCATTGGTATCCGGGTATAAGATGAATTCAGATAAGACTGAAATCCTCCCTCTCACTAAAACCTGTCTTCCTCATTTGTTTTCCTCTACTGGCTTTGCCTGGAATAGTTCTAAGATCAAGTACCTAGGTATTTGGTTCTCTAACTCTATCTCTTCTTCAGTTAAGTTAAATATGTCTGCAGTTTTGTCCCGTATTGATAAATCCTTTCTTACCTGGAACCCCCTTTTTCTTTCCTGGTTAGACTCCATAAAAATGATGATAGCCCCCATTCTAATATATATTTTCTCCATGTTGTCCGTCCATGTTCCTTCAATCTATTTTAAACGTATTGACTCATCCCTTTCGAAATTTCTCTGGAAGAACAAAAAATCCAGAATTTCTCTTGCTGCCCTTCGAAAGTCCAAAGCTAATGGTGGAGTTAATTTTCCAGATTTTCGTGTCTACCATAAATCCTTCTCGTTATGCCAGGCGTCGAGATGGCTCTCATCAGACCTTTCCCCTTTCACTCCTCTTTGGCTCCTCATTGAACAATCTTTAGTATCACCTTTCTCCTTCGATGAAGTTGTTCATTTCTCTACCAAGACTTCCCAAACCTCACTTCCCTTATTCAAACATACTTCTTCACTTTTAAAACCTCCGGTTTTCCCTACTATCATCACGCGTGAATCCTTTTTAAACACCCCTATTTGGTATAATTTGCTTGTCCTTGTGAACAATAGACCTATATTTTGGAATTCTTGGAGATTAAAGGGTATCACATGGATTAATCAACTCTTTAATGGACTAGTACCTTGCTCCTTTCCCCAATTTCAATCCTTATTTCATTGTCCCCGTTCCTTTCTACAGAAATTTGCTATTCTCATGACAACAATTCTTGATCGCTATTATTCTCTTCCTTCTTCATCATCACCTCTCCCTCAATCTCCTCTTCTCGATATTCTTATTAAACTCCCTAAAGCGTCTCTTATTTATAAATTTTTCTCCTCTCCCAATCCAAGCCGTACTAAGACTAAATTGGAACTTTCCTGGGAGTTGGACTTTGGATGTACTTGGTCTGTTGCTCTTTTGGATAAACTTTGGTCCAGATCTTTAAAAATTTCCCATTCGGCTTCTCTTACTCAATCTTTATTTTATCTATATCACAGACTCTATCTATCTCCTCTTTCTCTGTCACGTTTCTCATCCTCTTCTGACTCTAAATGTTGGACATGTGGTACCCTTAATGCTGATCTCCTTCATCTCTTCTTTTTCTGTCCTGTTGTTTCTGCATTCTGGGGCAAGATTTGGCCTTACTTCACTCGCATTTTCACACTTTCTGTTCCTTACTCTATAACTTTTTTCTTTTTAGGTAGTCTTTCCGACTCTTTAGATCTTCCTTCACACTCACATGGTCTTTTTGACCTCATGCTTGCTCTTGCATTCCAACATATTTCTTCTAACTGGAAGTCCCTTTCTAATCTCTCAGTACAAGGTTGGTGGAACACTTTATGTCACTTTCACAGACTGGATGTGGCCTTTGCCTCTTCCTGCAAACCTATCCGTAATACTGATCTTTTCTGGTTGCCTCTCACTTCATACCTGGATCGATTGACCCTGGAAAAATCACCACGTATCAACTCCGAACATTTCAAACCTCCTTGAAGGATTTCGACTCTCTCCTTCTTGTCATTTTTTACAGGTTTCTTATGTTACTTCTTTTTTGTGCCGATCATTTTGCATTATTTATTTATATCACTTGTTTATATGCCATATTTAATCTTTAAAAGTTCATATTTTGCTCTGTTATTTCTTATTCCCCTCCCCCTTATTCCTCCCCTTTTCTCCTTTCCTTTATTTTTAAATCCTCATAAAATGCTTTCTGTCTTTTTACAATTTGATATTAGCACTATTAATGTTTTATAGTATATTTAAATGTGTTTTATGCCTCTGCTGATATCTTTACATGTTAACAATTTCTTCAATAAAGCTTCTCAAACATAAAAAAAAAAGGAATCAGCACCGATATCTGTACAAATGTCAATGCTTTTGTTATCAGAAATGCAATGGGACGTTATCATCAATATTTAAAATAAAAGAATCATTTAAATTGCAAAATGAAATGAGAAATTGAATTGCAGACATTCAGTGCTAAAACATTAGTGCCAGGGCCCTTGTCAGGAGGCCACTGCAGCTTGCACCACCCATTGCCCCTGCCAGGTCTGCCAATGACAGTACCAACACAGTTACTACCCAATACACTCTTCCAAGCCACCCAACGCTGTACCAATGGCTTGAGCGGTAGAGATTAGTCTTTTTTAAAGTATATTGAAATAATAAACAGCTGGTGCGCTTATCTCTAAATTAGACAAATAGGGCGACCATGTGGAAGACTGTCATAGGTGCTGGTGCCGACAATTATGTGCCCCGGAAACCACCGGCTCAAATTAAGCACTGCAGACATTGCTATACGTTTCTGGTCTTGGTGGATCAATATGCCTAAAAACATTTTTCAGAAACCAATATCCACCTTCTCTTCAAGGGTGCTTATTCTCAAAAATAGCACCAAGCAGTGTTAGTAATGCCACACACACTCTGATCTCCAATGAAGTCAAAGAATTGACTTCTTGTCCCACCCTTAGACCCTCTAAAACCTCCTGTTAGATGAATAAGGTTAGGGGAAGGGCAAGAGGCGGAAATAGAAAATATAAATAGGGTTCCGGGAGTACTGTTTACTTTTTTGTCCTGCTACTGCCTTCATGGGTCTCGAACCCATGGGTAGAAAGCACGGTGCCAACATGCAAGTCAATGGTAGCAGCTGGTTTCAATGGCTACACGTAATTGGCATCCATGGTGTTCTTAAATCAAACGTTGTGAGAAGTTGGCCTGGCATATGCTGGTCACTAGTTATAGTGGCCCCCTTGCACCAGTCCAATTCGACTCTTAAGGTGATAGGTTTAAAAGACAACCTTTAAAGAAAGCTATCCTAGTGGTAGCTGTGGAGAGCAGCCTTCAGGCTAAGTCTTGAAGGAGTGATAAGCTTATTGTTTTACCATAGATAACCTCTTGAATGACCAAATGAAAGAGTAGTCCACACAGGTATATTTATAAAATATATGTATTTATTCTAAACAGAATCCCACAAGTCTCTTTATGAGGCTAGAGGTAAAGTTACATTTCAAACAAGCATTTATAGATACAATAAATAGCACTGGAATCACAGGGCCCCAGGGGGGACCAAACCATATATTGAAAAAGTGGTATAAGAACCACGGCAATTCTACAGACAATGCTTAGGGCATTTGGGTTCGCTGGCCCCTTGAGAATCCACCCCAGGTTATGAGGAAGGGGATCCACGGGAGGCGCGTGCAGTGGAAATAGCTGCTATCGGAAATCTCTATTAAAGCCTATGGAGAATGTCGCGGTTTGATTTAAACAGATTAAAGACACTTCAAGCAGGAGTTCAAAGTTAAAAAATTAGAGTTAAGCTTTTGAGGAGCCCACTACCACGGGAGCACCGAGGTACCACTGTTACTTGCCCCAGGGAAGCCGGGTGCATAGGTCGTTTTCGATGTCGGGTCGCGGGCTGATTTTCAATGGGAAAATGTACAAAACTGCTGCCAGCCAAAAGCGTCGATGATGCCGTGAAGAATGAAGTTGTAGATCTTGTAGAGAAGAACCTGAAAGCAGAGGGGACAGAGTCTGGGTCACGGCACAGTGACCAGGGAGCTCGAGGAAAAGAGCCCTTCAATGTCGGGTGCTTCAAGTGGAAAAGGTGTAGCTTGGATCTGCAGCCACGGCTCCGGGAGGCTTCAAGGAAGGCCAGCTTCTGGAGGGCGACTGTTCCACAAAGGATGAGGGTCGCTGCAGTGTTAGTGTCCGGATTGGATCCACTAAGCCTTGGCAACCACAACCCACGCAAGATTAACAAATCAGCTACTGGTGCAGACCCACGAGGTCTGAGAGAGGTCTCCTTCAAGGAGACTGTAGAGCAGGCCTGGAGCAACCAGGGGAACTCTTAAAAGTAAGGATTGTCTTCCGCTAGGGCCCACAAGTTGAGAGACAAGGGACCGCGGAAGGCAGTAATTTGGAGTGTGTAAAAGGGTGCCCACGGGCCACCGGAGTGAGCTAGGGTGCTGATCTTTGGCACAGTTGCTGCTGAGAGGTTGGCTCAATATTGGGCCAAAGCACAACTTCCCCACTGGTCAGGGTCATGTGCTACGCAAGAGGTGGCTGGTGTCCTGGAGTATCAGGGATCTCGGCACCCACGCGGTCCACGGTGCTCAGACTTACTGGGCACGCTCACTTGCCTCTGGGATGCTAGGAAACCCACCTCAAGGGTGAGAGGAGTCGTCAATGTCCGAAGGAGCAGCGAAGTTCCAACCGGGTCACTTGCAGTGTTTCAGGTGCCTGCCAAGCAGGGGGGTAACTCCTTTACCCCAAGGGAGATTTCTTTAGTCAGCTGGGCAGCAGCTAGTCGAAGGTCAAGTCTGTGAAGTCCAAGATTAATCTGATTCTCCGGGGACACGTTATTCACCTTTATCCACAAGATTAGGGGAGTGTCCAGATCAGTGTCCACCAATGGGAGTTGAGGCGGGAAAGGGTGGCTACACCCTCTCCCCTTTGTGTGTTTCCCGCCTGATTGAGGGGCAGGATGCCCCTGAACCGGTTCCAGGCGGTGTATGCAGAATGTAGGCGCTGTAGCAACCTACGTGCAACTCTGAAAGGCATCCTATGGTGCACCCACCCAGTTCCAATCCACATAGCCTGTCTGGGAAGGTGCTGGCACCTCCCTGCAACAGGATCCCTATTGTCCAGCTGCCGAGGCTGGGGTTTTGCCCAGCAACAGGCAGCCCGAGTCGTGTGGGTGGCGAGTAGCATCCATTTTGTGATACGTGGGCACTTTTAAATTGGTGTCTAAATTCTGCCGCTCTTCCCATATCGCCCCTCTAGCAGGGGGGAATCATGCCCTCATGCCCATGTCTGGACTGGGGGTATGATTTCTACATGTTTGACACCAAACACGATATGGTTCTGTGTAGCCATTCTCAAGTTATCACACTATCGCAATATACTTATAATGCGGTTAAGAGTATATGGTATGGCTACACTACAAACAACCCAGCAATGATTTTTACGAGGGTTGCAGAGGGGCCCTACTCAGGTAGGGGTCCCCCCTCACACATATCCCAGCACCCTGCCTTGTAGGATTAGCAAGGCCTGCTTAAGGGGTGACCAATGAGAATACATGTGTTGTACATAGGTGGGATACAGGGTACCTGTATCCCTGTAAGGGGGTGCAAGCACCACCGTACCCAGACTACAGTAGTGGTCTGATGGTGTCATTTGGTATGGCTGTCCCAGGGTGGCACAATAAGTGCTGCAGCCCTGGTAGACCTCTGAGGGACCCATGCCCTGGGTACCTAGGGTACCATCTACAAGGGCTGACAGGGTATCCTCAGTATCCAATTGGGTTGTACCTAGGGTACTCACACCAGTTTAGAGAGGAAGCAGATAGGCTGGGGTCCTGGATAGCAGGGCCACAGCCTGGCTAGAGTCATAAAACAGTCAAAACATCAGCAAAAAGTTGGGGGCAACTATGCAGTCGATGTCACTCTCCTAGATAACTCCCCCCCCCCCCAAACACAGGGACATTAAACTAACCTTGACCAGTTGAGTCTTCATGTTCTAAGTGGAAATATCTAGAGAGGCCATCTGCATTGGCATGGTTGCTCCCAGGTCTATGTTCCACTGTAAAGTCCATCCCCTGTAGGGAAATGGACCACCTGAGTAGTTTGGGATTTTCACCCTTCATCTGTTTTAGCCATAGGAGGGGCTTATGATCTGTTTGAACAAGGAAGTGAGTGCCAAACAAGTATGGCCTCAGCTTCTTCAAGGCCCAGACCACAGCAAAGGCCTCCCTCTCTATAGCTGACCAACGTTTCTCTCTGGGGGTCAACCTTCTGCTAATAAAAGCTACTGGTTGATCCTGGCCCTCTTCATTCAGTTGTGATAATACAGCACCTACCCCCAACTCAGAAGCATCAGTTTGAACTATGAATTCTTTGGAGTAGTTGGGGCTTTGGAGCACTGGAGCAGAGCACATAGCCTGTTTTAGGTCATCAAAAGCTTTCTGACAGCTGACAGTCCACTGAACCTTTTTGGGCATCCTCTTTGAGGTTAGGTCATTCAAGGGGGTCACAATGGATCCATATCCCTTTACAAACCTTCTATAATAACCAGTCAGGCCCAAGAAAGCTTGGACCTGAGTCTGGGTGGTTGGAGCAACCCAGTCCATGATGGTCTGGATTTTGCTCTGAAGTGGTTGAACCTGGCCTCCACCTACAAGGTGACCCAGGTACACAACCTGACTCTGCCCTATCTGGCACTTAGTAGCCTTGATAGTGAGCCCTGCCTTTTGCAGGGCTTCCAAAACTTTCCTCAGGTGGATCAGGTGATCCTCCCAGGTGGAGCTGAAGACAGCAATATCATCTAGATATGCTGCACTAAAGCCTTCCAGGCCTGAGAGGACTTGGTTCACCAACCTTTGAAAAGTGGCAGGTGCATTTTTCAAACTAAAGGGCATTACAATAAATTAATAATGCCCACCAGGGGTAGAAAATGCAGTTTTGGCTTTTGCAGACTCAGCTAACCTTATCTGCCAGTAGCCAGCTGTCAGATCAAATGTGCTCAGATACTTGGCTGAGGCCAATCTATCTATGAGCTCATCTGCTCTGGGAATTGGGTGAGCATCAGTCTAAGTGACTGCATTGAGTCCCCTGTAGTCAACACAGAACCTCATCTCTCTCTTACCACCCTGGCTGTGAGGTTTTGGTACAAGGACTACTGGGCTAGCCCAAGGGCTCTCTGAGGGCTCAATCACTCCTAATTCCAACATCTTTTGGACTTCTGTCCTTATGCAGTTCCTGACATGGTCAGGTTCCCTGTAGATTTTATTCTTGACAGGCAGACTGTCCCCAGTGTCCACTTCATGAGTGCACCAGGGGGTCTGACTTGGAGTCAGAGAAAACATATGTCTGTAAGACTGAAGAACTTGTCTGCAGTCTGGTTGCTGCTGGTCAGTGAGGCTGCCTTCCAAGGCTACTCCATCAACTGACCCATCGTCAGGGTTGTGAGAGAGCAGGTCTGGGAGAGGGTCACTCTCTTCCTCCTGTCCCTCATCTGTTGCCATGAGCAAGCCCATGTCAGCCCTGTCCACATATGCTTTCAGTCTATTAACATGAAGTGCCCTGTGGGGACTTCTGGGAGTACCAAGGTCCACCAAATAGGTGACCTCTCCCTTCTTTTCCAAAATGGTATGGGGTCCCCTCCACTTATCTTGGAGAGCTGCTGGGGCCCCTGGCTCCAGCACCCATACCTTCTGTCCTGGCTGGTACACCACCAGTACAGCCTTTTGGTCATGTCAGGCTTTCTGTAATTCCTGACTTGCCTCCAGGTTTTATAGTTGCCTTCTTCATGTACTCAGCCATCCGGGAGCGGAGACCAAGTACATAGTCCACAATATCCTGTTTAGGGGGTTTGAGAGGTTGCTCCCATCCCTCCTTCACTAGACAGAGTGGCCCTCTAACAGGATGGCCAAACAAAAGTTCAAAGGGGCTATAACCAACCCCCTTTTGTGGCACCTCCCTGTATGCACAGAGAAGACAGGGCAGAAGAACATCCCATTTTCGCCTAAGGTTTTCTGGGAGCCCTTTAATCATACCCTGTAAGGTCTTGTTGAATCTCTCAACAAGACCATTGCATTGAGGGTGGTAAGGGGTGGTGAACCTATAGTTGACACCACACTCCTTCCACATTGCCTTGAGGTAGCTACTCATAAAGTTTGTACCTCTGTCAGACAATACCTCCTTAGGAAAACCCACCCTGGAAAAGATTACTAATGAGGGCCCTTGTCACCACAGGTGCTGTGATGGTCCTAAGTGGAATAGCTTCTGGGTATCTGGTGGCATGATCCACTACCACCAGAATGAACCTGTGCCCAGATGCTGTTGGTGGGTCCAGGGGACCAACTATATCAATCCCCACCCGTTCAAAGGGCACCCCCACCACAGGCAATTGTATCAGGGGGGCCTTTGTGGACTTGCCTGCCTTGCCACTGGCTTGACAGGTAATGCAAGAGCTGCAAAAGCTCTTACAGTCCTCACTCATCTGTGGCCAATGAAAGTGAGGGACAATTCTGTCCAAGTCTTGTTTTGGCCTAGGTGTCCTGCTAAAGGAATATCATGGGCCAGTGTGAGTAGGAAGCCCCTAAACTTCTGAGGTATGACCAACCTCCTGGCTGCACCAGGCTTGGGGTCCCGACCCTCAGAGTATAGGAGCCCATCATCCCAATAAATCTTATGGGTCCCACTGGCATTCCCTGCAGCCTCAGCAGCAGCTTGCTGTCTGAGGGGTTCAAGAGTGGGGCAGCTCTGCTGCTCCAGGCTCAAGTCTGCCCTAGAAGGTCCCCCTGCCCCCAAGAACTCAACCTGATCAGGTTCCAGTTCATCTGGGGCAGTTCCTTCTTCAGGAGATAGATCCTCTTCTGCTAAAAGAGTCTCTACAGACTGTTCCTGGGGGGAAGGCTCTGCCTTACCCCTGCTACTCCTCCTCTTGGAAGGTCCTTGGTCCATTCTTCCAGGATCCAAGGCCTGTTCAGTTCCTGTCAGCTTTGCTTTTGACCTTGTCAGGGCAAATACTTCTGCTGGTATACCCAACATTGCTGCATGGGTAGTTAGCTCCACCTCAGCCCATGCTGAGGCCTCCAAATCATTCCCTAGCAGACATTCAACAGGTAGGTCTGCACTCACCACAACCTTCTTTAGGCCAGTTATCCCTCCCCAGAAGAAGTTTACAACTGCTAGATCATGGTTAGTACTAACGTTGCTTGCATTGGTCACTTGGTAAGTTTCCCCAAGTATGATCTGGCTAGGGTCCACAAGCTCCTTAGTCACCATGGTGACACTGGCTCCTGTGTCCCTGTCAGCTAATGACTCCCTTCCATTTATTTTAGGCTGTTGCTTGTATTTGCCCAGACCACTGGGACTCACAAATAGGGACAAGTCCCCATCACAAACTAAGACAGCCTGAGTAGGAGTTCTGACTTGGCCAGAATCCTCTCCAGATCCCACGGTCAACCCTACTATGCCCTTGTTCTGTGTACCACCACCTATACCTGGACTAGGGGGAACAGGTGCCTTAGGGGCAGGTGTGGTACTTGTGGAGTCTTTGGCCTTGTTACAATCTGAAGTCCAATGGGTTTTCTGTTTACAGACTTTACACCATGGCTTCCTTGGTTGTTTAGCTTTAGTAGCTTGGGTATTATCAGATGCAGATTTTTGGGGGCCTGTTGAAGACTGCTGGTCTTTTCCCTATTCCCCACCCTTCTCAGAGTTCTTGGCATCTTCCTTTTTAGTTGCACCCCCCAAGGGCTGGACCTTCTGCTTAATCCTGGTTCTGACCCATTTGTCTGCCTTCTTTCCCAATTCTTGGGGAGAGGTCAGATCTGAGTCCACCAGGTGCTGATGTAAGAGCTGATTCTGACAATTATTAAGGATCTGCTCCCTCATTATGAGATTATACAATCCTTGGTAATCATTTACTTTACTGCCAGTTAACCAACCTTCCAGTGCCTTGGTAGCACAATCCACAAAGTCTACCCAATCTTGATTCTGTGCTTTCTGGGTGTCTCTGAACTTTAGTCTATACTGATCAGTGGTTAAGCCAAACCCATCTATCAAAGCATCTCTCAAGATATAATAATCATCTGCATCCTCTTCTCTGACAGAGAGGAGCTTGTCTCTACCTTTATCTGCAAAGGAGAGCCATAAGATTGCTGCCCACTGCTCTACTGGGACCCTCTGAACTTTACAGGCCCTCTCAAGTGCAGTGATCCATTTGTGGATATCATCCCCTGACTGATAGGGGGGCACAATCTTATGTAGGTTCCTATTGTCAGGAGCTTTCTCTCTAACTCTAGGGGTATTACTGCCACCAGGGGTCTCTAGACCCCACTTTCTTGAAGCTTTCTGAAGCTCCAGGGATTCCCTGTCCAATGCTAACTGTTCTCTCCTGAGCTGTAGCTTAGCCTGCTCAAACTGGATCAGTCTGCATTTCCTCTCTTGGGAGGATTCTCTTCTCTGAGAAGAGGCAGAGGTCCCTTTGGATCTCCCAGAATGGTTGGACCCCTCTGAGGGGGATCTGTTCCTTCTGTTTGGATCCACCATTCTCCCTTTAGGGATGGAGAGAGTGCCTATTGGGCCATCACCTCCATGTTGTGAATGGTTTTGTTCATCCAGGTCAAGTTCATCTTCCTCTTCCTGGTCCTCATCAGAGTCCACCCCAGGGGTGTCCTCTTCTGGGGGATGCCCACCCAACCTGTCTACCCCATCAGACACTAAAGTCTGCTATGAGCAGGATTTCCCTGAGACGTTGAGTATTGGCACCTGTGTTTGTCTTAAGTTGCCTAGTGGTGCACATCTCCCTAAGCTCAGCAAAGAAGAGATGATCATATTTGTCGACTGGAACCCTATGGGGTCCTTCCAGAGCCTTATGGGCACCTGAACTTAAAGACATTTCTAGTGTAGTGGTACTGGTGTATCTACCTACACTAGGTGTGGCCTACTGAACCCTTTCTTGAGTTGTAGTCAAGGTGTGCTAAACCCTCTACACACAACTCCTAAGTTCAGTAGAACTTATTATATTCTAAGCTTGAATTTATATGTACCTTTAGTACCAAGTGGCTTTCACTTTAGAAATTCAATTTGTTATCTGGTAAAACAATGGCAAGCTTGAATCCAACCACTGCACACCTATGTGAGAAGTTGGCCTGACATATGCTGGTCACTAGTTATAGTGGCCACCTTGCACCAGTCCAATTCGACTCTTAAGGTGATAGGTTTAAAAGACAACCTTTAAAGAAAGCTATCCTAGTGGTAGCTGTGGAGAGCAGCCTTCAGGCTAAGTCTTGAAGGAGTGTTAAGCTTATTGTTTTACCATAGATAACCTCTTGAATGACCAAATGAAAGAGAAGTCCACACAGGTATATATATAAAATATATGTATTTATTCTAAAAAGAATCCCACAAGTCTCTTTATGAGGCTAGAGGTAAAGTTACAATTCAAACAAGCATTTATAGATACAATAAATAGCACTGGAATCACAGGGCCCCAGGGGGGGACCAAACCATATATTAAAAAAGTGGTATAAGAACCACGACAATTCTACAGACAATGCCTAGGGCATTGAGGATCGCTGGCCCCTTGAGAATCCACCCCAGGTTATGAGGAAGGGGACCCACGGGAGGCGCGTACAGTGGAAATAGCTGCTATCGGGAATCTCTATTAAAGCCTATGGAGAATGTCGCGGTTTGATTTAAACAGATTAAAGACACTTCTAGCAGGAGTTCAAAGTTAAAAACTTAGAGTTAAGCTTTTGAGGAGCCCACTACCACGGGAGTACCGAGGTACCACTGTTACCTGCCCCAGGGAAGCCGGGTGCATAGGTCGTTTTCGATGTCGGGTCGCGGGCTGATTTTCAATGGGAAAATGTACAAAACTGCTGCCAGCCAAAAGCGTCGATGATGCCGTGAAGAATGAAGTTGTAGATCTTGTAGAGAAGAACCTGAAAGCAGAGGGGACAGAGTCTGGGTCACGGCACAGTGACCAGGGAGCTCGAGGAAAAGAGCCCTTCAATGTCGGGTGCTTCAAGTGGAAAAGGTGTAGCTTGGATCTGCAGCCACGGGCTCCGGGAGGCTTCAAGGAAGGCCAGCTTCTGGAGAGCAACTGTCCCACAAAGGATGAGGGTCGCTGCAGTGTTAGTGTCCGGATTGAATCCACTAAGCCTTGGCAACCGCAACCCACGCAAGATGAACAAATCAGCTACTGGTGCAGACCCACGAGGTCTGAGAGAGGTCTCCTTCAAGGAGACTGTAGAGCAGGCCTGGAGCAACCAGGAGAACTCTTAAAAGTAAGGATTGTCTTCCGCCAGGGCCCACAAGTCGAGAGACAAGGGACCGTGGAAGGCAGTAATTTGGAGTGCGTAAAAGGGTGCCACCGGGCCACCGCAGTGAGCTAGGGTGCTGATCTTCGACACAATTGCTGCTGAGAGGTTGGCTCAATATTGGGCCAAAGCACAACTTCCCCACTGGTCAGGGTCGTGTGCTACGCAAGAGGTGGCTGGTGTCCTGGGGTATCAGGGATCTCGGCACCCACGCGGTCCACAGTGCTCAGACTTGCTGGGCACGCTCACTGGCCTCTGGGATGCTAGGAAACCCACCTCAAGGTTGAGAGGAGTCGTCGATGTCCGAAGGAGCAGCGAAGTTCCAACTGGGTCACTTGCAGTGTTTCAGGTGCCTGCCAAGCAGGGGGGTAACTCCTTTACCCCAAGGGAGATTTCTTCAGTCAGCTGGGCAGCAGCTCGTCGAAGGTCAAGTCTGTGAAGTCCAAGATTAATCTGAATCTCCGGGGACACGTTATTCACCTTTATCCACAAGATTAGGGGAGTGTCCAGATCAGTGTCCACCAATGGGAGTTGAGGCGGGAAAGGGTGGCTACACCCTCTCCCCTTTATGTGTTTCCCACCTGGGCAAGGGGCAGGATGCCCCTGAACCGGTTCCAGGCGGTGTATGCAGAATGTAGGCGCAGTAGCAGCCTACGTGCAACTCTGAAAGCCATCCTATGGTGCACCCACCCAGTTCCAATCCACATAGCCTGTCTGGGAAGGTGCTGGCACCTCCCTGCAACAGGATCCCTATTGTCCAGCTGCAGAGGCTGGGGTTTTGCCCAGCAACAGGCAGCCGAGTCGTGTGGGTGGCGAGTAGCATCCATTTTGTGATACGTGTGCACTTTTAAATTGGTGTCTAAATTCTACCGCTTTTCCCATATCGCCCCTCTAGCAGGGGGGAATCATGCCCTCATGCCCATGGCTGGACTGGGGGTATGATTCCTACATGTTTGACACCAAACACGATATGGTTCTGTGTAGCCATTCTCAAGTTATCACGCTATCGCGATATACTTATAATGCGGTTAAGAGTATATGGTATGGATACACTACAAACAACCCAGCAATGATTTTTACGAGGGTTGCAGAGGGGCTCTACTCAGGTAGGTGTCCCCCCTCACACATATCCCAGCACCCTGCCTTGTAGGATTAGCAAGGCCTGCTTGAGGGGTGACCAATGAGAATACATGTGTTGTACGTAGGTGGGATACAGGGTACCTGTATCCCTGTAAGGGGGTGCAAGCACCACCTTACCCAGACTACAGTAGTGGTGTCATTTGGTATGGCTGTCCCAGGGTGGCACAATAAGTGCTGCAGCCCTGGTAGGCCTCTGAGGGACCCATGCCCTGGGTACCTAGGGTACCATCTACAAGGGCTGACAGGGTATCCTCAGTATCCAATTGGGTTGTACCTAGGGTACTCACATCAGTTTAGAGAGGAAGCAGATATGCTGGGGTCCTGGATAGCAGGGCCACAGCTTGGCTAGAGTCATAAAACAGTCAAAACATCAGCAAAAAGTTGGGGGCAACTATGCAGTCGATGCCACTCTCCTACAAACATGATCAGATCGGTAAAAGCAGAAGGGAATTGAAAGGGATTGTGTACATTATAACCCCTTTAGGAATATTTACACCACATCATTTCAAGAGGTATGCCATTTTTTCTGCTGATTATCAATATATTCTCTTTGGGACAATATTTTCCGTAGAACTGTGGTTAATTTTCAGTGTATGCGAGGAGAACTTGGTTACTTCGCTGCTATGTAGTGTTCTGTAGAGTGGGCAATCATCACAGTGGCCTGGCAACCCAGTGGCGGATGTGCCTTCAGGTCAAGGGCATCTGACTGTCTAATCAGCTCAGGTTTCACCACTGGAAACTCTGTGGTAGTCCCACCTGTAAATGGGGGGATTTGAGGTTGGCATACGTCAAGTGTGTCATTTTGTGGCAGATGTTTTACATCCTCCAAACTCTAAATGGCCATACTAATGTCCATTAAAGGAATGTGCATTAAACATAAAAAGATAGTAATGACAATCAATAAACTGTGAAAGTAGCAAAAACTATTCTACCTGGATAAAAAGAGGCTTAACATTCCAGTTGGAAATTAGAGTTAGGGTTCTAAAATTGAGTTTTAATCTAGGGACTCGTTGAAGTCTATAAAGAATAAAAACATTTAAGAAACATTAAATGGTGGTGTGGAGTTTTTTTTAGCTTTAGCAAGGCTAAATTCAAATAACATCCCAGGTTAAGATAGCACCCTTTGTAAGGTGAGCAACATGAACCTTGACCCCAGAATATTATTGGGACACAATATCAAGGATAAAATATCAATAAAAAAAATATCAACAAGTAAGTCTAGATTTTCTATACCTAACTCCACATATATGTACTTACGCAGTACATCTATCTTCAATGTATGGAGATGTGAAAGTAGGAATAGTACATTTTTACTTCCCTACTTGCACCTACTGCCCCTCAATATAATCTCCTCAATATTCTTCCTAGATCTTCCGGAGCCTCAATATTTCTTATACTATGCCTTGGTGAAGGGTTTACCCATTGAAGACAGCTATCTTCAAATTTAGAAAGTTATATAGTCCTCTAATCACCTATGTGAAAGCAGATCATAAACGATGTTCGTTGAAAATGGCCTCCCTCAGATCATCTTGCCAGATATTTACAATGGCAAATAGTAAAAGTGAAATAAAATGCTCTGCGCAAACCCCAGCCAGGTATCCATGCATTGAACAAACCACAGAGAAGGATTACAGAGTGACAAAAATGAGTGTTTTTAATTTCCTTCTAACATTGGTAATGAATGGCATACTGTGCACGTCACCGGAAATTTATTCCACAGAGCACCAGCATGTGTATCTAACGTACTTTCACCTGCCTTGGACTTACTGGTCCTGGAAAGGGCTACTAAAAATATGCCCTCTGAATTTAAAAAAGTGCGTGGGTGTGTATAGTCTAATGTAAAGTCTAAATTGGAATGATGACATCGATCAACTTAGGTATTTGCTTGAGCAGCTTGGATTTGATTCTAGAAGTGACCAATACCGAGTGCAGTTCCCTCAAGCCTGGTGAAATACAGTTGTGACCACGTACTGTCAAACAGTTCAAACCACCAAATTCTGAGCAACCTGAAATTTAGTCAACTTTATCTTCGATGTACCATTTAGTAAACTACTGTCCATGCGAGTTTAGAATTTACAAAAGAGGAAGAAATGGAAACATGGTGGCTACCCATGAAAGTTCAATACCCTCTAGAAGTTTGATTTGATACTCTGCAGATGATAGAATGGCTGTTACATGGCAATCTAGGGACAAATCAGCATCTAGGGTCACACTCAACATTTTTACTCACTCTGCCAAGAGATAAACGACTTCCCTTCAAACATCTGTTCATAAGCAGGCCTTAGCTTCAAACTCTTAGCTTTCGAAATGACAAGTAAACCATATGGGGTCGGTTAGACTCCAGTGAGTAGCTTTACAGTAGTCTTACAGCGAGTCCCAGAGCCTCTGCTGATCTGAGTTCCAGATCAGCTGAGGCCCTGGGACTCAGTTCCCCCGGTGGAAGACTGCATGCCAACCAGACCAGATAGACATCACTGGCTACCTGTTGGGCATCGTGGTGCCTGAAGTGTAGGGAAAACCATGGGGCAGTGGCTCTGCCCTCAATAGAGCTAGGCTACCTCCAATGTAAACAAGTGCTTAAGTACCTGATGGGCTGCTGGTCACAGCTAGCTAAGATTCTGTCATCTATAACCCTGCAGTTTCCTTCTCCATATCTAACAGACGGTGGGCAACTGCAAGATGTGTGAGTCGCAGAGATTGGGTTGCGGCCTGGCAAGTTATGGTGGAGTTCCTGCTCCACCAAATTCTACATGACCCTGTCAGCCTTCTTCTCATTTAAGCTGATCGAATCGTTATTCATCGAGGTTTTTATAATTTGGATGGTCTGATTTGTTTCAGTTCTAATTCGGGGACATTGGACATTTGAAGATTACCAGGCATGAGCGTGGATGATATAACTTCTCTTATTTTCTCCCTAGCCTGCTTTCCATCCAAAAAATAATTAAATCAGATGGTTGCATTATGTGACGCCATCACCACGTCCCAAACATTAACATTACTGGTCCAGAGTTCTAGAAGGATCACTAAGATAGCATCTCCTTCATCCATAATGTACAGAAGCATAGAATTAGACAACATGGAGAGATATTTCCATTCCTTTGTTGGAATAAATACCAATAGGTAGTTACACACAGGAAGTTACAGCACTGAAGGAATGACTAGGGCTGTACAGATTTCACTTTTTTGAAGATCTTGGAATCTCCAGTTAATTTCTGAGGAAGCGGTTTGGCCTAATATCCCTTTCAGCCAGACATACATACACAAAATCAAATAAAAAAAATGTTAATTTTAAATAATTATCTTGCTGCAGTAAAATGCTTTGCTTGACTTTTAAGCCACTCTGGTGGTACAAGCTACTGTCAGTCGTCTGCCTGTGAGCTTAGCTATTGGGGCCTGATTCACAAAGAGACTCTGCAGTTGTGGCAGAGGCTCCGCACTCGTGACGGAATACCAGCAATGAGAAACTGCAGTGTGGAAATTTTGCCACAAGTGAGGAGGCTCTGCCTTGGCTGTGGAGCCTCCACCACAACTGTGGAGGTTCTTTGTGAATCGAGCCCATAGTGTTCACATTTCACTTATGGTGAAGACAAAATTATATTAGTCAGCAATGGCCAGAACACATTGCCCCTGCTTTGGTTATACTGTCCCTTGTGCTTAGATGATAGAGAAAAAATAATATCTTTGATCTCTTGAAAAGATAATCCACTTGAGCAACCCTTTAGAATATGTAAAAACAACCCTTATGTAATTTTATAAATTTCCATTTCCAACATAGGCATTTCCTTTAGGACTAATTTACTAATGTCTATTAGTGTATGTTCTAAATAATATTTTGGCTAATTATTGATCAAAGTCAGCACCACCTAACATGGATAAGCTCCTCTTAATATCCTTAATGGAAGCACAACATCTTTATGTCAGGAGATAACCTCAGTGAAAATTAAATTGTACTGTTTGAAGGAGATTACCACATCGACAATTGATCACTATTTTGCAATTAAAAAGAAGACTGAGTGACAAAATGAAAAGCGCAAGGAGGACTTGCTGGGCAGTTTGGGCTGGACAGTTCCCCTGAGGAGAAGGGTCAAGACTGATTTGCATATGACTGGGTCCAAACTGGGGTGGCGTGGTGAGCAAAAGAACAATGGATTAAACCCAGATCTTTGTGATTGGGGGTGAATTTTTGCATTGTTCAGCACTCCGTCCATCATTTGTTCCTTTTGTTTTTGATGTCCTAAGTTGTAAGGGTATGCCGAGACGTGGATCACATGCTCACTGATCCACTGGATTCAAGGTAGCCTGACTGATGAGGAGTGATGCCCCAAAATCAGTCCCAGGATGCTTGTTTCTGGTCCAGGGAGGACCTGGCTTGGCAGTTCGGGCTGTACTGTTCCTATGAGGAGCAGGGTCAAGACTGATTTGCATATGGCTGGGTCCAAACTGGAGTGGTGTGGGGAGCAAGAGAACAATGGATTAAACCAAGATCTTTGTGACTGGGGGGGTGAATGTTTGCATTGTTCAGCATTCCGTCCATCATCTGCTCCTATGTGGCACACAAAATTGTGACAGATACTTGATTTGTGATGAGGCTTTCTTGCAGAATGTCTACTACTTTGTAAGAAAGGTTTGGATACCATCTCCTCTGGAATCTATAAGTGGGTGGTGGCCTTACAAGACTACAGGTTTGTGGTTGAATATACACTGGGTACAGATAACAGGCTGGCTGATTACCTTTCTCGCCTTGTTGCAGCTCTGTCTGATATGGGGACCAGTGGTATGTAAGAACAGTAGGTCTTGCGGACTTAACTTCTCCTGCACTGTCCTAAGTTGCCTGGTTCTCTTGCATGAGGCTATTGTATGTGACCTTGATTTAATACTGCGATGGTTGGGGAAAAATAAAAAAAAATAAAAAATGTAAGAACAGTAGATCTTGGATGACTATAGAGTCTGTGAGGTCACTGAAAGGGGAGTCAGTGAAGAGGAATGGAGGAACTTGATGGAGTCTGATGTTGAGATACATGGTGTACTTAAAATGATCACTGATGGATGAAGCGGGAGGAAGGGAGTGAGTGAAGAAGTTCATACATTTTGGAACTTGAGAGATGAAGTGTTGGTGAGTGAGGGCTTGCTCTAGAGAGGCAAGAAGCTCATTCACAGTGTCAGCCAGAGAGAGAATAAATCATTTAGGATATCAAGGTCATCAAGGTATCTTGAAAACCAAGGAGAGGATCAGGTTGCACTTCTGGTGGCCTGGCATTGATGTACAGATTGAGTATGCTGTGAGAGATTGTGAAAAGTATAACACGAGTGATAAGGTGTATAAGAGAAGGGTGCAACCCAGGGTGGCAATAGACATTTTAGGGCATGTCACATGCAAACCTGGTCAATCACATGACCTTGTTTTGATTGACATGGTTTCAAGGTGTCGTAAATCAAGGGGGAATGGATCACTTGTAACCAGAAGTAGAGGTTCGTAAATTTAGATTTGAAACTTTTAACACCTAGATAGGTGTTAATGAGAACCCTCAATAGCGTATTTTTCGAGTGGTATGGGCGGTTTTGGGCGGTTTATCTTGATTCTCCGCCTTTGGAATACGCGTCAGCATTATCATTGGGTCTCTTTTTTGTCATGCTGCCTCCACCTGGAGGGAACCACTGCTTCTTGGTAGTGATCAGTAATAGTAGTGCAAGAGTGATGATAGTGAGGTTAAAAGTGTCGCACCCACACTGCCTTGAAGAAATGACAATTTATTCTGGTGGGCGTGTGGGGAGACTTTTAAAAAGGAGAGGTGGTGCTAAGGGTTAGGTTATGTAACCAGAGCACTGTAGGTGTCCATATCAAAAGGTCGACATGTTTCTGCCCATTCGGTGCCCCAGGAGGGGGTCGTGGGGCATTCTTCAGGACCTATTAGTAGTGTGAGCTGTTATTGTACAGTTCAAGGAATTGAAAAAATGCTGTCTTCAAACAATGTGATAGATAGCTACGTCTCTGAAATATTGTTACCTGTGGAGAAATGAAAATAAAATCTAAGAGACAATCAATGAGAAAAAACCCCCAATTTCTGGGTGGCGGTGGGCTTTTAGAAAGTAAGTGAGTTAAAACAATGAACAAACAAAAAATGGCAATTCTTATTGATACTGTCAAGCAACTTATATAATGGCAAATCTCTGATATACTGTGTGAGGAAATTAGCCAAGGAAAAATATATCTCATGGTGCGGTACGATTGACCGAACACTTTTTTACGATATGTTTCCCTTGGTTTATCAACTGGTTGGAAAAAATGTCACGAAAGTCGCGGTAGGATCTCATTAGATTCGACAACATGAACAGAGCAATCGATACAGTCATTCTGTTATCTGTACGTTATAAGTTTTGTGGTTGTTTGAACATTCACAATACATGCAGACCCCAACGTTAAGTAGAGAGAGGCAGATTACCTTAAGACGCATCCGAGTTGCGGTTTTGCCTTGGCAGCGTCAATGTCTTGCCTGTAATGGTGAAGAACGGGGAAGATAGGGAGGGGAGGTGGGGCAAGGGAAGAGGGGGGGGGGGGTTGGGGGATAGGGTGTTACAGATACCGTTAGTTTGTTGAGCTTCGAAGCGGTTTGTTGACCACCGACGGGATGAGCCTTCCGTACCTCAGTTGCGGGCAGAGCACGACTTGTGCTGACGCTGGCGGGCAGGGCTCGTGGAGAACGAGATCCCGTGTGTTGCCGGTTTTTTAACTCCGTGTATGAAAAAGACTGAAAAAAGACTTACGTATTGTTCATGAAATGGGGTGATAAATAATTGAAAGGGGTGTAGCCACTCGATATAATTAGAATAGACCCGGTGTGTTTTTAAATGGGTAGAAAGCGTTTAAAAGTCAAAGTGGCCTTGCATGTGTATGATTCAGAACTGGGAGCTTATGAACGGATCAGGATGGCGCTTTTCAGCGTATTAGGTGCTGTGTAACAAATAAACCAGGTGGCTCGTACCTTATTTGAAATTGAGCCAAGGTATATTATCATTCAGGCCTTTTGTGTCTGTGCTGAGGCGGTGGACCCACCTCTGTTCTCTTTCGAAGAGAATTTTCTCGGCATTGTTCTTGCACCCTACTAAAGTTTCAATTATGATCCATTTAAGATCATCCACTGAGTGTCTTTGTTCAATATAGTGACGGCTCATTTTGGTGGTTTCACGTCTGCATTTAACATTACTTCTGTGTTCACAGATTCTCACCTTTATTTTTCTGCAGGACATACCGATGTACCTGAGATTACACGGACAGGTAATCATGTAGATTACAAAGGCTGTGTTGCAGTTGGTGTGTTGTTTTATGGTCCATTTCAGGTTGGGTAGCAATTGGATAGTCTTTGTCGGTGTTGTTAGATGACATACCGAACACTGTCCACATGGATAGTGACCTGTAACTGGTTGGAGGTCCCAAAGGGTGTTTTTCAGTTTAAGTGGAGCTGCAGGTCGTGTGTGTACCAAGATGTCTTTTAGATTTCTAGTCCTCTTATTTGCAAATCTGGGTTTCTGCCATTTGAGGTTGCCAGAAATCAAGATACGCCAGTTTTTGTTAATTATTTTCTTCACAGCATTGCTTGTTGTGCTGTAGGTGGTGACACAAGTGGGTGTATCATCTGTTGGGTTCTTTGCTGTAGTTTGGAGTAGACATTCTCTAGGTTGGTTTCTGGCTCTTTTTTTGCATTTGGAGATAATCCTGATCGGATAATCTCTTTTGAGCAGTTTGGAACTTAAGTCGTCCGCTTGTTGCTTGTATTCTGCTAGATCACTGCAGTTACGTTTGAGCCGTAGGAACTGGCTGTAAGGTAGATTTTCTTTCAGGGGGCGTGGGTGAAAACTGTTGAATGAAAGGAGACTGTTTTTTGCCGTTGGTTTGAAGAATGTTCGTGTTTTGATGATGTCATTTTCAACATAGATGGTGAGATCTAGAAAATCGAGCCGTAGATTGTTGGCTGTGTAGGTAAATTTAAGACATTCATCTTGGACATTCATCCATTGATGGAAGTTGTTAAGGCTTTCCTGGTTACCTTCCCAGATCACCATGATGTCATCAATGTATCGTTTCCAAAAACGGATGTTGGTATTGTATGGGTTTATGGGGTTTTGTATGTACATTTGTTCAAATGCGCTAACGTAGAGTCCAGCTACGCTGGGCGCAAAGGTACTCCCCATCGAAGTTCCGTGTCGCTGTTGGTAAAGTCTCCCTTCGTATTCAAAGTAGTTTTCTGTGAGGGCCAAGGTACAGCATTGTAGGATAAAATGTCTGGGGGTTTGGTATGTCCAATTTTGACCAAAGAGTATTGTTTCTAAAGTTTCGAGAGTTTTTTGTTGAGGTAGGCTGGTATATAAACTCTCTACATCGAAACCTGTCAGACTGATAGGACCTGAAACGCTTCTCCATGGAAAAGATGCATCCATACAGTAAAGACGATTATGAGATTCCGGACTATCAGTCTGACACCGACAACAGTGGAACTTCAAGTGATAACTCTGATTGGAATACTACTGACACAAGACAACCAAGAAGGAACCGTGGCCCTTATAGACGACAACAACTACGTAGACCCAACTTTTGGCGCACTCCCCAATTCGGGAATCAACATTCAATCCCGTTCCAACCATACACACCACATTACCAGGGCTGGATGAATCCCTATACTACAGGGCCCCCACAAATGGGACAATACATGGGACCCTACATGCAACAACCGTCTTTTTTAGGACGTGGCCAAACCAACCAGAGGGGACGACGAAAAGGAGTTACGTGGACAGACCCAGAGAGACAAGTCCAAACAAGGAGCATGTCCAACGTAACCAAGGAAAAACCGGGAACGAGCGTGACTCGTTAATAATCAATCTGACAGAAATAACCCTCACACAGGCCCAAGAAAGAGTGCTGAACAAAGGTCTGGGATACGTACCAACCCCCAATCTGGATATTTTCAAAACAAAATGCGAAGTCTCAGAATTCTGCAGAAAATTAAAACTGAAAGCCTTTTTTTCTGGAAAAGAGACGGAACAGAAAGAAGGGGATACATCCCTACGCCTAAAGTCCACTTTTTGTCCACTAAACCATCAGGTCCCTATTGAACTTTTGGCCTTTGAACAAGCCATAATGAAAGAAATCGACGATTTAACAGTTTCGAAAAAACCATTCATGAATCTAACCAACGCAGAAAAACAAGCATTGGAGACATTGAAAAACAATAAAGACATAATAATAAAACCGGCAGACAAGGGAGGAGGCATTGTTCTAATGAGCAGAGAAGGCTATAACCATCAATGCCTTGATCTACTGTCAGATGAGAAATTCTACAGCCCAATCACTACAGATCCAACCACAAGACTCCAACAGACGATTAAGATTATGGTGGAAGAAGCCGAAACCAACAGATGGATATCACGCAATGAAGCTGAATTTTTGAAAACTATCTCACCCAAAACACCATATTTTTACTCCCTCCCCAAGATACACAAGGAGAAGAGACCACCTCCAGGCCGCCCCATTGTGTCGGGCATAGGATCGGTCCTGGAGCCGCTTTCGCAATTTGCGGACCATTTTCTAAAACCGTTAGTCCAACAAACACCTACCTACTTAAAGGATACTCGCGACCTACTGAATCTCTTGCAAAATGTGAACTTCTCTCCCGAGACAATGCTTCTAGTAGGTTTCGATGTAGAGAGTTTATATACCAGCCTACCTCAACAAAAAACTCTCGAAACTTTAGAAACAATACTCTTTGGTCAAAATTGGACATACCAAACCCCCAGACATTTTATCCTACAATGCTGTATCTTGGCCCTCACAGAAAACTACTTTGAATACGAAGGGAGACTTTACCAACAGCGACACGGAACTTCGATGGGGAGTACCTTTGCGCCCAGCGTAGCTGGACTCTACGTTAGCGCATTTGAACAAATGTACATACAAAACCCCATAAACCCATACAATACCAACATCCGTTTTTGGAAACGATACATTGATGACATCATGGTGATCTGGGAAGGTAACCAGGAAAGCCTTAACAACTTCCATCAATAGATGAATGTCCAAGATGAATGTCTTAAATTTACCTACACAGCCAACAATCTACGGCTCGATTTTCTAGATCTCACCATCTATGTTGAAAATGACATCATCAAAACACGAACATTCTTCAAACCAACGGCAAAAAACAGTCTCCTTTCATTCAACAGTTTTCACCCACGCCCCCTGAAAGAAAATCTACCTTACAGCCAGTTCCTACGGCTCAAACGTAACTGCAGTGATCTAGCAGAATACAAGCAACAAGCGGACGACTTAAGTTCCAAACTGCTCAGAAGAGATTATCCGATCAGGATTATCTCCAAATGCAAAAAAAGAGCCAGAAACCAACCTAGAGAATGTCTACTCCAAACTACAGCAAAGAACCCAACAGATGATACACCCACTTGTGTCACCACCTACAGCACAACAAGCAATGCTGTCAAGAAAATAATTAACAAAAACTGGCGTATCTTGATTTCTGGCAACCTCAAATGGCAGAAACCCAGATTTGCAAATAAGAGGACTAGAAATCTAAAAGACATCTTGGTACACACACGACCTGCAGCTCCACTTAAACTGAAAAACACCCTTTGGGACCTCCAACCAGTTACAGGTCACTCACTATCCATGTGGACAGTGTTCGGTATGTCATCTAACAACACCGACAAAGACTATCCAATTGCTACCCAACCTGAAATGGACCATAAAACAACACACCAACTGCAACACAGCCTTTGTAATCTACATGATTACCTGTCCGTGTAATCTCAGGTACATCGGAATGTCCTGCAGAAAAATAAAAGTGAGAATCTGTGAACACAGAAGTAATGTTAAATGCAGACGTGAAACCACCAAAATGAGCCGTCACTATATTGAACAAAGACACTCAGTGGATGATCTTAAATGGATCATAATTGAAACTTTAGTAGGGTGCAAGAACAATGCCGAGAAAATTCTCTTCGAAAGAGAACAGAGGTGGGTCCACCGCCTCAGCACAGACACAAAAGGCCTGAATGATAATATACCTTGGCTCAATTTCAAATAAGGTACGAGCCACCTGGTTTATTTGTTACACAGCACCTAATACGCTGAAAAGCGCCATCCTGATCCGTTCATAAGCTCCCAGTTCTGAATCATACACATGCAAGGCCACTTTGACTTTTAAACGCTTTCTACCCATTTAAAAACACACCGGGTCTATTCTAATTATATCGAGTGGCTACACCCCTTTCAATTATTTATCACCCCATTTCATGAACAATACGTAAGTCTTTTTTCAGTCTTTTTCATACACGGAGCTAAAAAACCGGCAACACACGGGATCTCGTTCTCCACGAGCCCTGCCCGCCAGCGTCAGCACAAGTCGTGCTCTGCCCGCAACTGAGGTACGGAAGGCTCATCCCGTCGGTGGTCAACAAACCGCTTCGAAGCTCAACAAACTAACGGTATCTGTAACACCCAATATTTCTGAGACGTAGCTATCTATCACATTGTTTGAAGACAGCATTTTTTCAATTCCTTGAACTGTACAATAACAGCTCACACTACTAATAGGTCCTGAAGAATGCCCCACGACCCCCTCCTGGGGCACCGAATGGGCAGAAACATGTCGACCTTTTGATATGGACACCTACAGTGCTCTGGTTACATAACCTAACCCTTAGCACCACCTCTCCTTTTTAAAAGTCTCCCCACACGCCCACCAGAATAAATTGTCATTTCTTCAAGGCAGTGTGGGTGCGACACTTTTAACCTCACTATCATCACTTTTGCACTACTATTACTGATCACTACCAAGAAGCAGTGGTTCCCTCCAGGTGGAGGCAGCATGACAAAAAAGAGACCCAACGATAATGCTGACGCGTATTCCAAAGGCGGAGAATCAAGATAAACCGCCCAAAACCGCCCATACCACTCGAAAAATACGCTATTGAGGGTTCTCATTAACACCTATCTAGGTGTTAAAAGTTTCAAATCTAAATTTACGAACCTCTACTTCTGGTTACAAGTGATCCATTCCCCCTTGATTTACGACATATGCTTTGGAAGATGAATGGATAACTATCTCTTCTAGCTCCCCCTCTCTTGATTGAATGATATTTCGCAGCGCACAGCTGTGGGAGCCCTCACTAACTACCTCCTCAAATTTGAGAATACATAGTGAGTTCTTTCTTGTATATAACAAGAACCAAGGTCCACGACGACTTGGATTTTAGATATCATTTTGTGTTTACTCAAACAACCATGGCTGAAAATTTAGGTTTGAGTTATTCAGTGGACGAAATCAATGCAATTCTTTCCTTACCCTCACTGCTACATAACAGTGATCTCACACAAACCCTAGAACAAAACTCAGACTGGGATGAACTATCTGAATTGAAGAAGGAGCAAGTCAGGACGGCCATCCACGGCGTTATTATGACGGAATATCTGCGAGCCAATGCAGCCCCGAGGGGACTTTGGGTACATAATGCACCACGTATTTTTCTCAAAGATCTGGCATTCCGAAAAGACTGGTCCGCGATATCGTGGAAGTGCACAAGAGACTATTTAGTTTTAATAATTAAAACAGCCACAAGATTGACAGAAACTCTCACCATCAAGATCCAACTGCTTGAAACCAAAATCAAGAACATGGTACAAATTTCAGTCTACAAAAAAAGACTTGAAGAAATCAATAAGGAAATGAACGAGACAAAAGACTACATTACCAACAACAAAATACAGAAATTAGGCAAAGACCTGAAACGCTTCTCCATGGAAAAGATGCATCCATACAGTAAAGACGATTATGAGATTCCGGACTATCAGTCTGACACCGACAACAGTGGAACTTCAAGTGATAACTCTGATTGGAATACTACTGACACAAGACAACCAAGAAGGAACCGTGGCCCTTATAGACGACAACAACTACGTAGACCCAACTTTTGGCGCACTCCCCAATTCGGGAATCAACATCCAATCCCGTTCCAACCATACACACCACATTACCAGGGCTGGATGAATCCCTATACTACAGGGCCCCCACCCATGGGACAATACATGGGACCCTACATGCAACAACCGTCTTTTTTAGGACGTGGCCAAACCAACCAGAGGGGACGACGAAAAGGAGTTACGTGGACAGACCCAGAGAGACAAGTCCAAACAAGGGGCATGTCCAACGTAACCAAGGAAAAACCGGGAACGAGCGTGACTCGTTAATAATCAATCTGACAGAAATAACCCTCACACAGGCCCAAGAAAGAGTGCTGAACAAAGGTCTGGGATACGTACCAACCCCCAATCTGGATATTTTCAAAACAAAATGCGAAGTCTCAGAATTCTGCAGAAAATTAAAACTGAAAGCCTTTTTTTCTGGAAAAGAGACGGAACAGAAAGAAGGGGATACATCCCTACGCCTAAAGTCCACTTTTTGTCCACTAAACCATCAGGTCCCTATTGAACTTTTGGCCTTTGAACAAGCCATAATGAAAGAAATCGATGATTTAACAGTTTCGAAAAAACCATTCATGAATCTAACCAACGCAGAAAAACAAGCATTGGAGACATTGAAAAACAATAAAGACATAATAATAAAACCGGCAGACAAGGGAGGAGGCATTGTTCTAATGAGCAGAGAAGGCTATAACCATCAATGCCTTGATCTACTGTCAGATGAGAAATTCTACAGCCCAATCACTACAGATCCAACCACAAGACTCCAACAGACGATTAAGATTATGGTGGAAGAAGCCGAAACCAACAGATGGATATCACGCAATGAAGCTGAATTTTTTAAAACTATCTCACCCAAAACACCATATTTTTACTCCCTCCCCAAGATACACAAGGAGAAGAGACCACCTCCAGGCCGCCCCATTGTGTCGGGCATAGGATCGGTCCTGGAGCCGCTTTCGCAATTTGCGGACCATTTTCTAAAACCGTTAGTCCAACAAACACCTACCTACTTAAAGGATACTCGCGACCTACTGAATCTCTTGCAAAATGTGAACTTCTCTCCCGAGACAATGCTTCTAGTAGGTTTCGATGTAGAGAGTTTATATACCAGCCCACCTCAACAAAAAACTCTCGAAACTTTAGAAACAATACTCTTTGGTCAAAATTGGACATACCAAACCCCCAGACATTTTATCCTACAATGCTGTACCTTGGCCCTCACAGAAAACTACTTTGAATACGAAGGGAGACTTTACCAACAGCGACACGGAACTTCGATGGGGAGTACCTTTGCGCCCAGCGTAGCTGGACTCTACGTTAGCGCATTTGAACAAATGTACATACAAAACCCCATAAACCCATACAATACCAACATCCGTTTTTGGAAACGATACATTGATGACATCATGGTGATCTGGGAAGGTAACCAGGAAAGCCTTAACAACTTCCATCAATGGATGAATGTCCAAGATGAATGTCTTAAATTTATCTACACAGCCAACAATCTACGGCTCGATTTTCTAGATCTCACCATCTATGTTGAAAATTACATCATCAAAACACGAACATTCTTCAAACCAACGGCAAAAAACAGTCTCCTTTCATTCAACAGTTTTCACCCACGCCCCCTGAAAGAAAATCTACCTTACAGCCAGTTCCTACGGCTCAAACGTAACTGCAGTGATCTAGCAGAATACAAGCAACAAGCGGACGACTTAAGTTCCAAACTGCTCAGAAGAGATTATCCGATCAGGATTATCTCCAAATGCAAAAAAAGAGCCAGAAACCAACCTAGAGAATGTCTACTCCAAACTACAGCAAAGAACCCAACAGATGATACACCCACTTGTGTCACCACCTACAGCACAACAAGCAATGCTGTCAAGAAAATAATTAACAAAAACTGGCGTATCTTGATTTCTGGCAACCTCAAATGGCAGAAACCCAGATTTGCAAATAAGAGGACTAGAAATCTAAAAGACATCTTGGTACACACACGACCTGCAGCTCCACTTAAACTGAAAAACACCCTTTGGGACCTCCAACTAGTTACAGGTCACTATCCATGTGGACAGTGTTCGGTATGTCATCTAACAACACCGACAAAGACTATCCAATTGCTACCCAACCTGAAATGGACCATAAAACAACACACCAACTGCAACACAGCCTTTGTAATCTACATGATTACCTGTCCGTGTAATCTCAGGTACATCGGAATGTCCTGCAGAAAAATAAAGGTGAGAATCTGTGAACACAGAAGTAATGTTAAATGCAGACGTGAAACCACCAAAATGAGCCGTCACTATATTGAACAAAGACACTCAGTGGATGATCTTAAATGGATCATAATTTAAACTTTAGTAGGGTGCAAGAACAATGCCGAGAAAATTCTCTTCGAAAGAGAACAGAGGTGGGTCCACCGCCTCAGCACAGACACAAAAGGCCTGAATGATAATATACCTTGGCTCAATTTCAAATAAGGTACGAGCCACCTGGTTTATTTGTTACACAGCACCTAATACGCTGAAAAGCGCCATCCTGATCCGTTCATAAGCTCCCAGTTCTGAATCATACACATGCAAGGCCACTTTGACTTTTAAACGCTTTCTACCCATTTAAAAACACACCGGGTCTATTCTAATTATATCGAGTGGCTACACCCCTTTCAATTATTTATCACCCCATTTCATGAACAATACGTAAGTCTTTTTTCAGTCTTTTTCATACACGGAGCTAAAAAACCGGCAACACACGGGATCTCGTTCTCCACGAGCCCTGCCCGCCAGCGTCAGCACAAGTCGTGCTCTGCCCGCAACTGAGGTACGGAAGGGTCATCCCGTCGGTGGTCAACAAACCGCTTTGAAGCTCAACAAACTAACGGTATCTGTAACACCCTATCCCCCAACCCCCCCCCCCCCTCTTCCCTTGCCCCACCTCCCCTCCCTATCTTCCCCGTTCTTCACCATTACAGGCAAGACATTGACGCTGCCAAGGCAAAACCGCAACTCGGATGCGTCTTAAGGTAATCTGCCTCTCTCTACTTAACGTTGGGGTCTGCATGTATTGTGAATGTTCAAACAACCACAAAACTTATAACGTACAGATAACAGAATGACTGTATCGATTGCTCTGTTCATGTTGTCGAATCTAATGAGATCCTACCGCGACTTTCGTGACATTTTTTCCAACCAGTTGATAAACCAAGGGAAACATATCGTAAAAAAGTGTTCGGTCAATCGTACCGCACCATGAGATATATTTTTCCTTGGCTAATTTCCTCACACAGTATATCAGAGATTTGCCATTATATAAGTTGCTTGACAGTATCAATAAGAATTGCCATTTTTTGTTTGTTCATTGTTTTAACTCACTTACTTTCTAAAAGCCCACCGCCACCCAGAAATTGGGGGCTTTTTCTCATTGATTGTCTCTTAGATTTTATTTTCATTTCTCCACAGGTAACAATATTTCTGAGACGTAGCTATCTATCACATTGTTTGAAGACAGCATTTTTTCAATTCCTTGAACTGTACAATAACAGCTCACACTACTAATAGGTCCTGAAGAATGCCCCACGACCCCCTCCTGGGGCACCGAATGGGCAGAAACATGTCGACCTTTTGATATGGACACCTACAGTGCTCTGGTTACATAACCTAACCCTTAGCACCACCTCTCCTTTTTAAAAGTCTCCCCACACGCCCACCAGAATAAATTGTCATTTCTTCAAGGCAGTGTGGGTGCGACACTTTTAACCTCACTATCATCACTTTTGCACTACTATTACTGATCACTACCAAGAAGCAGTGGTTCCCTCCAGGTGGAGGCAGCATGACAAAAAAGAGACCCAATGATAATGCTGACGCGTATTCCAAAGGCGGAGAATCAAGATAAACCGCCCAAAACCGCCCATACCACTCGAAAAATACGCTATTGAGGGTTCTCATTAACACCTATCTAGGTGTTAAAAGTTTCAAATCTAAATTTACGAACCTCTACTTCTGGTTACAAGTCATCCATTCCCCCTTGATTTACGACATATGCTTTGGAAGATGAATGGATAACTATCTCTTCTAGCTCCCCCTCTCTTGATTGAATGGTTTCAAGGTGGCCAGAGATCCAGATAACATAGAACATAGAAACCAAGGATGTCATTGGATTTCTGAGTAGCATTTTCAGCTGTGAAGGACTGCATGAATGTATGTTAACGAACAATGGTGTTCAGCTAGTCTCTAAGGAGATGGAGGATTTCTTATTAAAGAATAGGATTAAGCACAAGAGATATTCACTCTATCATACCAAAACCAACTGCACGGAAGAGAGGTTCAATATGGTGTTGAAGAAATCTAATCAAATTGCTAAATCAAAGCATGAGTGTTAGACCCGGCCTCGTGGCATGGCCATCCCTGTCCCCGCACCACATAACCTGACCCACGCACCTCATGCAGCCCCCGAGCACACGGCCTAGCCGATCCTTTCCACCAGAACACACACACACCCGACCCGGACTTCCCCGTCCGTGGCCTTCCTCCTTTCGGCCACACCGGGCCCGCGTGCCCACTTCATGCACCATGATGGCCGCCCGGCCCCAGCACAACCCTGGCCTAGAGGCGCCACTCCGGCTGGAGGACATCGCGCTCCCATTGGGATGAGAGAGGGAGGAGCAGTTTCCATCACACCTCTGAGCTCCCCTGGGAAGGTGGGTTTCGATCGGCCCGCCGGCCTCCCTGAGGGCTAGCTCCACGCCTGCTGGGTGTCTGGGACTCCTCCCGCCCCGGCCCTGAAAGGATCAAAAGACTATGGCAGGAAGCCCCGACAAGCGACCCCCAGGTGACAAGACCCCTGCCTGCACAGACTCCGGACATCAAAGAGGAATCGTCCTATAACAAGGGGTGCTCTGGGACTATCCGGCAGATTCGCCTTTGGAAACACCTGAGCCCTGCTGAGTGACTCGTGGCTCCCTGAAGATCGTAAGACCTCCGAACTTGTGCTTGAGCCCTGCTGAGTGACTCGCGGCACCCTGAAGATCGTAAGACCTCCGACCTTGTGCTTGAGCCCTGCTGAGTGACTCGCGGCTCCCCGAAGGATCGTAAGACCTCCGAACTTGTGCTTGACCCCTGCTGAGTGACTCGCGGCTCCCACAGACTCTCCTGGTCCGCCGGACCCCGACGACGACAAGCGTATCCCCCAGCTCGAGGATTGTGAGCTGTGCACCGGGTACGCCCCTGCATTTGATCCATATCCCCACAGATTGTCCCGCTACCTCCTACCCCCCCCCCGAGACTCTGTGAGCCCGTGTTCTACTTGTATATATTTGCCTTGCTGATCCTAAAGATCCTACGACTCCGATCTGATAAAGATTTGTTCTTAAGAACTCACGGTGTGGTGTCTCTTTGTCGTGTGGTGCCGAGTGTACGACCCTAGATACGAGATTCCTCCCCTGAGGAGTCTCCCGCCAGTGCCCGGCTACAATACCTCGAGGGTTGGTCTCAGGCTAGTCAGTGCCCCCTCCGGGCTCCTCTGAGGTCGCCTTCTAACAATGAGGATTGGAAGGCAGAGATTTAGAGAGAGTGAGACTATGCAGACATACGCCCCATCCTGTCACTGGCAAAGTGCCTCTTGACTTGTTCAGAGCAGGAGGCCCAACATTCTCATGTTCCCAATGGGGATGAGGAATGAGTTTATAACTGGTAACTCAGAGAATGAGTTGTGGATGGATGCTCGAGACTTAAAAATGTTGAAGAGGAAGATAATTTCAACTTAGGACATGCAACTTTACAAATCTAATATGATTGTGGGTGACATTGTGAGGGTAAAATACCCACAGAAGCATGGGTCTTCTAAGTTTTCACCCCCTTTTGATGTAGTTAAGTTATTTTAGAATGCTGTTAAACTGTATGACAACTGCATCAGGAATTTGAATAGAATTACTGTGATTCGGTCTGCTTCATCATGTCACAGGGTCTCTCTGGGAAGTAGCTCAGATGAAGAGCTGACTTTGAGGAGGAGCATACGTAAGGTGATTTTGCCAAAATCTTTGAATATGTGTTATAAGAAAAATATAAAGGAGATGCGGGGAAATGTTATGTTATGCTATGTTTAGATGTTATTTTTGATGTGATATTTAGTCAAGGTTTTGTAAGTTGATTTTCTTGTTTTCACATCTCTTGCCATTCTGGATGTTTTGCCTTTATTTATTTTGTTGTTTGGTTTTTCTTATACTTATTTAAGTCAAACTTGTATTTGGGGGAAGATGTGTGGTATTTTGATTGACCACGTTCCTTATGTAGTGTATATGCAGAATATTCCTCTTTGGGGTATTCTGAGAAGTTTAGAAATGCTTATGGCTTTAGAATGGTTTGGGAGTCAGTTACCAGTTGGCTGTCTTTAGGGGTAGGGTGTTTCTGTACACTGAGTAACTTATAATAGAGGACACAATCTTCATATCACATTGAAGGCATTTGTACTTTTTCACAGAGTGTTTGTCGATCACGTCTTGGCTCAGCCCAGTCGGTGGATTATTCATCCCTCACTTCACTCTGTTGGCTGTATGGGTTTATCCGTATGGATCCACTTGAGTGCTTGCATCGATCATTATGATAAACTAAATTACATCTGTATCCCTATCTGTCCACTCGCGTTGGCTCCCTCTTATGTGTCTCTCTTTAATGTGCTAACGCTCCATGCATTATGACATTAAACCCAGATCTACTGGCTTTGCTAGTTTGTTTCCAAATTTGGCATAGGCCCATAGATTGCAAACAAAGCCTTCATCAAAATTCCCAACATTCACGCCATTTGCCAAATTGTGTTCGATTCTAGCTCTTCCATGTTGTTTCGAAATATTCCAATTACGATTATAGTAATTAGCTTTTTAAGCAGTGATTTGTTTGAGTCTGGATTAGAGTGCTTAGATACATAGTAACACAGCAGCATTTGGCTGGAAGGTTGTTGAATAGTCTGTTCAATATGAAGAATACAATTAATTAGGGTACTTTTTCTGTTGAATTGTTTTATTTCCAAGTGACATGCCAAACAACTGTAAAAACGTTTGCAGTTTAGGTTACAAGCACCGAGATTGAGAATGTTTAATTTAACACAGATACAAACACTTCTTCAAAGTGTTTTTTCTGAAGGTCGGCAAGTAAAATAGCCAGGAAACACAGCAAGATGGTCCTATTTTATAAAATTTGAACAGAAAAAACAGTAATTAAGCTGTTGATCAGTGCTTAGTCACAAACTGCTTCTTTTCGGGTCTTTGTACTTTGGTTTGAATCCAGCTTGGTCAAATGTCCCTAACCAATGCTGTGGCTCTCTCCTGCATCTGTTAATGCAAACTGAGTTATTCCTACAGAGGTTTCCCTGGCAACACAATGAGCAGCCTGCAAAAAGCACACACGTTGTTGCTTCACTCATTCTCATCCTGATAAGAACTTCAAACACGCACAGATGGCAATTCTCGAGCTGTCAATAATAACAACCCCTGGCAAAACAAATAGATCTGGTGCCGATCACCAGCCTTTTGTCTTTGTCACTGCTTGGCTTGTTTTTTCATGATTTTTACAAACCTTTATCATCACCCAAATAACATTTTTTTAAAACACTGGCTGAAAGCAAAAATATGTTCTGGGTCTAAAGAAGCAGACATTGCCATACTGACATTGCACCTAATGGAACTACTTTGTGTGTGGATGTGCTCCTTGTGAAGGGGGAGAATGCCATCACTGACAGTGAAATTAGCCAATGGCTGAAGTGGCCTGACCCATGCCCCATTTTTTATGCTGTAGTGCGTGGGAGACAAATATGAATGCCATAATAACACACCAATGGATGAAGAGGTCTGGCAGACAATCCCTCTAAGTAAGTATGTTATACACAATATATCATTTTAGTTCAATCAAAAAGGTCTTGGCTAATCCCAGACCTAAAAAGGGTAAATTCCCTGTAACCTTCTCCCTCTGCTCCCAATCCCTGGACTAGATGCTTAACGTCAGCCTCCCAGTACTGTCTCCCACTGCGAGACAAATGGTTTGGGGAAAAAACCCACTTTCAAGGCGACACCCTACTATTGCAACTCGCTTATTTTGAAGAGTTTCTTTAAGGAGAACATCAGAAAGCCCATAAGAATTTGAAATAAAAGCACCCCTTCCATTAAGTATTTGTATGGAATGACTACATTTTCTGCCATTTTTCTTCCTATTCCACCCCTCCCTTGCTCAACTAACAGTCTGAAGCATGCACTGGTTCCTTAATATTTTACAAAAGCACTAACTAAATCGCTAGACTTATGCTGGGCAGTGATGTCAACATGATGGGCAAGATGGGATCTCTACCCCACCAGAATTTTAAACCTCACCAACACCCCCCCCCCCCACCCCCAATCTCTATGGTTGTCAATACGAGACTGATGAATGAACACATTGTACAGGAAATGCACCCTTTGGGGGAAATAAACTGAAACCTTGAGCAGGATTTGTGTCACAAGTGGTGCAAAGCCAGTGCAAAGCGCTTTTTGGGGATTTACTTTACAAAGCAAATCATGATTGGTGTTGGAAAGGTTCCTAAAGTAATACAAAGTAGAACTATGTACTACTTTGCACTACTTTGTGTCGAGAAGGCTTTCTATGGGTGGCACATGCGTGATCCCATGCAGCCACCCATTGTGGTATTGACACATTGACAGGGATTTGCACCAAAAATGATGCCTCCTCCAAGCAAGCCTAACAGTGGAGGGAAGTTTTTTGAAGTCTTTAAATTTTTTCAACTTTGCATGTGTACGGCACTGAACAGCAAACATATAACGTGGTAAAAGTATAAAAGCATAGTTTTTGTACTGAAATAACTGAGTAATCCTTCCCTCAGTATATGCTGTTCAGTCTCATTCTCACATTTGAAAAATATTATACTGGTTGCCTGGCTTCAAAACATTTCCCTAGCTTAGTATTAAGAGTTTCATCCCACATATAAAACCCAAACATAGATGTGCCTTATATTACTAAACTATGTAATTTTTCAGAAAGTGATGTTGGGGTGTGATTACATTAGTTCTGGTGGCTGCAAAAAACTGCAGTTTACTACCAGGTATGTGAATATTTCAAGAGTAGTCCTTGAAAAAGTCCTTATTAAAAAAAAGACTAAGAAGGGCCTGTGAGATTACAGGAAGCAGGAAGATGGCCACACCAGATGTATCGTCAACATATATGTATGTCACTATGCAATAAAATTAAATTGTGCAGAGGGCATGACCAAAATCATTAAAACAATAAGGGCCTTATTATGAGTACAGCGGTCCACAGGACCGCCATACTCCCGTGGGGGGTCCGACCACAGCCACCACTGATGGTCCACCTGTAGTATTCGGAGTGTGGCAGTGAGACTGCCACAGGACTGCCACATCTGCCAGGGATCCAGGATCCAGCGACGTTCGTGCAGCGGAAGAGGGCAGCAATATGCGGTGAGCCCGCCAGAAAAAGGGTGGCAGAGAAGCAACTAAGGGGGCCCTAACAGGATCCCTTGTCTCTCCTGGGCCTAGGGGTGCATGCGGGGGCTGGAATTGCACCACAGTCCCTGCCACACCATGCAGGAACGTGCTGCAAGCGCTGTCACCACAGCATCTACAGATAAAGCTCACCTATGACCCTTATACAGCCTTGAGACCGCTGCAGCACCGCTCGCCCGCCATGGATAACAGTTGGAATCTGGCGGGCACACGACGGGCTTGACGGTTCTCCTGTCGGAGTGGCGGCGGCAGGCAGACAGGAGGACCGCCAAACTCGTAATAAGGCCCCAAGTGTGAAGCTTGGATTGAGGGCAATACTCTGCTGCTTACACTAAATATACACACATGCGCATGCATGTGTGATATGCTCTTCAGGATTGATCCTTATTGGTGAAACCACTAGTCAGGGGCGGTTGGTATGCTGGGGCAAAATGGGCGTGGCCCACCACTCATGCGAGGAGGGTGGAAAAAGCACAGAGTGGCATCTTGCGCGTAAGGGTTGGCTGCATGGTAATGAAGCAGGAAGGGATGGTGGGTTTGAGATGGGGTTCAATTGTGCATGCCTGGTCCAGGCGAGGTAAACAACACTCTAAAGGGAAAAGCCAGAGCGCTCATGTAAATAGTAGGGTGTGGTGAGTCTGCAGTGTTGCCGGAAATACATTCCCTATGGGCGTTTAACCCTTTCGCTCAGGGAGGAGTCAGCACAGCAGAGCGTCATAGCAATGAGTACGAGCAAGGGGCAGGTCTGAGAGAATGGGTGCTATTACTCTGTGACTGGTGGAAGGCAATGAGGATGGATGGTGGGAAGGGGAGGGGGAATCCAGCAGCAGCATTAATCCTGAACTTTATCAGTGTAGCCCACGTTCAGGCAGTATCATTCTGATGGCTACTGGACTTCATTCAGAGAGTACCTGATTGTGTAAACAGTAAGTATGATTGTTCTGCCATGTCACTGCTTTGTTTACTTTTACAGGCTATTTAATTTGCTTGGTGATTTTTCTGTTTGCACTTTTATATAGTGCAAACTCAACCCGAAGGTATTATTGGAGAGCTTTACATCATCATGAGCACCAGTTTCATTAAAGACAGACATTTTTTTTTTTTTTAAGCACAGGGGGATTAAATGATTTGCCCAGAATCACAGGATGTTGAGTGACACTGACTCACCCAAGTTCAGTTGAGTAAGGAAAGCAGGGCCGGACTGGGAACCAAAACGGCCCTGGCAAAGTGCTCGGCCACCCCGGGGGTTGGGGGTGCCGCCAAGCTCTTTACCAGGGCAGGTTTTCTGCCAATTTGGTTACAGGGCCAATCTGAAAAAAACGGCCCTGTAACAAAATCGGCCTCCAGGGGTCCAAAAACGGCCACCACCCGTGCGGCGCACCGGGGGATTGCCCGATGCTCGCTACGGCCAGTCCGGCCCTGAAGGAAAGGACGAGAGAACTGTAGGTAAGCACTGACAGTCTCATAAGTGCATTCATTTTACAATACATCACTGCATGTGACAAACACCATTAATACTAACCGATTTTATAACAACGTGTCCCTCAAGCGCACATGTTTTAGTATTCTCGCCATGTTATAGTACTGAATTAAATAAGATTTCTTCTGGAATCTTGGCCTAGTTTATTGGGTGCTGTTAATGAAAAGCAGCAGTAGTGGGCGCTGCACCAAGGCAAGTCTCCTTGAGTTTTGGGTCAATTTATTGCAGAAAGTATACTTGAAAATGCACCATTGTCCATCAATTTTTAAAACTTTTCTCAGGGTAGTACCCCCCAAACCTCTGGGAAATGTGAAGCGTGTTCATTACACTTACTTGCATGTCTAAGTATGTTAACTAGTCCTATGCCTCACCACTTTAAAATTCCACCAGCTGCCACTGCCACTAGTTTCATTGGTGATGCGTTGTGTGCCACCTCTAAAAACATTTCCAGTGACACAACTTCAGCTGGTGTGGATGGACAGCAGAGGACAGTCGATATGCTTACATTCTATTTTATGTGTGTTATATGGTAGACCTGGGCAGAGTTAGCGGAGTTCGGCTATGCGGAACTCAGTGAAGTGACCAAAAAACTCTGCCACGTTATGTTGAGTTCTGCAAGTGGCAGAGTGCGTTTGGTCATGCCGTTCGCATTGATTTTCAGCACCAGGTGATTGTCCATCGCTGTAAAATCAGCTTGAACTGCACCATGCGCAGCACAAGAGGGCGCTGCTTCTTTTCTTGCCGGTCAAGTCGATTTTCTACCCGAGTGATAGGTTTCTCAACGCAAGCAGTCACGACCATCCGTGACCGCCCGCGTGGAAAAATCTGACCGCCCGCGTTGAGAATTCTCGCCAGGAGGTGGATTTTCCTCGCTCGTTCCTTGAGGTTGGCAATGCAAACAAGGAAAACATTCAGTTTTTTGGAACTCCGCGTGCTCCGGGGCTTGCAGAAAATTCTGCAAACCCCACGAACGGAGCGGAGTTTACCTCCCAGGCCTATTATGTGGCTCAGACTCTGACATTTGGAAGTTCTGGGGGGTAGCTGGGTCCGGAACTTAATTCCCGGATGTAGAGGATCAGAACCTTGTTTGGGTTATGAACTGTGATGTAAGTAGTGTGTTTGTGGTCTGTTGTTGTTTCAATAGTCCTGAACAAGCTCTTCAGAAAAGTGGTTTGTGAAGTAACAGCACCAAACTGTCAACATTAGAGTTAGTTGACCTTGGTGTTATTCTCAAAAACAGGGCGCAACATCTACAGTTAAGCATCCATGCCATAGTTAGGTTTATGAATGTCAAAATCCACACTCACACACTTAAATGTAAAATAAACCCTCCTACTGACCCCCACCTACATGAGCTGCTTCTCTCCCTGTTCGCCGTCCCCTGGCGTTTCTGCAATCTGTTCTCTGTTGGGCCCCACACAGGATAACGTTCTCTATACAGAATGTTCGAAATAATCTTATTGTTCTATTTAAAGTGCTCCCTGAAACTGTGCTTGTTTTAATAAATACCTATAACAGTGCTTAATTTAAACCAGTGATTACCAGTAGGGGACTCGTGGCTCTCATTTTTGGGGACTGGCACTTATTTTTCTTCCTCAGGCATTTAGCAATTGCAAGAGATGGAAAACAAACAAAGCCGAAAGATGGAGGAAGAGAAAAGAAGGTAACATCACCAGGAAGGGAGACAGCAGGAACCTGTAAGAGTGAGATACAGCGGGAGAGACTGGTAGTGGATCTAAAAGTTCTGAGGTGGTTTCAAGACTATGCAACCTAGGTATTTGGCACGCTGGTGCTGGCCACAGGCTTCTGAGGAGAGCTTTGGGCATCTACACTTATTCTTCTACAAATTAAGCACTGACCTATAATAAACAAGCATAGGTGAATCAAGTACATTTGGGTTTTATAAAAACTTCCATACGGAAAACCACAACATACATGCACATGTGTGCCCATCACACATACCGGCACATAAGCAGAAGAGCAATAAATCTAAAGAAAATAGACACGCACACATAAACCAAAGTATCTACACATACACCACGGAATGTAAAATCTCCAGGCACACAGACCAACAGACAACTAGCTAGTACCACAAATAGATCAACATATTCACAAATACCCAATCGAAAAGACCCCTGGGCACTCAAGTACACAGACTACATGCAGACAGGCCATTACCTCTACGTCCCTCATCCTCGACCCAGTCATAACACGAGGTATATATTCCACTGACTGGAAACAAAACAGGAAACATTTTTAGGCTCCACCCACCCTCCTGACAGGGTCTATAACACCACAGCCAGCTGAAAGCACTGGCTGTTTTGTTTCCTGTTGGTGGACATGACAGGGAATGCTGTGGTAATTGCCAGGCTCTTACCTTGTGGTTGGATGTCTTCTGGTTACCTCCTTTGCTGGGCTCTGTGGGGGCGCAGCTGGAGTCAGGATGCATGGCCTCCTGGACTCGGTGAGTGGCTACGGGTGCCTGGGCTGCTGGGCTTGTGTGGTCTCGGTTGCCTTCTCCTTCTTCCATCTGGATAGGTAGCATTCCCAGAGGCGTCCTGTCCTGCTACCGCTCTCCTTTTTGGTGCTGTGTTGCTGGCTGGGAGATGCTGCCTGATTGATCCAGCTGTTTCTATTATGTCAGCACCTCCCGCTGTATTCTCTGACATGGTGGGGGTGCCGCTGTCTTTTTGCATGACTCCCACTGGGATGGCGATTTTGGGCCTTCCTCAAGGACATTCCCTTGTCTTCTCCGTTGTCGCAAGGGAGCGAGGTGGGGCCTTGTTGATACTTGGTTGAGAGACCATTTGGTTCTCATCTGTCCGGTTGTCTTCCGGCACACATGTTTGTCCACCCAGTGGGAGGAGGCTGTTTGGAGGTTGTTCCGGCCCGCCTCAATGTGACGCAGTGGGGGCCCCCCCTCCTACGGTGTGGCCTACGGCGGCAGCTTCCTTGCCTTTTTTTGTCTGCGGAGAGTTGTCATATGCCATATATATATATATATATATATATATATAATTACATAAATGGGGAACAAATTCCTTACTTAAGGGACTACTGGTGGTTTCCTTGGTCACTAGTGTTTGTTTCACTATGGGGAAACATCATCAGAAGCAAAGGGATGGTTTCTCCTGTTTCTTCTCCGTCTTCATCAGGTGGCAGTGTGGATCCTGCCCCTCCTTTGAAGCAGAGTAAATTGGATGATGACACTCATCTGAAAAAGCTGATTTTGGAGACTTTATCTGATACAAAATCCTCCAGGAAAACTGCTGGTGTGCGCTTTGGTGGGGGTCATGATCTCTACTCTGATATTTCCAGCTCTGAGTCTACCGATAGTTCCTCCTTCGGTGCAGTGGACCTTAAGGGGAAGTATATTTCTAAGTATATGTTGCCGAACATTCTTTCCCAGGTCAGTGATAACATGGGTTTCCCTGATGAGGAGATTGCCAGCACATCCAGGGATATGGTGTTACCCCAGTTTCGGAAACAGGGTACAAAGGCTTTGCCCATTCAACCATTCATGATGGACGTGCTTTTGAAGGAATGGAAAGATCCTGACCACATTATGATGCCTTACTTCATGTCTACACTATACCCCTTGCAAGACATGAAGGATACGATTCTGGATTCAGTTCATGTGGACTCTATTGTGGCTAGTCTGGTGGGGCGTCCTTCCATGGCTGAAGATAATGTCCTCAAGGATGGTGCAGATATGAAGATTGACTTTGAATAAAGCCTATGTGGGGTCGCATCACGCCATCTGTTCTGGGGTGTTTAGCGCATATGTTGCACAGTCCTTATTGTCCGACTTTAAGACCTTGTTCCCCTTCATGCAGGAAGATGGTAGTTGCCCAGACTTGTTGGAGTCCATGGAGCGTTAGGTTGAGTTCCTCTCTGATATTGCCTCTGACTCTGTTCGTGCTTCGGCCCTGTCTTGTGGTGCGTCTGTTGCTGCCAGGTGGAACTTATTTCTGAAGGGTTGGGACACTGATGTGGCTCAACGATCCATGGCTTTGCATTTGCCTTTTACTGGTCCACGGCTTTTTGGGAAAGTCCTTGAGGAGAAGTTGCACAAGGTGTTCAAAGAATGGAAACATTCCTTGTCTTTCCAGCATCAGCAACGTTGTAAGGAGTCGTTCTTTTCAAATGCTAAATCTTTTCGACAGCCTTCTCACCTGCAAAGGAATATGTTTAGGAACTAGAAGGGCCCTGGGAGGGTTTTCCAGCGGAGGTTTCTGAAGAAGCCTCCTCCCGATGTGCTTCCAGGTAGTCAGCATTCCTGACTATGCCCCCACCTGGCTCGTTCTGCTGGAGTGATGCCAGAGGTTGGTGGGAGGTTGCACCATGTCCAGGTGACTTGGTGTCTCTCGATGATGGACCAGTGTGTCCTGGATGTCCTGGAACAGGGTTACCAGATCGAGTTCATATCGCCTCTCCCTGCATCGGACAGGGAGCGAACACTAATGCCGGAGGATGTGTCACATCATCGAGCCCTGTTGAATGGAAGTAAGCTCCTGTTCAGGAAGAGGGCAATTGTACCTGTGCCCCGGTCAGAATGGGGTCAAGGGATTTATTCTCTAGTTTTTCTGGTGCCGAAGGTCACAGGTGGCTTTCACATTGTGATCAATCTCAGGCCTCTGAACAAGTTTGTCAGGAAGATTCTTTTCTAGATGGAGACCCTGCAGCGTGTGATTCCGTTAATTCAGGATGGCTGGGTGATGTCTTCCCTGGATTTTCAGGATGCGTATCTTCATGTTTCTGTGGCCTTGGGGTTCCAGCGGTTTCTGCGGTTTTACCTGAGGGGTCATCATTGGCAGTTTTGTGTCCTCCCTTTCGACCTGCTTTCATCTCCCAGGGCCTTCACCAAGGTGGTGGCTCCCCTTGTGGCTCTTCTTCACCTCCGGGGGGGGGGGGGGGTGTTTCCCTACCTGGACGATTGGCTTCTGCAGGCCCCTATGCCCTGGTGATGTCTCAGCATCTTGATTTGACCATTCGTATGCTAGAAGGCCTCAGCTTTCTCCTGAACTTTCCGAAGTGCCATATTCTTCCTGCCCCTAGAGGTCAATTATAGGGGAGGACTTCGATTCTGTTCTGGGCAAGGTGTTCCTGCCTCCTTCATGGATCCTGCGGCTGCAGTATTTGTTTGGGAGGCTGTTGTCTCAGACTTTGGCGCCCCTGCTTCAGTGATTGGAGGTGCAGGATCACATGGCAGCATCAGTGTTCACTGTTCCGTGGGCCAGGTTGCATCTTCGCCCCTTGCTGTGGCATCTTCACCGCTTTGTTCCTTTCCATGTTCAGGATTTCTCAGTAGATGTTCCAGTGTGTCTGGAGGTGTTGACCTCCCTTCAAGGGTGGATGGACACTTCGAATCTCTCCCGGGGTATGTGGCTGCATCCCACCCTACCTGTGGTGTTGACGATGGATGCCAGTGCCTCAGGTTGGAGTGCAACTCTGGGTCAGTGGACTGTGCAAGCTTGTTGGCAGGGCTCAGAGACCTGCCGGTCATCAAACTGGATGGAGCTGTGGAGCGGACACTTCGGTACTTCTAGGATCGTCTGGTGGGTTGCAATGTTCTGGTGCAGTCTGACAACACCGTGAATGTGGCTTATGTGAATCATCAGGGCAGTACTCGCAGTCAGTCCTTGAATCTGGTGGCCTGTGCGATTGCGGGTTGGGCAGAATTTCATCTCCAGGCTATTTCTGCTCAGCACATCCGGGGCTTGGACAATGTGGTAGCAGATGTGCTGAGCTGCAGGTTTCCATCCTCTCTGACTATGTGCTTCTCTCCCACGGTGTTCCGGTTGATTTGCCGAAGGTTCGGGACTCCAGTGGTGGATTTGTTTGCTTCCAGAGCCAATGCTCTTCTTCCCCTCTTTTGTTCCTGGGTTCCGGAACAGGGTGCTCGGGGGTGTGGAGGCCTTTTCCCTCCCATGGCCCACTTGGTTGCTGTATGCCTTCCCTCCTTTTCCTCTCAACCCTCCATTTCTGTTGAAGGTTCAGAGGGTGGGGGCTCAGGTGGTGGCAGTGTTGCCTCACTGGCACAGGAGGGCTTGGTTCCCGTTTTTGCTGAGTCTGGCGGTGGGTTCTCCTTGGATATTGCCGAGATACTCGTCCCCTGTGAGGTCTTCCTCACCTCCCCTGCTGGTTTCTCTCACCATGGCGGTCTGGAGGTTGCACCACGGTCGCTAGGGGCCGAGGCTTGCATGAGCACATTATTTCTGTGATGCAGGCCTCCCATGGGGGGTCTACATTGTCTTCTTAATCTAAGCATTGGGCTTCTTTCGACTCCTGGTGTTCTAGTTTTGGGCTCTCTTCTACTTCTTGTTCTGTCTCTGATATTCTGCAGTTTTTTTGGACGGGTTCCATAAGGGATTTGCTTTGTCTACCCTGAAGTGCCAGTTGGCTGCTATTCGGGCGTTCCGTGATCCGGATTCCTTGTCCTCTGTGGACGGGATGTTGGTGTCCCGTTTGTTCCGAAGTTTTTCTTTCTCCTCTCCTGCTGTTCATTCTTCAGTGCCTCCGTGGGATCTTTCTCTGGTCCTGTCTGCTCTTCAGTTCTCTCCTTTTGAGCCCTTGTTATCTGTTGATCTAAAGTTCTTGTCTTTAAAGGTGGCTTTTCTGGTGGCCATTACCTCAGCTCAGAGGTTGAGTGAGCTTTCTGCTTTGCGCTGTTCTTCCCCTTTTTTGAGGTTTGTGGATGACGCTGTGATTTTATGTTTGGATCCTGGTTTTCTGCCTAAAGTGCGTTCTAGGTTACATACCTCTCAAGAGTTGGTTTGATTTTGCCATCTTTCCACCCTTATCCTACTTCTCCTGCTGATCAGTTGTTGCACACTATGGATGTCAAACGTGCTTTGACCGTGTATGTGGACCGCCGGCGGCTTTTTGATCCTTGTACAGGCTGTTTGTGACGTTTGGCCTGGCTGGTTGTGGTAAGGCTGCTTCTCGTCTTACCCTGGATTGTTGGATCAAGTCTGTTATCTCTTTGGCTTATCAGGGTCTGGTTTGCCTTGTCCTTCAGGGATACAGGCCCGAGGGGTGTTTTGGCTTCCTGGGCTGCCTTTCATGGGGTGTCTTTGGATGAGGTCCGTTGTGCTGGGACTTGGGCTTCTGATTCTACCTTTATTAAGCATTGCAGGTTGAACTGCGCTCTGGATGACCGTTTGAATTTTAGTTGCGGTGTTTTGCATACTGCGGAGCCTGTTGCTCCCCCTTGATTCAGTTATGCTATTAAACATTTTGCTGTTGTGCACTTCCATCCTGTGTGCTGTCTGGTTTGTTTTCTGGTGGTGTTCCAAAGGTCTTCGCTTGGTTTGTGCTTTGGTATACCCCATGTGTCATGACTGGGTCGAGGACGAGGGACGTAGAGGTAATGTTATGATTTCTTACTGGTAATCTTCATTATTCTCAGTCCTACTCATCCTCGACCCAGTCATATTTCCCACGCCTTTGTTGTGCTTGGTATGTCAGGAAGTGCTTTCTGATGGCTGTGGTGTTATGGTCCCATGCAGCAGGGTGGGTGGAGCCTAAAAGCGTTCCCTGTTTTTTTCCTAACAGTGGAATATTTACCTCATGTGTTATGAATGGATCGAGGACGAGTAGGACTGAGAGTAATGAGGATTACCGCTAAGTAATCATAACATCAGACATACTTCACTGCAAAACCCAGACAAATTGATACACAGGTTTCCAAGCTCACCAATCAACTACCAGAGGCTCAGACACACAAACAACACATATAGACACATTTACAGTTACACACAGCACACATGCAGCCAGACATCACATTTGCAAGGGAGCATTGATGCACAGTGCGCAAATGGACAAACAGACTGCGGGAGAAAGGGACTGACACAAGTGCCCCATAGTTGGTGCTGTGGAGTGTCAGGCTCCGTGTTCACTTAACCCCTTCCCCGCTCATGACGGAACCGCTCCGTCATGAGCCACGGTTGCCGTGTGCTCATGACGGAGCGGTTCCGTCATGCCACGACCGTTGGCGGCCGCTCCGCCCACGCGGCGCTGTTTCCCCGCCTGTGCGGGGGGACAACGCAACTGGGCGGAGTCATGACGGAACCGCTCCGTCATGAGCACAGCTCAACCGTGGCTCATGACGGAGTGGCTCCGTCATGAGCACAGCACCACCGCGCTGCCCCCCCCGCCCCCCCGCGCTGCGGCGGAATTCCCGCCGCAGCGAAGGGGTTAATATTTAGCCTATCTCTGGAGGAGTTCATGTTTAGGGTGGAGAACGTCAAGGAGTTCTGACTCCCATTCAATCTTTAGATTCTTCTTAGAAAAATCACCTCTACTGGATGATTGAAGATTTAAATGTCATGCCTATCCAATCCTTACTTTCTTAGCAATAAACATCTCTCTACTCTGAATGCATACCACAACTTGCATCCATTATCTGCTCCAAATGTATTTTTTGCCCTAAAGATACATTTGGTCTAGACAATGTAAATTAGTTTTGTTTTGCTTGCTTTGAAAAGTATTTACCACTGACTTGACATTATACAGCTTGCTATATACAATTGAAATGGTTTTATTTTCCCTTCAGTCTTATTGTTTTACAAGATGTATGTTTATATTTCCTCAGGTTGTATGGTTGTCTGCATGTCGGTTTTCATGTTGAAATCAGGATCCTCATGCCCCTTCCAAATTTTTAGGGGGAAAAAACGACGCCAACCCCCATCCAGTTTCACAGTCATAATGAAAACAGTTTGAATGTTAACTAGTGCGAAAAGTGCCCTTTTCAGCACGAACTGGCGCAGACAAGGAAATACTGCCTGTGTGCAAGGCACAAATGTGGGAAAAGCCTGAAAACTCCACAAACTTGAAGTAGGCCAATAACGAGGATTTATGTTTAATAAAAACGGCACACACCTAACAGTGTCATGGGTTCACAACTGTTCCCTGCACTCAAAGGAGCACAACACTTATATGTTTGATACTGATCTGCATTTTAGCATCATAAGTAGTTTTTAAAAATGTTAAATGTTTCTTTCAGCAGCGATTGCTATTGGCCCCCATGTGTAATAGAAGGGCTTTGCACACAAAACGTAATCTGGCAAAAATTACGTTCAACGAGGCTCTTAATTCAGATGACAGCATGAGTGGTATTACAACGACATAATGTGCAATCAATATGTTTTAAAAAATGAAACTATGAAATGGAATCCGCAGCTCCAGTTAATCAGTGACTCGAAGGAGACCAGATCTTATGACAGTGGCCAAAAAGAGAAGGGGCAAGAGGGAAAGGGAAAAAGAGAGCAACGAAAATGAAGAGCAGTAGAGAAAATGGCGAGCAAAAAAGGAAAGCGCAAGAGGATAGGAAAGTGGAAGAAAGGAAATAGAAAAGAAAAAGAGGAGCAATACAGAAACAAGGCGAGAAGACAAACAGAGTGAAAATATAAGAAAGAGGGAAACAAAAGTGAGCAAGAGGAGAAGTGACGAGATGGAGGAATATGGAAGGAAATTAAAAACGACATATTCTGCAAAAATACATTCACCTGGGAAATATATAATTACTAACTTACTGCAAAAGGTCTGGGAAGAACATTGTATTTTAATAGTTTCAATAATTGTTATAGCGGAAAAAATGTTAACTATACGGGCAACTCAGGATGTGTTGCTTCGAAATTCAATACCCCGAGGCATTAACTCTGCAAAAGTCCCACGTCTTTTTTTTTTTTTTTAAATAAACTAACGTTGTTTTGAAAGCCAACCCAGAAATAATAATAGTAGCAGTGCTGAGAAATCCAAAACACATGGCCTGTTCTATACATCACCCCCGGTAGTGTTTTCAGTTTACCAGCATCGGAAGTGACACTCAGAAGATCATATCTCCTCGTGCCTCAAGTGGACTTCGACCTCATGGAGTGCAAAATAAACATGTTTGCACACAACAGACTGGGATGATTTAAGCAAGTGACGCTAACCTGTAAATTGTTGCGTAAAAACAAAAACAAAAAATGTTGTAATGGAAACAGTGCTGCAGGACAGGGCACAGCGAAAATTAGGAAACCGTTAAATAAAAAACACTGACAGTGCTCAGATTGTAAAAATAACAAAAAAGAAAGAAAAGAAACAAAGAAGGAAAAGAAGTATGGGTGACTAAATGTTTTCTGAGGAGCCTACCACCAGTGCTACTGAATGTTGGGGTTGCCAACACCAAGCTGCCTAGCTTAAATTCCAAATGAATGCCTCTTCCACCAGCCAACTCTTCCTGTCTTTTTTTTAATTGACATGTTTTTATTAGGGTTTTGCATGCATTTCATCACATTGAACATTCATAGGTATAAGCGTTAATCATTTCACCACAACATCATGGACCTTAATCCGAGCATTTTTTAGGCCCAGGATTTATGTTTCATCATCAGCCTTAGAAACGGAGCAAGAGAGAGAAACGGACAGAAAATGGAGGAAAAAAGGTAGGAAGAGAAATATAGCAGAACAGCAGCAAAGGGAGAAAGCAGGGATGTAAAAGAAGCTGGTGGTTTGCTGGTGCAAAAACCATACCTAAATTCTTTCCAGATAAAGCAACTTTAAAGGCTGATCCAGCTTTGCTCTGCAAAGTGGCCTCTTCTTTTCACTTAAACGAAGAGATTGTGTTACCTGTTTTTTCCCCAGCCTTCTTCAGATGAAGAGGTTTTTCTTCAGTTGGTAGACCTTCATAGAGCATTGTCTATTTGTAAGGTTCTTTCCGCAGGGTACAGAAAATGAAATTCCTATTTGTTACCTTTGAGACGTCTAACAAAGGACTATGCTCAAATTCTTCTACTTTCCATTGGTTTTGAAATCATATGATTTATGTAGTTTCTTGCCTTTGGAGCTAGTCAAAGGGATGCCAACAAGGGCAATGCCTGCTTAATGGGTAGCATACCGGGGTGTGCCTCTCAAGGACATATGTAATGTGGCTACTTGGACCTCCTCAAATATGTTTTTGTTGCATTATAGACTACAGTTGATGGGTTCCAGATCTACTGCTTTTGGTACAGGGGTTATTCAGCAGTTATGGGTTAAGTTTGTATCAAAATTAAGACGCTAGGTGTTGTATATGTTATGGCTCTGTGTATTTTTTTTCTTTTTGCTTATATGACTGCATAAGGAAAGATAGCTTGAGTACATCCTCATTAGTAAGGACTGGGATAAGACTGAGAAGGAGGTAATGCTGGGATTACTTACCAGTAATCTTCATTACTCAGAGCCATAGTCTTCCTCGTCACAGTCCTATGCTATCACTCACCCTCCCAATTCCTCATACAGACTACTTTGGCTATGTGGGTTTTTGCTTGAACCACCAGGATGTGGGGGAGGGTTAGTCCCTCTTTTATGTCAGCAGTTTATGTGAATGGGGCATTCAGACCTCAGGATAGTAGGAATGTTAAATAATATTTGGGATGGTCTACGTTGCAGTCCAGAACCTCATTAGTAAGGACTGTGATGAAGAAGACAGAGTAGGAGGTTCAGTACACACCACGCGCACAATTTAGGCACGGACTATGCAAATACCAATACATTCCAGTACAATACAGAAGTGACTGCACAGCAAGCAACTAGCACAGAACCTGCTTCGCTTTGCAAAGCAAACCTATCAGCTGAACCATTAGGTCTTGGAAGTCAAACTGGTCACAAAACTGACACCATTCGGGTTACACTCAGTTAAATACATAAAATCAGAAATTGTGAAAAAAATGAACCAACGTGGATATGACTGGCTCAAAATCAAAACTGCCAATTTATTTGGGAAACATGAAACCAAAACTGATAAATTCATAAAACACACAGCAGAGGTAAAGCAAATCATATAGTTTTTCAGAAAAGACATAATTAACATGGATACTGGGATGCAGAACATTATCCCGGAAAATGATCATGAAAATGTAAAATACCAAGGACTCTGCAGCCATCACAGTGAGAATAACAACACAAGGCCATTTTACAGAGTTCAGTGGCTTTGCGCAGGCCTGTATTGAAAGAGAGCTGATAAATAACTATCACAGTCTGTCCTTTAGTTGATTTCCACCAAGGATTTGGCCTCAACCTGAAGGATTACCTTGAAAGCCACGTCACTTTCAAAGATTTGCATTCTGTGTTCTGATTGACAGCGGTATAAAGAACATACAGGCACATGCATCAAGAAAAGCTTTTCTGAGTCCCTTATTGCGATTATTAAGTAATCGCAATTAAGAACTCTCAAAAGCCTATGCATGTAGGAATCGCTATTAAAATAGCGATTCCTAAACATTCCTTAATTGCGAGTCGCAAATGGCGAGTCGCAATTAAGGAATGGCTTCCCATTCATTCCTATGGGCCTACAGGCCCAAAGGAATGAATGGGAAATTGCATGCCAATTTGCGAGTACCAATAGGTATTCGCAAATTGCGCATGCAATTTCAAGGGTGCAAAGGTGTCAAAATGACACCTGTTGCGCCACTGAAATTGTCATGTGCACCCATGTTGCGCACACAGATGCCCCAAGGGCATGTGTGTGTGTAACCTGAAACCTTGAAAAATGCACTTTAGTGCATTTTTCAAGGTTTTTGCAAAATACAGACTGGAGATATTTCTCTGTATTTTGCGGCCCCAAATAGCGAATTCGCTATTTCTAAGTGCTTTTAGCATTGCATTTAAGGAATCGCAAATTGCGATTCCTTAAATGCAATCGAAATTTAAGAAATCTCAATAAACTGCAATTTCTTAAATTGCGAGTGCCTAACACTTTAATGCTATATGACACCACCGGGTATGGGTTCCCAAGCAGCAAGCCAAACCACTGCCTTATCTATATACCAAAAAATTGCCAATGCTGCTAAGCTTAATAAAGCTAATTATTTAGGCTCCTCACCTATGAGCAAAACTATAAGTGGGTTGGACTCACGTTGTTAGATTCAATCTTTCATTTTATTTTTGTATTCAATTATTATAAATTTCTTTGGTCATTTATTTACAAAATTTTGACGTTTCACAAAAATCATATACAATACAAATAAACAAATTTTGTACATTAAAACATCCCCCTCATACTACTCATACACACTATCACTACTATTCTCCATCAATCATTCTCATCATACACACTGAGCTTATTTTATCAACAAATACAACAATATTTTATCAAAACAAATTTTTCACAGTGCCATAGGTCTTGTTATATACACATAAGTATATCTTTCATAAATTTGCAATTTAAATTTTTCTCTCTTCTGGCACAAAATATAGGGTCTACGCGTTTCAAACTCCTAACAATCATGGAGTTCTCATCAGGACCATCCACTCTTTCTTTATGGTAACTGAATTACCCTTTGCAGTAGGACCGCGGCGTGGAACCACTGTTTTTTGAATTGTTCTCTCTCTGGCTAAAGTCGTTTTTCACTCGCGATGTAGGGAGGATAAATGAATCGACACGCCTCAGTTCGTGTCGTGGCACACTTTGGCAGGCTTGGACGTAATTCTGAATATGCACCACTAGAGGGATGACTGCTCCCAGGGAAAATCATGGAGAAAGTGGTCTCATTTACTTACAAGATGCTAATAAATAATATGCCTGAATCACTAATGAAGCTGAGGACACAGTGGGAAACTATGGTTGGCAGCCTGGATGATACCGCCTGGGAAGCAACTCTAATGCACCAGGGAGAAGTAGCCATTAAGTCTAGGCTAAGATTGATTCAATTTAAGATCCTATATAGGATATACTATGATAGGCCTGCCTACACAAATTTGGTAAGGCAGAATCTCCAAACTGCCTATGTTGCAGAGCGGACAGGGGCTCAGACATACATACACTGTGGAAGTGCCCTACAATACACTCTTACTGGTCCATCATAATAGAAGAACTCCAGAAGATACTGGGGTAAGACATTGTTAGGACAGTAAACACCGCGCAGAACCCCGTTGGACCGCACCACGCATGAATAGCACAATAATTTATAGTACACTAATTTATATGTACACTAATTTATATGTTTTTATGGTTTTCCTTTTCTTCTTCTTGAATTATGTTTTGACACAGCTTTATACAGTGTCAGCTAATGTTAAACTGGGAACTGAATTAATGTCATTGTCAAATATCTGTAATGTAGTATATAATGTTCTACCCCCCCTCCCACATATCGAGCACAAGAATGCAAATGGAGTTGTCCTCCACAACATTTTACAATGTGTAGCAATTACAGCTATATGTTATTTTGTGTTGGAAAAAACAAAAACATTCAATAAAGATTCTTAAAAAAAACAAAGATACTAGGGGAAGACAAAACGATGAACCCCAAGTTTGTTCTGCTGGGAATACCCACAGAGGTAGACATTTCCGAGCCAAACTTCTCTTTTGTACCTTGGGCTTTGTGGTCGCTAAGAGGGATGTGGCAAAGCACTGGGACGCCCCAGAACCCCCTACTATCAAGAAGTGGAAAACTGGGATGGACCTTTATATGGGTGCCAAAAAAGTTACATATAAAGCAAGAGGTTTCACAAAACACTTCCACATGATTTGGTGCCCCTGGCTGAAATAATATGGTATAGAGATGTGGGAAGCACCTGGCCGGTCCCCATTGGCACGAGATTTGTGATGCATGAGGGAAATTGGTAGATGGATTGGTTCCCATTCTTAAGTGCTGTGCCTGATGGTAATGATGATTTCCTATGCTACTGACTGACTGACCGACTTTGATTTCACTCCTATGTATTTATGGTTCACAATGCTTTGTTCAACATCTTACACTGTCTGTATAGAAAATTCTATAAAAAATACTATAAAAAAATAACGGGGCTGCTAGCCTGGTCTTTTGACTGTCCTCATAAGTTCCCGGTGCTGCGCCACCCTAGATGCACTGCATGAAAGAGACCTGTCTTGTGTGACCTGTTTTGCGTTTTTTTTTTTTTTTTTCCTGAAAATAATAAAAAGATTTACAAAATAAATAAATAAATAAATAAATAACGTGGCTCATTACCTCAAATTAGGGAGCTATAATATTGATATTACCCAAACCCAACTGAGACCCGAAGGAAGTCTCCTCATACCTCATTCTTTCAATTTTGATTATGGATGATGCCATGAGAAGCTGCGCATTAGATATTAGGCCACCAGCATTGGCGTGCATAGACGTGGAGAAGGCTTCTTATTGTCTAAGTTGGAGCAACTTGTTCACAGTCCTTCTCATGACGGGATTCAGACCAGAAATTAGGTCATGGGTTTGATTTCTATATTTGAACCTAACATACAAATATGGAATCAGGTATGATGACATCTGACACCCTACTGATGCATAAAGCTGCACACCAGGGATGCCCTTTGTTTCTTCTCCGATGTTTCCATTGATGGAATGTTTAGGGTATCCACGGGGGATTAAAGTTGGAAAGCACATACACGCAATTTCCCTTTATGCAGATGATGTGCTGCTTTATTTTAGAGAGGTGGTGGTGGAGGGTTGAACGGTTTGGAAAGTTATTGGGACTAAAAATTCTCTCAAGAAAATTGTATCTCTAGCCTCTCAAAGTATTAGAGGAGCTCAAAGTTGGCAAGCCACATGCCCTTTGCCTAAACTAGAAAAACTGGTACATTTCAATATTTGGGTAGTCAGGTTTATCACAACAACTCTGACTTGATTCATTGCAATCTGACGAGGGCCTTGATCACCACCCATGAACCAACATTTTTTGGGACTCTGTTGCCCTACTCAGTAATGGGTAGAGCGGTTGTGGCCAAAATAGTAGTAGTGCTGATTTTTCTTTATTTCTTAGTAACATCCATATATGCATGCTCAAGTAATTTTTCATGCTGAGTTAATATATGGTGGACAAAGCCACAGAGTGTATCTTCATAAGATTCAATTATCAATCTCCGGAGGCAGTCTGGAGATACCCGACTTTGAGCTACATTATCAGGCTGAGCAGCTTCAAAAAAGTAGCATGATGGCTCATGGGTCCTGACAATCCATATATTCAATATATGCACAACATACTGGGTGAGACAGTAACAAAGCATATGTGCACAAAACAACCTGAGAAAGTGCCCCCCAATTAGACTAATCACTTTGCCAACTGTAATGTTGCTTACATGTCTAATTTTGTGACTGTATGTCTGATGGTCTTTTTGTTGGAAAGCTTATGTTTAATTCAGTAGGCCATAGTAGGTTATAGTGACAAGCTGATGATAAAGGGTACAGGCCTGATTGGTTCACTGGTAAAAGTTATGTCCAAAACCATAGGTCTGAGCTCTTTATTTTAAAACATTATGACCAGTGGCGTAAGGTAAAATGATGGCCCCGTGCAGAATGGGCTCTATTGGGGCCCCCTGAATGGCTGGGCCCCCTACCCTGCAGGGGCCAGCTCAGGAAAGCAGAGTGGCTTTCCCTAGCGTTCAACTATTTCTTATTCCGTGCCATTGTATACATTCCGCAAGGCATGCAATCGCATGGCTTAGAGGCTGAGGTGGCCCCCTCCAAAATAAAAACCCTGGGGGCCTGTATCATGGGTTCTGCGGGGTCCTCCATTGCGTCCCTGATTATGACAAGGGCAGTAGAATTGGCTTATTTATTGTGTCATGCAATATATCGCCTGCAATACAGTGAGGCAATACCTGCAATGGGGACCCGTCCTCAGAGACTCACTACACATCAAGGGGCATATTTACAAGCCCTGTGTGCCACTGGAATGTCACTTTTTGTGATGTTCTGGTGGCGCACATGTGTTAGCCATATCTACAAGACCACGTAATGCAAGGAAGTGCAAATTGCTGCCTGCGTGAAAGAGGCGTTCCATGGGTGTTGCTGTGGGTGTTCCTACTCAACACCCATGGAATTTGACGCTGCTCCAGATTTACAACATCAGGTAGTCTTGGGGCAGTGCCAAAACCTTGTGCCTCCCTAGAGCAGGCGTAACGAGTAGAAATGTTTACATTTCTCTTCGTTTTTTCCTCTTTCCATGTGTGATGCAGAATCAGCACACACAGAAAGAGAAAAACTCCTCTTGTGATTTTTTTTGTGCAGGAAGGTGTGCCTTCCTGCACAAAAACAATTGTGCCAACAACACAGATGGTGCAAGGATGCCTGTGTTGGCGCATAGCTGCAAAATGTGTGCCGGCGGTGACTGAAAGGACAGGAATGCACCGTATCTTGTAAATACGGTGCATTCCCGTCCTTTCAAATTGGCGTGGGGCAGCAGAGAAAAATGATTTGCAAAGCCTTACTATCCCAGTTCCTTATGAATGTGTCCCCAGGTGAGGGTAGCCAAGCTAGCACACACAGTGTCACAGAAAATGTGACTGTTCAATACTAACCCTGGGCGGACAACTACGCTACGCTCTCGAAGTTTGCGTAGTTTGTGCTATTTCGCGCTAAGCGAATTGCACGTAGCACAGTGCAAAATCGCGTAGTCTAGCGTAGTTGTCATTTTTTGCTTGCTCGCGGGCCTCAACGTTAAGTTGGCGACCGCAAGTGAGCAAAATGACATCCCGGCGAGACTTTTTCCTCGTTCGCTATCAGCAACATCAAGTTGCCGATCGCGAGCGTGGAAAATAAACCTCCCTGCGCGATTCTCAATGCGGGGAGGTCAGGTTTCTCATTGTGAGTTGTCGCGTATGCTCACGTCCGCTCGCGATGGGAAACTACCAGTCCGCGTTGAGAAAGCTGCCGCTCAAGTAAAAATCTACTTGAGCGGCAGAAAACGACCGCTTGCACTGTGCAAGATGCCGTTTGCAATGATTGCACAGTGCGGACAAGCATCCGGCACTGTGCAATCATCGCGAACAGCGTACTATGCAGTTCACGTAGTGCTACGCGTATCTCGCGTAGTGTGAAGTGCACTTTGCGTAGCTATGCATAACGCTACTACGCGAACTACGCCCAGGGTTATTCAATACACTCAAATTTGTAAAGTGATTTTAAAAAAATAATTTCAACCACCTACTACCTTCCCCGCACATCTTTATTTTACAAAATGGCATTCTTTATACTTTTTCACCTAACGCAAGACATTGTAAATAATAAGACACGGGACAGTAAGCATGTAGTCGCATATTAGTTTGTGTACTTTGATAACTAGCATGCCTGAAGCCAAGCTGAGCTCGAGATCGACTTCCAGACTTTTAATTTGGATAAGGGGGAAGCAATTTCCTTTGTGCATGCACACAGTTTATTTTCACATCAATGTATAAAACAAACCACTTGGCTCGGGAGGGCTGGAAGGAGGATGCATCTGGCAGAAAAGCTCCTGGCTGAGGCAAGCACATCAGTTCAAGGGTAAATGGAAAAAAACAATTTTCCAAACTCTTCTGTGGCTTAAAAAAAGAAGCTGATGGTATTTTTCAAGTACATATTGTATTAAACATCAGGGTCAGTTGCTTAATGAAATCAAGTATGCCTAAATAGGAAACACTGGTATGCATACATCAGCAAAGTACATAAGACATTTAATTGTATGCACAATTTGGACTGAATTGAAAAGAAATGCATTGTCATAAACAGCACACAGGAAACCTAATGATTTGGAACACTGTACAGTGTAAAACGCGCAAGTGCATGCATTTTTTATTTTTACAAGCTTTTTCTACATGTGTCCTGACTACTTTTCAAGTGGAAAAATATTCTGGCTTTTGCTCCCCAAACAGAAAAACAGTAACAGTGTCCTACAGTGGATGGGTCCCAGCTGGCCCTTCGCTTCCCAGGGAAGGGCCCTATTATCGGGGAGGCAGATACCTGGAATGATGTACCTTCCTCCATGACTACTGCCGCCTTATTCATGAAGTATCTTTGCAGCTCTTTATTGAGGATTTTCACAAAAGGTTGCAATGTGATAAAAAACACTGACAAAGTCAATAATTCTTGCCCTTAACATCGATTGAGAAAGTCAATGCTTCTTTTTCCCCCATCGATTCTTTTTTTTTTTTTTTTTGAAAAGCTTTATTGTGCAGAGAGTCAAAATTACAGACATGGGCCTACAACCACCAGGGCCGGCCGCTAGTTTGTGCCAGTCAATTACATAGCGTCGCAGAGCAGCAACTGATCTCCAAAGGCACAGCAGGAATATAGAATTATTCTCGGCAACTCAAAAGTTACCCCATCGATTCTTGACCTGCATACACGCACAAATGGGTCGCTTTCATCTTGGAATAATTTTCTTTTGTTTTAATGAAATCATTAAAAGATGGCTACTGCACGTGTTGCGAACACAAACGGTGGCTAACTTAGAATGGTGTTTCTTCTTTTATAAGATAAATAATTCCAGGATGGATGTCTTTTATGGGTGCACAAGCATAGCAGCCATCTTTGAATGATATGTTTTTTTAAAAGATAAGAAAAATAATTTCAAGACACATGAGCATACCTAGGCATTCATAATGGACATCGGTTCACTAAAATGCCAGGAGTAGCGGAAGTGAAATCACACATGTTTTGACCTTAATAACATTACAGGAAGAGGAAGTGACAGTGACATTATCATGACCTTTGACCCTGGATCTTCCCAGGAAGTGACACCACCTGAACCTTAGGGCGCCGATATGATAAGACAGTGCAATCCTACTCCTTTCTCTCTTTATTACATGAAAAATATGTGTTCTTGTGGAGAGAGTATAGTACCACTGAACAGCACCAGGCGCCTAAATTATTTTTGCCACAAAGAGCCATGATTTAATAATTCCTCTACTATATAGCAAAACATTAAATTAATTAATAAGTCATAGGGAAAGGAAACAAAAATATATTAAAGGAGCAATAACTTCACATGTATTAATTGATATACACCATATAACAAATATGAACGATGATATTATCTTACATTATTTTTTATTGTCAATACAGTTTGAGTCATGATCATTTCAGTATCACTTGGGCGAAGCACAAGTGTGAAGGTTTTATTCACACACATTTTCATACATTAACAATAAACAAAGCAACAGCTTGTTCAAAAATGTGTTTGCTTTTCAGTTTTTTTTAAAGGAATTAGAAGAGTGTGTATTGCACTGCTGAAATCATTTTACAAAATCTAAATGGAATGTCCTGGTCCCACGGAGAGCTGCAGAAAGTAGCCAGTACTCATCAAGACTCTGTTTACCTTCTGTTCTTGCATGGGTGGCTGTTGATCTTTGAAAGTGGTTGGGTGTAATACTTGTCCTGCATTGTAGTGAGAGAGTGAAGCCAGTGAGCCTGACCTCTTCTAAGGGACTTTCAGGAAAATGTTGAAAAATAATAGGGCAAAATAGTGCATTTTAAAGCAGAATTATGACATAGATTTGCTAAAAAGGCATAGGCTCTGAAAGGGCACTCATTAAATATTCAAATCCTTTCTTGGTGTGCCCGACCAATGAAACCCGACACTCTATATGCACTATATGTGCCCCCATTTGTCAAAACTTACCTTCATTATGCCAGGGCCAGCGTATTGGCATTGATGCCCCTCTCCACATCTGTCATGTGTGCCCCTTAGGGCAAGAACAACATACAGTATGCCAGTGCCACAATTGTTTTATTAATAGTATTCATATACCAAGAGTTACCCTTATGTCAAAAATTACCTTTTGTATGATAGGGTCAAAATGTTGTCATGGTTGCTCTCACCCCAGAATGTCATGGTTGTCCTCAAATAAGCCAGGAATTGCCATTGGGCAGTGCCAGCATTTTGCTCCAGTATGCCAGTGACAGATTTTTTTCTGTGGGTGTCCCCATATGACAAGTATTACTCTGGTATGCCAGTGTCAGTATTTTGACATGCTATGAATTGTATCTAGTATGCTAGAGCAAGCATTTTGCCATGGCTGCTTCTATAAACCAAGAATTATCTTCAGTACATCACAGCCAACTGCAGACTTGCATAGCACCAAATTTTGTCATACTCTCTTACATTCCCTCACTCATTCCCATTCACTGTTGCTGGGACTCACTCACAAATTATCATGCACTCACTTGCATTCACCCATTCTTTGTCACTCAGTCTCACTTATACTCTCTTTGAATTTTCTCTGTCAGCCTGTCACCCACCTATTGAGCTCTTCACTCGATGTCTCTTTTCCACCGGTTCACCCTCTCTGCTGTCTCTTTCTAGACTGTTTCTTTGTCACCTTTGACACACCTGTCTCTCTCTCCCTCTCTTGCTTTCTATCTTAGCTGCGTCTTTCTTATATTCCCACCGGTAGGTTCTCACACCTCTCTCCCATTGAAGTCTTTTTTTGCCTGTCTCTGTTATTTCTCACCTGCCTATGTGGTATGCCCTCTTCCTCTCTTCTAGTATCTCTGCTCGTGCTGGGCCTTTATTAACTATTCATTTGTACTTGTCTCTGCCTTATTTTGCTTTCACCTAACAAAAGTGTGGGAAAGACATTTTAGTCTCCTTTTTTGCCAGGACCTCTCAACTAGCAATGATTAATTAACTGTGCTGAAATTGTTACTTTTGGTTGGAGCACACTGCCTTCACAACAGGCTACACATGCAGCTCATTTACGGGCCCCACGTTCATCGATGGTGACAACGTTTTGCTTCTGAGCAGTGTGAGTGTAGGTGGCTCGAGGGCCCGGCGGGTGTAGGTTAATAGTGGACGCACGCAATATAGGGTTTTAAACCACTTTCTTTTATTGTAGGGACGTTTCTTGTATGAATTATGCTTTAGAAGTCCCATAGACCGGATGGGGTTTGCACAAGTAACAACAAAGAAGAGGACTAAGTCAAATGAAACACATTGGCTAAACAATGACTAGGGATCGTCTTCTCCCGTCTCAGGATCGTCCTTAATGCTTGTGTTCAGGCTTTTCTGTGACTCTTGTTTCCTCCCATGTGCTCCAGAAAAAAGGGAAAAAGGAAGAACAAAACGCTGGGATTAGCTTACTGTCTCCTGTTCTGGGTTTATTGTGCTACCACAACCAAACGGTGTGTAGGGCAAAAGGGAACGGGTTGGTAGGGAGTGCAGATACTGTGAAGGGAATAGCGAGAGAAAACCACAGGTGTTCTATCTCCCCGTGCCACCCCACCACCCCCACCAGAATGACCCCTTTAGTGCTACTTGCCTTGGGCCACAACCCGGGAGTAGGGTCGTGGCGTTGGGACCCGGGGCGTCCTCTCCCTTCTCTGTGCTGCCGGGCTTGTCTGCGTTGTATGTTATCCCAGGGGAGTTCGGATCTCCGTCGTCTCCTCAACTGGGCTGCTTTCTCTCTCCGTCACGCTCGTCCAGTATTTTGGAGACTTTGATCCGTCTCCCGGATGTACTCCTTCTTTTGTTTGTTTAAAGTATCTCAAGGGGACTAGGAGTATTTCCCTCCATTTTTATGCCAATTCCCTTTTCTCTCTCACTTGTTTTGTATACCTTGGCAGCGGACAGCTGCGAGAGTCCTTTTTTCATTACAAACAGCGTTTTTTGTGGATACTATTGAACCATGGGGGAGAATCAAGGACTATCGTACTCAAATGAGGAAGTGGATGCTATTCGGGGCAATCCATCTTTATTCGCCGATGCCAGCATTGCACAGACTATTTCACAGACCACGGATTGGGAAAAACTGACTGAAATGAAAAGAAATCGAATCAGAACAATATTACATGGGACTATCTTGAAGGAATATCTGAGGAACAACATGGCACCCAAAGGCCTCCTGGTCACTAATGCACCTAGGATCTTTCTAGAAGATCCTGTTTTTAGAAAGGACTGGGCACAGATTGTGTGGCATTGCACGCATAACTGGATTGTGCTGATCATTAAGACCGCCCTGCGCCTCTCCGAAACTGCTAGTTGAAATCCAACTAACTGAAGGTCACATAAAAAGCACCATCACAGGTTACAAGAAAAGACTAGATGAACTTAACAAGGAGATTAATGAGTATAATGACAATCTTACCCAGCAGAAGGTGCAAAAATTCCAAAAAGACCTTAAAAGGTTCTCCTATATTAAAACTACACACCTCCACTAAGATCCGATCAAGATTCAGATGCTTCCAGCATTGACTCGACTGGTAGTAGCATCTCCAGCACTGGCAGTGGGAGACAAAGACAGATAGGGAAAAACAGAGCACAGAACAATTGGCCGATGTATGGCACACACCCACCACCTGGATTTCAAGGCCCATACAATCCACAACAACCATATCCGATGTATGGATGGCAACCACCATTCCCACAACCAATGTTTCCCCCAAACACCTTCAGACTGCCTTTTTTAGGGTAGGGTTTTCAGCAACTCAGCCCATTTTTAAGAACATTATTAGTTGCTGTTCTTGTACAAATACACTAGGGGCATGATTTATGTGTTGGTGGTAAGCATACTCATAGCAACAATGGAGTATGCTTACGGCCAACATAAAGGTCTGCCTCTAAATTTAGATGCAGGAGCACCTTTTGTTTAATCACGGCGGAGACTACTCTGTCTCTGCCGTGATTAAACCCCGTCAACGGCCCTGTGGGTTAATACCATCGCAGGCAGTCCTCTAATCCCACCCACTTAATTTAGATGGTTGGAATTAGAGGTCAGTCTACACTGCCCATCATTGCCAGGAAAACCCTGGCGGTAAGGGGCAATTAAAACTGCTAATTGCTATATCCTCCACTCGCCAAGGGAGAAGACTCCCATGGTGAGGGGAGCATTTTCAGTTTTCTTTAAAAAAGAAAATCTCACTACAGGATTTTCTATTAGGGCTTACTTCTGGTGAGTGAGCCCTGCACCAAACTGCAAAAAGCATTGATAGGAACTGCAGTTACAGCGGTTTCTTGCAATGCATTAAGATATAACTGCCTCCTTGGTGGTCATTTCTAAATCTGGCAGACGGTACCTCCGTCAGGGTGGCTCAGTAATTTACTCAGTCGCCCTTGCAGGGAAACGGGCCACCCACCAGAATATAAATCTGTCCCTAATCTTTCAATTAACCAAATCTTCAACAATATCAGAGCTGCCTCAAACTGACCTCACCAAAGTAACTCATGGATTTCAAATGTTTTATCCTGATAATATCAGTGTGTGCACGCCAATAAACAGATACAAATATATTTTGGGAACAGTAGATTCCTGTAGCCGCTCTATATAGGTGTGACTTCAATACCATGGCATGGCTAGCGCAGTAGCAAAATATTTGTTGAACCTAATAGCAATGGGTAGAGTGTGCAGATTTCCCTCAGGCCGAGGGCCAGATTTTACTTCTAAGATATTAGAATACGCACTTATTAAAGTGGGATTTTCAAAATCTTCTTCAACCGTCTCAAGCAGAGTGGTCAAGAGAACCCACTGAATGATCAAACAAATCTTTACCATGGGAGACTTTTGAAATGGTGAACCTAGGCTAAATAAGCTGTGAAGTATGCGGAGGTGCTGTTTTATATAAAAATGTATGTGCCGGATCTTTGAAATGGAGAGACTCCTCATGATCAATCATGCATTGATCTGTTACAGGATTTGCAGCTAGCCCGGCAAGTTTGAGTAAAGTGCAGGCAACTGCAGCTCCAGCTTCATGTGCTGCTATTGTCTGGATACACATGGTCAGTGAACTGGTGGCTGGAAAGCTGGGAGAAAAAGAAGAATTCAGATTAGTGTTCAGAGAGACTGTGACAGTCATACCAAAGGAAAGAACAAGAATGGTGATGCTACCACCTTTACCCAGAAAGAAGAAAAAAGACAAGGGTCTTTCGACTCAGTGAAGTCATAGCAAGTGGCTAATCCTCTGCAGTTGACCAATGTTGCTACTAAGGTCAGCACAAGCTGTGACACATTTGGAAAACACCTCAAGTAAAAGACTGTTAGGTCCAAGCACAGATCAGCAAACGGTAACCACTGAAGTGGTTAAGAATGAGCGAGATCCTGACATGAACTCTGTAAGAATACCATCTGCACCGCTACTGACTCAGGTGCGGGAAGTTTAGTTGGTCAAAGCACCACAAATCCACAAGATTTTGAATCAAAACTGGCAGGGTGAGACTTTCACTATAGATCATTTGACTGACAATGTACAAACATTTAAACACAATCATAGACATGGTTGTCTTCTGACCCTTGCAGACCACCATCCCTGTGATAGCCACCAGTTGGAGTGAGTTATAATTTGCTCATGAATATTGATGCGGTAGGTCAAATTGCGAAAACAAAAGTTGATGGACAGAATGCAGAACAATGTCATACATTCACCCCAGTACAGAGATCTGGGCCTAAATCCGTCGTTTTTTTGCTCACCATGCCGTTCTAGTTTGAACCCAGCCATATGCAAATCAGTCTTGACCCTGTGGCTCATGGGAACAGTCCAGCCCGAACTGACAAGCCAGGTTCTCCCTGGACTGGAACCAAGCATCCTAGGACCGGTTTCACCCCTCTTCAGCCAGGATAGCTTGATTCCAGTGGCATGGAAAGCAAGGGCTTCACGTCTGAGCATACCCGTCCCACTCGGGGTGACAAATGCGAAAACAACAGTTGATGGACAGAATGCAAAACAAATTGCGACCTACTCAGATTCAGAATTTTGGGAGCCGACCTATTGATACACAGGTCACACAAATACTGGTAGCAAATTGCACCTGGCTTTTGAAACTAGTGTATTAGTATATCTGGCCTGTAGGTATGTGGCCACTCAGAGTAAAAAGACTGAACATGGTGGTTATGAATTCTTTCCGCCACCACAAGCAACAATTGGGCTTTACTGGCCACATACTAACAACCTCTTCTACCAAGCCTTGATAAGTTAGCTTGTATAAATTCATTTCTGTTAAAGCAAGTTAAAGCATTAAAATCAGCATTTTAGGTAGCACATAGTGCAACACAAATTACACAGTTATTACAAAGGGCTGATCCATCAGTATTTAAATTGACCAAAGCATTAATTCTGTGTGCTCCTATTATTTAGAATTAGTCTCACACATAAGAATAGCTGGTAAAAAGTTATTACATGTGTTAAATGTATTTAAATACAATTTTAGGATTAGCGTCTTTACATCCAGCCTCTTTTCCGAAATGGTTCTGCTCTTAGTTAAGGGTAGGGAAATATTAATCATGGTATTACAAAAGAAATAAGAAATGATCTTGCACTCAGTATAGCAAAAGGGTATTTACGTGTAATTAGAACAATAAAAAAAAATAGGTTAAAACATCTCACAAAATACGTATGAAATAATTAGGCAGCAGTGTAGCCCTGCACTCTATAAATCCCGTCATTCATTCATTTATTCCGGTACCAAGAAGAAAATGGCATGCACTTGAGTGTTTCAGCTGAGAATGAATGTTGTATGTAATGTAACAGAAACACAATTTGGCAGTCAACGATTCACTGGAGAATAACACAAGCAAAATGTAATTGACTAAATGACTGAGTAACAGCAATTCGAGTGGCCCACGAAGAAAAGGGATACTGGTTAAAGAGCCATATTGCTAGAACATGTGATGTAGGCACGTGGGCCCAAATTTACCAAGATTTCATGTAACATAACACGTGTATTTGTAAAGCGCACGTTCACCACTACGGGTATCTTGGCGCTGAATAACAGATGTTTATTGTTACCCAACTCAATGGTACTCATTTTATCGACCTCAGATGGATGAAAGGCTGAGTGGACCCGCCGGGATTTGAACCTGTGACCATGAGGTCGAACACAGGCCCCTGCAGCAGACGCATTAGTCCACTGAGCCACCAGACCCGGCTGTAAAGGAGCATAGCATCCAAATGTTCTGTGCTGCATTGTGTGAGGACCCATATCTACAAAGGTTGGCCTGCTGCTGATGTCACCCCCTGCAGAGGGCCACAAACAGGCTGCCTTGCACAAAGGATAGCCACACACTGTGGTGCAGATGAGAGTGTGCAGTGTTGTGCTTATGATTTTCCCTGAAGGGGTACCCTTCCAATACAAATTCCTATGCACAGAGCCGAATAACAGTCTGACACATTGGATGAGTGCTGAACAATGTGGCATAAATGCAGTTCAGTGGTCCTGTGAGAAAGCAACCCATCTCCCTTTTCGGCACTGGCCTCCAGTCTGTGCTTTTGAAGCTAGGAATGGTCAGGTTGTATTGTATTGCTAATCGGGCTTTGTGTCAAAACCTATACATTTTTTGACTGATCGCCCTCTTGCAATGACTCCTTGATGCAAAAAAAGCAATATAAGTTACACGGGGAAGCTTTACCTGTTTTGGAATATTAAATAGATACATTAGTGCAACTATGCTGATAGTCACATGCTCATACTTTGTGTAGGGATTACACTAATAAGGACGAATGATGAAATATGGTTGGTCACATATAATCTTTGCCCTTATATGCTTGTTTTGTGCTGAGTTGTTTATAATATTTATGAATACTCTGATTCATGTGATTTGTAGACCAATGATGTATATGAAAAAATCGCTCATGTTGAATACCAATGCTAGTGTGCGTGTACTGATTTTGCGTTTTTGGATGGGGCTCAATTATGCCACCTCTGATAAAACCTTCTCTGGCAGGGTCTATCTCACTCCTAACATTCTTGCCATCATGAGCAAAACATGACTAGGTAGACTGAGAGACACCTGTTCATTTTCCTTTTCTCTGACAATGTTGCAGACTCCTTTTGGGGCTTAGGAAATCTACCAGGTGTGACCCCATGCCCATGGTAATGAAAACAGGCCTTAATGGGACAGCTCTTATGATGAGGTGTCTATGGTCAATTTGATTGTAGTAGAAAATTTCCATTCAGCTATGGCCCTGTAACGCCCTGAACGTCTCAGGATCGTTTAACAGACACGATAATGAGAACGCAACCACTTGTGAAGGTTTAGTTATTTTAATGAAGGCAAAAATAATACAAGGAATAAACAAAGGTTTATAGTCACTGGAATCCTCCAGGCTAAGTACGTTACCAGCCCACAGCACGGATGGTCCTAACCGTCCTCTGCATATACGCCGATCCCGGCGTATGCCAACAGAGGGCAGAAATGAAATGGCCGACAATGCCAATCGGTAGGCTGTGAGGGGCACGAAGAGTGTTGGGGAGAATCGAGGAGTCAGGGAAACACCCAGCCGGGGTCTCTACCTGAAGGGAGCAGCCGCTCAACCTCTTCCTCAGACTGCACCGGGACGCGGAGTCACCTCCTGGTGATGCGTCACCGATACCCCAATCACAAGCAAAGAAGACTGAACCGAGAGCAGCCGCTCGATCGATCCTGTGGACTTCCGAGTCTGTAACGCGGCAAACACCTCCTGGTGTGCGTTACAGCTGGCAGTCCCTGTATCTCTGGTCGGGCTGGGAGTTACGACTCCAACCAGCAAAAGCGCCACTGCGCATTGACTCAGCCGAGTCAAAAAGCGAAGCTCAATGGTTATCCGGTAGAGCTTCCGGGTCCTTCACAGGTGACGATGGGGCAAGACACGGCCCAGGGAGTAACGACTCGACCTACCTCCGTTCTTGCCTTACTGGAGCACCACTCCGGAACACTGCTCTTCACTAAGCAGGTACGTCGGTGTAAACACATTATCCGACAGCGTTGTACCTCCCGGTTCCTCCCTTTATAGGGCGTGTTTTCCTTGAGTTATGTAACAGCTCTCCTGTTTACATAAGGGCGTGTTTTCCTTGAGTTATGTAACAGCTCTCCTGTTTACATAAGGGCGTGTTTTCCTTGAGTTATGTAACAGCTCTCCTGTTTACATAAGGGCGTGTTTTCCTTGAGTTATGTAACAGCTCTCCTGTTTACATAACCTCTCAACCGCTAAGCATCCTGGGAGATGTAGTCCGTTTTCGCTGGTTACCGTTTTCCTCCCCTCGCATGACAGGAATTCTTGACAGGCCCACACCTTCTGGCAGCAAGCTAGTCAAGGATATACACCTATAATTTATGATTGGCTAGTGAACTTTTTGAGGGCTACCGAATATACAGTCTAATTTTTTTTATGTCGATAAATCAGAATGATAGAGTGAAAAATATATTGCAGCTGGCCTAGTATTAACTCTTAACAGGTCACATGGATCAATAGTTCAACCTTCGAGTCCTATGTGGTAATTTGTTGTAAGATTGTACAATCTCATAAAGAATTGGTAACCTGTGTTTAGTCCATAATACCAAATAAGTAGTGATCCCGGTTTCCAAGTTAAAACTAATTGTGTGCAATTCTTTAGAAAAATAAATTGTATATTAGGTAGTCTTGAGGAAGTTGCATATGGACCGAAACGTGTTGGCTGTCAGAATGTTCAAATGGAGAGCCCTTTTTAGGTCTCGCCTGACCCAGCGCATGCGCTGGTCTGGCGAGACTTATTGAGAGGGCTCCAAAAAGTGCTACCAAGCCAGCCTAGAGCTACAGTGCATGTGCGCGGGCGCGCGCGCCGCGCTTTACCGCGATTACTTTCACTTTCATGGCCGCTTTGATGTTTGATCGCGATTGCGATCACTTTCACTTTAGCGGCCGTGCGCCGCTTGGCATAGGACTTTTGCCCTGTATTTTCAGAATGTTTTGCAATTCATAGCCTCTGATCATGGTTTTGGTTCGTGGAGAATGAGAAGCTGTCAGCAACATATTTTCCATCTCACACAAGCCACTGATATTGATATGATTATTTTTGCCGCATATTACATTCTCATATTACATTCTCACCAACTTGTTTCGCTTTAGTAATTAAAGTTTTACATACATGTATGTAAACCATCTGTGCATCACAGGTGTTTCATATTGTTCCAAGGGTTTCTAGTGACACGACTTGTAATCTGCAGATCGCAGTATTCCAAGGCAATGTTACAAGATGCGGGACCCACCACACCGTCAGTGTCCGCCTTAACCAGTTCAAGACATTCGCGTGCTGCATGATACATCACGACAGCACTGCACAAGAGCTGTCTGTTGAAGTACAACCCCTGTGAGTTTGTAGTCGTGCACTGCGTCTCGCACCGGAGCACAAACATCAGCTGCTTTCCTAATCACGGATGGCGCCGAAAAGCAAGTCAGCTCAGCCAAACACAATGCAAGTCCCAAGTAGAATGCCTGGAACATGCGAGATATAAATGACGGCATCCTCCCGCCCACGGAGCAGCTGACAGTCATTTGCGTGAATGTGGAACAAGATAGAAAGGGACTGTCTTGCATGACATTAGATCGAGGAAAATATATTTGCTTAGAATCTGTTGACCCTTGGCAATTCACCCAGACAAAGATTTAGACTTTTAAACTATATGAAGTGCATGCTAGACTTGGACAAATGAGAAGCGTATGGCTTCACATACATTTATTTGCGTCGCTTACAAAGTGGCACAGAGCTTGCACTGACAGAGAGGTCACTTCAAACGCCCCCCTTAAATAACAAGCATTTGCAATGCAATAGGTCTCGCATTTACGCGAGTTTGAGCTATTGACATTGCAAATAGTAATGCCTTTTATTTTTGTTTTAGTTTTGAAAACATAAATAAAAAGCATTGTTATTTACAATGCCAATGGCTGAAACTCTTGTAACTGCGAGACCTATTGCATTGCAAATGCTTGTTTCTTTTGCAAGAAATTTGTTAGTAAAAGATTGAATGTTTGAATATGCTAGGATGTTTTGGAGTGCCTACTTTAGACACACTTATTGTATACATAGCCTTTATCAATTTCATAACAGTAAATAAGTGTGCACTAGTCATTCATCAATAATCCATTATTCTGTCACACTGTCAATCAAAGAATATACACCTAGGATGGCATCCCTGCATTCAGCTTTCCATGTGTGATTGTCTGCACAGCTAGATACTGGAAAGCAGAAATGACAGCCACTATTTTGTTGCTGAAGTGAGCATTGCAAAAAGAACAATTGATGGACGAAATGTTGAACAATGTCAAACATTCACCCCCAGTACAGAGATCTGGGCTTAAATCCATTGTTTCTTTGCTCACCATGCCATTCCAGTTTGGACTCACCCATATGTCCAGCCTAAACTGCCAGGCCATGTCCTCCCTGGCTCGTAAAACAAGCACCCTGGGACCAGTTTCGGGATATCACCCCTCATCATCCAGGCTATCTTCACTCCAGTGACATGGTGAACACGGCAATCACGTCTGGGCATACTCGTCCCACTCAGGGTAACAAATGCAAAAAGAACAATTGATGGAGAGAATGACGAGCAATGTCAAACATTCACCCCCAGTGCAGAGACTTGGACCTTAATCCATCATTTTTTTGCTCGTCATTCCAGTTTGGACCTAGCCATATGCAAATAAGTCTCGACCCTGCTCCCATGGGAATAGTCCAGCCCGAACCGCCAGGCCAGGTCCTCCCTGGACTGGAAAACAAGCATCCTGGGGCCAGTTTTGGGGTATCACCTCTCATCAGCCGGTCCCAGGATGCTTGTTTCCCGTTCAGGGAGGATATGGCCTGGCAGTTCGGGCTGGACAGATCCCATGAGGAGCATAGTCAAGACTGATTTGCATATGACTGAGTCCAAACTAGAGTGGCGTGGTGGCCAAAAAAATGATGGATTAAACCCAGGTCTGTGACTGGGGGTGAATGTTTGCATTGTTCTGCATTCCGTTCATCATGTTCTTTACTCTTTTGTCTCTTAAGTGGGAAGGCTATACCCAGACATGAGTCCTGTGCTCACTGTGCTAATGGATTCAAGCTAGCCTGACTGATGAGGGGTGATGCCCCGAAACCAGTCCCAGGATGCTTGTTTCTGGTCCAGGGAGGACCTGGTCTAGAGGTTCAGGCTGGACTGTTCCTTGCATCTTTATCTCACTCTTGCTGGTCCCTGCTTTCTCCCTTTGTGAATGTTTTTCCCTATCTCTATTCCTCCATCTTTCCCGTTTGTATATTTTTCTCTCTTAGGCTCAGAGTCAGGATTAGATCAAGAAAGATGAATTGCGGTCCCCAAAAATGAGTGCCAGTGGGCCCCACTGGTACCCAACAACTCCAAATAAGCACTGGTGTAACTCAGTCATTCTTTCCACCGCCAAAGGACCTGAACATGGGGCTGAGTCTTGGACAGTAAGGTTGCATGCTAGGCGGGCAAGAATACCAAGTACGTTCCTCTCTGAGCTTTTTTCTGTGCTGAAAATAGGTTCAGTTGGACCACGCAGTAAAGTTATCCGGCCTCATGGAGCACTGCCAAATTACAGCTTTCAGCCTTGATCAACTGGAGGTTGTAGACTAAGTCCAAAGGTAAAACCTTGGTCCAGGATGAGCTGGCAAATATATCCAACCAGCAAAGCACTCTCATCAGCCACAAAAAACTGCTTTTTTTCCTGTCACAAGCTGGTTACGCTAACATGATTTCTCACGGAGTCTGCAGAAGTGAATCAATGACCACCGATACCCCGTAGACTGATCACTCAACACACAGACCAAGGATACTGTGTGCTGGAAATAGACTTTGAAGGACCAAGGTCTGAGATGAGTTAGAGAGAGAGAGAGAGAGAGAGAGAGAGAGAGAGAGAGAGAGAGAGAGGGATTCACCTTTACGCACTTATGAGGATTGTGGGACACCATGGGCAGGCTTCACCTTTTTGTTTAGGGCTAAATTGGACCTCCTTGAGTGTTGTGAGTGCATAGAACTATCCATGTGAGAGAAAACAGGTGAAAGATTATTAAACGTATACCCTAAGTGTTTCTCTCTGTCCAGAACTAAGGCACCTCACTAATACCTCTCTTGTCAAACTTAGGCCATGTACTCCTTTTACTCTGCTTTTTCTCTGCTGAGGGATGTCCCTCATGAAGTACGACTCTTTCCATCAAGGTTGGATTAGTGTATGGGAATATGAGATTTGTTAGGCAAGGCAGGCAAGTGAACACTATCCCCAGATTCAGCCTTTCCTCATTTGACTCTGATTTTACCTTATCTCAGGTGAAATAAACCCTTTCCTACAATGTGTGCAATGGTAAACAGCCATTATAACGAGGCTGTTACCACGCAAGTTGTTACATCGCATGCGTAACAACGCATGCAATGTAACAACGACTACCATTACAACGCAAACCATTATATCGCATGCGCTTTTAAAACGCATGCGATGTAATAGTTAGCCATATCGTTGTGAGAAAACTGGGCTGTTCCGTTACCTCACAATGACGTGCACTGCCCCTCTGTCGACGATGGAACCAGGAGACAGGAACCACGAGGAGCGAGAGGTAAGGGGGATTGTACTTGGGGTGGGGGTTACTTTTTAACGGTTTAGGGTAGTTTTGAAGTAGTGTAGTAATGTTTGTGTAGTGTAGGGTTGTGTTTAGGAGAGGGTCGTGCTGGAGGTAGTGTTTTAGGGTTTAGGGTAGTGTTGTGGTGTTTGTGTAGTGCAGGGAAGTGTTTTTGGATTTAGGGTAGTGTCGAGGGGGTCGTGCAGGGTAGTGTTAGAGGGTAGGGGCCGGACTGGAGGGCGTGCAGGGTTAGTGTTTTAGGGTTTAGGGTAGTGTTGTGGTGTTTGTGTAGTGTAGGGTAGTGTTTTAGGGTTTAGGGTAGTATTGTGGTGTTTGCGTAGTGTAGGGTAGTGTTTTAGGGTTTAGGGTAGTGTAGGGGGTCGTGCAGGGTAGTGTTAGAGTGTAGGGACAGGAATGGGGGTAGAGGAGGGTCATGCAGGGGGTAGAGTTTTAGGGTTTAGGGTAGTGTTGTGGTGTTTGTGTAGTGTAGGGTTGGGTTGTGTTTTAGGAATCCGTGTAGTGTCGGGAGTTGCGCAGGGTAGTGTAGTGTTATTGTAGCGAGAGGACTGGGGGTCGGGGGAGGGTCAGGAAGTAGTGTAGTGTCGGGGGTTATGCAGGGTAGTGTAGTGTTATTGTAGGGAGAGGACTGGGGGTCGGGGGGCTCGTGCAGTTGAACTACATTAGGGATTAGGGAAGGGTAGGTTGGAGTCACTTACCTGGCAAATGTTTACCTTGAGTATACCTTTACCACGCATGCCTTGGCGTTGAAATGGCATGCTCGGTAAAGGTATAGTCGTGGTAAAATTTTGCGTTGTAATGGTACTCATTGTAATTGACATTGCGTAGTAATACCCGTGTTGTAAAGGCATGCGTGGTATTTCTATGCGATGTAACGAATGCTATTTGTGTGCAATTTTTAGTTCCTTGAGAATTCCTTAGGATGCAGGGTTATTGGTTTTCTTTCCTAAAATGCCTCTCAGTAATTTTAAATCACTCTTTGACTGTTTCAGCTAACTTTTCTTTTTTTTTTTATATAGCACGAACTAGACCCGAAGGTATCAGAGTGCTTTCCAAGAGCACCAGTTGTGTTACAGATGGACACATTCAGATTAAGTGATTTGCTCATAATCCCATGATGTTGAGCATCCCTGCCGAGACTCAAACCTGGTTCCCCAGCTTTAAGGTCGACAGTCCTAGGCATTAGGCCACATCCTCTCCTAAAAGAGCACGTTGCACAGGCCTTAATACACCTTAACGTGCACAAAACAATGTAATGCCTTTTCTTTTCTTACAGAGTCTCGAGGCGAAAAGAAGCAGAGGGGGAACCAAGGACGAGTCCGGATTCATTTGATGCTGAGTTCAGGTAAGATTCTGGGTTGCAGCGTCGCAAGTTCTGAGTTGCAGGATTGCTAAGTTAGAAATTTGTTGGAAACAGATATTAGAAACAGTTCCATACAAGTCAGTTTAAACAAAAAAAAGATGCAATAGGTCAGAATGTGTAGAAACCTGCAGAAAGATTCTAGCTTCTCTCTATCTAAGAAGTGCAAAAGAATATACATATTTTCTCTGCATGTCATTATACTTTATTAAAAATAGAGCCGAAGAAAGAAAAGCGACGTTCTGTTTTCGGTGCTTTAAACAGCTACTTAAACTTGGCTTTCACCTTGGCTGCTGGTAGCAGGTATTGCGAAGTGAGAACTCGACTGTTATAACTTATATTAGTCGATTTCTGACATCTTTTCTTCATAATTGGCGACTGGACACATAATTAGTCGACGAATATAAAGAAATTAGAGACTGCAATTTATTCAAGCATCACAGAATCACATGTATTATATAATAATTATATCTTGGTATTTTAATACAAAAAATACATTAACTTTTTGACAATTTTAAATATAATCAATATGCTTTTAAATATATTCAATAAATCATTTAAAACTAGGTTTACTATATATTAAATGCAAAATAAATAGAGGTGATTTTAAAAAGAACTGAAAAAAATATTTATATATTTATTTGATATTGTTTTTAAAATTAATTTACACTTAAGAAGCTTTATGTAAATTCTCTATACTCCATATCCTTTACATAGGATGATATGTCCTCCAACTAAGCGGAACACAAAATATGGTTGTAAAGTTACTTCTATCAACTTTGCGTTCATCAATACAATTGAAGGAGGTTCAGCCTCTTCATTTGAGGTGTTGGAGATATGTAACTAAGGGCCTGATTAAGATGCTGGTGGATGTGTTACTCCATCACAACAGTGATAGATATTCCGTCCACCAAAATCTAAATCCCACTATATCCTATGGGATTTATATGTTGACGGACGGGATATCGGTCACCGTTGTGACAGAGTAACCTGTCCGCTAACATCTATATCAGGTCGTAAGTCTACGCCTAGGTGGAAAGCTCCACTTGGAAATGGTGAATAGCAAAAGAGTGGGGAGTTACACCTACGTGTAGCAGTAAATATTTATGTTTGTGATTTGTCGGCTACTGTTAGACATGAAAGAATGGAACTATTGAAGGACTATTTCAGAAATCTCAGCCCATTTTCTCAAGCAACAGACTTGTGGAGTAAGTTTAAGATACCCTTTTGTCATCAGGGTAGCAACAATATTAGATTTTCCCTGATATCTGTATTGTGGTTTCTAAAACCAGGTTGTCGAGACAGGACACTTCACAAGACCTTGCTGATACAGGAGACGATTGAGATAGGTCCGTACTTATCTAGATCCAGTGAGTCACAAGATAGTTTTTCGATACTAAAATGAATGTAGTGTGTTCTACAGTGGAGGGAACAATACCAAACTTGAGAGAGGTAGCTATGATTCTTGGTCTAAACGTGGCAAAGTTATCTATATTAGATTGCACTGTAGTTGACAATGCATTCTGCATTAGGACTATTGTTTTGTAGATATAAAAAATAAGAGAATGCTAAAAACACATCTCTTTAGGGAACAATTAATGTAACATAAGTGACCAATCACGCTCAATAGAGACAACAAGTAAAGAGTAGGTTCCACTCCTTAAGCTATCTTTGCTTCACCTGCTCGTGTGCAAGACGTCATTGCTTTGTAGCCACTGTTGCACTTTTCCATTACCACAAACACAATCATACACACATGAAAAATTGTAATGAAATCTTGAGACTTTTGTTCTTTTATTTTTACATTTCCCATTGTTCATCAAATTTTAATCTTTATGTTGTCATCCAGGGGCCATATTACAGAAGTGCCCTTGTGGTGCAATGGGCTTTTGCAATGCATATCCATAGAACTTCCATATCATAGAAAGGCCCGCAGATCCTTGCACGGCCACATCTACAATACTTATCATGCAGGTGCACATTGTGCAGTTGTGCAATCTCGAGGATAATGTTCTCAAATGTGCATAGGGTTATGGCCTCATAAAAACTATGTTACGCCTTTGCGCCTGTGCCATATTACGAACACGGGTGGAGGGACTCGGGGCTTTAAGTGGGCCGGGTCTGTCTGGGTCTGAGCACCGGCAGTTATTTTCAGGGGGCCTCAAAACTGTGTCTCTATCGGGCTCTATTTTCGGGCCTCGCAAAGATAGTCCCTTTTCTTTTTTTGTAATTGGACTGCAGTGAGAGCATGCACATCGCTCACTACTGAGAAGTGGAGACGTCATGCTAGGTGAGCCGTGTGGTAGGGGAAGGGAAATCCTTTAAAGACAACCATTTTCTCTCAGGATTTCCCTTCTCTTTTTGCAGCACAGCAGCAGCAACATCATCGTGGGATGATTAGGAGAGAGACGACTAGGCACGCAACGCCCATTGCCCGAGCTGAGACAGCTTCCCGGGCGCACACACACAGCCACACCAGAGTACTTCACAGGCCTTTAAAAGACCATTTGCTTGTAAATGAGGCTCTGTTGTTTTTCACCCCTTTTTAGAGCCCCTGCATCCCCACTCTGCCTATTGCTGTAAGTATTAGCCTCCCCCGAAATTTGGCTCTAGTTGCGCCTCTGGAGACGACCACAGGCAGCCAACTCCAGCACGACCCTGCTCTGACCTTTCACAGTGTCTTGTTTTAGTGCTACGAAAACACATGCTTTGCCTGGCTCACTTAGTTCTTACATATGAAGATAGTAGCGTTGGAATTACCTTTATATTCCTATACGTGCTTCACATAGAAATATAGAAGGGCAGGTTCTCACCACCCCAAATTAGCTGTTTGGTATACTCTCTCAAATGTAAGTACTACAGGTATTCAGTATCTGTCAGTTACGGGGCCAATTTAAAGCAGTGTTCCTATATAGAAATGGACAAAAGGTTATGTTTCTGAATTAGCGTCTTACACTGAAAAGCTGGTTTACATTTCTTTCGCTGGATCAACCTTTGTTTAAAACACCACCAGAGAAGGGTGGTGAACTATGGTCCACAAAGAGCAACTGAAAGCTGTCTTGTTCTTTATCAGAAACGTCTGCTTGTCAATGGTTATCACCAGCCGTTTCGGCCCATTAAGAGGCTGGGTGGATGAGTATAATACGGTGTGTTTAGGATCTGGGCGGAGGGTGCACGGAAAGAAGGACGGATAGGTGAATAAACGTCGAGTTGATGGATGGCCAGATGGATGAATGGATAGCTAGATTTATGGCTGTATGGATGTATGGATGTATGGAAGGATGAATGGATGCATGGACCAGTACTTAGGATAGGCGGTGGGCTGATAGATGCTTAGGATAGGTGCAGGGACAGATGTATGTATGTATGTAGGTAGGAATGTATGGATGGATTGAAAGATGGTTTGATGGCGCAGTGCTTAGGATGGATGGGTTCAGGTCTTTAAGTAGGCCGGGTCTGAGCACCAGCAGTTATTTTCAGGAGGCCTCGAAACGGGTCTCTATCGGGCTCTATTTTCGGGCCTCACAAAGGTAGTCCGTTTTCTTTTTTTTTTTATTGGACTGTAGTGAGAGCATGCACATCGATGTGCGCATGCTCATTTTGCACACTACTGAGAAGTGGAGTCGTCATGCTAGGTGAGCCGTGTTGTAGTAGGAAAGGAAATCCTTTAAAGAGAGTGTTTTCCGAAGGTAGGATAATTGGAGGGGATTTTCTTAAGCACACAATGCTAGTTATCTTGATTTAGACCACGCCCCTACTTGGATAGGTCACACCCCTTTGAGAGGTTTGTCCCGCCCCTTTTAGAGCGTCCACAGTTTGTTTCCCACTTAAAGCCCTGGAGGGACTAACAACTCGTTGAGAGGTGCATTGACTGTGCACCATCTAGGAAGTGACACACAATTAGTGCACACCTGAAGATGTCCTTAGGAGGGGAATAATGGTACTTGGAAACACCCCAGGTATCCCCCTGAAGTGGTTGAAGGCACCTAACTGAAAGGGAGGCCTGCTTCCTGTTAAAACTCAGCCTGGTCCACTGAAGGTAGTGACAGACAGACTAGCAGATTGAAACTGCTAGTCCGTCTTTCATTGCATTGGTTTCGTCAGTACAGGCGAGCTCGCGCCTGCATGACGCATAGTGCAACATTTTATTACCGGGCGACTGTTCGGGTCAAGTCAAGTCAAGGAAAGCTTTATTCAGCTGTTTTTCAATACAGTCATAACATCACATAGTTATAAGATACAGTTCAAGTCATAATATTTACAACATTATACATATAAAAAAAAAACCAGATATCATACTCAGTTTACAAATTCATAATAAATGATTTCCTGATTTGTAGCACCTTTTTTAAAAACTTTGTTATTCTCCATGCTACATGCTCATTTTCCAGAAGCTGGAGTGAGAGCATGGCCTGGCGGCACTGCCTAAGCCCTAAATCCTTTAAAAATTGTATAATCCAAATTTTCCTTGGCTCCATATAAAATTTACAAAATAAAACTACATGCATGGTCGACTGGTCTGAGATCTTGTCGTAAGGACACGGTATTAGTTTGCGTGACCAGTCATTCATTTTCGGCAAAGATGTTAATCTATGGATATTTCCCAGTCTAAACCTAATTAAAAGGAATCTATCCAATGTTCCAGGTACGATTGATAGGTAAGGCTCCATCCCTAAGGTTGTACGTGTCAGCTGATGTTGCCTCACAGTGATTTTGTTTGAAATTTCCCCTATCATTCTGTTTGTTTCCATTAAATGGAGACAATCTTTTTTTAAGGTCTTTCTGGGAATCTCCAGCATGGATATTGGGTTTAAAATGTACTCTGGATGTCCCAAGTCATTCATAAAATTGCGGCTGTATTTAATCCAGGGTATCCGCAGAGCCCCCTCTAACCTCGGTGTATCTTTCAAAATCTCCCAATTTAGTTTTGTTTGATCTTTACACCAAACTCTGTGCTGTGCCATAAGAGTATTGGCTCTACTTATACTAGGTCAGATATATAGTGTAGACCCAGCTCTTCATGCCAAATAAATGAGGAGGTCTTGAGGGGTACGGATAAAATATACCTTTTGAAAGCATTTACAATTATTTATATCGGAGTGGCATCTGCAAAACCCCACACCCCAGCCCCATAAATTGCCATACTGATACATTTTGCCTTATATATTTGTAGGAGTTCTGAGGGTGGTTTCCTACCTAATTGTTTTGCACATGTGACTAGAGCTGCGGTGGATCTAGAAAATGCCAGCTTTTTAGCAGTTAGGTTGGCAACCCAAGAATCATGTTGATTAAAAAGTATACCAAGATAGGAAAAGTTTTTTGCTGTTGATAACTTCTTCCCATCTAAAAACATTTCTCGGGTCTTCTGGGTGCCTTGCCTACATCTCATGATATATGTTTTAGCAATGTTGGTTTTAAGACCTAAGTCGTTCATAAATACACTGAAGCTATCCAGAACTCTCTGGAGGCCATTTTGCGTACGTGCCAATAACACGGCATTGTCCGCATAAAGGAGTGCGGGAATGGGACGACCGTTTACTTGCAGAAAATCATTGCCCTGCAGGAGTAGTGCTTCTTCTAATCTGTTGATATAAAGATTAAAAAGGAAAGGGGCCAGAACACAACCTTGTCTGACCCCTCTCTTGATTGGGAAAACTTGTGAGCATTCTTCCTTCAGCCCATACCGGACACTTGCCGTAGCTCCACAGTACAGTCGTCTTAAAAACATAATAATTTGTAGATCAACCCCGACCGTCTCAAGGACCTCCCACAGCCTGTGATGTCTAACTGAATCAAAGGCTGCGGTAAGATCTACAAAAGCCAAGAAAAGACTTTCTTTTTTTGCTCTGGTGTACTTTCCAACCAAAATTGACAAATTCAGACCCTATTCTATTGTGCCTAAACCAGCACGGAAACCATCCTGCAGGTCTGACATTATCCGACTATCCTCTTCCCAGTCTGGAAGGCGCTCGAGGATGACCCTCCCTACCCCTTTGACCATAGAGTCCAGGAGGGAGATGGGTCTATAACATCCTGGGTCTTGGCAATCGCCTTTTTTATAGATTGGGATTATTATTGACTGCACCCACATTGATGGGAGATCAGACTTAATGCTGCCATTAATAACCTGAGTTAAGATGGGCCCCCAGTGAGGAACGTTGAATTTAAACATATCAACAGGAACCCCATTGGGTCTTGGGGCTTTGCCACCCATACTACTAGCCAGGGCCCTACTCACCTCTTCCAAGGTGATTTCCAGATCAATCCCGGTGCCACTACTTAATGCACCTTCATCAAATTGCCGCTCAGTATTTCCCTGCTCATTGTACACCATTGAGAAGTGGCTAATCCATTTTTCTTCTGCAATTGCTATTTCCACAGAAGGGCCACTACTAGAAGATAACAAGGGGGTCCTCAAGACCTTCCAGAATGTAGCAGAGTCTTTCTGCTGGGCCGCTTTGTGTAGGGAATCCCAGGCATCGTTTCTCAGTGTTTGCTTTCTTTCTTTTATTGCCCCTCTATAATCTGATCTAGCTTGCCTAATTTTGAACGGTGATCTCAATTCCTTCTTTAAACTTGCATAGGCCCTGGTACATTGTCCATTAAATCACCCGGGAGATGTTGATCTGTTCCTTTGTTGCACTGCTAACAAGTTTTTTACCTCCTTTGTAATATCATTAAAGGAATGAACAATAGCAACATCGGGTACAGCATCACCCAGGCAAATATCCAGAGCGGACCGACAATTCACTATCACATTTTTGGTCAGCAGATCCGCATCCACCTTATCCCATTTTAGTGTATAACCATTAGTTTTTCCCAGTACTACATTCGCCAGCAATGAAGTAGTATTTGTGAACTTTTTGGATCTATGAATGGGTAACTTAAGGTTTATGGAGAGGGGGAAGTGATCGCTTATAGCAATATCACCAACTTCAAAGGCAGCAACCAAGTGCGCATGAGGGCGTGAGGTCAATATAAAATCAATTGTTGTTGCAAACCCTCTCCCATTAAAAGTGGGGGGTATGCAGTGCGGTGTAGCCAGCAATTCATTGACATAGGCGAGATCCATACCCAAGATGAGTTCGTTAAATAAATCCCCCGCTTTGGAGTGTGTAAAATGGGTACTATAATCCTGACCAATGGATAAACCACACATTCTGTCATCAGTATAGTTACATTGGGTATAATTAAAATCTCCCATCAACAGAAACATAGTATCTTTACCTTCCACAGTGCATAAACCTTTGGAAACCTCCATGATATTCTTTACCACTACTCCTAAAGCATCTTGGGGAGCATTGTTATATAAGTTAATCAATATGAGGCGATTAGTTGCATTTAATACTAATTCTACCAGATGATAATAACAATCCCCCTCGTGAAAGTAGATATTGCTTAGGGGTATTTTGTTAGAAACATAAGTACAGATACCACCTTTTGGCCTTCCTCCCAAAGCCTTCACTGCCTGAGTGTGATATTTCCTAAAACCATTTATATGGATGGGTTCTATTGCCCAAGTCTCCTGCAGACAGAGGATATCTATATTCTTTATAAAAACCAACCCAAACAGGATTCTGTACCTTTGAGCGTAAGCCTGATATATTCCACATAACAACAGAGGTAGTAGTAGCAATCTGGATGGACAACGAATTAATGGAAGTCGACCCTACTTACATCTGAACTAGATGGCACCAATAGACCGTTATTATCCTCATTCTGTTCTAGTACGGGGGCTAAGTTCTCATGATGGTATCTCACATCTATGTGGTGTTCCTCTGTTCTTTCGAGAGGTATAACCCCCGCTGAATCCACTTGGGGGTGTAACTCAACCTGTGCAGATGGGCCCTGATTGCTAGACTTACTTTGTTCACCACAATCTCCAACTATATCAGCAAATGGCTCCAGTCAATCAACCCCATCCATCTCATAGAGGGGCTCAAAGAAGTTAGATATTGGAATACCAAATCTCTGTTGACGAGCACCTCTGATATTCTCTATCATTGGTACAAACTGGGTGGTCATTTTAGGATGATAGAAAAAGCCTAGAGGAACCACGCTTATCCCGCCCTTCCTGACTGGATAGTGACTGGTCCTGTCTAGTATGCTCCTCACTAAATCTGGGGACCTAAAGGAAATCATGACACAATCCCCTGGCAATGATTTAGGAGAACCTCCAACCCACGGAATGCGGCGTATCCTCTTAAATTCCGAGAACAATATATCTGCATACCCTGTCTCCGTTTCCAAAACGTGTAACACCCTGTTCTTCCGGGTGGACCAATGCTCAGATTCTTCACAAGGAAGTCTAGGTACGTTAGTAAGAACAATGGTGTAAGGGGTGGCTTGCGGGGGGAGATGCAACTGCCTTGGCTCAGATATGAAACTTCCCTCCATGTTTTATTTTGCCGGATTATTACCATTCTGTCTCACAGTGTTTGATTTATCAGAATTTTCACCCCAGTTCGTCTGCTTAAGCAGTACATGCACACCTACAATATCCTCCTCCTTTCTGTTCTCAGGCTAACCAGGAGCTAAAGATACCGGGCGTCTCTGTTGGGAAGATGCAGTAATATCTGTCTGGACCCCAGCTTTCATCTCCAAATTAGTTGTAGGCAGAGTGTCCGGTGCATGCGAATACTGTGGCACTCTCGAAGCAGGGATTCTCTGGGAATTAATTTCTGTGGGCCCGTGTCTACTACCTCCGCTACCTACCTCCTCAAGCTCAGCCCTTTTTTGCACTACAGACTGCGAGTGTGCTAACAAGCGTTTGACTGCCCCTTCCAGACTAAGCAACCTTTCCTCAATAGAGAACAACATGGTTATCATGGGTCTAATTATGGCTGTTATTGTGCCCTCCAGTGTTGCCCAGAATTCCAATTGGCTCATACTTTGAACCCCCCCAACTACTAGATTTTCAGGCGGGGGTAGGGGGCACTCCTGTAGTTGAGGAACCGCTCCCTTCTCCAGCACCAGCCCTTGACCTTTATGCCTAGGGGGGGCCGGTTTATGGGTAGTTGTTGTTCCCTGCCCCCTTCTTTTTTTCGATGGGGGAATGTCCCCTTTCCTTGGCTAATCTTTACTTTTTGGCCCCTCGTCAGGACATTTGGCTTTGTAGTTAGATTTAGTATTTCCTGTGAGTCTTTTGTCAGTGCTTGGGCCGCTAAAACTGGTGAGACTTCCTCTTCTGAGGTTAGCAGGTCAATTTTGGCTGCTTCTCCAGAAACTGAAATTGGTTGCTCTAACGTATTATTGTGGTGCCGTGGTAGTCCTGCTATAGGCTCTAGGGACAGCCTACGCTCAGTTAGAGCAATTTCATGTATCAAAACTGTTTCTGCCCTAGAGAGAAAGGCACCTAATGTCCCTGTCAGGGATTTACGCTTATTCATACCAAACCCCCTCAATACATGAACATGTGATTAATAGCTTAACTTTAAAAGTCTCATCCAGTCCGTTTGATAAATAGTTCTTGTGATATAGTCAGCTGTTAGGGTAAACCAGTCACAAATCCAAAATATCAATACCGTTGCCCAGCCCAGCCTCCTCCGGGCTCTGACGGGGTCAGACGGGCCCGTCCTTGGTCTGGGCTTTGTCAGGCGTCGTCCCGCATTGTGGATGGAGAGGCAGCGCTTTATGCGCGGTCACCTCGCCTCACCTCACTCGCGGCAGCTGAGGTGTTAGTACTGCACCCTGGGGGCTGTAGTCTTCTCCCCGGGTGATAGGGCAGTTCCCAACGTCGATGGCAGCACAAAGGCGTCCCGCACGGCTGCCCACCAGCAGAGCGATGAAACCAGCAACAGAGATTCTCCTGGCAACAAGAGCAACAAGGTAACAGCTTTGAAAAGGTTCCCCTCGCAGCGGGGGAGAGGCAGCGCTTTATGCGCGGTCACCATGCCTCCCCCTCACTCGCGGCAGCTGCGGTGTTAGTAGTGCACCCTGGGGGCTGTAGTCTTCTGCCGGGTGATAGGGCAGTTCCCAACTTCGATGGCAGCACAAAGGCGTCCCGCCAGCCGCGGTCGGTAGTAGGAGTACCTGCAGGGCGGTGACGTGGGGAGGGGGAGGGGCAGGGTGGGGGGTAGTAAACTATGGATCACGGAGGTTTACAGGTAAGTTAACAAAAATCAATAAAACGAATTTTGTTGCGTGCACTGCATCGCTTTTGGGGATGCAGTGCATGCAACGAAATTCGTTTTATAAATTTATATGTTAACTTACCTGTAAACCTCCGTAATCTATAGTTTACTACCCTCCACCCTGCCCCTCCCTCACCCCACGTCACCGCCCTGCAGGTACTGCTACTACCGACCGCGGCTGCGTCCCGCACAGCGTCTCACCAGCAGGGCGACGAAACCAGCAACAGAGATTCTCCCGGCAACAAGAGCAACAAGGTAACAGCTTTGAAAAGGTTCCCCCTGTTTGGGTCTCTACAAAGGTGCTGCATACCAGTTCTGTAACCACGCCCCATTTATCGGACATATTGGTGGTTTTCCAAATGAGAAGGGGAAATAAAAGCAATCAAGGTCGGGATACTTAAAATAAAGGTTAGAGAACTACTAATATTGGGCACACCCCAGCAATTTGCATGATCCCTGACACTTCACTTATATCTTTTTTTAATTATTATTATCACTGCCTCTTCAAAGAAGTTAAATGTAATTTGTGTGTTAATCTGACCGCGCCCTAAAAATATAGAGCAGCTAACGAAGTTCACTTCACTGAAATAGCAGGCAGCCTCTTAGGTGTGTGTTTCGATGCTTTGACGCTCCCGAGGAGGGCGTGGCTACATCTCAGGTACAGACAAACAGGAGTTTCCACATAACGACCCATGGAAGCATGCAGAGAGCCATGGCTCGCATAACATTGCATGCTACTAGGCTACCTGTGAAAGCATGCTGTGTGGTCCTGAGGGAGTGCGAGTCAATCTAACTTTTGTTTCATTCTGTTAATATCCAGGTTTGTCGTTTTCCACATAAAATTGCATCTCAAGAAGCTGAAGGCCTATCACACCGAAGCACGTTGACTTAGCCAATTTTGTTACATTATCCGTACTTATATCTACTTCTAATATGATGTGAAACATTTGAGGGAGTGTGTCAAATGTACTGAGTGACACCACAGATTATATACAGCGCATATGTGTGATCAGTTTTCAGGGTTTGCATTGACAGGTGTAGTTTGGCCTGTGGCTTAGCAAAGGTCCCGTGGCCCCTAGTGCACGCAAAGAAGCTACAGCACCAGCTGCTGTTTGGTTGGTAAACTGCAGCAATAATCGGCGTTCAGTGGTCCCTTCAGTCCTCCTGGCCTTGGTGCAACTGCACCTGCTGCACCATCGATAACTACGCCACTGACTCTAAGATCACTGCAAGGGACATTACAACTAATCTTGCTCTCTGCGTTTGTGTATGGATGGCTAGCCAAAACTATTTATGAAGTTCACAGAAAAAAGGACTCTCCCCTGTATACTTCTGTATGAACCCCATACACAATGTACACTCGTTCATGGCTCTACTCATGTTCTAAGAAAGTTGCATGAGACCTTGAGACCCATGCCAATTTTCTTATCGTTTTTACGTCCTGCTCCATTTTGATAATGCCTTGCTTGCCTTTGTGGGCAATACCATCCATTTGATTTAACATCTCTGTTGGTTGAATGTTATAATACATGCAAAATCTGCTGGATTCAGAGCTCCAAAGCCCTGCAAAGCTGTGAGACATTGTCCACAGCACAATGTTTTCCAGAACTCACACCATTGCTTCTGGCTTCGTATGCAAGCGATGATTTGCATCTGCTGGGTGCTTGACTGACGCTTCCATCCCGTTTATTCTAAACCAGCAATTCAACAACAAGGTGGCAATACATGTTGGACACTGTAGATCCTGACCAATCCAACTGACAGCCTGCAACACAGGGGCTCTTTTGTCTTTGGCTGAACCATAGAGGCATGCAGCTAGGGTGCTTTTGTTGTTTTCTAATATGCTTTTGGCAGTTGTTAAGTTGAGTTGACCAATGGTGGCTGGTGAAATGCGAAAGTGTTGAAGTGTATGTATCCTCTTTGAATTACACTACGGGCCTCATGTAGGTAGCATGCCAGTTACCACTTCTAAAATACCGAACGTTACCGAATCGGTATTTAAGAAGTGGTAACTCGTATGTAGGTAATGAGTCGGTATTTTTTACCGATTCGTTACAATTCGGTAATTACCGAATCGGTATTTACCGATTCGGTAATGAGGCATACCTTCCCATTGAGGGGAAGGTATGCCTCATTACCGAATCGGTAAATACCGATTCGGTAATGGTGGAGAACATGCAAGGGTGGCAGGGTGTCACATTGACACCCTGTTGCACCCCTGATTCGGCCATGTGTGCACATGTGGCACACATACATGCCCTAACGGCATGTATGTCTGCCACATTGCATACTGCTAAGTGCTTCAAAATGCATACACACATACATTAATTATTTACCACCAACTATAAGTTGGTGGTAAATACCGACTCCTAAACACACCCACACACTCCCCCTACATATCATTTCTGGAATCGGAATTTACCGATTCGGTAAAATTACCGAATCGGTAAAATTACCACATCGGTAACGTTACCGATTCGGTAATTTTACCGATTCGGTAGTTTTACCGAATCGGTAAATTCCGATTCCAGAAATTGACCCCCTACATACCAATAGCCAAAATACCGGTCGGTAACGGTATAATTACCGAAAATCGGCCGTTACCGACCGGTATTTGGCTACCTACATGAGGCCCTTAGTCCCTCGGACCGCCAGGCTTATGGTGGGGCGGTGGTGGTGGTCTTCTGACCCCAACATTACGACCCTAGTGGTCTTGCCGCCCTGTGACTGCCAACATCGCCCTTCCCTGGTGGTGGTGCGGTGGTCCAGAGGCCGCAATATGCTTGGCGGGACCGCCATGGTCCTGCCAAGCAGATTACGAGTTTCCTCTCTACCATGGTTTTCATGGCGTTTCCACCCCCAGGAAAACCCTGGCAGAGAGGAAACAAAGGGGGCTCTACAGGGCCCCTTGTGTCTCACACCCTTTGCATGCACACAGGGGGGCACAACATGTGCCCTCCCTTTGTGCATGCACAGAAGTTCCGGCATAGCATGGACTTTTCAATCCATGCCATGCAGGAATTTCTTTGACGTTCCAATTCCTGTGCCTATTTTATAGGCACTGCCTTGGGACCTCCTAAAAAACCGCCCTCCAGTGACTAAAAAAGTCATAATGTGGCAGGCGGTTCTCACGAGGGTTTGACGGTGCGGCGGCAGGGCGGTTCCGCTGCCTCACCGCTAAACTCATAATCAAGCCTTTAGAAAAGAAGCAGACTCAGTGAGAGGGCTCACCTTTCCTGCAGAGAGATGCGGTGGTTTCTCCCAAGAACATTTTTAAAGTATAGCGGCATACAAGGCATTTTACTGCACATATTTTACAAGAGGCTTTGGTCTCTTCTCTGATCACTGTTCCTTGTGGCTGCTAACAGGCAGGTGCAAAAATCTCACAACTATGTGTACCTCTGATTTGAGTGCTCCAGGCTGGAGATTATGCCGCTGTGAGGAGCATCACTCTATACAAAGGCTCTGTCTTGAGAGCAGCCTGGAGAAGCCAAATTACAAAAAACATAGTTACTGATATAAACCTTTACTGTTATGGTGTACCTGACTCTTCCTAGTATTGTTCAGTATAATCAGACTTTTCTCACGCTGGGACAGGAATGTCCATGATAACGTCCCCTGCATGGTGTGCAGTCGGCGTTTCCTGTCCTTAGTGCCCAACCGTGAGTACTTGGTATCAGTGCTTAATTTGAGCCAGTGGTTTCCGGTGCTCGGCACCAGCACTTAATTGTCAGCACCTGGGCCTGTGACAGTCTGGTGCTCTCTGGCTACTTTAGAGATGACCACAACAACAGTTAATAATTAACTCAACATACATTAAAAATGAATATTACCTGCAACCCAAGCCATTCTTATAGCTTTGGGGGCCTGAAATGGTCCGAATTGTCATACTTGTATGAGTGTGAATGTTAGTACTTGTGTTGTTACTATCATTGGCAGGACAGGCAAGGGAATGTGTGGCACAAGGTGCAGTGGCCTCCTGACGAGAGCCCTGGCACTTATTTTTTTGCAAATTAAGCACTGCTTGGTATCGTGGTTTTTGATTTTGGCTCTTGCTTCACAAAAATCTAGTGTATGCACAGAGGCCTAGGCCTGTCTCTTAGCATTATGTGTAACATTTACTCTGCAGTTTTTAGTTCGCATAGCCTTTACTCTGAATGTGCCTTTACCCCGCATGTCTTTACTCTGCAGACTTGGCAGCACAGGTACCTTTTCTTTTCACTTAAAGAGTGGGTAGAGGTGAAGGGGTCGTATGGGGGTATTTTAGGGTTTAGGATTGCATAGATGTAAAGGGGGATAAGGATGATTGTATGGTTAAGGAATAGGTAGAGGTAAAGGTGGTAAGGGTTATTTCAGAGTTAAGGTGTGAGTAAAGGGGGTAGGGCTTATTTTAGGGTTAAGGGGTGGGTAGAGGTAAAGGGGGTAAGAGGTATTTCAGGGTTTGCTTGTGGGTAGAGATAAAGGGGGATAAGGGGGATTTAGGGTTAACAGTGAGTAGAGGCAAAGAGGGGTAAGGATTATTATAGATTGATGGATGGGTAGAGGTGAAGAGTGGTAAGGTAAACACTATAAAAGGGGGGTTGGGGGTAACCCCCCCCCCCTCGAAAGGGGTCACACAACCTTAATCAAGAAAATAAAAGTTGTTTGAAAAACATAAGCAACCAAGGCTCTTAACAAAGTCTGGGTATATAATTTTCATGATCTGCCATTTTCAGAGTATATGAAGAACCTTTCTTCTCTGCTAAAATCCACTTTTATTTTTTCAGACTGCTTCTTCCAAATAGATTCTTTGTCATAGATAGACTGGGATGAACAAGGTGAGTAAACTGACAAGTTACTCAAATCTCGAAATATCAGCCTATGAATATATATCTAAACATATATGGCAGGCTCATGCAGCAGTGCTGCATCTCAGGTTAGAGAGACCTCAGACAGGCTACACTTGTCTTATTGTCTTAGCCCTCAGTCAGTAGTAGTGACAGTGACATAAAAAGCTAACAGATGATAAAATGCCTCAAAGGAGTCATGAAATAGCACAAATAGAGGGAAGAGACCTCTGGCACCAATGAAACAACATCTATAATAAGTACCGAACACAGTCTGAATTTAAAATCAAGTGTTAGATTTACATATATTTTGCGAATGCCAACATTTTGCCCCGTAACATAATCTTGCCTGTATCTGAAAATAAAAACGCACATCGATTCATATTGAATTGAAATTTTCCGTTTAAATAAATAATCTTTACTCCAAGCTAGAACTTGTCCATTTCGTAAAAAAACTATTTTTGTCCCACAGTACTAGCTTTCAATTTTCAGAGAATACACATTTAGTCCCCAAACATCAGTAATTTTAGTTCATTATGCCTTACGTGCTCATGAGTCAATTTCAGATCTGGAGTTGTCCACCATTTGCCAGAGAATTCCATCATTATTATGTCAAGAATGTTCACCATTATACGAGGGGTAAGCTCTTACATGCCAGAGATAACATTACACTGTTGAGAATGACTGCCATTTTGGTAGGTCCTGCATTATGCCAGAAGTGGGCACCATGAAGTCAAGGATACCAACAATATGCCAAGAATAGCCACCATTATGACAACTGTGATGGCCACCATGCCAACAATTTCCATAAAGTGGTAAAAATGGCCAACATTATGCCTCAGCCAGCATTATGGAAAGAAGAGCCACTGTTAAGCCAGTTGTGAAATATATGATGGCACGTGCAATATATGATGGCACTATACTAAAGATAATTACCATTATTCCAGGAGATGTCCATACCAGAAAAGGCCCCTTGTGTGTGTCAGAGGATTACATTATCCACTGACTGGCCTTAGATGCCACAGCCAGGTGAGAGGTGTGACAGCAGGGCAATGGGGGATTTCTTTTTCTCGCCCTGCATCCTTATGTGCCAGCTGCACCAAAGTGCAGCACCACAGATTGCTACTAAGGGTTTCTCTGAAGTGATGATAAGGGGAAGTTCACCTTAGTTCATAACTAGAGCTTCCTGTAAAGTCTTTTGAGCAGGTGCAGTACCTCAGGTCATTAACAGAGGTCCATCTGAAGTTAGTATAAAATATGCAGTACTGCAAGTTATTGGCAGATGTCCCTCCGAAGTCAGCAGAAGGGTGTTTTCTTTTTGCCTCCTATCTTGTAAAGGTTTAAAAGCAGCCTGGCACCAAGAAATCAAGCTTACAAAGAAAATAGGTTGTCCGTTCTACATTCTGTGCCCAGATCATTCATAGAAAGGTTAAATAAAAGATCAGGCAATGCGCCTAAAGAAAGAGACAGTTTGTGGAGCAAGCAAGAGCAAGAGTGACCTGAATTTAGAGCATCAAGGAGCTCCTGTGGGGGGTAGTCTGAGGAAGATGGACCCGATGGTCTGACAGATGCTGTGTTTGGGGTTTCGGATTGTGTTTCACTTCATTTCATTACCTCCCCGTAAGTCTTCCTCACCACATGAGTATCAAAGTGAGCTTCAGCTCCCCGACAGAACCCTCCAAGTAAATTAGCGCTCAAGTCCTCCCATCCCTCCCTAACATGGCTGACCTTCTTCACCCCTGACCTGGTAAAAGAGGAGGCAGGACCCACCCCACTTCCTGTTCACCTACCAAGTTTAGCACCCTCGACATGAAGCCAATAGCCAAACAGGGAAGGGAGGAATGGGAACTCATGGCGAGGAAGACTACAGTCGGAGTAATGAAGATTACCGGTAAGTAATCAGGTCAATACCATACACGTGAGTGCCTGTTACATTTACATTTACTCATGAAAGAGCACAAGTATTTGCACAGATGCACTGCAAGAACCTGTGTCTGCAAGAACACAGCCAAGTCAAATCCTTGCGCTAAGAATCCCTCAATGGTTAGGCAATTGGCTGCCACAAAGTTGTTTTACATTTCTAAAATGTTTTTGCTACCATCATATTGAAATCAATACACACCTGTTCAGGAATTCGAAATGACTGCACATTATAACTGATCTGAAGCACTCTGTATGATATCAGGATAAGAACCCAAAATACACCAACATATTTTTATCTTTTAACGATGTACCATTATTTAATCTGAAACCGACCACTTGTAGCTTTTTGCCTGTATTTCATATGTTGAAGCTTCCCACCCACATGGACACTCGCAACTTTATCTGATTTCTATGAATGGTCTAAAGTGTATTCTATCAGGAAGCAGCCATGCCTATGTTCATTTGCATTCCCACGAGGCCCAGTATAAGATCACAAAATGGTGCTATTTCCTTTTTCCCCACTTGTCATTTATTCTCACAAATGAAGTATTCACAAGAATCAAGTGGAGAGAATGAAATGCATTGTCATTGCAGCCTCAATTCTACATTGGCTTGATTTTTTTTTGTTTTGAGAATACAACTTTAAATACTACTATGATAACTCTCTCCTGCAAGACTACCTTTCTCGCTTTAGGTCACGCTAGAGCATGAATAATGTACCTTTACAAATCGTAGAAAATGTCTTCTTCACCACAAATGAAGATGACCCCTGCCACCTGATATTGTTGGGTCCCTCAGCTGCCTCTGATGCAGTCAACCATCCCACCTTCATACGCATCCTGGAGTATCGAATGGGACTTACCAGCAGTGTCCTTCATTGGTTCTCCTCTTACCTTTCCAACCAATATCAAGCTGGTCACATGCAGCCACAGATTCAACAGACGACCACTAGGAAAAATTAAAAAAATAATTAATTTGCCCTCATTGTCGTCTGTTGAACCCCACCCAGCCACACCGCTCTTACCTGCATGGGCCGCGGCTGGTCACATGGGCCCCTCCAGGTCCCAACAGATCCCTATCACCTATGGAGTCTCTCAGGCTACATATTGGTGTATATTTAAAGGGGCTAGCACCACCAGAATGTCACTTTTCAACGTTCTGGTGCTGTCTTCTCCATATTTACAAAGTGACGCAAAACCACTTTGAGTGGCTTGACGCCGTCTAGTAAATACGGCCCCCTTTTCACGCATCACTTTGCATGAAAAGAGCGTGCAATGGGTGTTGCTGTGGGCATTCCACTGCAACACCCATTGCTTTTTGACGCTGCCCCAGATTACAAGGATCTGTAAATCTGAGGCAGCGCTAAAAACTAACGTCATGCAATATCAGGCATTAGAATGGCACAACATGGAGAAATACTTTTATTTCTCCTCGTTCTTAGTTTTTCTTTGTGTGCTGCGTTTCTGCACAATGCAGCACATATAGTAGTTTCAAATCGCCATTATTGATTGTTTATGTGTAGGAATGGATACCTTCCTGCACATAAACAATCACTCCCTGCAATGCAGGCACCCTTGCACTGTGGTGTAAGGGTGCCTGCGTTGATGCTAGGCAGCTATTTTTAGCCCCAGCGCTATGGAAAATACAGGGGTGTGCTGTATTGTTGTAAATATGGTGCATCCCTGCGTTTTGAAAATGGTGGAGCGTGATGCTGCCAAATTTGGCGCAACTCTGTGCTCCACCATTTCCTTGTTATGCCCCATTGTGTCCTATCATCTTTAGCCTTTACATGGAGCTGTTGGTGCTCTACCCACAGATAACAGCATCATTCCTGCACTTCTGCTTTTTACGGCTACCTAACATTGCTTCCCGGCATTCTTTGCCTGGGTGGGGCCACATCATCAACGCGCCGGAGCGCATTAATTGCACAGAGGCGTCTCGCAGCGTGGGATCCTCATTCCTTCACTCCTGCTATTTCAGCTACCGGACTTTTTTTCCCAGCATTCTCGCCTTGGGCGGGGGTACATCATCAATGCGCCAGAGCGCATTAATTGCACAGAGGCGTCCCTCAGCATATGACCCTCATTCCTGCACTCCTACTTTTTCTGGCTACTGGACTTTGCTTCCTGGCCTTCTCAGCCCCGGGCGGGGCCACATCATCAACGCCTTTGAGTGCATTTATTGCACAGAGGCGTCCTGCAGTGCAGGACGTGCCCTGGCGTGGCCCTAGCGAAGACCTGACCAAGAGCAGGCCCATCTGCGGCCAGTTGAGGCTGGAGTGAGCCCACTCTCTTAGGTTTTCGACGTTGTGCCTCCAACTTGATCGGAGCCAGCCAGGTTGTTGAAGCTGCTTCTGGAAACTGAATAATTTCTCAAAGGTACTGTTTTATTACCCCATATTTTTAACTAGTGGCCTCACCTCCCTTTCAGGAAATTGATGGCATAGACTTGCTATTGTGTTGGGCCCCAGCATATAGGATATCCGCCTCTGATAATGGGTAAAGAAAATGTTGGTGACAGCGGCCCGGTCTCATCCTCCCTGATAAAACCCACCTCAATTGATTGGATGCTAGAACGGGCAGTCAGTGCCATCAGTAAGGATATCGCCCGAACAGAGCGGAGGCTCTCCTTAAACCCAGATTGGTAGTGAAAGTGGGGATATCTAAGAGAGTAATAGCCTCGCAGTTTCTTGTAGATCTTTGGATAACCTTAGGGGGACTGTACTACCACCATGGAAGATATATAACTAGCAGTGTATCAGCGCAGCTACCTATGGTGCAGGAGTTTGGGGTTTTAATAAATGTTGTTCCTTACAGGCTGAGGAAAATCAATTTTTACGACGGTTGCAGAGCTCACCACCATCCACTTCTAGTCTTATCACCCACTTTGAGTTAAATCAGGGATTTATAGTGGACAAGGTACATCTGGTGCCACTTTTATTATGGGTTAGCACTTGGACTAACCCAGCAGCTAAGCGATGAAAGGACATTATAATCAACTGTCTAACGTTGGACAGGACCTTTTCTATACCATGGTTAAGCTACATACAGGATACTTTAGGAACCCTGGGTCTATCCTCTTGGTTGATTGAACCTAGTTGTATTTCAAAAAACGCTAAGGTGGAGATGAACACACTGTTCAAGGAGCTTTGTGCAGACACAAGAATGGAATATTAGTTATCTAAACGGTCTGTCTCGAACTACTACACTCTCTTATTTACAGGCAAACATCTTATGTATTTATCTTTAGAACTGACTAGATGGGAGCGTTCACTTCTTTTTCTTTTTAGAGCAGGGTCAATACATTGATCCTTATTTTTTTTATTTTATTTAGACTCAAAGGGAAACATAGTATCTACTTGTCCGTGTGACAGTCAGTGTGCACAATCACTTGCACACTTTATGTTCTTTTGCAAATTGTACAGCTTAGCACAAAAGCACTTTCTGATGCCTTTGTTACGTAAGCTAGGATTCCGTCGGTGTAGAGTAGCTTTGCTCCACTTACAATTCTTAAGTTCACCGGAAATCGCTTACTGTGTCTGCGCTTTTCTGAAAGCAGCCATTAGCGCTAGAAAAACCATGATAGGCTAAACATTTGGGTTAAATGTGCAACGTGGGTTAGCAGGTGGAGTTTGGCTGAGGTGTCCTGTTCTAATTTTGGGGGATAGTAGGAGCATATTAGAGGTTTTTGCTCTCCCTCCTTCTCCCTTATTTTTTTTAAACCTCTGCCAATTTCTACACAAGTGTATTGTTGCCTTAAAATGTGATTGCGATCCGCACTTTTGCTCTTTTACAAGAATGGCTATCTGATGTAATGTGGAATATTAAAGCCTTTTTGTGCACATATTCTTTTCTTTTAACTGTTCTTCATTTAATGTAAGATTCTTTTTTAATCTTTTGTGAGATCGTGGATATGTGTAATATGTTTTTATGTACTTTTATAGTCTATTCTAATCAGACCGAATAAAGACATTGAATTGAATTGAACAGCATCAAAATTCACCAATATGCTGATGATACACAATTCTACTTGAAAGTCTTCTCTGCTTCAGGCATCCAATGCCTCAAATACTACTATACAGGCCTGGATGCCCAGCCTCTTCCTGAAGCTCGACCCAACCAAGGCAGAATTCCTGCCAAAACAAATAAACAAGATACAGTACAAACTTGGCTCAATAACATGAACCTTGGTGGCTTCAAACCCGGCATTTAATGAATGCTAAGTCACTCGAATTCTCCATGGCCACCAACCACACCCTCAAGGAACGCATTGCCAAAAAGAACAAAAACAGCCTGGTGCCAGCCTTTGCTTCTATAGAAAGTCAAACAGTTTCTTCCAGAAAGTTACTTCAGAACTGCTGTTCAAGCCCTTGTACTCTTGCATATTACAAGCCGCAGCACATCTCATCCAGGTCCTGAACAATTATGACCACCTCACCACATCCTGATGGAACTCCATTTGTGCCCCTTCCTGGTCCACACTCTCTTCAAAATCAGCTGGATTATTTACAAAGCTATCACGAACAACACCCCAACCCGTCCTGCAGACAAGCTCACCGACTGTTGGATCTTGGCACACCTGCAACCAGGAAACCAGCAGAGTACATACTAAGAAGTGGGAAAAAAACGAGACAGCAGGCCTTTCTCCACCAATGCACTCACAATCTGGGACAACATCCCTGTATACATCAAGACTGCCTCAATGCTTCTCCATTTTAGGCAAGAGTTCAAGACTTACCTCTTTAAAGAACACTACATCATTCACTGTCCACAGCCCAGCTATCTCTCCTCGTAATAGCTGAAGTTATGCTGGTCTATAGGCATGTAAGGCACTCCTCTGCCTTTTGGCTTGGTTCGTGTTATAGAGATACTTTATACATGCAGACATATTAGACTGCTTAAATGCTATCTAGTTTCACTTTGCTTCGTACATATTGTATATGCCGGCACTACTTTTCCCATCATCACTGCAAAATGCATAAATGCATAGTACTCCTTTGGGCTGATGAAACTATGAGAGAAACATCAAACAAGTCATGCTTGAAGGGGGGCTGACCCCCCTCACTTCCCACATCACTCTCTGAGCATTTATGTGTGTTAATCACATGAGTTAGGGAAACAGCTAAAGCTTTCTATGGCTAGACCTAAAAACGACACATTTCTCAACAAAACAGTACAGAAGTGCATGTTTTTGTCCTCAAGATGGTACAATACTACCCAGCACAAGTCACAAGCTGCTCAGAACTGTTATACTTTGCCTGACCTGGTGCTGTTTGGATTGCCAAAGGCCTATCAAATTCCGTTGCCTTTGCTAATGAGAATTTACGATTTTGGCATTATGTGGAGCAGTGCATATGTGCTGTCATGTTGGAAAATGAGAATGTGTGTATAGTGTACCAGGAGGAATGTTTTATGAGTTTGTAGAATTAAAAGAATGGGAAGAATTGTATTCAAGTGAAACATAAACCTCTCACAATGTCAGGCTTTGTCATGTGAAGAGAGTGGGTGCCAGATGCAATAAACAGGGATAAAAGTTGTGCAAAAACGAAGTTTTTCTGCTTTTCCTAAGATCTCAGGAGTCAATTAGGAAATTTCTCATTTCTGTTGCGATAAAGTGCACACTGACAGGAACACTTTCCGCAAAAATACATTCAACGATGGCGCCCCTTAAAAACTGAAACTTGAGACTCTGACTTCCTGTCACCAGCTCTTGCTTTTTGAGTGAATATATTAAATGACTGTTCTTGTGTTTTTTCAAAAATAAATATTAAAACTACTGTTTTATAGTAAATAATAAAACGACTCCTTTCTCTGCCCTTCCAACTTATTGGCTGTTATAGCATCGAGTACTCAAGGGAGGAATAAGTGAGTCAAACACTATTATTCAGGGATCAAGGTCAAATCCTGCCTGCAATTAAAATAAGGTATGCAGTTTTATCCTGGATCTGTGTGATCTGATTCAGCTTCCATTCATGAAGGCAGAACAATTCAACAAAAACAGGGGCAGATGGCTTTGCTGTCCAGTGGGAATTCTTCATGTAATGTACACCCTTTATATTGTGAGGGTGTAGTCTTGTGGTCTAAACAGGAGGCTGCAAATAAGATGCACACTGCAATAATTCAAGAACTCGCCACCAGCTCTTTGCTTGTGTTTCCTCTTTCGCAAATGTAAGAAATAATTGTAAATTAGCCATTGCTTGCAAGATATATATAATATATATATATATATATATATATCTTTGAAACTCGTCTCAAACTTCTTGTATCAGAAAAGACGATGCGAACCCAAATTTCAGTGCTTTTTTCCCTTTATTCTGTGCCCTGCACCGCCCCATTAAGCTTTTTTTGTGTGAATATGTATATATATAGATATACATATTCACACAAAAAAAACCAAAGGTTACAGGGACGATATAGTCAGGCTCAGTTTTCACTCGAACAAAACCGGTGAAATTCAGCAGTTATAGTTACCTGAACTAACTATACCTTACGCCGCTGCAATGCGCTGCTTATGATCTCACATATTGCATTACTCGTGACATAGTCAGTGACGTCACTGATGACATCACTGATGACATCTCAAATGATAGCACTGATTTTTTTTTCCTCATTCGCCTCTAACCTCAGCTAACTGGAAATCCAAAGGTCACCACTGTTTCTCACTTAGGAGAGGTAGGTCTTAGGGGTGATGATACCCCTCTAATGTGTCGCCCGCCTACCAGTAACAAACCGACTTCCTTCCTGTCACTGACTTCTCGTTGTTACTGAGAGGATGGTTGCTCTCTCTTCTGATTCCTGAGAACCGAAGTTGGGAATACCTTAACGACTATTTTGGGACGCCCAGTACACATTTTCCTTAGTTTAATAATGTTTGGCATACTTAGTGATATCACAGGCCCTAATAGAGGTTTCTTATTTTTTGCCATATTATTGGCCAGACGGGAAATATGTAAGAGATGGGTTGAGTCCTCACCTCCCACACAGTCTGATTGGCTCTCTTCCTTGTATAAAACATCTAAGACCGACCTGGCCAGACTACAAAAATAGCAAGAAATGTGCCATATGGGACTGTCTGTTAAATTGGTCCCCAGCCTAGACAGCCATTACTAATTTGTTTTTGATTTTGTAAAACTCTTTTTGTCCAATGATTAAGCCTCATGGGAAGCTCTCAGACTGTGCTGGACCCCGTTAAAACCATTCGGGACCCAGGTTACTGTGATCTAAGGTGGGATCTCAGCAACAGTCTTCGGTTCTCAGGAAATTATATCACTGATGACATAATCCACAGAACCACTCACAAACCCACTCACACACCCACCCTGAGCTTAACTATAACATCCTTGTAACCTTCGTTTTTTTAAATGAATTTCTAAGTTTTCTTTAATTGTATTTCCTAACTATAACTTTCCCGTAACATTTTTTTTTCAGTGAGTTTCTGCATTTTTTTCAAATCTATTCCCTAACTATGATGTTCCTGTAAAATGTGTTTTTTCAGTGAATTTCTACGTTTAAAAAAATGTATTCCCAAACTGTAACCTGTAGGCTTTGAGAGTGGGTGTGTGAGTAGGCGTATAAGTAAGTGAGTAGGTGTGTGAATGACTGTGGGGTCTCTCAGTGGGTGTGTGAGTGTTTTTGTGGGTGTGTGAGTGGCTGTTTGGTTTGAGTGGGTGTGTGAGTGACTGTATGGGTGTGTACATGACTGTGTGAGTGGGTGTATGAGTGCCTGTGTGGATCTGTGAGTGGGTGCATGAGTCTCTCTGTAGGTCTGTGAGAGCATGCATGAGTCTCTGAGTGGGTCTGTGAGTGGGTGCATGAATCTCTGAGCGGGTCTGTGAGTGTGTGTGTGTGTCTGTGAGTGGGTGCTGAAGTGTCTGTGTGAGTCTGTGAGTGGGTGAGTCTGCGAGTGGGTCTGTCAGTGGATGAGTGACTGTCTGAGTGGGCCTGTACATGGGTCTGTGAGTGTCTGAGTGGGTATGTGAGTGGGTGCATGAGTGTGTGAGTGGAACTGTGAGCGCCTGTGCATTAGACAAAGGAGAGGGGACACTGGGTGTCTCCTCTGCTTGTTTTCTGCCTGTTTTTCTGCATCTTAGCTGCTCGCTCCTGCTCTCATATCTGCCTCTTTCTGCTCGTTCTGCCCGTTATTTTGCTTCTTTCTGATTGCTTTTGCACTTTTTGTTGCATCTTTTTGCTCGTTTCGATCCTGATCTTGCCTCCTTCTGCTCATTTTTGTGCCTCTTCTCTACGCTTTCTTCTCTTAATTTTGCCTTTTTCTGATTGCTTCATTCTAGGCCTTTATTATATACACCAATTTACTAACTCTCTCTTTTAATTAATATGGCATAAAACTATTTTTGCCATTGATTAGTCCGGAATACAAGTTGGGTGTGTTTGTATATATATTCCAGGATGACTTAACAAAAGTGGATATTGATAAAACCTTAATATGATTATAAAGATGATAACAAGTGCGAACAATGGTAAGTACTATAACTTTATCAAATTCTGGATTACACCAGGAATAATTTGCAACTACTGTGCTTTAGCAATACTTCAAATTAATCTTTGATATTTATATGAAGGTGAGTTGAAAGGTATAATAGCCTCAATTTCAAGGCCCAACTGCAAATAAATAAATTGGGTTGTATAATATTGACACTGTGGCTTGACATTGCAGGTAGGTAAGTAAACAGCCACACTAGTGTCATATGTACTCTATACAAACACAAATAACTTTATAATGCTTCCTACTGTGAAGTTAGTCATTGTATTTGTGGTTTATAGGTATACCCTTTACTTATCTGGTGCCATTCTTTAGAGACATTACTTTGTGCGGTGAGACAATCTGCAGATACTATGGAACACTGTAAGACTAAGCAAGGGATTGCTAGCTCTGAGTCTGACACCAATCCTCCCAAAAGTAGCATCCTCTATCTGAAAAGATCAGCTACTGTTCTATACAAAGGGCCCTCTGCCGAGCAACAGTAACTAATCTCTGGAGCATTCAACTTTGAGGGGGCTTTGTACTGTGCGGCAATAGTTCATGTAAAGTTTTTTTTTTTTTATTATGTAGTCCGCATGCGGATATATCCAAATACAACACTGTGTAGTACATCGTATACGGTGTTCATGAGCTCTTGTAAGACTAATTCAACTTTTTCAGGGAGGGCAATTCCTGGTACTGTCTGGCGCTGCAAAGGAGATGGTGGCGCTGTATGGAATATTGCCTAGCAATAGAGAGGAGAGCGAGAGTGGTCACCAAAGTAGGAGAGTGATCTCATGGAAAAGGACATTTGGTGTTTTTATCCTTTCCGGTTTCATCTTGCAAGTGGCTGTTCTTTGTTATTCGGATACGGGCATCCGCTTACAATTCCATTACTCTCCTCACTTAGGACTGTCTTTACTAGTCCATCTGGCCTTGCTATCTCATCAATCCTCCCTTCCCACCATCTTCCCCTCTTCTTCTACTGCCCCTTCCCAGTCCCACGCTCCCAACCCCCACTCTCATCCAAGTCCCCAGAAGCCAGCTAGTGCTTAGCAAGGCCATGGTACTTCAGTTTGGGTGCACTGCGGGGACAAGGTTGAAATGACTCCGCTCCCAACCACCAGCTCCGCCTACCCACTAAATAAAGCCCCAAGGAGGCGGTGGTCCCCGGAGTCAGATGATGCCTTGGAGGGGGGCCACGTGAACCCGGGACCTGGCCCACTGAGGGCTATAGTGTATACAAGTGTAGGAGCCTGCACTTGTTTTCTTTTTTACATTTTTGCCACAGATTCGTGGATCTGTCGTGATTTTGCTGCAAACATTTTTAAACAAGTGCTTTTTGTGCCCTGGGGGGATCCCAGCAGGATCTCAGGACCAGAGCTGGTGGGTCAGGGAATTCCTATCCTGCTCCCTTTTCTTTTTTGTTAAAAAAATTTCTGGGACTCTGCCAAAGCCAAGTCTCAACACTTCCTGGTTGAAGTGTTGGCAGCCAATCAGATATTAGTACGAGATTGGGAGGGTTCGCGGAGCCTTTGCCTCCCTAGATATACAAATGTGGGTTTCTTTTAATAACTCTAAAAGTAATGGACAGATTTACACTAAATAATAAAAAAAATGCACTCTTTCTGGACCAAGATCTAGCCTTCTGCCATATTTGGTGTAGTTTGGGCAAGTGGTTCAGGCTGTAGGCCTGTCTAAAATTCCTATGGAAATCAACATGGGAAAAGCATTTTTTTTTAACCCTCCCCCCTTTTTCCCGGCCCGCTTGCTGTACCACCTTGAAATTTTCCATACACATCTTTACGAAATTTGCAAAAAAAATCCCCTTTTTCATTCAGTTGCTGTGTTGAAAGTTTCAGGATTGTCCATCAAGCATGGACCGAGAAAAGAAAGGGGTGTCCCAAAACACTTTTTTCCCATGTTACATCTCTGGGGATTTTTAATTTCTTGATCACGACTATAGCCCGAACCGGTTATTGGAATTACACCAAATTTGGCAGAAAGTTAGGTTGGTCCAGAAAGCATGCTTTTTGTGATTTGGTGTAATTCTGTTTAGTAGTTTCAGAGATATTTAAGTTTATAGATAGCTGGGAGCCCAAAATTCTACTGAAACTCTACTGAAATTTAATTGGCTGACAATTCCTCAGCCAGCAGTGCACCAGGAGGTGTGTTTGCAGAGTGGTGGAGAAAGAGGGCTTGGCCTCCAAAGACCTCTCAGCAATCCCATTGTGTGGTCCTTACTGGAGGTAATAGGAGGGCTTGTTGGCCCCCAAAGACCCTCTGGAGCCAAAAGAACTTCATCCCCAACCATAAGAGGCACGTTTGAAGAGTGGTGGAGAAGGCATGGCATCTGAAGATCTCCAAGCAATCGCACTGCGTGGGACTTACTTACCTGGCCACAAACTTCCCATAGACCGGCAACCCCATGTTGCACATGGCATTTGGCTGTGCACAGCAGGGGGGTGGCAACAGGGCCTGGCCAGCCAACCCACCTGGGGGCAGCCAACCACCTTGAAAGTGGCCAAGCCCATCCTGCACACTGCCTTTTGTTGCGCATGGCGTGAGGTTGGCTTATCCAACTTCCCACAGACAGCCACCTGGAGGCAGCCAACCCCACACTGGACACAGCCTTCGGCCGTGTGCAGTGGGGGGTTAGCCACAAGGCTATGCCTGCCACTAGGCCCTGTGGCCAAACCCCCAGCAGGCCTCCAACCCCACACCGCACACAGCCTTTGGGATGTGCGGCATAGGGTTAACCTTTGGGCCAAAAGCATGTATATTAAGGGGAGGAGGGCATGCAGCCCACTCCCCGGCCCTTAATTGGCCCCAGGGACCCCATCTCCTTGTGGCCAGTTACAGTTTTAAAAAAAGGGGAGGGTAGCTGCATGTGGCCTCCCTTTACAAGTCTTAAAAATCTTGGTATTTTGAGTAATAATGTGAGGAAAAGATGTAGCCTTAGGGCTAGAGCGGTCGACCTCGAAGCTGGGCAACGAGGTTCGAGTCTCGGCAACGACGCTCATCATCCTGTGACTCTGGGCAAATCACTTAATCTCCCTGTGACAAAAATGAATGTGTCCGTCTGTAACGTAACTGGTGCTCATGTAAAGTGCTCTAATACCCTATGTTGCGGGTCTAGTCACGCTATATAAAACTCTATAAAAAAAATGTGGAGCACTAACAGTCTTCAATGAGCAGTGGAGGAAGTGGTAGACTTTTGGTGAATTCTTGAGGCTGCTTATCAACTGCAGCAATAGTAGCAGATCGGGTTTTATTAGCACCTAACAAAACTAGAGATAATCTTGTGTTCTAAGTGAAAAAGTTGTTATTAGACATGCAGGGATTAACCGTAGTAGTGACGTCAGAGTGCTAATCTATGACTAGTATTTTTCGGCCACCAAGAATTTTGAAGTTCTAAGTGAGAAATGGATTACGTTTTCACTCTTGATTTTTGAAAGTGTCTCTGCTAAAAATGATTGTACCCTAGTCTTTATATTCGTTTGAAGATATTCCAATGATTTTGAGAAATAAATTCTTTCACCAGGGGCGGTTCTCCGCTAAGGCAAAGAAGCATCGCCCCGCTGCTCTGTGAGCAGTTCGAAAAGAAAAAAGAAAATAATAACACAGTTATTATGATGTTATTTTTGCATCCGGGCTCGGCTGGGGTGGCCTGAACTGTCACAGAAAGAGTGGTGGGCACTCTCTTAAGTGGTTTGGCCAGCGTCTTGGGCTGATCAAACAGTCATGCGCACTTAGTATTTTCTCCCCCAGGCTGTATTGCCCAGCAAGGATGGAGAACATGCCGAGGCTCCCAGTCACTGTCTGAGCGCTGAACTACGGCACTCAGACCAATCCCAAAGCTGCTGACATACTGATAGCAGCATTGTGATTGGCTAGGGGAGCCTGGTAACTTCCTGCCTCCTGCGTCAAGGACCGAGAAGTGGCGGCTGGCCTGAAAGTAAGTCAATTTCTTTTTCACACCCCCACTTTTAAGCTGGGACAGAAGCAGCGGAGGCCCTGACTATCATAACAAGCATTTGCAATGCAATAGGTCTCGCATTTGCAAGAGTTAGAACTCTTGGCATTGAAAGAGGTGAACAAACTCATATAGAGAAGCAGAGAGTGTGAGAGAAAAAGAGAAAAAGAGAAAGAAGGGGAGAGCAGACAACCGATGGGAGGGAGCGCCTGGGTACGCAGAAAACACCCCATTAAGAGGAGGAGAGCATGGGTTTGAGGGACAAACATTGAAAAGGCATGGAAAAATGGTGCTCGAAGACCTGAAGTCAACCATATGAGAGAGGCGAAAGAGTGTGTGAGAGAGCGAGAGAGAGGGGTGAGAGAGAGAGGGACGAGTGGGGTAGGCAAGAGGTGGGGAGGCGAGAGGTGGACCAGTGCACAGCAGGAGGAGGCCCAACAAGGTAGCATGTGTGAGCAGGCAGTATAGAGAGGAGAGAGGGAGGGATGAGAGGGGGCAGTGAGATTGCGAGATGAGAGAGGTAGTGGCATTGGGAGTGGGAGATTAGAGGGGTGGGGTGTAGGGGAGAGATGACGTGATTGGTGGAAGTGCGAGGGAAAGATGGGATGTATTGGAATTGTTTATTGTGGAACAGTGTGGCATGGATTTGTGTGGTGTGATGTGGGGTTGTGTAGTGGAAATATGTGGCATGGTGTGCTGTGAAATTATGTGAATAGTAATTAAATGGGATTATATAGTGCTGGAATTATGTAGAGTGAGATTATGTGTTATGGAGTTTTTTTATACGGAATGGTATTGGTGTTGCGGAGTAGCATGTTGTGGAGTTGAATTATGTGGTGTGCTGTTACATTTTGTGGCATGATGTGGAAATATGTGGTGTGAATGGGAGGCATATGATGTGTTGTGGAATTGTGTTGTGTATTTGAAATATGTTGTTTGGTGTGGAGTTATGTGGTGAGTATTGGAAATGTGTGGAGTTGAATTGTGTGGCCTGGAACTGTGTAGCATTGAGTGAAATTATGCTTATTGGAATTAAGTGTCATACTGTGGAGTGCATGTATGTGGACTGCTGGTATTTGGCATAGATTGCATTTATGTGAGGTGTATTTATGTTGTGTTGAATAGAGTGTAATTATGTGGAGTGTAAATATAGAGTACTGAGTGGTAATATGTGGAATATAATGATGTTGCATTGTCTAGAATTGTGTGGCATTAAATTGTGTGGTGTTGTGTGGAATATAGTGAGTGGGTTGGAGGGGAATTATGCGGGATGTGCAAAGTTGAATTCATTTTATACAAGGCCTATAGGTCTCACATTTGCAAGAAGAGCTATTGGTGGCGGGCTACGGAGCTGCGGAGCTGCAGAACGAGAGAGCAGCCAGGCTGGTGGCGGGCTACGGAGCTGCGGAGCCGCAGAAAACTACAGAGCGAGCAGAGCAGAGTGGGGTGAACGGGACAGAACGGACACAAATGGTGAGAGGAGGAGAGAAGTTGAAGTGCCCGTCTGGGGGGCGAGGAAAACTTGCAGAGCTTACCGCCCCCCACCCTCTGACTCTGACTCTGCGCTACTCCGCCAAAAAACCTCGCCTGAGCCCTGAGCCCTGCCTGACCCCGTAACCTACCACAGCCGTCTGCTTGGTAAGGGAAAGACTTTGTTGTAGTCCACTGGAGGCAGAGGGTGCTTGTAGAAGCAGCCTGACAGGTGTGCAAGGCATCTGGCATCGCCCACGAGAGCCCGCTCAGCGCCTGACACCGCCAGCTCGAAAATGCCATTCTAGTGAGGGCCTCTGACGCTATATTGGGTGGGAAACCGGAACCCCCGGGGATTGCAAGGCGACACCCAGTGTACAAGGTGAAGGAGGTGGAGGTGATCGTGGGAGGCTTGGGAGGCTTGTGCCTCTACGACCCGCGAGTGGTGTGTCGCTGCGTCCTGTGGGGTGCTGTGTGTATGCCCGTTACGCTTGCGGGGGGGTCGAGGCGACAGCCTGACACGGAGGCTGAGTGGAGAGCACTGGGGGCCCGCTGCACGAAAGACAAAAGAGGCGCATTATTTATTTAATTAATTAATTAATTAATTAAGGATTCGAAGTCCCAGGAATCTTTTTGCTGTACATACCTGCCCCTGCGATAGAGCAACACCTCCCCTACTGACGCTATTTATTCCACCACCACTTCCGCTGCGTGTGAGAGCAGCCCGGGGAGAGGGCAGCCACTCCCCTTTTCCCCTGTGGCTCTAGAACTATACTACATCGGCCACAGTAAGTACTGCTGGGGGTATCACTAATATGGCTGCTCGGGGAACAAGGAGCAATACAATGGCCAGTAGAGGGTTGGTTACTGGCACTTTAGACAATTTTATCATTAGAGCAAACTCAGTGATTGACCAGGGTATTATTCTCATGGAGCGCAGATAATCTCAGGACCTAGCAATGGCTAAACGATCATCCTTGGGCCACCTTGCCAATGCTAGGACACCTGTGCACAACAATCATACTAATACCACCTGCGTTCCAGCCCTGGTACATGCTCCCCAGGATGATGGCCACACCTCTTCAACTATAGGCTCCCCAATTCCAGAGGCAACTGTGGCAACTGTGGCAACTGTGGCAACTGTGGTACAAGAGGTCTCATCTTTGCCTACCTCGCCCGTGAAATCACCGGCAAATCCATCGAGGGGGGATCAAAGAGCGGCAAAATGCAAGAGGAAGCGGGCTGCCACTGAAGTGATTTGTCACAGGAAGACTAGAACAGTGAAGGGCCAGACTGGCAGTATTACATCTTTAAAACCCAAGGGAGGTCCTACCTTGATTGACTCGATTGGCTCGGACACTGACTTATCCCTGTCACCCCCAGCATCAAAAGGGCCCACGACTCTGGAGCAGGTTCACCCCATGGGGGAGGCTAAGGGGGAGGACGATATCCTCATAGAGAGACTGGGGTCCTTATTAAAGATAGCGCATGATCCGCTAGATCAGAGACTAGCTCGCATGGAATCTCAGCTCTCCCAGCTACAACAGGCTATGGCTGGGAATGGGGTAAAAAGAAAGAAAAAAATGCAGTCGGAGGAAACAGCCTAACCCGTTCTGTGCCCATTGGGGTCGCGAGTCTTGTTCATTCTCCTACTGCCGGGCCTTCTATCACAGCTGCAAACATGACAGCTGCGGCCGCAGGAGTCGGTGTTGGGGTAGTACCGGCAGTTAATTTGAGTACGTCCACCTTAGACGCGATAGCACCAGAGGAGGGAGAGTCTCTATCTAATTTTACATCCCAGGTTGTGAAAAGAATTGATTTACCGCCTGAAACCAGCCCGTATGTAGTGGTATTGACAGGTATTCCTGAAATTAGCAATCCATGCCAGGAATCATTTATGTCCCTAAAAAATAAAGTGACCCACTGGCTCAATCATAATAGGCCCCTACCCCACAATGTCAAAAGTGAAGTACTGATGCTACGTAGGATAGCTTGGGTGGGACGCAGTAGAAAAACCATCCCAGGCGATTGTGTTCTGGTTAACTTTATGGACCCGCGCATAGTAGAACACATTTGCAATTGGACTCACGACAGTGCAGCCTCAAGGATCAAACCCTATCCCCTGTCCTTCTTTTACCCCCGACCTGTAACGCCAGTTTGCGCATCGGATTGGTCACTGGTGATGCAAAGGCGGGGTCAAAGGGTGAACAGGGGCGGTCACAGAGACCTAATCACCCAAAATTACCCTGTGACCTATAATAGGTTTAGTTCCCTCGAAATGGTGGATTGACTCCATGCGGATAGGGAGCTGAGGGTGGGTAACTCCCAGATTATGGATCCTAAAAAGTCTATTGAAAGCGCAGAGGAATTTGAGGGTGGTCCAGAAAGTGTGTTTTCAATTATCCAGACCCGGGCATCTAAAACGGCAGAGGGGCTTGTGACCCAAGAAAATGTGGTGCTACAGCACCAAGCTCAACCTGATTGTGGGGCACAGAGTATAGGTGAGACACTAGGAAGTGCTGTAGCAACCAAAGCAGCCACGGTACTGTCATCAATTAAAATACTGTCTTGGATCGTTGCGGGTATAACAAATAAGCTACATTGCACAGAGTGGGGTGCCCTGGTTGATCAGATGGACTTATGTTTGTTCCAGGAGACTTAGGCCAGGGAGGAACACTCAAGAGTGGGATTTGCAACTTATCATGTACCTGCAAGGTGGGGAGGGAAAGGAAGACCTTCTGGGGGATTGGCTATATGGGTTGCTCTCCACTTGGGTTGCATGGTGGAAAATATGCACACTCATTCAGAGGACGTGCAGTGTCTAGTGCTAAAATGGCCGAATGGGTATGGACTGGCGGTTGTGAATGATTACTCGCGGCCAGTTCGGACAGGGTCGGAGTCATCCACAATTGATGATTTATCCCAATTCTTGAATACATTGCCAGGGGATTCTAGGCTTTTGGTGGCAGGGGATGTGAATTGCCAATATGAGCCTTTTCTAGGAAGTAGCGAAGGTGCACTTATGGGAGAGGACGATTACTGGGCGATCCCCCAATGTCAGTCCCCACGTCCTAAGGTGTGGTCCCCATTGGCTACTCAGATTACAGCCCTTGCATTAAATAATTCCCTTAGGGCTTGTAATGGCCGTTCAGCGTCCGATAGCCCGTCAGTATGCACCTATAACAAGAAGGGGCAAGAGTCCCGAATCGATTACATCATGGTGGAAACCCGGATGTGGCCGATGCTCATTGATTTCAGGGTAGTTGAGAGGGCTGATAGTGACCACAACGCGTTATGCCTGGAGTTGGTGAATCCAGGGCAACAAGATACAGACTTACTTAATGCAGGAGGAGATGGCGAGGGTACTGGTCTGATCTTAACAAGTAACAGGCGTAGGGTAAAGTGGGGGAGAATAGTGGGTTCGGAAGAGAACTTAGCTAAAGTCTATAACATAGTTCTATCACGACTCCTGGAGGTCGAAACTTTAATCTCCCAAGATGCTCCCAGTGACTTCAATGGAGTACTTAGTGTAATCCATTCAGATTTGGCCAATAATTTGGCTGAAGTCTTCTACCCCAGGCACCCACGAGAAGGCCCAGACAACCTGTCTCATCCTGGTATAATTCAGCATGCAGGAGAGCAAAGAGCAATCTTGTTATAGCAATTAAGGCAGGGCACAGCAAAATGGCGATTTGAGATTGCAGATTGCAGTACAAAGAGGTCATGGGGCATGCAAGAAAAGAATGGGATATGGAAAGGTGGTTGAATTTAAAGCTAGCCCTGGACACAAAAGATGCGCGCAGATTTTGGTCACTTGTTAACTATGGTTCGGGTGACCCAAAATCTGCCATAGAACCGAATATTGCGTCATCAGCATGGGAGGCCCATTTTAAAGGTTTATATGGGGGGGGGCCGCGTTGTGTAGTTTGCCCGACTCACAAGTCCCAGAAGATCAGCAGGAGCCCATGGAGTTTACCTTGGGGGAGGTGATAAGCGTAATAGGCAATCTTTCAGTGTGAAAGGCCCCGGGACTTGATAAACTACCGGGGGATCTCTTTAGACATCAACCTGGAATCTGGGGCCCCTATCTCCATGTCGTATTTAACGCTTTCTCGAGAGGCATGGAAATTCCCAGTACTTGGCTGGGGGCAGAGATAGTCCCGATATTTAAGAAGGGGTCACCTCTGCTCCCAGTCAACTATAGGCCAATCAGTTTAATTGACGTTCAACAACAAATATTTGCAAGACTGGTCTTGGACCATTTGATGACGTGGATGGAGGATCACGACGTACTGAGCCCCTTCCAGGCGGGATTCAGAAGGAATACGTCAACTATGGACCAAATTTTCCGACTGATCCTATTGTACTGGAAGACGGTAAAGGTAGAGGGTGGCAGCCTCTATATGGTCTTCGTGGACCTCCGGTCCGCGTTTGACCTAGTTCCTAGGGGGAAACTGTGGGCTGTCCTTCAGGATCTGGGCCTCCCGCATCAGATTTTAGTGCTACTCATGACACTGCATGAGGGGAACTTCGCCCAGGTTCGTTGTGGAAAGAATGGGACGCTGTCACAAAGGTTCCCCGTTGCCAGAGGGGTGAGACAGGGTTGTATCTTAGCACCGACCCTGTTCTGTCTTTATGTCAATGGGGTAATCTCACATCTGGACAGTGACGCACCAAGGCTGGCTGGTAGGAGGGTGCCGGCGATCATGTTTGCAGACGACACCCTCTTACTTTCCAAATCTCCCATGGGGATCGAGAGGATATTGACCGGCTTTGGGGAATTCTGTCGGAGCAGAGGCCTTGAGATCAACGCCGACAAGACCAAATTCATGATTTTCAACCCGCCAGTGTATACTCACGCAAATCCATCACTGGGCGATGTATGTCTGGAAAGGGTTACGACTTTCCAGTATCTGGGTGTTACAATTCATGAAAATTTGTCCTGGGGTCCGCAAAAGGCCAAATCCCACATGAGACTTTCACAGCTGTCGGGTGCTATCTCAAAGGTTTCCAATTCATCTAGCTTTAGACCAGTGAGTCCTACCCTGGAGGTCTACAAGACTCAAGCAAGGGCAGCTGCTCTCTATGGGGGTGAGCTTTGGGGTCACAGTGCTGCCCCTGAAATCACTAAAGTTGAGTCCAAATTTGTAAGGCGATTACTATCGCTTCCTCAGAGTACTCCACTAACACCGCTGAGGTTAGACCTGGCATTGACGCCTATTGCAAACGAGCTAGCAGTAAAACCCCTAAGGTTCTGGCACAGACTATGGACTACTCCAGATCTTCTAAACTACAGGGATGAACTTAAACAGATCCTTAGTTTTAATTGTGTAAGTAAAATCCCGTGGCTTGCGTTCATTAAGCGTGAACTTATAAGTCTATCCATGTGGGAAGACCCAGATAGGGCATGCAGCCGGATATCACAAAAGATGCTCACCAAAATTTACAAAGGGCAAAAGCTGGAAGTTTTAATCACGGCCCCCAATGCAGGTTCCCTTACTAACTCTTTTTTAGAATTCAAAAATTCTTACTATTTTGAGGACTTCATGGATGTTGTCTTCCCGATTTTAGCGCGTAAACTTTTTATCCAATGGCGCCATGGCACTTTACCCCTCAAGGCCGTCACAAGTAAGTGGACGGCCTCCTCTAATAAGTCTTGTCCGGGCTGTAGCTGTGACTTAGAGGATGAGCTTCATGTTCTCTTCTTCTGTCCAGCATATACCAAACCAAGAAAACACTGGTTGATACCATTGTGCAGAAATCTGGGTTTTAAACATTGCTTGAATGCCTTTAGAATTTTTAAAACCAATACATCGAGCCCTATTGTTTTTGCACTTTCTAAATTTTTGCTAGCTATGTGGTGCAAGCGGCGTAAATTAATTGATATTGATTGCTAGCTTTAATGTTTACGAAATGAGCGTTTGGAACCCGATTTATTTTTAAATATTTTACAGATGAGAGGGTATTTCTGCCTGTACGAAAATATTGCCATGTGTATATAAATGAATTTTAAATGTTATTTGCCTTCCCTTCCCTCCTTCTTCCCCTTTGTCTTTTACTTTGTACTCTTTTATGGCCAAATTGGCCGAAATAAAGAATTTTTGAATTTGAATTTGCTATTGGTGTTGTACATGACAATGTGTCTTTTACTGGTGTGCTATTGGGTGGAGTGGACATATGTGGAATGGAATTATGTGGATTGGATTAGAATTGTCAGTTGTGGAATTGTGTGGTTTGTAAATGTGTGGTGTGGAGCGAATGTGTGTAGTGGAATAATGTGGCATGATTGTGCAGTGGAATTATGTGGACAGTGATTATATGGCATTGAGTGCACTGGAATTATGTAGAGTGTAACTGTTTGTCATTGAGTTATGTAGAATGGTATTGTGGAGTGGTATGTAGTGGAGTTGAATAATGTATTGTCCTGTTAGCTTTTGAAACATGATGTGGAATTCTGTGGTGTGGATTGGGTATGTGGTGTGGATTGGTTGTGTGGTGTGGATTGGTTGTGTGATGTGTTGTGGAATTGTGTTGTGAAGTTGAATGATGTGGTTTGGTATGGAATTATGTGGTATGGAATGGAAATGTGTGGAGTTGAATTATGTGGCATGGAACTGTGTGGCGTTGAGTGCAATTATGCTGATTGGAATTATGCCACATGGTGCGCTACATTTGTCTGTCACTTTGTAGACTGTCAAATGCATTTGTTCACTGCTATGCAGTAATCCGAGAAATACTTTACACAACTTAATTAAGAAAGAACACATCACTTTACAAGTATCTAAATTTGATGAATTCATTGCAAAACATCTGCTAAAAGCCGCTACAGCGTTAAAAGCCAAAAGACTGCACACACATCAATATCACTGAGAAGTGTGCCATGTTTAAGTATCTGGCAATAGTAAAGAAACATTATGCATAAGTGGAAACATGGAAAAGCCCCATGACAGTTCAAATGAAACACGTTTTGACTGCTGCTGGACCAGTGCCTCATAACAGAATGCAAAAACATGTACGTAAGTAATTTATTTTATGGAATCAATGAGCTTGTTATCAAATGCAGGCGATGGTTACCATTTTTAACAAAAAATTTACAGAACGCGTTTCCGCTGGGGATATCATTATAACTAACAAACATGTACTTGCAAGCGGCTGTCTGCCCTCATCACTTCAAGCACTAAAATAGATCTGTAGATGTGGAGGTTTTCTAAATTAATCAGCTAAGAACCAAGGAGCCCGATTGTTAAGGCTGCAAGTTAGCTGAACAGTGTAAACCGGAAGTGGTGACATATTGGTGAACTGTAAACACTTGACCTTGGGAGTGGACAGGACAGTTCATGGGAAATGTAATTAGAAGAATTTGGAAGCACATTGGAAACCTCTGAAAGCAGAACCTGAAAGATCTGGAGAGCTGCAAATCATCAGGGAGCTAGAAACGTGAATTGGAAGCGCTTGCTGAAGCAGTGTGGAGCTTGGAGTCATGCCTACGAACTTGCTGCAGCCCAAAGAACGTAGAGATGTGTCCGGGAGAGTACGAGCTTTGGAAAGGAGATACAAGTCTTCTCTTTGGACAGACATTGTTGACCAGATCGTTTGTTTAACTCGTTCTGTGCTCATGACGGAACCACGCCGTCATGAGCCACGGTTGCCGTGTGCTCATGACGGAGTGGTTCCGTCATGCTGCGGCCGTTGGCGGCCGCGCCGCCCACGCGGCGCTAATTCCCCGCCTGTGCGGGCGATTAGCGCCGTGGGCGGAGTCATGACGGAACCACTCCGTCATGAGCACAGCCCAACCGTGGCTCATGACGGAGTGGCTCCGTCATGAGCACCGCGCCACCGTGCTGCCCCCCCGCACCCCCCAGCGCTGCGGCGGAATTTCCGCCCCAGCGAAGGGGTTAATTTGAAACAAATAGAAAATATAACGTAAACACTGCCACCCCCACCCAAACACACTGATCTATGCCCAGGAATATTTAGAGTAAGGTTGTGGTGTACATATTAAAGCTGATGACTGTAGAACAGGGGAACAGTGTTCGAGTCTTGCTTGCATACATACATTCCTAATAAAAAACAAACACAGTCCCATAATTACGAGTTAAAAAAAATAGGCAAATCGAAAGGCAACTGCAGATGCTGCAAGTGTATTAGCAGTAGGAATGTGTAAACGCTTAGAGGAAAACAACTGACATTTCGAAAACAGGATAGTTAATAGAACCAAAAAAAGTGAAGCACAGCGCTAAGCCACGTGGGCTGCAAAACCATGTAATTAATTAAACTTTAATCTACAAGAGAGCGCAGTGTCATGAGGGAAGTATAAGCACACAGCGGGAGAGTGTGTCATGCCTGCGAGACCAACTACGAAATAAGCGGGGCCATCAGCAAGTGGGGGAGTTAGCATTGCAGTCTGGGAGGAGCCTGAGCAGCACTCGTGGAAACTACTGGTTAAAGAAGAAATAAAAGCAACAACAGGCGGAAAAGCACGAGGTGGTAGAAAGCTGCAATAAAAAAAAAAAACAAGGCCGAAGCTTTAAACAGGGATGTACACACGGACATACTTAGGCAAAATAACGTGGGAAGCTGCAGATCATTCAAGGTCTTGGGGTTTAGTGGAACACAGACATTGACAGACTGGACGGGGCTGCAGTACATACAGGAGTCCCATTAGAAAACACATAGGGGCATATGCATCAACCAAACTAATACCGATTCCTTAATAGCGAAAAATAAGGAATCGCCATTAAGGAATCGGTAATTGGCATGCATCAACAGATTCGGTGAAATTTAGCGATTCCTTAAAAATCGCTAAATTTACCGAATCCTTAATAGCGGGGCACGCAAACGGCCTCACTAGCAAATAGCGAGTTCGGTAATACCGATTTGGCTAATAGCGAGTTCGGTAATACCGAATTAGCTATTACCGAATCGGTAATAGCGAAATCGCAAATTGCCGCGTCGCTCCGGGAACAGGCTGATGACATCACCAACCAGGAAATACTGCTGCCCCACCCACATAGCCTCGACAGAGGAGCAGACAGGAGCTGGAAAGAAGGACAGGCTGTGCAGAGTGAGGCCACACAGATTCTGCCATTCACATCACACAACCATCATGTCGCAGGAAGTGCCATCCAGCGCAGAATCTGCACGCAAGCGCAAGAAGAAGTTTTCGGACAGGGAGCTGGAGTACCTCATCGAGGGAGTGTCCAGCAAACACGACCGCCTCTTTGGCAAGCTGTCCCTCAAGGTGCCTGAGACCGAGAAGCGGCGCATCTGGCAGCGCATCCGTGAGAGGGTCAATGCGGTTGGCGTCACTAGCCGCAGCATCGACGACCTTAAAAAACGGTGGTATGACCTGCGGAAGCGCGCAAAAGAGATGATTGCTGAGAGGCTCCGGGAGGCAAGAAGGACTGGAGGCGGAACAACCACTGCACCATCCAACACAGCCCTGGAGGACCTTGTGGAAGGGACGATAGAGCGGGAAGCCGTCGTGGGGGTGATCCAGATGGACACGTCCGGCGCAGCCACAAGTGCCCAAGGTAAGATGCATGCCTGTGCCACACCCAGCATAGCGTAAATCCATACCCATGCCCCCAGCCCAATCTCACTGTGTCTGCAGCTCTGGCACAGACAGCTCCACACATGACACTACTGCATCTTGGGAGTTGTAGTCTAGTCAGCCCAGAGTGCAGGTACAGGCGTAAATCCTCTGAGCACACACCACATATTTTGTACATGGCTGTAGACTGTTCATTTGTTGGACCACAGAGGGACATTAATGGGTACAACACTATGTAGGTGTAATCATCCCACTAATCATGCACTGTTTCACACACAGATGCATCACCTGGGGACTCTGACGACAGCGACCAGCTGATCATTTCTGAGACACCCGTGGAGTCAGACCAGGAGACTGCGCAGGATGCGCACGCACCGCCAACACCTGCCACCCCACCAGCACCACCTCCACCAGCGCCACAATCAACGGCACCAGCACCAGTGCCACAAGCCAAGGCACCAGCACCTGCGCCACAAGCCAAGGCACCAGCACCTGCGCCACAAGCAACGGCACCAGCAAGACAGCCTGCAGCTAGTACAGCCACAATACCGCAGAGGCACAGGCACCAAGTTGCGCCCTTGCAGGAGATGGCAACCCCCCCCCCGCAATTGGCACCCACGCAGCGCACATCCACACCACCTGCTGCACCACCTGGAGGCTCAAGACACGCACGGCGTCACAGGGCCCGTCGCAGTTCCGTCTCCTCAGCAGACCAGGATGTCCCAACAACCTCTGCAATCGAGGAGAGGATGCTGCGTACACAGAACCTGCAGGGAAGACATGTGGCTAGCATCAGCTGCAATATCGTGCGCCTAGCGAGGGAGATGCGCGCCATGACTGCAGCAGTCACCGACATGGGCTCCGCGGTCAGGGACATGGGCACGGCGGTCAGGGACCAGACCACTGCGGTTGCTGATGGCAATGCTCAGCTCAGGGAGGAGGTACGTGAGCTCACCCGTGCCATCAGGGAGGGCCATGAGTCCCAGAGGAGGAGTAACCGGCAGCTAATGTTGCGTTCTGCCGCCGCTACCAAGGCCATACAACGGCACAGCAACTGCACCGCTGTGTTGGCACGCCGCACAGTCTCCCTGCAGGTGGACCTTGGGCACTTCTGCGGTGATGTGGCCAAGTCACTGGGACACATCACCACTGCTGTGGAACAACTTCAGAGCAGCACATGCAGTGCTGCAGCATTGGGAGGGGATGACACCAGTGAGGCTGCCTCCAGTGTCAGCAGCGTGTCACTGGCAGAGGCCAGCACCAGGCGCCGAAGTTCGCGTGCCTCCACGGGGACAGGCCGTGGTGAGGCTTTGGATGCACCTGAGCGGAGGCTTGGTGTACGTGGCAAGCGCCACTAGAAATTTGGACATGCTGCAGGTCCATGGTGGAGCAACCATGGCCATCCAATTATTGTGTTTGCACAGGCCTGACTTTAAGGAACCTTTTATTTACATTTATGCAATCGGAGCATGATTCACAATGCTAGTTCTGTTGCACAATCCTCAGTGCTACTGTGCATTAAACAGTTGCACCCAACACCAACTTGTAATGTCTCATTTTACCCAGGGTCAAAAATGATTTTGCATTATGTCTGTCCGCCTCCTATGGCCCTCTGCTGTGTTTGGGATGTGTGCCGGTCGTCGTTGGGCGGGTGGTTGGTCAGCCTGGGGGTCGTCATCCCTGTCCACCTCCATGGGTATCCCCCTTCTGGTGGCAATGTTGTGCAGCATTGCACATACAGCAATTATTCGACAGCATGTGTCTGGTTGGTATAGCATGGCGCCGCCAGTCTTGTGGAGGATACGGAAGCGGCTCTTGAGAATCCCAAAAGTCCGCTCTATCACATTCCTCGTGCTGATGTGTGCAGCGTTGTAGCGATGTTCCTGCGGGGTTGCTGGATTTAGGTATGGGGTGAGTATGTATTCCCGCAGGGCGTAAGCACTGTCACCTAGAAGATAGAAGCATAGACTTAGCATTGGTGATGTACATACATGTGTGGTGTTGGTGTGGGGAAGCGTAGTTCTACGTACCTAACAGGAGTCCCTCTCCAAATTCTCCATTGAGTAGTCGCCTGTGCATTCCACTGTTGCGGAAGATGTATGAGTCGTGTGTGCTCCCTGGGAATTGTGCCACTAGGTCCGTTATGATGTTGTTGGCATCGCACACAACCTGCACGTTGATCGAGTGGTATGACTTGCGGTTCCTGAAAAGGTACTCATTTGCTGACGGAGGACATATGGGGATATGCGTGCAGTCGATGCATCCAATCACATGTGGAAATTGTGCCACCTGGTAGAATGCCTGTTTGGTGCGGTCCAACTGCTGTGGGGTTGTGGGGAAGCTGATGTGTGTGTGGAGCATTGTCAGCATGGCATCTAGGAATTTTTTGAAGAAGCGTGACAGTGCGCTTTGCGAAACACCTCCGGCAACCGCAATTACCCCCTGGAAACTCCCTGAGGCCAGTAGGTGCAGGCTGCATAGGACCTGAATGTGCGCAGGGATAGCATTTGTCCTGTGTGTCTGGTGCTGCAGTAATGGTTCCAGGTCTGCAATCAGGCGCATGATCATAGCGCGATTGAGGCGATACTTCTGGTACACCTCGTCCTCATTCTGGCCGAGCAGGGTTATGCGCAGTCTGAACACTCGCTCCTGGACCCTTCTCCTGCGCTGTCCTGCTGCATTGATCCGCATCCTCCTTGCAAGCACGTAGAGGGCAGCCATTTTGTGGGAGCCAACAGGGTCTCCTGGGCCACATTTAAGGGTTTAGTGATTGCCTCAATCATTTGCACATGTAGGAAGTTTTTTTGTTTTTTTTTGTGACTTTACCTCCAGGTTTTGATTCCCCTTATTTAGCTCTGGCAAAATAGCGATTTTTGGGATTTTCGTTATTAGCGAGTTTTGTTGCATTGGGGTGCGATTCGTTATTTGCTATTGGCAATTCCCGGGAGCTAATAGTGATTTCGGTAATTGCGAATTCGGTATTTAGCAATTCGGTAAATTAGCATTTTGGGTATTAGCGATTCGGTATGTTCGAGGTTATTTATTTAGCGATTCGTTATTTGCTCGGGTTTTGGGTTGATGCATTGGGATTGGGTATTTTTCACACAATACCGGGAGCTATTACCGAATCGGTATTTTACCGACTGGATTTTGGCTTGATGCATAAGGGTGTAAATCGGTGCAGCAGAGTAGTGTAAATAGATTTGCACCAACTTACTTGGAGCAACACATCCCTTTTGCCGAGCGTCTTCGGTCAAAGCATTGTTTTTGCACAAGGTGATTGGGGCAGTTTTCACTTTTGCGTTTGCTGGTTGGTGCCAATGTTGGTGCACAGTTACATTGCCCAACTTTTGCTCCACTTACTCAGGCCAACATTTCACATGTCGATATTATATAACATGTTGAATTTGTGCGAAGAGACGGAGAAAATCCATTTTGCACAATTGTTACCGCTTACGTGGTAATGAATGGAACAAACAGGTTTTGCTCCAAATTGAACTTGGACCATGTTCCATTATGATTTAAAAAGGTCACAAACGGATCAAACTGATTTCCCGATTGTTTTTTGCTATGTTGAAATTATATGAAATGAGGAAATACATGTACTTCTGTTCTTCACATGTCAAACATGGGTCCAAGGATGTAGGCAAAATCTCTTCGCTTAAATTTCTGTAAGTCAACAAGCGGCAGGGAAAGCGTTTGCTTTCACTTCCGCTTGAAAAAAAACACGCCCGTGAGTGGTGCGCGCGCGCCACTGCGAGCCTGCTTTCAATTATCGTGCCCGTGTCTGGGCATGATAATTGAAACCACATGGCATATTGGTGTCTATTACGCGCACCAAGCGCATAATAGACACCAATAGGCCATGGGCGGAGCAATGCGCCCGCCTTTGGCCAATTGCGTGCAGTCTTTTATAGAATGACGCATGTAAAGGCCAATGGGGTAGAACACAAGAGGAAAAGCACACGCACGAGCGTGTGCAATTCCTAGGTCAGTGCTAAAACCCCGTTTTTCAACTACTAAAGGTCTCACGCTGCGCGAGCATTGCTGCGCACTGCAACGCAGGCGCGAGACCTAAAAAGGACATGTTTCTGGTTGGGGGCAACTACAATTATTTTTACCAATGTGGAAGAAGAAGTACTTGATCAGTTGGTTCTGAATATCATCAAGAGATGATATGTGATATCATTCGAATTCAAGCCTCCAAGCTTGGGGAGCATTCCTAGTCCTATTCCAAGGATCAGAGAAAAAGTTCTGCTTTATTGGAAGGAATACAGACATTGTTAAAGAAAAAAAGCAATAGTGCCAGTTTCCACAGAAGAGAAAGGTCAGAGATTGTACTCCATCGTTTTCTCAGCAAAAAAGCTGTCAGCCGCCTTCAGGCCACTCCTAGACTTGAAGAATGTGAACCAATGGACAAAGGCGGTTCACTTCAAAATGGACTGTCTAAACAAATGATTGCTTTGATGTTAACAGAAGAGTTCATGGTGCCATAGATTTACAAGATGCATACCTCCATATTCTGATCTTCCTGTGCCATCAGAAATATTTGAGGTTTGCTTTAGGAGATGTGCATTATCAGTTTGCAGTTCTCCCATTAGGCCCACTCCAAGGTAGTTTGGGACCCCTGCTGGCATCTAGCACAGAGAGTGGGTGTTTTTGCATCCCTATTTAGTTGATCCATGCCAAATCAGAAGAGTTTTTAAATTAAGTAAAAAGACAGATCTTGCAGCAACTTTGGTTTCTGATAAATTAGGATCAATCCCCACTGTCTTCTTCACAAGACCTGGATTTCACAGAAACAAGGATCCAGACAGATATTGGGCTTGTGTTCATACTTTTGAGGAGACATTGGAAGATGGTTTCAAATCTCACCTTTGAGGAGACATTAGAAGAGGGTTTTGAATCTCCACAATTTCTGAAACCTAGCCATCCAAAAGGCATAGAATGGTTGAAAATTCAGGGGGGTGTGTCAGCTTCCATTTATCGTACCCCATGAGTGAGGTATCACCTCAATTTGTTTGTCAACCAGTTTCTCCACATTTGGTCTACAGCGCCACGCCACTTAGAGAAGAAGTTATTTCTCTCCAGTGCGGTCTGTAAAGTATTAGATTGGTGGTTGGATCCAGTGCATTTGTCGAAGGGCTTCCTCTTGAATCCTCCATCCTGATCAATCATATCAACAGATGCCAGAAAGTTAGGGAGCCTTGATGGGTTACCAAACAGTTCATGCAAGGTGGTCCCTTCCAGAGAAGATGAAATCGTCCAATTGGAGGGAGTTAGAGGCAGTTCATGGAGCCCTTAAACATTTTTCTCTGTCAATAGAGAAATAATCTGTATTGATAGGAACAGACAATATTTCAAATAAGGCTTACTTGAACATGTAGGTAGGTATGAGGTCATGGTCCTTGATGGAATGTGCAATTCACATCTTTCAATGGCCAGAGATTCATTTGAACCGGGTTTCAGCAAACCATATTCAGGGGATTCTAAATCAGAAGGCAGATCAGCTGAGAAGGATATTTCCATCATCCCAGAATATCGTTCTCAATCCAGTAGTGTTTTCAGAGATTTGCAGTAAATGGGAAGTTCCAGAAGTAGACCTGTTTGCAGACTAAATTCCCTACTGCCTTAGTTTTTTTCCAGAACCAAGGAGGAGGAGGCTTGGAGTGTGTATGCTCTTTCTTGTTCCTGGCCCAGGGGAACATTGTGTGATTTTGCCTGTTCTCTCTGTTGTCGAAATTTCTGGTAAGGTGAGATCAGAGAGAGCGTCAATAGTGTTGTGTTGAGGCTGGGTCCTTCTTTTTCTCCTAAAGTGACTACAAGGTCGAATTTTGAGCAGTAGGTCATTCTACCAGAGTTTTTTCCTAATCCTTCCTCTCCTGAGGAGGCTGAGCTGAATTAATTGGGTGCCAAGAGAGCTTTATTGATTTATTTGAATAGGGTTGCCCAGTTTAAAAAACTGGAAGCTTTGTTTGCCAACTTTGGTGCAGCAAATAAAGGGGGGTCATCCTTCTTAGACACTAAGCAGGTGGTTGAAATCCATGATTCTTCTAACATATTAAATCCAGGATATTCCTCCTCTATTTTGGATCCAGGGCAGATCAACTTGTAGTATCCGTGTATTATGGTCTGAGTCCAGTTACAACCGTCCCAGCCCCCTTCATCTCCCTGGCTTCCCCAGGAAGTAAATCTCCTCTCACCAGAAAACTTCCCAAAGAGAGATTTGTAATGTAGTGACTTAGTCAACCCACTCTCCTTTTGTTTGATTTTAAAGTTTGGATAAAGTTAGTGTGGGAAAGTCATCCATTTTGCCTTGATCACCCCCATTGGTTGACTGATGCTGGTGGTTACTGACTCTGAACGGGCCCTGGGCTCTGCTGACCAGGGCCAGCGCTCTTTCCTCTAAAGGTATATTGCATTTGGTGTAATTCTAACTGGCCAAGACAACCTACCTGTAAGTCCCTAGTATATGGTTGGGCATGTAGGTTTAGAGAACACAGTAGACTTAATGCACTTAAGTGTGCAGTGGTGTGGTGTCTAGAGTCATTTTAAAGTCAGGCTTGCCTTGCAGACTCATTGTAAAATAAAACTGTGTCCAAAATCGACGTTGGAATTAAAAGTACTTCCAAAGTCCAAAACTACCTTGTTATTACATACAAATCACCCCTAAGGTCTGCCCTAGGTGCCCCAAGGGCAAAGAAAACAGGGACCATATAAAAGATATTTGTTTTATATGCCCTCGTATAGAAAAACATATGAAAGATATGCCACACTCTGCAGGAAATGTTCATAGTAGAGGGAGGTAACTTTGCCCCTATTGGTTGGGGTGTCCCTCCTCTTGCTAGCCCAGAATGGAGTATGCATATGGGAGAGCTGCAGTAGCTTCTCCAAACACTACCTGGAACAAAAGCAGAAGAAGGGGTGCCCTGCTGGACCCTTGGACTGCATTACAGAAGGCTTACGCTGAAAAGTACTGCACCTGCTGCACGCTCAAGTCTTCACAAAGAAAGGACTGTGCCTGACTCAAAGGAAAAGGAGTGGGCTTCCTGATCAGAAACAGGTATAACAGAGCTGGAAGTAATCACTGCAAGACCAAAGAGAGGATCACCCCGTCTGACCAGTGGCATCTGGATTTTTCCTGGACTATGCTGGTGCATTGCGCGAGATTGAGTCCTAGACCTCACCAGTTCACTGTTTCTGTGATGTCACTTTTCTTGTCATCAGAGAGATTGTGTTGCCATATGTGCTACCCGTCTAATTTTGTGGAAATTACCCAATGATTTACACCAGCCCAATGATAATTAAACATTTCCAAACAGAAGTAGATGTGAAACATAAGACTATTAAAGTTACTCTTGCAAAGACAAAAGAAGCCAGAACTTGTGAATCCAATATACTGTTTACTATTTTGAGCACTAGTGCACCCCATAAATGATAAGACAAATACATAAGACTAACCCTCTCTTTTTTAGGTCTCGCTTGAGCCAGCGCATGCGCTGCTCTGCGAGACATTAAGAAGGTGGGTTTTCAAAGTGTTACCCCACGCTTTGGCTGGCCTAGCGCTTGCGTTCACACGAGCATGCACGCGCGCAACCACCAGCTTTCAGCGCCCGATCAGGCGTCATCTGTCTTTCCTCCCGCTTGCTCTCTGAACGCTCCTCCACCCCTCCCCCGCCACGTCTCGCGTTAATTCGCACTGCTTTCACTTTCGCAGCACACCAAACAAAGCCTTGATGACTGCAGTGACTCGCTCAGGCTTTCGACCGGCTTCAACTTTTCAGGTACTTTCTTTCTCAGCATATACTTGTTTATGTTTCGCCTTCACTTTACTCCAATTAACATAGCCCTCATTCCTGCCTTTCTTTCCTTCCCTGACTCCCGTGCGCCCCCTCGTGCAGCCTTAATCCTTCCATTGCCCAAGCTGGGCTCATGCCCATAGGCTTCCTCCTGGAGCCCTGGACGCTTTCAGCGTCCCCACCTCCATGGCAGTCTGCGTGGGCGAGGACACCTCGCTCATCGACTCCGTTTTCCCTTTTTAAATTCTTTTTCAGTGTCAGATTATTCATTCCTGCCTTTCTTTCCTTCCGCGACTCCCGTCAGCCAACTCGTGCAGCCTTAATCCTTCCATTGCCCAAGCCGGTTTCACGCCCATGGGCTTCCACCTGGAGCCCTGGACGCTTTCCGCGTCCCCACCTCCGTGGCAGTCTGCGTGGGCGAGAACACCTCGCTCATCGACTCTATTTTCCCTTTTTAAATTATTTTTTTTCAGTGTCAGGTTATTTACAGTAAAGCCATATCACTATGGCTCATCGCCAAAAGTTTGTGATAAGCCACGAAAAGCAGTCTCCGCTGTGGTACCTTTGCGAAGCAAATCCTATTCAGATCATTGCCTGTAATGAGACTGCAAATGTTGCTACTTTAAGCATGTCATGTGATGAGATTCCCGTACTACACAACACACGTGCTCTGTTAGTAAAACCCTCTGCTGTTCCCCGTGTCCGGGTCCTTCCAATTTCAAAGAATTAAAATAAAAGCTTTAGCAAGAGAACAGAGCTGAGAGCCACCATGCAGAAAGTATAGGGACACTGCATTTCCCACTATCCACATCATAACTACTCACACATAAAACAGGCCATTCCGAATGTGCTGTGTCTTGAAATTGCCACATATATCTGTGGCCATCACCTTTAATATTAATAACAAGTTTTGTTCCAGGGGCTTTGCATCACATTCTGTTGATGTAACAAATATCCAATGTACTAACCCTTGAAGGCTATTTTGATTGAAACTCCTGATGTGCGTATCCCTGCCCATACCACCTGCATGCATTTTACGCTTTGATGCATCGTGCTGACCAGTGCGTTACTGGCATGGGAATGTCAGACTGTAACAGCCTGCTTGTTCTTCGCATCAGCCAAATCGACAGAGATGCTGGTGCTTTTGTCTGACCTACAGCCAGCCTACCCAGCGGGAGAGAACTATTGGGGAAGAACCAGAGAACTGGGCAAGTAAAACACGACAACTTACAGTTAGTGTTCACATTCCAATGCCCCTCAATTACCCACGGTTGCATGGCTAAACACTTATAAGGTACAAGGTTTAGCCATGCAACAGCTGATGTTGTTGCACCAAGGATATTGTGCTGCAAAACTAAATACTTATAAGGTCCCAAAAGCGAGACCTATTGGCTATGCCAATGCTTGGTTTTTTTATAGAGTTTTATATAGCGCAAACTAGACCCGAAGATATCAGGTATCAGAGCGCTTTAGGGAAATATCGTAACGCAACTTGTAGACTATGTGGATATTATAACGAATCCCTATGCCACGTGATGTGTGTCTGTCCTACAGTCAGCGAAGCGAGAAGAACGCTTTTAAAACCAATTTTAAAAGAACTTAATATTCGTACTTGTAGGCAGACTATTACCCGCTGAGTGGGGGGAACATCAAATATTTTAATTTGTCGAGGAGTAAAGTTTTTAACCTTGACTGACACACTCTTAAAAAGAGCAGACATTGAACCTGTGAATATGGCTATTAATGAGTTGGAAAATCTTGTACATATCCAGACAGAATGATGCACTTTATCGTGAACCTGTGAACATGGTTATTAATAAGTTGGAAAATGTTGTACATATCCAGACATAATGATGCACTTTATCGTGAAACAGTTTTTTTACTTATATTTTAATAATTTTAAGTGTTATACTTTATGGTTGTAAAACACGAAATAAATAATTTTTTCAGAGCGCTTTACATGAGCACCAGTGTCGTTACACATTCATTTTTGTTAGGCACGGGGAGATTACGTGATTTGCCCAGCATCACAGGATGTTGAGCTTCGTTGCCGAGACTCGAACCCTGTTCCCTAGCTTCGAGGTCGACAGCTTTATACCATTTTGAGCACTAGTGCACCCCATAAATGATCAGACAAATACATAAAACAAACTCCCATTATTCGGCACTGTGACAATGTACGAGTCCCCCTAGCAATTTATCAACTCTTAAAATAAAACAAACACACTATATTGAATCTTTATTGATCTCCTGATACTAACAGACGTTTGAATGGCAACTCTGGAATTTGATCACTACATAAAAGATACTAAACAATAAATAGACGCGATTCCCCATATCTGTAACCCCTATTTCTGTTTTTGAACATTGCAATATGGAATAAATTGGTATAAGTGATGATAAAGCAGCGAAAACTGATCTCTGGTGTTGAACTTAATTAGCAAATTGACACTTGTTGGTTTGACAAAAGGGACCCGTTTGTTAAAATTTTCATTTAGAAAATGACTTTTTTTTTTTACCCCACTGACAGAATGCATTTTTAAGGTGTGCGTGCTTAATTAGACAGACATACACAGACTCTTCTTTCTCTTTCTAAAGCCCCAGGGCAAACAATTTTAAACTTTCACACAATTGCTCATTGTTTACGTCAACGCTAAGATGTCACTCCACAGCTTGTGGGAAGTAACACACACCGAAATATTTAGTTCACCTGACTCCAACAGAGTACGAGGAGAAACGCACTGTGGAGGGGGCACCAAGCAGGAAATGAGTGAAATGTAAACGTACAATTATCTATCAATTGAACAATGTTTTTGATAGGTTGCTATAGGAAAATTTCCATTTGCACTGATGTAAATCTGTGGGAGAACTCTACTATTGCACTGGAGAATTTATATAGCGCCTCGTACGCCCTTGTGAGTGTCGAAGTGGAAATTCAATCAGGTTACACGGTGGTGGTGTGCAGTGTTGTGAAAGAGCTGCATTTGTTGTGATTCTATGTGGTAAGTGTATTAGTGTTGTGCTTGTATAGTCAGAGTTGTGCTCTAATCTTGGGGAGCAGAAGCTTCCTGTACTTTGATGGAGGAGTTATGAGACAGGCGTACAAATCCTAATTGTAATTTGCTGGTGGGTCTGATTTACTCTGCAGGTACTATGCTATGTTTAATGGTTTCTAATAGGATAAAGGTAAAGGGAACGAGACAGGGATCTACCTGGATGGTCTATGCTGTAGGTAATCTAGTTAGGGGGAAATAAAACACTTACTGGACATATAGGCTATATTTCCATCTAAATCTTTCAGGCTAGGTGAACATATGGAAATACCAGTAATTTAAGGATTTTTTTCTTTATGGCTTTCATAGCCAACAGTATACATACACATTAAAAGATGTTTGTTGTCCCTCCTGTCTTCCACATTTGTCTACACTTTCCTTAGATCTGATGCAGACTGTGTATAAATGCAAAAAGAACAATTGATGGACAGAATGCAGAACAATGTCATACATTCACCCCAGTACAGAGATCTGGACCTAAATCCATCGTTTTTTTACTCCCCATGCCATTCCAGTTTGAACCCAGCCATATGGAAATCAGTCTCGACCCTGCGCCCATTGAGAACAGTCCAGCCCAGGTCCTCCCTGGACTGGAAAAAAGCATCCTAGGACCGGTTTTGGGGTTTCACCCCTCATCAGCCAGGATAGCTTGACTCAAGTGGCATGGATAGCACAGGACTCACGCCTGGGCATACCCATCCCACTCGGGGTGACAAATACAAAAAGAACAATTGATGGACTGAATGCCGAACAACATACATTCACCCCAGTACAGAGATCTGGGCCTAAATCCATTTTTTGTACTCCCCATGCCATTCCAGTTTGAATCCAGCAACATGCAAATAAGTCTTGACCCTGCGCCCAATGGGAATAGTCCAGCCCAAACTGCCAGGTCTGGTCCTCCCTGGCCCGGAAACAAGCCACCTAGGACCGGTTTCAATTGTGATTATTTTGCAGAATGTATATAAGCAGTGCTGGTAGATTATTACTGGGGGTGGGGGGTGGAATGTTTCATTCCGCCCATGGAATTGGCGGGATTTTGGCACGCTACATTACTCTTTATAACAAAGTACCGGCCAAATTATACACATCGCCTTGTGTGGCAATATTTCTCGAGGATCCAGAAAATACGAGCTGGTGAGCGCGAGCAAGATTTAATGTCCCCAAGCGCGATTTTCTAATGTTGGTGGTTGCGAGTGGTCATGGTCAGAGAGCTGCTGTTCGAGTAGATTTGCTGCAGCTTGAGTCGATTTTCTACTCAAGCGGCAGCAAAATCAACTTGAAAGGCCGCGTGGTCTTGCATGGCACTGTTCGTGCGAATTTTTAAGAGCTGCTTGTCAGGGGCGAAAGAAAAAGGCCCCCGCAGCCCCTGCGGGGCGGGGGGCCCCCTCAGCACATTGCAGACTGGCTCAAAATATCAACGCATAGTCAGCGTCACCACGTGCAATAGCTGGACACAGTCTCCGAGGCAATATTGATAATGGCCTGCCGCCCATGGACCACAAAGGCTGGCTCTGTGCATGGTCGGCAGGCCATTATTAAAATAGGCTCTCGACCTCAGAGGCGGGGGTTACGCAGCAGCACAGCAGCATGTTAACATTTGGTGTGCAATCTGGGGTCATCACGCAGAGTGGGGCAGGGTGGGTCAGGAGCACAGTGTAAGTTGCATGTGCAATAGCACCAGCAGTCTGCGCCTGCCTTCATGGACGCTACATAAGCAGCCTGCACGTAACTAAGTTAGTAAGTTTTTTAATGTGGGGATGAAGCTGTTTATCACTTTACGAACCAGATTCAGTAAATAAATAGATGCAAAAACAACAGTCAAATACTCTTAAACTGGATGTCAAGCCTTGACAGTGTGTCTGCAGGTCATTGTTAAAAAGCTGCATCACCTTGGTTTCTAAAGCTATGCATTCTCCGTCTTCCTCTCAACAACTTCTCAATGCAGGACTATTTATTTATTTTTCTAAACTCTGTGCTTCTATCTTCTAAATTAAGTTTGCACCAACGAAATAAAGTTACAGTGGTGCAATGCTAAATTAAACTATGCATGTGAGAATAATAGGTACGATCCAGCATTAAGCACTCGTACTTGTTGCGAGAGTGTAGTGCATGTGAAATTTTGCTACTTCAGAGTATCTTGCTCTTAGACATTAGCTAATTCATTGCCCTCATTTGCTTGCAGAAATATATGCCAAGCACCACACCAATGATTAAGGACAAGACACAGCTTAAGTATTTTGGGGGCCCCTGTTCGGAGCAGCTTTGAATTTTTGATTCAGTATCAGGGCTTTTATGCCACGGGCAGTGCACAGGCACACTGGTTCCAATTCCAAATGTTATTCAGGGATCGTGATGTGTGTTTTCAATACTGATACACAGCAGCAGCTCACCAATATTCCTGCAAATAATCTCTGTAACGTCCTCCCATTTCTCATCTGTGAGGACCTAGGGTGATCTAAAAGAAACTATTTTTTATGGATTTTGCATGAAACATTCCATGCAAAATGTGTGTAATAGACTCTCATAGAGTTTCCTACGTTAAAAATACGTTAAAGGAAAACTGCATTTAAAAGAATCCGTTTTTGAATTATTCAAGGTCATCAGGGCAAGACACTCTGCAGAACAGAGCTAGCTGTATGGGGGGCCCCTGAAAGCCTGAGGCCCTGGGCCAGAGCCCACTTTGCCCATGGCTTAAAACATCTCAGTTAAGGACAGAGAAACCAGAGTGAATACCACAAATGCTCCTGGCATGGCAGACTCTGGTTATTCTGGCAGGAACCATAGAAGGTCCATGATTTCATACTTGATACCAATGTAACCTTGGAACCAGATGCATGTTGGGGGTCTCCTGTTTCTTTTGACTTAAACCAGTTCATTTTCTCTGCACCATTTTTGGTGACACCTTGAATTGGCTTACCCTGAGTGCCTACCCGATTCCCCATGACTGCTGCATGTTCTGCTTTAATAACCATAGTGAGAAATACCACTTTAGTTTTCAAAAGAGATTGCAAAATATTTTAATCTTGAAGAGAAATATTAGTGCTCACCTACTGTGGATCTTCCTTAGCAGGAAGAAACTCAAAATAGACAATACATTAAGAGGAGATGTTATAGAAAACAAAAGTGATATCTCAACTGCTTACCTTCAGGCTTGAAGAGAAGAGTAACAAGCTATTTGCCTACACTATTATGGTTTCAGAGAGAGGTTTTCAAAACCTACAATCATGATCTTGATCATGGCAAGAAATGCCTTAATAATGGCATTCAAATGAATTTTTCTTCCTTAAAGAATGTGGGTGTGTGTGCGTGTGTGTGCGTGTGTCTATATATATATATATATATATATATATATATATATATATATATATATATATTGGAAAAGTCCACTGCATGTTTAACCCCTTCCATGCGGGGCGGATTCCCCCGCGGTGCTGACCGTTACCTGCGCGGGCGTGGTCATGACGGAACGGTTCCGTCATGAGCACAGCTCAACCGACGCTCATGACGGAACCGTTCCGTCATGAGCGTCGAAGGGGTTAAGGACATGTACCCCTGCCCTGAGGGCTCTACTATACTGTTGTCTGGATCCATAATGTTGATTCTTCTGTCATAGGTGAACACAGAACGTGTGGGTGTGCCATAACATAGGCCAGTCTCACGGAATGCGATCTTGTTGGACCAGGAGGGGCACCAAAAGTGTTACCCTCACAGTGGTAGAAGGCTACCGCCTTCACCAGGAGTTCAGCAGCACAAGGGAGGCGGTGGCAGCATACTGTGTAGTGATCAACAGTAGAGCTCAGGTCCTTTTTGCCCCGTGCCACTGGAGTGAGGCCTACAGGCTCACTCCCTTTTTTAAAAGCTGAGCTGCTGTGTGCTCGACTCACCCTTGGCCAACTTCAGGTAGATGTGCAGTGTTGCGCAGGAGTAGTGACTCTGCGCTAGATGTCTATGTGCCTGGGAAGGGTAAAGTACATGCATCTGCGTGCTGTACTTGTTATTGTTTAAAAAGTCACTGTGACATATTTACACCTTCATGCACAAACGAAAGGGCCATAGTTTGATTAAACTAGTTTGATTTGTGTATGCTGCGGTGCATGTTATTGTTTGACCAGTCACTTTGAAATATTTGCGCCCTTATGCACAAACCAAAGGGGGAATTGTTTGACCAACCTGGCTTCATTTCTGCATACTGCTGTACTTGTTTGTATGATGCACTATGAAAGTGTTTTCCTCTTGATGCAAGCAGAAAGGATTGTTTTACAAAACACACTTGGGTTGTGTATATTGCTGGATTGCTGATTGTTTTATTATGCACTTTGATAGTATTTGCACTTTTTCCTTTGCTTCACCGGCTACAGACAGTATAGATTCTGTCATTAGGTACTTGCTGATATGGTTTGGTTTCATCCTACATGAGCTGTTATTTATGGTGTTGTTTGCACTTGTCTATAATATGTGGACCTTAAATCGTGTAATTATTATTGTTTACACTACAGAAATGATGAATACAGACAATATACCAGATTTTTTGGCAGTGGGGCAAAGTGGTAAGTCATGGGTCGGGGGACCCCCTCCATGTACTTTGCAGGGGGGCCCACTCAGGTTTCGTTACGCCACTGCTCCTCGTGCTAAATTACAGCACGAGCTGCATGAGTTGCATATCTTTGACTCGTTGGTGGAACTCTGTGGAATCTTGCAGTTTTTCTGTAAATCAGTGTGAGTTACGGCCACCCCCAATCATTACACCAACTGCGTGTACATGGAAGAGAAAGAAGCTGAAGTGCAAAACCGGTCATTTCTGAGCTGATCTTCATGTGAACATCATTGGGCAGGAGTCCTCGGGGTAATTGAAAAGGTGCGGGCAGCCGCTGAGCCTTTTTGGAGCTGCTCTCTGCGTGGCCTGAGAGGCAGCACGCGCTTCTGTGCCTGCCAAAAAGCCTCAGATGAGCCTGGCTGACCCGCAGAGAGATGGGGAGCACTCTGACAGCTTGGAGGCCCTGGCGGCCTGAGGGCTGGGGCACCATCAGTCGCGAACAATGTTACATTAAACGGACAGATAAAATGGGCAACATCCCGACAGTGCACATTCAGCAGCTTCTGTGAGGCTGGGTATTGAAAAGGTTCTGGCTGCCGCTGAGCCTTGGGGAGCCGAAATCTGCGTAGCCAACACGTGCTTCAGTGCCTGCCAAAAAAACAATCACGGATACGGGCTTTAAAACACCTTCTGAATCGCACAGCTAAATAATTAAATAAACAAGCGCGGTCCTTAACGAGACCTAAAAAACTGTCGCCACACCACGCCATTGTGCGAATGAAAAAAGAAAGTGCTCACCCAATAATTAGAAGACACTGTGTCACGCCGCGGAGTAAAAGATCCAGTCCAGGTGGGCGGGGCAAAAAGAGGACAGGTTGGTAACCAGGAGGAACTAAAAAGCCTCCTTTACAATCAGAACACACCGTTTACAATAATTAGTGACGCAAAATGACACACACCAATAGAAATTACGAGCTGAGCTGGGACTCAGTTTTTAAAAGTATATTGATTGCAAGAAGCCCTCGCAGAGCAGGCAGCGCATGCGTACTGCAAAGCCAGACGAGACCTAAAAAGGCTTACGGATTGTTAAAAATAAAACATCCCATAATTAAACAAAAGTGTTTTAGAGTAAAACATTTTCTAGACACAGAGCCAATAATGTATCAAACCATTTAAAATACAAATATATGAATAGTGTGGGTATATACCTTTAGTATTGGGTAGGATCTATGGGGCAGATTTACAAGCCCCTTGCGTCATTTTTGCGCCTCCGTTGCGTCGCGTTTTGTGACGCAGCAGCGGTGTAAAAATGCGGCCCATTTACAACGTGACACATATAGGGAGATGCGTCACGTTGTAAAGCCCTGTGTCACATTATACCTGCGTCAGGTATAATGTATGCAGGGTGGGCGTTCCCATGCAAAAAAAGCCTCGAAGAAGTGACACAGTGAAATCTACAAGATTTCACTGCACCACTTCTAGGACGCCACTGCGTCAAAACCTTATGCCTGTTTGGAGAATTTCTGACGCATCTGTCAATCCGTGCTCCATATTGTAAATACGGCGCGTCCTTGGTGGCGCAAGGGTTTCTCAAGGTGGCGCAGGGAAAGTGACGCATCTCAACAGATGAGTAACTTTCTTGTAAATCTGCCCCTATGTCTTTGTTTTAAATCAGATGCAGCACAGCCTTCAGATGGATACATTGTGATGTGTTATTACCATAGGATAAGTTATGCAGATTAAATCATTGCAGAAAAAAAGTCTTACATTATTGTGCATAAAATCCAACTGGTAAAGGATTAGACTAAGAAATGTATATTTTTAGTAATCTAGCTGGTTGTAGAAATATCATCTGTAATCAAGTCAGCGTTAGGTAAAGGGAACCCCAAGCCAAAATTCTTTACCTTGAAAATGACAGCTTAACAGTCATCTCAATCTTGAGCAGAGGCAACAGTTTTTGGACTGCATAAAAATTTTGCTAAATATTTCAACATTTCCAGAATCCCCCAAAAATACATTTTTATATTGGAGTAATATTTTTTGTTTTGGAGTAATTGCCCAACAAGTTTCTAGGTCTCTTTTGGCCAGTATAATGTCTAGCATTCACCTTCAACAAAAAGGCACATGCGCTCACTGTAGACTTTGATTAAACTGCAACTTAACTTTGACAAGACTGTATAAACATACTTTAATATTTGTAGCACAAAACTGATGCTCAAAATTTGTATTTGTTATTTTTGTTTTTATATATCATTTTAAAAAATACACATAAATGTAACTCATATTTACAATTAACAGGTAAACGATCTCAGGGTAACAAAATGACCAAATACTAGAATAAACACCTCCTAGCAACTCATAAATATAGCAAAGTAATTGACATATTCAGAACATATTTACAAATGATTGAAAAGCGGTTACATGTCGGAACAAAGAGTTCCTCAATCCCGCATTCCTAAACAACATGGTATGTACAACGACCGCGTCTTAACCAAGCATTGCTTTACCACGCATGCCATTACCACGATTTTTTGTGGTAAAGGCATGCATGGTAAAGGGGTATGCGCGGCTAAAGTTACTACCCCCCTTTCCCTGAGCCCTAAAAACGTCCCCGCCCACCCCTAATCCCTAAAAACTACCCCTGAGCCCTAAAAACAACCCCTAAAAAAATAGCCCGAACCCCCCCTGAAAACTATCCTGATACCCCTGTCCACCCCTGAAAACATCTCCGAATTCCCCACCCCTGAAAACTACCCCAAACCTCCAACCCTGAAAACAACCCTTAACCCCCACCACACTATAAAACTACCCCGAACCCCCACCCCTAAAAACAACCCCCGAACCCCCACCCCTGAAAATGATCCCGAACCCCCACCATCCCCTAAAAATACACCGAAACCCCACCACACCATAAAACTACCCCGAACCCCCACCATCCCTTAAAACTATCTCGAACTCCCACCACTCCATAAAACTACCACAACCTCCCCCCGAGACCTGGCCCCAGCCTCACTTACCTTTCTGTGTCCGCATCCTGATGAGCTTCTTTCCCCGCCCATTCCGAACAGCGCATTTGCCTTAACCACGCATGTGCGTGGTTAAGGCAAAGTCATTGTTCGAGCAAGCGTGGTTACGCTTGCGGGCTTCCGGAACTCGTGGCTCCGGCCTCGTTGTTCCGGATGTTTCCCTTGCAGAATTTCTATTTGTGGAATGCTATCCACATCCATTTCATGAGATAAGAGGAAGGAGACACAAGAATTTAAGAATGTAGGAAGAAAGACAGTAAAGAAAGAAAAAAGGGGGACAAAGGCTAGACATCAGTTTTCATTCAATATGAATGGTATTTGATTACCCAATGTATAATTCAAGAAAATATTTCCACATGCCCTCAAACCTGTGACAGGTACCTCCTTTTTAGGTCTAACCTGGCGAATGCAGCGCATGCGCGCTGCACGCCTTGGCGAGACTATTGTTGTCGGTTTGGTGCCCGAAGGGAGACAAACCATGTGTGCGCCTGGACAGTCCCATGTTCATTAACAACCTAATAATCAAACATGAGCCTACCCGCAATCTTCGCTCTGCTCATCAGTCCCTTCTCACTTTACCCTCCTTCAAACGGAAGCGTCAAGGCGGGTGTCGATTCGCTTTTCTTGCCCCAAAGTTGTGGAATTCTTTCCCCCTGTCGCTCAGGAAATGTACCAAGCTTATGGAGTTTCGGGGAGCCTTGAAGACCTGGCTATTCAAGCAAGCTTCGGGATAGGTTAACTGTTTTTCGTTCTTTCCTCATTATCAGCGCCATGAAACCTCTGGGTGCCCGTGCGCTTAATAAATTCAGAATAACATAACATAACATAACATAACAGGCGATGTGCACGTCTCGCGCTGAGCACAACACTCCTGCCCTGCGCTTTCACGGTGATAGCTTGTTCTCTCTCCGAATGGCACTGCACTAACCCTGAGGAGCAATTATTGGTAGTTGAAACATTTCCTGCGTTTTACATCTAAATTCGGTGACACAAATCCAAAAATAGCGCGTTCCTTGCTAGTCGGTGTTCTGTGCTTATTCCAGTCATATCACCGAACAGAAACCTGTTATGCCGTCTTAAGTCTTTAACAGGTGACAGCTGAGCCCTTGTCACGACAGCTGCTTTTCTTCTGTTATGTGCAGCGCCTTCTGTATAGCAGCACACTGTTAATATTTGTACGTCCAGTAGCCCTTTAGGAGACTGAGCGCCCCTTGCCGATCTGTGATTATCACTGACTGGACTGAAGTTGCCCCAAAATGGCCTACATATTATTTAGTAAAGTTTTATATCAGTGGATGGTATGAATAAGAAGTGTCTGATCCTGTGGGGGCCTTGGTAGTGTAGTTCTGTGTATCAAGGAACCATGCTTTTCTTTTTATTTCCCACGGGTTCTGGGCCTCAGGGAACTCTTGTGTTGCAAAGTGTCATTAGCCAGTTGTCTAACTTCCATGGAAGTGTGTTCCTTTGTGGCTGTGTTACTTTTTGAGGCATCTTCTAGTATTAGGCCCGATATGTACATTCGTATGGGGTATAGGGGCTCTCTTGACATTGCTGCACTCTGCCATCTAGAGGACTTTGTTTCTGTGTGGTGCACAGAGGTGTCCGTGTTTTTTATGTTTTTTAGTTAGGCTTAGAGTAAGATATGTAGATGGGATATAAGAGACTAGCAAGTGCCGTTGTAATATGGCATACGGAATTGTTGCAAGTATATAACATTGTCTCTAAAATGTACTTGGTCGAGTGCGTTTGTATATTATTTCTTGGATTTTGGTGATTGGAGTTTGGTGTATATTATAGCAATGCAAGCCTTCTAATCGTATATAGTTCATACAGCAGTAATGCAATGAAAATGGTTTAATATCACCTCTTTCACAGGCGCAAAAGGCAAATCGGGTGTCTTGGTGTCCAGGGTGTTCTCAACGTCGGCTGTGCTGATACATTGTATAGCTCTGTTATTTTCACAGGCCTTTGCTAGTTGAGTTAAGTAATGCAGTCTAACGTAACCACCAAGCTGGTGTTCGGCCTTCGTGGTACCTCTCTTACAGAAGGCGCCGCTGGGGAAATCTGGAGGGGCAGAGTAGTTGGTAGAAAGGGGTTTCTGGGAATACTTAACCTCTTCAGCGCTGCGCGGATTCCCGCGCGGTGCTGAAAGATCTGAGCGCGGGCGGGGCCATGACGGAACGGTTCCGTCATAAGCACAGCCCAACCGACGTGCATGACGGAACCGTTCCGTCATCGGCGTCGAAGAGGTTAAAATCGTCTGGGCCCTCAGACTTTGGTTGTCTGCCGAAGGAGACTTTGGAGTGAAACAAAAGTGTAGGTAGCAAACATCACAGAGGGAGTAAAACAAGGATTCATAGATGGAGCCAGGCAGATGAAGAAAAGAGATGGAAGATGGTCCTAAACCACAGATGGAGGAAATTGGAGCAGAACAGAGCGAGCTAAACAAGTCGCTCAGAGATCAAAACTGATAAAAACAGAGTCATAGATAGAGCAGAAGTTATTGAACTAAATAGAAGTCACAGATGCACCAGATGAACATAAATAATGTGTCACAAATTGGGCAAAACGGCAGAACTGGGTTACATTTAGATCAAAACAGCACTTCAGGTCACAGGGAAGGCAGAATAGGTTGCAGATGGAGCAAAACAATGGGAGCAAACCTGGTGCTATAGAAGGTTTAGGCAGAACAAGCTTTGATTAAGTGAAAGCCATTTGCTTTGCTAATGGTATTGTATAGCAAAGTAAATGGCTTTAACTTAATGAAAGGCGAGACCTATTGCATTTTTAATGCTTGTTATATAAGCAGTTTTCATGTGATTCATAAAAACGTAATCACTATTGAAGAACCATACACTTCTGCAGATTATTTATTATTAAACCTGCCAATATCTATCATTATTCTACACTTCTCTCTGGAGAAACATTTTCAACATTAAGGGCCATATGTAGGAAGCCTACGGCCGATTACGGTAACGGCCGATTTTCGGCCGATTTTCGGTAATTATCCCGTTACCGACCGGTATTTAGGCTTTTGGTATGTAGGGGGCATATTTCAGGATTCGGTAATTTACCGAATCGGTAAAATTACCGAATCGGTAATTTTACCGATTCGGTAAATACCGAATCCTGAAATGATATGTGGGGGGAGTGTGTGGTTGGTGTGGGGATTCGTTATTTACCACCAACTAAAAGTTGGTGGTAAATGACGATTAGCTGTAATAAAGCATTTTTGTGCACTTTGAAGTGTGCAATGTGGCAGACATACATGCCCTTAGGGCATATATGTGCGCCACATGTGCACACATGCAGGAATCAGGGGTGCAACAGGGTGTCAATGTGACACCCTGCCACCCTTGATTGTGCTCCCCCATTACCGAATCGGTATTTACCGATTCGGTAATGGTAACTGGCTTCCCATTGATTACTATGGGCCTCCTGGCCCATAGGAATCATTGGGAAGGTATGCATCATTACCGAATCGGTAAATACAGATTGTAAATTACCGACCCATTCCGAATCGGTAAATATTACCGATGGATTACCTACATATCATTCACCACTTCATAAATACCGAATCGGTAAAATTTGGTATTTATGAAGTGGTAAATGTTAGGCTACCTACATATGGCCCTAAATGACTTATGACATTGAAATCCGTCTACCATTCTTATGTTGGACGCAGAAGCATAACATTACCTACCCAATTTCTTCACATTTTGAAAACATCACTGTGTGCCAAATGTGATTTCTATTTAAAATAAAGCTATGCCAGCTATAACCATTGCAAGATGAAATAGTCATCTCTGAATTTCTGAATGCAATCAGGAGGCTAATTCTATTTTGGGTGCAACTCCTGTTTGAGGCCGAATGGGATTACGTGTCAGGTGATATTGATTCATGGAGTAATTGGACATGTGTGATTTGCCCATGAGCAAACTGCTTTGTTTTCAGAGTTTTTATTTCTTCTAAAAGGTTTTCCAAATTAAAAGTGGTGGTGACTTATTATGTGAAAGAGGATCTTTTTTGGCCTTTTGCCAGAAATCACAGCACGTTATTTCTTTGAGAAATTGAAACACTTAACAAAGTACTCAAACTTGAGAATATAGGAAGTCTGAACTCCCATTTTATTACTATTCGGACTAGAGCTCTCCATGAAGTCCTCCAACTTTAAACTGCCATTAGAAGTTAATGGAAAAGTCCTTTTAAAGCACAGGGGGAAGACTATACTTGATCAAATTATTTCCTTGGTTCTGCCAATATTTCACCACACCATGCAATGTTAAGATAAGGAGGAGATTTCTTGCCCACAAACAATCTTAAATTTCCAATATGAAGAGATAATACTGGACTCACAATAACATAAGGTAACAGAAGGACTTTGTGCCTACAATGGCTCTCTGCTATCACAAGAATATGAGAATACAACTAATTATTCTCTTTCTACCAAAATACAATTCAAACTGGTCAAACAGTATGATGTTGACTGTCAGAAAGCACAGCAGGTGTTCCTTAACTGGAAAGAGGACACCTTCTCCATCAATCAGCCATAGAGAGTGTTTGTGGATATTGTTTTGCCATAGGTCCAGAAAAACCTCCCCTGGTGAGACAAATGATGCTTAGTTGTATTTCTTTCAGTAGAGTTTTAATTTGGTCAGTATAGAGATGCAGACACTTTTCTTCAATAACCTTAAATTAGCTATAGAAAGAAATTTTGACCAGTATCCCAAGAGAATGGAAACACTGGAGATAAGAGTGCTTTCATCTCAAGACACACTGCCAACAAACTAATATGGCTGAAAATCTGCCTGCAATGATTACAATGATTCAGGTCACAGCAGAGGACCAGGAAAATTGTGTCAGAGGGGCTGATGAATTTCTTGCCGCTATGCATACTCCATTGCAACGGGTGACAGAATATAAATACTGGCAAGATTTTGATGCAGGGGGACCTTCAATTTCCTACTGCTGTGACTACTTTGACCAGGATGGGTGGACATATAGCTATTTTTTTTACTGTCGATCACCTCCAGGCAAACCCTGGGGGTAAGGAACAGTTAAACGGTAATAGTGGCCCCATCACCATGGGAGATGACTTGCATGGCAAGGAGGAATTTCTTTTTTTATTTTCCAAAAGAAAATCCAGTTTTAGGATTTTCTTTTTGAAAATAATGGCAGTAAAAAAAAGCTATGGCGACGGTGCCTTCTAATATATTTTTAAATGACAGCCTGCTTGTCGGTCATTTATATATGTGACAGGTGTTCCATGCACCAGTGGGACGGAGTATATTACTCCAGCCCCCTGCTGGAATGATGGGCTCTCCGCCCATTTATAAATCAGTGCCAGGATGTCCAACCTAACTTTTCTGAGGGGATGGAGTCATAAGGAAGGACTAATCCCAAAAACGTAACCACCTCTAGCCCACAGAAGAATTGCTCGCAACTTTAGGACTGCTCTCTAGGGTAGCTACCTAAAGGGCCAATCAGCTTCCCATTAAAACCCACTAACTACTCATTTATTTTAGGATTTTGTTTCAACTAAGAAATTGTTGCATTGGCCAAACTGGAAAAACCTCTACTTAAAAAACAGAATATCTCTGTTCTACAGACCTGACGTTTATGAAAAGTGTCTGAAAGACATTGACAGTGTCATAAATTAATCACTTAGTTTATTAAGGAAGAGGTGAGTTCCTTTTTACTTCACTAAACTTGGTTCAAAGTGCTGAAAAAGGACAGTCTCTGTTTTGTAATACCTCAAGGGATCGAAAATTTTACATTACCAGTGTTGCTGATGTGTAAACAATGAGAGGGCTTCTGAATATCTAACCTCGTTATTTTTTATTTTTGCAGTGTTATACAGCGCAAACTTGATCCAAATGTATTGGAGCGCCTTACATGGGCAACAGCTATGTTGCACAAGGGCACATTAATTTTTTTAAATGTTTTTTAGGCACGGGAAGATTAAGGGCCTGCATTAGAGCTCAGCGGAGGGGAACACTCCTTGACAGGTATCCATATTGCGATCACATTCTATCCTATGGGTATCGTAATATAGCGGACAGGATATCCATCACGTTTGGGACAGAGTATTCCCTCTGCTGACTTCTAAATCAGGCCCTATGGGATTTGCCTAGAATCACAGGCTGTTGAGCTGATGCTGAGACTCGAACCCGGTTCCTGGGGAAGCTGTGGTCGTTGCGCCATATCCTCTCCCCATTATACAGTGAAGAATTCAGGCTGCTAAAGTGTGTTTATAGAAGTGAGTCTTAAATGACTAGGCCAAATTGTTTTTAATAAACTATTCTTTTTTCTTTTTCAGATGGGGAAGGTGGGGAGGAGAATGGAATTTCATTCAGAGGAAATGTGGCAATGAAATGGAAAATCCCTCCACGTGGCTGGGATAATGAAATGGACAAGCAATTAAGCATGATTTCGGGTCTAATACATAGATTAAAATAAGGAAATAATATGGAGAATGGAGCTTTGTTGTACAGAGCACATTTCATTAATTATGTTTGCCTCCTTTTATCTTAAGGATTGTGATAAACTTACCACTCTTTTTCAGTGGAAGTAAATAGTGTGGTATAGGGAGAAACAGAGAGGTCAGTCTCCTGAGATCATAATTGGCTCCAGAATGCCAGAAAGCAAGCTCGGATTTGTTAATTTCATAATGGTCAAAACTGAATATGATCCTATGTCAGCACATTTTTTATGTTAGAATCCATCACACCTCATTCATCTGATTGGGATGGCAGCATTTGTCTCGGCTAAAACAAAAATGCCACATATGGTGGCAATCCTACAAACAGCATATTTGGCATAATAGAGGAAAACATTGCAGTTTCTCCAGTCCATTGAGTCAAGGTAGGGTTAAAGACAGAGTGTTGGAAAACAATTGCTTTTTTCATCATACAAATTGTGAATCACCTCTACTCTAAAAAATATGAATTTTATTGTACTGCCCCAAGTGCCAGAGGGCCACGGGCCACCATGGAAGACCTCATTAAACAGCAATTTAGTATTCAGGAGACTGGTTACCTCAAAATAAGTTGTTCCACTTGGAATAATATTCTACCGCTTGAAATCTATGCAACATATGAGTCCTCCCTGGTTCTGTTGCATAAAGCCAGGAAACTGGGGACTCAGCCGCTTACACTGTGTGAGGCCTTGGCTGTGCCTATACTAAAATACAACCAAAACCCTATTTCCCCTTCATCATATTGGATGATTTCCCTTCTCTCCACGGATTACAAGATCCTTAACAAAATGATAGCAAACAGAATACTGCCTATCCTGCCAGATCTGGTCCATTTGGACCAGAATGGATTTATTCCATGCCAAAACACTTCTCTCAATATTAGACGTTTCTACTTATTGATAGAGGAAGTCCCCAGGAGTTCACCCAATTCGGCCTGCCTCTCGCTCCACCTTTGTGTTCTTAGGTATCTTTTTGGATAACCCTTTTCTTGTCCATGGAGGGCCGTGTCACTGTATCTAAAATGGTGATGCTGCTGCTCCGCCTTTACTTCTTCACTAACTTTCCAATTGTTATCCCACCCTAAACCTTCTGTGAACTCAATATTTTTACCAGTGCTTAATTTGAGCCAGTGGTTTCCGGTGCTCGGCACCAGTACTTAATTGCCTCCACCAGCACTTATGACAGTCTGCCACATGGTGGCGCTGCTAATCTAATTTAGAGATGAGCAGAACAATGGTTGTTTATGAATACAATATACATTAAAAACTTCTAATACCTGTCTCCGCAGCCAGTCCTATAGCTTTGGGGACCTGGAATAATCTTAACTGTCGCACTTGCAGGCGAGAGAGATGGTCACTAGTTGTTTTGGCAGCCATGACAGGGGCGACGGGTGGTGCAAGCTGCAGTGGCCTCCTGGTCAGGGCCCTGGCACTTATTATATTACAAATTAAGCACTGTTCTTTACTGACAGACCTGATGTGGGGGGAAGGTCGAATGAGGGTGGCGTTGTACAAGCTGAGACGGGGTGCTAAGGGTAGCCCACATTTTTCACATAATTATCTAGCAGGTCAACTTCAATGGGTCACTTTTTGGCTAGGAGGTTACCATCATTGGGAGACAGGCCTCACTCGTGTGAGGATACGAGAAAGATACCCCCATAACCTTTTGATTCCTGGTTCTGCTGCCCATGGATCCCACTCACTCCTACTGTGAATGGCCCTAGAATGCTTGTGGTGGGGGTTCCCACGTTCCGAGGTTCTGTGTCCTAATTCCAATGTTCCTACCACTGATGGCACTGCCACTTGGAGGTAGCACGTTCATGAGAAAAGCTCTCGAAGCATGGGGGACACCTGGCATTAAATGATTGGTGATCTATTTCTAGATGGGGCCCTCGAGTTTTCAGGATCTCCAGGAGCACTGTGGCCTGTATGGTGGGTTCTTCATGACATATGGCTCTATCAGATGAGTGATACTTAAACAGTGGAACATTCAGGGTCTACAAATCCTTTGGTACATGCATTTCACTCTGTGGGACATGATAGACACTTCGTTTTTGGCAATATCGGGCATTTGCGCATGATCCCCTAACCACCCTGGTACATCTACGAACTAAGGGCCCTAATTATCAAAGGTTTGCATCATGTTTGCAGCACTCAATGTGGCGCATGCATGACGCAAACCCTAAAATGTGATTAATCAAGCCATGCAAGGTCACTTTTGCGTGGCTTGATGAACCAGGAGTAACACAACACGGTGCAAATCACTGCGTTGTGTTACTTTTCCCTGGGAAGACGTTCCATGGGCATCGCGTGGGTGCTCCCATGCAAATATCATGGATTTTGATGCATTCCCAGATTTACCATCACTGGTAGACCTGGGAATACACCAAAAAGATGTGCCTTCTCAGGGGAGGAATAACGAGGAGAAATGTCATTATTTCTCCTCGTTACTTCCTCTATCTATGTGTGCTGCTTTCTGCACAAAAACAATCCTGCATGCAATGCAGGCACCCTTGCACCATCAAAAATCTGGTCATCCTCTGGACCCTGTGTTAGATAGTTTACTGTGTTGTTAACCTGTTAGTGTTATTTTGATTTCCTATGTGCAACATCTCCAATACACCTATCAGCATACGGTATATCCGGTATGGGTGTTTAATCCTTTATTGTGAAAGCGTGAAAATGTAAATAAGGAGTTATTTAAAATAATAATGACAATTTTAATTTTGCTCTGTTTCAGTAATAAGTCTCAATGATTGTAAGTGCAGATTGTAATAGTGCTATTAACCTCAAAGTCAATTAGAAGACAATGAGCTTCAAACAAGGTGAAATAATCTTTGGTTCTTTGAGAATAGGGTGGAAGGCAATATAAATACTTCAGAGTCGACAAGTGCCTTGGGCTTTGGGGGGCAGGTCATTCTATGCCCGCAGCAGGAGGTTGCAGGGCGGGGGGTACTGTTTGAAGGGGCTGTGGCAGTGCTATTATTCTGGAGACATGATGGTCGGTGGGTGATGGGAGTGGAGCGACAAATACGACCAGACAAAGGAAGAAAAGGGTTCTTCACCTTTAGCTGGGGGCACCTCCCTTATGGTCTTCTCCTGGAAAGTGAATGGGCTTCCCAACAAATTGTAGCAGGGGTGGTGAAGAGGTATTTGGTGAGGCAGGCGACGGACCTGGTCCTACTGCAGGAGACACATTTAAAGGGTTCCCAATGTGATTTTTTCAGGAGGGGCATGTTTTGGTCACTGGTACAGACCACTCAGGCTATTCTGCGGGGGGGGGGGGGTCGGAATGCTTGTCCGCTAGTCCACACCCTCCCAGGTGACGAACACATGGGCAGATTTTTTGGGTTGCTGGGTGGCAGGGAGCTGCCTGTGGAATGGGGAGTGTTTGATCATGGCTTCCTGGTATTGTCCCCCTTGGTTGCAGGCTTCACGCCTAGATAATGTGGGGAAATGGATTGTGGAGTGCCCAGAGGCTTGTTGCTGGTGGGGGGACCTTAATCTGACCTCTCGTGGAACTGAGGATAGTATGGCGTAGTCAGGAGAGACATTCAGGGATGACCCGAGACTACGTTCCTTCCTGGAGTCAATAGGTCTGTAGGATTTTGGGCGGGTAACACATCCAGGGGAGTGGCAGTTCTTGCATGAGGCTAACACCTTACTGGCGTGCATGAATTCTTTTTTGGTAAAGTGGTCACAGAGTTTTCACTATAGGAACTCCAACTACTTGACCAGAGATATCTCAGACCACTCCTTGGTGGTTACGGAACTGTGGGTTACTGGGGACCACAATGAGATGGGTGGGTGGCTGGACCCATGGGAATTGACGAACTGGGACACCCGCTGCCACGTATTGGAGACATAGGGCCTCTATTTTTGGGAGAACGAGGGGCCAGTGTCCTCGGGGTGGGTGCTTTGGGAGGCGTTCAAGACGATGTTCCGGGGTCAATTAATCCCGCATGTGGTGGGCAAACATAGGGAATGACTGCAGAGAGTGAAGGAGCTGGAGAGGGGCTGTCAGAGGGGGGAGGTGGCATATGTGGAGTGGCCGAACCGGATGGGGTTTGGCAGTTGACTCTGTTGTGGGCGGGCTACAGGTGGCATGTCCATCAGGAAGCACAGACTCTGTGTTGGGCATGGCTGAGCAGACTCTACTATGGGGAAGATACTTCAGTGGTTGGTCTGAAGAGAGGACCAACGATTGGTTCTGGCGGTGTGTCCGACAACCGGAGCAAGAGCAGAAATCCCCACAGGCACTGATGATAGAAGATGTTGTAGCTCCAAATCAGTCACGATGTATGCTGCACAGGTCCACGCTTTATAATCTTTGGTGGCTCTTGGGCAATGCTTAATTTGTGAACCAAGAAGTCGTTGGGGGGCCACTGCAGCTTGCGACACACATTGCCCCGCCAGCTGGCAATGACAGTACAAACAAAACTGTTAACCATCACACACAGCTATTGTTGTGCTAATACCTATATTAGCCAGACAGAGCCACCATGTGGCAGACTGTAATAAGCCCCGTGCTGGAAATTAGGTGCCGTGCTGAGCACCGGAAACCACCGGCTCAAATTAAGCACTGCTCTTCGTTGTTTGGTTCGTCGGCTGCATCTTGGGAAAGCAGCTCTTCACTTGGCACTAGATGCCAAGAAGGCATCTGATTCTGTGGAGTGGCCCTACCTGTGGGCTCTTCTTGAGCTAATGGGGTTTGGCCCCGGATTCCGGGCATGGGTGCAGCTTTTGAATGTAGCACTTTACAACGCTTGCTTTTACCACGCGGTAGGTAACAACGCGGTCGTTACAACAACCGCGTTGTTACCACTCATGGCATTACATCTCAAGTCGTTTCAAGGACGCGCTAGGTGGCGCGCTGGACTTAGGAATAGTATAAATTACTATTCCTACTCCAGTTAGCGCAACAGCGGGGAATGTGTTGGATTTAAAATCCAACACATTCCCTGGTGTTGCACGCCTCCTAGCTAGGGTGCAGTTGACTGGGGTGCTGTGGGAGGAGTTTGAGCTGTGTCAATGTACCAGACAAGGGTACCCCCTTTCCCTGCTGCTTTTTGCAGTGGCAATGGAGCCACTAGCGGTTGGTTCTACTGGGATACACAGTTGCAGGGCCTACGATGGGATGAGGAATGGGAAGACGTGATATCTTTGTATGCAGATGCTGTCTTGCTCTATTTGGTGGAACACGGGCCGCCGTCTGCTTCAGGTTTTTTTCTAGTATTACAGTCAATTGAACAGATCTGTGGCTTACCCACTGTCCAAGTGGCCCCAGCAGTTGGAGTGGTCTGACCTTGGGTTTACGTACCTTGGGACTTCTGTGACAGCTGATTGTATGGTGTTTCACTAGAGGAATGCTGTACGGAAACTGCTGAACTTCCGCAGGTACATTGAGCACTTGAGATTGCTTGCCCTGTCCTTACTGAGCATGGTGGCCCTCTATACGATGATCTAGCGCCCTAATTTCTTCTACCTGGTGCACAATAATTTATTCAAAGTTCTGGATCGCTTTTTATGTGCGGTGGAGGTGCGGGTTCTTCTGTGGGATGGGGAAGTCTCGAGGCTCTCGCTTGAGACGCTGAAGCGCCAAACGGGGGACAGGGGCATCGCCCTCCTGGACTTGCAGTTGTACTAATGGGCGATTTGCCTGAAGCTGGACAATGATTGGTCATTTGCAGTTCGGAGGAGCTGCCACTGACGGCGGACCGGCGGGTGCTGGAACCCTATGGTTTTGTGCGGTGGAACTATGGTTGGTCTGCTTGGGCAACTGGGGGGAGGTGACGCTTAATAGGTATACGCTTCTGTTTTGTAATGTGGCATTGGCGGTGGCCAGGATGAATGTGGTGCAATACTAGGACTGTTCATTGCTCCCCATGGTGCAGGCTTGGGAGTCCAAAATACAGTGGTGTTGAAGTGTGGAGGATCCGATTTACCGGACACTGACTGCCCCTGACTTTTGGTAAGATATAGGATCGATGGGAGGCAGAGGAAAATGTATGACTGGGAGTGATTCAGGGAGGAGGTGAGCCCTGGGGAAAAAAGCAAACTCACTGGGCGTGCTATAGGACCCTTGAACTTGGTAAACAATGTGCTTCTTTTCTGTGTTTGCAGATTGGACTAGTCGAACACTACCAACTTACAGGTTTGCTTCTTACTGTGTGCCAGGGCACCCTGGTGGTTTTTCAGGGTTTTGTTTTACTTGTTGTGTTTCATGATATAACTTAATAACAATATCTTTAAAAAATGTATGATTTTTTGATAGTATTGTACTTGATACACCTAGAATATATCCTATGATTGAAACAAAGGTCATTTTCTGCAATGTGCATTTTTATCCTCGGTATTCTGTGCTGCTCTTTTGTAATTGGGCATGATTTAGAAACGGCAATGGCAGTTACCAGCCCCAGCAGAATGACAAGGCTGTGGTGATTGTGTGGACATGGATTCAGTCAGTTTGTTCTGGGGACTCCAGCTGCTGAGAGCAGCTGACACCTTCAAGGAGAAATCATGGAAATCATAAAGTATTGGGGATGGAGATACAGAACCACAGATGCCCCTGGTCATTCATTTCTCTAAATAACCACAGGGCTCACCCTGTAATCCCTGTCACCTTCTACCACTGGAGCCAGTATCGGTAAGTCTCTGGGTGGATTAAATGGGACATATCAGGAAATCCCGCAATGAGGCCCACAGGCCTAGCTTTAAGTAAGTAAGAAAGTCAAAGGATTATGTGGTGACACTTATGCCACATGGTGCCACTATAGACAAACAGCCAGAGTTACCCAATAAATAACAAGCATTGGCATAGCCAATAGGTCTCGCCTTTGGGACCTTATAAGTGTTTAGCCATGCAACAGTTGATGTTGGTGCACCAAGGATATTGTGCTGCATAACTAAATACTTATAAGGTCCCAAAAGCGAGACCTATTGGCTATGCCAATGCTTGTCTCCTATGTCAAGAGTACCCCATTTCTAAAAAGCTAACCCAACGTCGTAACTTGTGCACCGTGCCAGCACCTCATAAAGCCACCCTGAAGATAAGCTGGTAGATTAGGATTAATCCCTTGGGAAGTAAATGAATGGAACACCGCTATATGGCGATGAAAGCACTTTGATGCAAGAATTGGTTCATTGCACAACCTGAAAATAAAAAATAAAATAATCCTATCACTGAAATGATTGTGCAACGTGAATATTATAAGTAAAACCGAAGCGAAAAGCAAAGAATAGTACATTATTTTACAAAAGCAGATCATGAACCAAAATACACTAGGGTTGAACAACTGTAGGGATCCGTTTACGATTTTGTGAAAGCTTCACATCACGCTTGGAATAGGACTTTCAGAAGAGCAGAGATTCGTACTCTAAAAAAGAATATTCCTGTAAAATGACCCTATAGGAATAGAAATTCCTATTTGGTCATGGGCATTTTCTTGCAGCGGACATAACTACGCGTTTGATTTAGAAGGAGCATGTTACCGACCAAAGCTCTGAAAAGGCCCCGAGAGACTCGTAGGGAGTCAAATTCTGCTGCGTGCACGACATGACCTGCAAAGTGATGATGGAAAGGTGGCCACCCTTTAAGAATCAATGGACGTTCACAGAGACAAAAAGGCACAAATCACTTTCTGTAAATCCTTCTTAAAATATGCCACACATGAGATATGGGAGCCTGGGAGATATGGACAAAACAGAAATAGGACTCAATCAATCCAACTTGAAAGGGGTAAATGAGAATCAGCAGTTGTAAACAGACGTGTTGCTTAAAATTTGAGGGGAAAAAATGCCTGAAGCGTACTTTTGCAAGATACTTTTCGAGAACATGTTACTATAAACGCTCAGAACGTGCAATGTGATCAAACTAAGTAATAAACACAAGTATAGACACTGTTCTGAGAGCAGTAGGTTTGAACCTCAGTGAGAGCCTCACAAAGGGCCTCTCTACAGAAATCAACCGAAGACCAGCCCAGCTCCACATTCCAGCTAGGTATTCTCTTTGTAACTTTTCGAACCAAACCAGCTTCCTTCCTGGCCAGGGCAACATGAAATGTAACTGGATAAGAATCTGGCCATTGTTTTGTGCAGCCTCCTCTCCCGTCTGCAAACAAACAATACAGGGAATTCCTTTGTACATAGGCCACACTGCTACAAAGAATACTGAGCGAAGGAAGCTTCACAGCGGAGAACGCGTTCCATTTGAAAGCAGACATTCACGAACCTCGAACGTCCAGTCAACTGCCAAATCATTAGCTCGATCCAAATTAGTGCGAAATCATGGATTCGAAGGCATCAGCTAGAACTTGCCATAAATGAGACTTCGTTGTCCCAGCCCTCAGACAAACGTTTCCAGCCTGTGAAGGGTCTTAGGGCTTCACCACTGACTGCAGTGGAACGCGAGCAGCAGTAATAACGGCCTTGGAGCGAATTACCCCTCCTTACTAGCAAGCAGGTCACGGGCCAACGAAAATCTTTAAAAGGACATACAATTATTAAATAAACGACAAGGCAAAACTTATCGTGGAGTTAGTAAATTGAATGAAAGTGTGGTGCAAGCCAACCCTTTAAAACAAACAAGACAAAAGGAAAAGAAAAGTGGAAGAAAAGTGAAGAACCGTCAAGAAAGTGAAAGCAAGCGCAAGCAGGCAAATGTAAACAAGCGCGCGCGGCCATGCTAATTGAAAACAGATGGCCCCTGCGCGCCACTGCTCGCTCCCGCAAGGTGGTTGCCGCCACAAGCACGAGTGCTTGAAAAGCGCATACCAATTTCTAAAGGTCATATTCTAGTGTGCGCGCTGCGCTAGGCTCGACCTAAAAAGGCAAATGGCATGAGTGCTATCAGTGGTTAATTTGTAAATAAATAAGTGCTGGGGCTCCCGTCAGGGGGCAGCTTGCTCAATTCTCCTGTTAGCGCTGCCTAAAACAGAACCGACTACTAACCATGAAAGTCGGGAGATGATGTGGCATAATGGCCAGAGCTGAAGACTTCGAAGTTGAGGAACCAGGTTTGAGTCTCAGCATGGGCTCAACATCCTGTGATTCTGGGCAAATCACTTAATGAAAAGCGCCAGTGTTGATGATTGAGCACAGCTCAAATTAAGCACTGGGTGCAGCTAAGGTGCATGTGTCTTAACTGAAATACAGCAATAAAGAGGACTGAAGGAGGTTACTGATGTGAACTATTTAATACACTAAGACAAGACTGACTTCTATTTCAAGAAGAGAACTGAGCTTTACCCAGCGACGAATTTCGACATGAGTCAGATTAATGAGGACAGTGATTTGGTAACAAAAATACATAGCATGTGTCTAAATCACATTTCTATCCATTTGGACATTTACACTAAGCACCGACAAATCTCACTAAAATTAAGAGTGCTTCTTGGCTTGCTCTCAAGTCAGGTCAAGATACCTGTTCAACTAGAATGATTATACGTATTTGGTAAAAAAGTTATGATTAAGAGAGGACGTGGCATTACATTGATACCCTCTGCTACGTACAAAATATTTCATCACCACAGTTGCTTAAAAGGACCCTTTGAATAATGATAAAACAATAATATTTCATTACTATAATTTTGAGAACAGTAGAAGACATTTGGGACAACTTTGCCAGAATACAGATATCTAAAATGGTAAAATTAAAATGGCAAAATTAAGTGTTAGTGGTGGGTTCATTTGTTTCCCCTTTGATGCCAACCACCTGAAATGGGAGATTGCCTTGGGGTTCGCTCTTAGTTTTGGAGAGCTTGTGTCCTTCTAAACTATGAAATCGTTTGGCTTGGCTTGGATTAGTGCTTGAAATGGGCAGAACCTGTTAGGTGCTGAGTACCTGCACCTGTTTAATTTGAAAGGGCGAGTACCCGCTCTTCTGAGCACTGGTGCAGCATATTTTATTGGAGCATACTGGCACTTCTCGGTTGCAAATATGTGCTCCCCCTCTCTACATATCCATTTCAAGCACGGACTTTGACCGAGAGATGCGCTGGTGTCAGGAGCAAGTGGTACTCTTCTGATGAGCTCAGAAAGTCAAACATATAAAGGAATTTGTTTTACTGTATTCCATGGGTAGTGGATGGCAGGCTGCTACCCCAAACACTGCAATACTTTACTGGCTCTTGTAGATCAGTTAACCAATGCTTCAAATTACTAACAGCTTTACTAAAATACAGACATTTGAGCAAAACCAAAGTATTGGAGGATATATGCTATCGTGATTCAATGTTCTATTGTACTGTAGAGTATTTCTTTGTTAACTGCCTTTCTATAGTGCTTACTGGCCGTGATGAGGCATTGAAGTGTTTAGAAAGTACCCCTTCCCCTGGGTATCTGAATTAGGGCGGTTTAAAGGTAGGGGGAGATAGGCAGAGTCTATGGTAGTTGTAGTGCAATCAGCAGCATCCATCTGGCAACTGGGCAAAGATGGGTAGTGGGTGAGTTGACTAGATGGGTTTGCCTCATGTGTTAATCACTCCACTATTTAGAGCGGTGTGAACCTCAGTTAAAAGTAACCTGCAGTATTGAGCACCATAAACACGGGTTAGAGTACATCTGTTGTTTGCAGTGCCTATAAATTGTAGAAGTGTGGTATGAAGCGCTATAAAAAAACAAGTTATTATTATCAATTGGGTGTTTGCCAGTGCATTGAAAAAAACACTCTGGTGACAGCTGTACTTTCAGTGCTCTTTCTTGATAAATGGGTGTATGATTGATCTATTTTGAATGAAATCCCGTTGCAAGACATATATACATAATTATCTTCTCCCCCACCTTTGTCAGCCCCTTTGTTGCCCTAGTTATCGAAGGTGTATGTGGATGTTCACAGCAGACTTTTGATGAATATGTCATTTAATCCGCGTGTAGCGTTTTGAAGGGAATATTTATGTCATTCTTAAGTGTTGTTATTGAAAACACAATTTTGAAAGGAATAAAGAAAATATTAATTCCAACCTAGCCTGGGGCGGGTGACTCTTGTAGAACGGCACCCTTGTGGTACCCTCACTCCGTTCTCGCACCCTACGTCATTTTAGTTAAATCTCAACAACTCCTTCTCGTCATCCATGGTCAGTTCTGAAGAATCAACTTCACCCACCAGGATGCGCAATAGGCGCGGCGTGGACAAAAGCCACCTGTACCAGTAAGGCTTACTTTTAAAAGAGTTTAAAAAGCACACATTAAAGGTTAACCCACGCCTACCTAGCAAGGACCCCCATCCGAAATCCCGCTCCCCCGTTAATCTCTTTAATGAAAGGTGTCGAGGAGGGCCACTTCTGCCACCAGCACCCCGTCTCTCTCAGGTTGTATGTAATTTTAAAAAGCACAAAGAACTGGAGAGGCGCAATTACAGTGCGCACAACACCCATCCCCGCCAGCTCGGCGAGTCCGCGCGCCTCCCGCGCGCCTGGAGCGCCAGGGAAAGGGAAGCGTCCGCGCGAGCCCTCTCGGCAAAGGTGTGACCTTTTCTTGTCGCTTTCGCTGTGCGCCGACGACGTTCGTGTGTTACAGCTCCACAGAAGTTGGCTGTCAAGCGACTTATTGAAGATAAAGTCAGAAAAGTGTCGTGGGGGGGGGGGGGGATACTAATTTGTGCTATTTTCAGTCAGAGCGCAGCAATGAAAGCCGCGGAACGGGTCTTGTTTGTTTTCTCTTGGCATGGGTGGAGCTCTTCCGCCCCCTCTGTCCCTGAAATGGTTCGCTGTCGTCTGACACGTTCACCTCCTCCCCCGTCAGGGATGGAGAGCTCCTGAGTGCATTTTTTAAAATTTTAAAACCAAGGAGGAGGAGGTGTGGGAGGGAAAGGGCGAACCTCGTGTGTTTTTTAAGTTCCAGGGAGCGCTCTTTATTTTCTTTCCACACCCTCCGCCTGTGACCTCACCCTGCAGCAGGAGAGGGCGGGGGAGGGACGGGAGTGGTGCGAGAGAGAGAGGACTCGGTTTGAAAACAACACTCAGCTTCAGCAGCGCGCAGAGGACGCCCGTTCCAAGCCCCGGCCCGTCACGGCAGCCCCGGGAGCCCCCCCAGCGCAGACTGGACACCAGGGACCCCCGGTAGGTTTGTCAGCTGCAGGCGCGCCTGGCGGGGAGGGGGCGCACGCGCACCGGGTCAAGGGATGCCAACTGTTGCTGACTTGGATATGCCGTCGCCTGAAGATCCCTCTCCCTCATTACAGGAAATGATGGCACTGCCTCCAGTGAGCATTGTCTGCCATCAGCCCTGCGCGGCCCTGGAATATTGTGCAATGTTTACACCCCTGCTCCCGTCGTCTAGACGGAGTGTGTAGGGCTTAAACGTGGCAAGGTGGTTTCCTCGTGGAGTGGAAAGAAAGCAGTTTTTTTACTCTCACCTGGTGGAAGAAAGGTGTTTTTTTTACTCTCACCTGGCAATTATTCATGTTTAAAAGGAACGTCGTGTTATACTCCCACATGACATTGTATAAATTGTGAATGGACAGTGTCGTCACTTTTCTGTCCCAACATTTCGTCCAGGGGTATTCGGGACGGCTGGCACGCGGGTTTAAACCTGATTCGTAGGAAATAACCTCCTATTAGGAATTTTATTTGACGGCGTTGTGCTGTTTTTTTTTTACAATGTCTGCTTAGTGACAGGAACTTTTCTTTGTTGCATTTCTGCTTTGATCCCTGTTTCATTTTTCTTTTTTGTAGATAACCTTGTGCCAGCTTTTAAACTTTTTGGTTTGTGGGCAGGAGCCACCGGACAGAGTTTTGCAATTTTCTAAGATGACCTTGTACCTTTTTTATGCCGAGTTGATTTGGGCAAATGAAGGGGCGGGCCATTGCAAAAATAAACACCGGCATTTTGTGCGAAATTCACAATATTTAGAGGTTGTTAGAAAGAACATTCCTTGCTCTGTTCGCGCCTTTCACAGTTATTAGGATTTCCACACCATTTCTCTGCTTACAAAAACATCATCTTCCTCCCATTCGTGCCATGGAGGGCAGAATGTCTTCCAGATGTTTCCTCCATTCCTGATGATGGCTGTGGTCACATCTTAGAAAGAATGCTTACGAAAAGTCCTTCTTGGAAAGGACACAACCATTTCTGGTGTTGTTTAGTGAGTTCGGGGGTGTTAGATTGCCAGGTAGCTTTCCAAAGGTATTGTGCAGGTACGTGTGCTAGCTCCACACGGGTTGCACGCCTTTGTTTTCATTCTTTGTGTATGTTTATTGCGCGTTTTGCATTCGTGCGTGACGTTGGACGGAAGAAAGCCTTTATCTTTTTTATAACTTAGCGTGAGAGGAAATTCCATACTTTGGGTAAGGGGCGAGCCGAGTAAAATCGCTGCATTCTGAGAAAATAAAATCCCGCCTTCGAAAATGCAAGGCAGCTGTCGGAGTTTCCACTTAGAAAAAAATCTTGGCGAGATGTACCTCACCTAGTAAAAACATAGAAGAAAAACAAAAGCGCGCATCCAGATGTTGGTGTTTTACTTTTACGTCTGCAGAAATCATTTACTTTGAAATCTTCAACCTCCCTTTAATACAGTCAACGTTCTTCCGCAGCTGTATGGGCGAAGCACTTTTGTTTGACATGTGAATACTTTTGGGGCGTGTGTGGTTCGAGTTTCTTTGCGCGATTTTAGTAAACTCAGAGGCGTCTGTCTGGTTGAGCTGCTGCAGTCTGCGCTTTTCCTTGGCCAGTTTGCCCCCTACTGGAGAGAAGTATTTTTGCATGCGCTTCTCACCTGTCACATCTGGTGCTTGCTTTCGTCTTATTCTTAATTTACTGTGCACTGAATTAAAGGGGTCTGTCACGTGAATGCACGCGCCTTAAACTTTGTTCTAGATTAGAGAAAAGACGGAATTCGCAAGTGTTTTTTGTGGGAAACATCCATTATCAGACATTCCACATGTGATGTCTACCGCGCAGAATATTTTCTGCATATGCGTATGATGCATGGGGCGATATTTTTGAGGAAAGCAGGCAGTTATTTGAAAAATTCGCAGAATGTGTTCATTTTAGGTTCCCCGTCAAGTTTAGGAATTCAGAGGCCCGGCTGAGTTACCGAGACCAACTTCTGAACGTCTGTTTATTCTCCGGCAACACACAGTCTAATGAAAGTTCGCGGGGTCACGCAGCGGTTTATTTTTGTAAATGTATTTATCTAGAAGGTTTCTGTAGCCTTGTAGCTCGGCGGGTATTTCGGAGCGCTGAAGATGGTTACAAAATATACATAGGTTGCAGACTCACTCTGACATTGTGCCCTGTTTTGCTACAATTACTATTATTGGGGATCGTTCTAATTGATCAGGACAGTACTTTCTGTTTTTATAAACAATGCGTAATGTTTGGGAAACGAGATTGTGAGCTTTTTTAATTGCCTTTTTTCCAATTTCAAGACTTAAAACTTCAAAAACGAAGTTTGATCCCAAATAAAGACAGGGTTTGAAAGAATTGCATGCCAAGTTTATCATTTTGCATTAAACAGTACAAGTTTAAGGGCATTTTGCACCTTAGATTACTCTCACCAGTCAAGACATCGATGTGCTTCCCCCATCCCACAAAAAATAAACACCATTTCGTGTCGACAGATCTTTAAAATGCTATCTCTTAGTTGCTGACAGATATTCTTGTACAAAGAGATTGATTAGTCGGGTGACTCCGGCCCTGGGAAAGCCACTGGTAGCTTCTGACTGATTATAATGGGCTCCGCCGGGCCGGACCGCCATTCTGACCCTGGGGTTTTGCGGGTGAGCTGCAGACCACGAGGGCTGCTTTCAGAGCCCAGTGGGTGGCCAGGGCGTAGTTATGGAAGCACCCGTCCCCCCATCCTAGTCTAGGCCCGATGCTGTGAGGAGTTAGCAGTTCTGCCAGTCCTGCACGGTCAGCTTACAAGATCAAAGCCATTGGTGAATGTTATGCTATACAAATACCTAGTAACATAACACAACAGTCTCTGCACATTCAACAAGGGGTTTTCCCCATTTAAACAGCCCCAAAGCTAATCAGAATGGGCCCTTCAGTAGGAACGGCTCACATACATCTGTCACATAGCAGAGTTTCGGGGCTTTTCGAAGCTCTAGAAAATGTGATTTTCAAGCATGCATATTCAGAGGTCATGATCTGGTTGGAAGTAGACTTTCATGCATTATTCAAGCCAGAGGTAGTTTGTTCTAAGCACACAGAGCCCGTTTCCTGACATGATGTTGGCTGTACCGCATAGGTTGGTTCAAGTATGCACACTCAGTCTAAAATAATCAATGACTTGTAAATTGCACGTTTGCTAACCACATAAATTTAAATTTTCTGGAGTGTATACACATGGAAAACCTCTTTTCCACTGCACGTGGACATAATAAAGCATTATTTTAATCTATATTGGTTCCATGAAGTTAAATGCAGAGAACTCCTGCTACCTGTGTAGTGAGCAGGATTTTCAATGATTTTTGCCTTGGAAGCGCTTGGAGGTGGCAAATGGACCTCTGACTAGCTTTTACGTTCTATGTGGTTTTGGATCAAAGTGCCGTCAAGGTTTTAAAGGGTCACAGTCACTTCCACACAATAAGGGCCAAAATACAAGGCACATTTGTACAAAAAAGTACCTCCTTATTGTGGTGTATCCAAACCAGACGTTCGGAGCATACTTGAAAACTACATGCAAAAGATCCCCTCCTTCTCAATAGGTGAGAAGGCATTCATGCCAAAGGGGCTGCCCCTCTCTTTAATAGCCAGCCCTGACAATTGTAGGCCAGCAGGGGTATCTTTCAGATCCAGTACAATTAATATTCTGGTGTCTTTCTAAATCAAATATATGATAATGACCCACCTTGTGAAACATCTGTATTCGGTTCCATGCGGTACTTTGAAAGCTGTGCATTCAGCAATTCACAGATCCTAAAGTTCTGGATCACATCAAATTGAAGTGATAGCCCCCATGCCCATGGCCCTGTGCTAGAATGTGACATCAAGTAAGTAAGTAATTTATTATGCATAATTAATTAAAATAATTGCATATGGTAGTCGTACAAAAAAACCCACAATTTCTTAGTAATATAACATCTGTACATTTAAAAAAGAAATACTTTTCTAAAAATCAGAGAATATTATACAATTTTAAAAAGAGGAAAGGTTAACATTCTTAAAACGTGCAAGTAAGAGGAATTTGCAAATCATCCGAAGACTAATCACTGTTTCGTTAGACTAATAGCAAATCTAATTGGATGTTTAATCTTTTCTCTGCACAAATTCAACTCATATTTATTAGCAGGCAAAATAAATACACGTCTTAGACTTTGATTTCATGCAGAGTAGGGCTCTTTCTGGTGCCGGATTTCCTTTGGTGATATTTTGCCTTTATGCTTAATGTAGAGGCAACCGTCAGGTCATGTGTCACAATATCGTGGTCGAAATATCAACCTGTAAACATATTGTATCCATTATATCAACAACTACAATTAAGGAAATATAGACTTAATATTCTTAACTGCACATCTACTTACCATGACAATATGTTGGTAGTCAATATTATGCATGTCTTTTATTTGCTAGACTATATTTCAGCCACGATATAGTGGTATACTACCAGCCAAATATAGGAAATGCATGTTTATGTCAAGAAAAAATGCCAAAAGATCAACGTGAGACATGGTGCAAGGATCAATCAAAGAAAAATTATCTAGAAACACGGTTTTCAGCAAGCAGATTTCCTTCTTAAGAAATATGTTGAGGACACATCTTGTTTTCGACATACACACTATATCCATCTGAATCTTTTCTCAGTATCCATATCAGAAGAGGGACACAGAGGGAGGTTGCGTCATTGTTTGAGAGGAATCTGATTTCCTGGGAGGTGGAATGGAGACTTAGGGGCAGATTTACTAACAAGTTATGGATCATAACAAAGCAAGACAACCTGCTGCGGTGCGTTGCATGATGGAGAGGGCAGGAATGTGCCATATTTACTAAGATGTGATCCATCCCTGCCCCCTCCTGGCACTGAGTGCAGCTTAGCACCAACGCCAGCACCACTGTGCAAGGGTGCCTGGGTTACAGCCAGGATTGTTTTGGTGCAGGAAGTGTCTCTTTCCCAAGTAAATAAATAAAGATTTTTAACAAAGTCAAGTAAAAAAGTAAAATTCAAGGACAACTACAGTCAAGAGATGTCTGACAGTTTGGGTGCATGGTGGAACTGTGCATGGTTCTAAAAGCACCCGTTTATGCCTATATAACTCTGCCCTTGTGTCTCTGATGTTGGAGAGTTAGTTGGCATGGTGCCGGCACTGCTGCACCTCTCCAGTGATGTATGAAGGTAAATCATGCCTGCCTCAAGCTGTGGGTGGTGCACAAGAGCATACATGTCAATATGTGGACAACCGTTTCTAGACCAGGGTGAAGCAGCACACATGCCCTTATTTACAAGTAGTCCTGCCGGCAGTGTCCTGCCAGTTCTTTACTAACGGGGCAGGAACGATGTACTTGATTGTAGAAGGAGTAGTAAAAGCCTACTTGTTAGAACCATCAAGGCCAGAGCATGGCTAAAGCAGTATTTCTTGAAGCGCTATGTGCCACGGGCACAGGTCTGGTCCACGTGGTCTCCTGCAGCGTTTCATTCATGGTGGTAGGTAGCATCATGAACAAGTGTAGTATAGGGCAGGGGAGTAACGGAGGTCCCCGCACCCCTGTTCACCTCAAAGGGGGCCCCTTTGAGCTTGCCAGCTGCAAACAAAACACTCAGAACCAGCAAGGCAGTTAGGTTATGGGTAATGGGGCCACCTTACCTAGCAGGGGTGCCCCTGAGGTTTTATTATGCCACTTGTATAGGGAACTTGTGGCATCTGCAGAGTAACACTCTTCAAGGATAGGTCTCAACATCTCTGTGCTGGTGCACCCAACAGCTGTGATTTTGGAGGTAAATAAGTGTTCGTAATCTCCGCAGAGCTATGTTGTGGTTGCAGTTGTCTTTGCACCCTTGGCACAGAGGAACTCTCACCAACCAGAACATGTTGAACACAGAGTGTGGGGTAGCGGTACCCTACGTCCTTCGTCAGCACACAAAATATCAGCTCTACTTTGTGTCGGGATTTATCAAGCACTGTCGTAATAGATGGTTTCTCTGCATCATGGTTTCTACATATACTGAACTTTCCTTTTTAAAGCAATCACACAAATTTAGTGTTCTACAAACATAACTTTGGTTTTGATTCAATGAGGTATAAATATTTACGAAGTGTTGACTTTCTCAAAGATCCAAATTTCCTAAAGGAAGGAAGCAAAACAACTCAAGGCATACAGCTGGTATATGCCCGTGAGTTTTACCAGGTCCATTTTCAAAGCTTGTTAAAGTTCTTTTCAGTGTTTGGATTATTTGAGCAGCAGTAGTATAGTTGTTCCTACTGTAAAATTTTTAAAGCACTTCACTGTCTCAAATAGATGTCAGTATTTCTCACAGAGGTCTACTGCAGTAATAAATGATTTTTTTGCTAATGCCCCATGCTCTCTAGGAGTAGGGTTTTGCATCTGCTTCTCTCACAGTCGTGGGAGGAGTCCATCTCACATATGTTCAGCAATCAGAGTAAAAACGCTTTCTTTTCATTTTAAGTCTCACCTACAACTTCATATAACTGACTGACCGTGAGCGTCTCTATTTTGCAAAGTACTGGTTGTGGCATACTGGTTGCATTTAGTGCCTTTTCTTGGGCAATTTTTCAATGTCTCCTCACGAGGTGACCAGTTATTTCTTTGTACATAATTTACACTCTTAGGTATGTGAAGAAGGTTAACCTCATGCAGTGGCGGCCAGCTCAAATCTGGGGTGGTGAGCGAGGGGTAAGGAGGTTTAATTGCAAAAAAAGAAAAATTCACTTATCTCCTTGCAGCTCTGTCCCATGTCGTCTCTCCTCCGCCAAACAGAAAGCAGCTAGGCTCTCCTAAACCAATCACAGCGCTGCACTACAGCGCTGTGATTGGTTTGAGCGCCGCTGTTCGGCACTCAGACAGGACTTGGGGCCTGGGCATGTACTCCATGCAGGCTGTAACGCAGCCTGCATGGAGAACATGCTAAAGTGCGCATGACTGGCCGGCCAAGAGGACAGGTCAAAGCATCATGCGCACTTTAGTGTGCCCACCACTCCTCCCCTGCTCTGTCAGCAGAGCAGCCCCGCCCTCATGCTGACGCAGCAGGGAAGAATAAAATGATAGTAACATCACGTTATTATCAGTTTATCTTTCTTTTCCAGCAGAAGTGCGGTGACGCTCCTCCGCCTTAGCAGAGGAGCCATCCCTGACCTCATGGGGTTCATCCAGTGCTTCATTTTTGTTGGTGCTCGCAGGTGTGGGGTGCCGGCACTCACATTTAGGGATCAGGACTTATTTTCCAGGATCAGATTTTAACCCTGAGCAAAAAAGAGAAAAGCAAAACGGGAAGATTGAAGACGGGAGGGAAAGAAAGGAAAATAGAGAGATAAGGCGAAAGCAGGGAGTAAAAAGAATACGCATGAGTTAACTGAAGAAACAGGCTGTGTATGGTGGTGGAAGAAAGGGACAAGCGGTGGAATCGAAGTTAAACAGTCTAGATATTCAGAAACCATGTCATTCAGCAACCCTGGCAGAGGGCTTCCAAAAAACAATCAATTAGGCCATTGTTTTCATCTTAACATTAAGCGCGGTGTTGATCATACGGACTCTACTCCAGGGACATGAGGTCCAGTGGAGACGCAGGCCCCAAAGGTCTGACTGAAGATCCCCCACTTGGCTAATTTGTGTCACTTTGAGCAGGCCACTTCATCTCCTCATGACTCTGATCCTGTAATAGTGGGTTATTTTAGAAACAGACTATATTTATGTATTAAGTCTTGTATACAAAGCTAGATATTAACAATTTTGATAATTAGATCTGTGTATGGATTCTTCCCGTTAGGTGGAGCTTCTGCAAGCTTATGGGTAGGTAACTGTTCTTACATGTTCAAATATAGTGTGTAATCAACCTGCGTTTTCGTAATGAAGGTTTTTAATGGTGCAGTCTCCCGGTCGAAAGGCGATCTAACCAGAACAGGCATTGAAAACCCAATAGATCTGCCCTTAGTAAGCTTACATTATTTTGTGCAAGCATGCATCGCGGAAAATAAATGAGCAAAAAATATTAACAACTATAAAAATGAAGTAGAAGCCTTCCAGCCCACATACACCCGCACTGGCACTGAAGTGCACTCATTTTCAGGCCGCTGTGGACATGTGATCAGACAAAATGCCATCATTCACAGTGCAAGACCGCCAAAGGATGCAGTGCTTCTTGTTGTGTTCTGTGGTGAGTGTGAGCAATATGTGAATGGCACTTGGAAAGACTAATATATGAAAATGGGTGACCAAAATCACCTGCATATATGTTTGTAGGTTTAGGCAATCTGCTTTTTTAAGTTGAGCCATGGCAGCGCATGCGCTGCAAGGCATGCTGTATTCAGGTAGGGATTTGTAGATCCACCCATTTCCCACCCATCTTTTCAGTTGACTCCTGCTTTTCATTCACAAATAGGCTTAGTAGTCCCTCCTTGGTACCGCCTTATCTGCATTTGTAACCTCCCATGAGGACTTGAGTTGTTACACCGTCTGCTTTATCTAGTCTGTGAGCACTATTATCTTCAATGATTTGCCCCATTCAGCCCACTACGTGCTTTCCTACAAGTACGCCGCCCGCTTTTAATTAGTAATGGCCGTCCACTTTAACTATAGTAGCCATGCTTCTTTATTTATTTAGTTTGGCAGCGCGGTCCACTTTAGTGGCTGCACTACGAAACTTTTTTTTGCAGTGAAACCCCCCCATGTGCTTTTACTTACATAGATGCCGCGCTCCTTTATTTAGACACTGCTCGCCGTATTCAGGGAGCCGCGTCTTAAAAAAGGGGCACGGCCACCATTAAAGTGAAAGCTTAGAATGGGCCTCTTTTACCCCCCCAAAAAACATTTGTTTGTGAACACATTTTTTTTGCTGTAAAAGCGCCCCATGACATGCTTTCACTTTAATTGTGGCCATTGCCCTTTCTTTAGACGCGGTTCGCTGTAACCTGAATATGGCAAGCAGCGTCTAAAGAGTGGGGCGTGGCCTCTGTGAAAGTGGTCTTGCATTTGCGAGAGTCTGAGCTGTCTGCATTAGAAATGACAATGCCTTTTGGATATGTGTTCGTTTTGAAAAACACATAAATAAAAGGCATTGTCATTTACATTGCAAATGCTTGTCTGTGTGGTGACCCTGAATTTTTTCTCCTCTTTCTGGACACTCTATTTTTGCTGGCTTTAGAACTCTGTTTACTTTGTCTCTGCTAACCAGTGACACAGTCCTGTGCTTCCCTTTAAACATGGCTGAATTGGCATACTCCTAATTGATTTATTTTTAGTATATGGTACATGGTGTACCCAGGGCCTGGAAGTTAATTGCCACCTGTGGACTGCACCGCCTATTGTTCCATGCTACTGCAAACGTTAGCTAAATGCCTACCCTGTGTAGCTTGACTGTACAGTTTAAAAACTTCAATTCAACCTGTCAGAATGAAACATTTTGACAGCTCGAACAACTTGCTCTTTCAAATACTAATTAGTCACCCATACAAAGGCCTTGGAGCTCACAAGACAGGGTGCGTGGTATTTAAAAGTAGGGCATGTAGAAATTTAATGCTAACATCCTCAAAGTGATTGGCATCAAAAGCAAAGCTATTTTCACTTTTGCAGGACTAGCTGTCCCATGTAGGAAACCAGAGTGCAAATTCAAATACTAATACTTTATCTCAGTAATAGGCCAAATAGAAAAATAATTAAACAACCATTTTTATTAGTTATTATAAATACAGTTCAGTGATGAATTCGAATTTTTAATAAATATTCAGAAAAAGTAACATTTAGAAAGTTACTTTTTCCCTGCCTGAAGTTCCTAGAGGCTAAATTGAATTTGCTCTCCAACTTCTTTCAGCAAGGGATTAGCATCTCAATAGGTGTGAAAATAGGTGTGAAGTATTTCCCAGGAGCTACGCAATAGGTCACTGTAATTGACAGGGAGACCTGAATGGGCGGGAATGATGCCTTCTATCTCAGCAAAGGGTGCGGGCTGTAAACATCCTTTTTGAGATTACAGTGTCAAATCCAGTATGAGTTTCAAATCCTGCTTAACTGTTCTGTTAAATTTACATATATCACTTTGCAGCACACTTGAAACTAAGGAAACAGGATGCCAATAGAATTCTTGTGTATCCACTGTATGGTTACTGAAAAATACTGCTTTTGTCCTACCCGACTATTGTCTCTTAATTTATTCGGGGTAAAGTGGTCACTTCAAACTGAATTTTGGTGTTAGATGTGTGAGTACACTAGGATTACCATAGTTCACTCCCCACAAACACCCACAGCCCTCAAATCGCAATTTTAGTGGAACCAGATACTTTTGCCATCTTGAAAATGTCTGAAGTTTGACATAAGGCTGGCCTCCTTTTCAATCTACATTGATAAAGCAAGCTACAAGAGGCCTTTTTTGTAACTGCCCAGCTGACCAGTGGCAACTGAACCAGGACTGGGCCAGGATGTTGGCTTTGCCTGACACTCTTTGCATTTCCAAGTGCCTTTCCTGAGGACCTGTGGGCTTTAGAAGTGTACTCCTGTAGTGGATTGGGACTTAAAGGACTAAAGTTGTTGGCATTTGAAAAGCGCACAGTTTTCTATTGGTGTGGCATGGGGGTAACTCTGGGGTTTCTATTGTAAACTTGATTCAGATTCTGCTTGTTGCAAGTATTACATTCTGGCCCTTTTCTCAGTTTGTCGGCTATGTCGTATCATTGACCTGTGGAATACTGATTTTCAACACTATGGGCCCGATTCTGATCTCTCTAGTAAAGCCCTCCGTACAATTCGGATCCAGAGGGCTTTCCAAGCGAAAAGTACCATAGGAGTCCGAACGAGCGAGTACGATGCAGCCGTACGCTTACGGACCCGGTTCGTCCAGACTCCCAATGAACTCTATGGGAGCCTGTGTACAGGCGCGTACACAGGCTCCCATAGCAAAAAGGGGTGGTTGGAGAAAGGTGTACACCCTGTGGTGGGCAGCCCACGGTGCCCGCCACACTGTGCATGCCTGAATCGGGGGGACCCATGGACACACCCTTGTTACAGATTTGGATGGCCCCTGGTGAAGGGGGGTCTGCTACGGCCCCCCGAAGTACCATTCCGACAGCCGTTTCGTCTAGCTGAGAGCGAATCGGCTGTCCGAATTGTGCATCGTACCCGCTCATTTGGAATTCGGCTCCATAGCATGGCCTGATTCGGGTACGAACGAGTCGTACAGACAGGTTTGGGTCCCGGAAACGATTCAGTCGGCTCGTACGCAATCTTCGCGTCGTACTTGGTCGTTCAGACCTGTCTACGATTCAGTCGTAAACGAGGGCTACGAATCGGATCCGGGAAAGCCAAATCCGATTCGGAGGCCTTCCGAATGACATCGGAATCGGGCCCTATGTGTGCCCATAGAAGGTATTTTTAAATGCGTATAGGAATATTATGACATTATTTACACTCCACCAATCAACTAACATACATGAGTTGACTAGAGCAACCCTCACTAACATACATTATTTGACTAAAACAACCTTCACTTCTCTTTACTTCTCATAGTGTATACAAATATCTTCCTAGTGGACAATATAAGGTCAATAATGTTGTCAGTTGGAACCTTTTTTACTGATCGTACAGAGTGATCTTGTATTAATCTATTTACATTAAAACTGTGGCTTTTACACTTTTTGCTATAATATTTTGCTGATTACTATCCTCTCGTTTTCTAGTTTATACCGTGACTGAACTCCTCTCTCATTTTGCACAAGCAAGTGCCGAAACTGGATCTGTCTATGAGCGATATGTACTGTGGGTGTACAATTTTAATTTTTATACATGCAAATCCCCCTAGTTCAAAATATGTGCTCAGAGGAGGGGCAAGAGGTAAGGCAAACACATTTCTAGCTGCAGTGCTTATTCACAAAGGGATGCATCAAGAACATTTTCCTGCACCAGTCTGTACAGGACAGAAATGTATGGTATCAGCATCTCGAAATCTGGTACTCTGCTGCTGAGGGCATACATGACCAATCAAATGGTATGAAACTTACCAACTTCGAATAACATTTTAATGTGTGCGGGGAGCGGGCGGAGGCTTTGAGTGGGTTGGGCTTAATTCAGAGCACAACCCAAAGCACTTCTACCCACCTTCAACTTTTCTACAAAAAAATAAATAAAAATAAAAACCCTAAAAGCTTCCAGGCCTGCCGATGTCCTGGGGACGTTTAACACCTGTAATGGACATCAACTGTGTAGGTTCCCCAAACAAGAGCTGGAAACCCACAATGTGAAGGTGTTTCCAGCTCAGCTTTTGTGCTGTGTGTGTTGTAAAGCCTGTAGTATATTTCATTTTTATCCCTATGCGCTAGAAATGTAATTCAAGGTACAGATATACATAAACTCTTTATGGACCATACACATCAACGGTGCTCCAGAGGGAGAAATGCGCGAAGGGACAGGAGCCCTAATGACCTGAATGTACCCCTAAAATTGTACCCGCTTAGGTCATGGGAGCCAATGCATATTAGAGCTGTGGGGAGGCTTCCTCTGATGTGTGTGTAGGGTCACCCTGAGTCTGTGAGCGCAGCAACTCTGTTCACGTGACCTGATCCCCTCACAGCCAGCAGTCCTGATTGTGGATCATCGAGACCTGTAGGCTCAGTTTATACATTTGTCTACCCGCTAATGGGCATTTTCCCTCTTACAAATGTTCAGACATATGTTTGTGATCCCTGCCATTTGTAATTTCCATATAATTCTATATCAGTCTAGAATGGTGCTTTCCAGAGAGTGTCCTTCTCCTGCATTTTTTTCTCTTCTCAGGAAAGTAAGTATTTTAAACAACACTGGTCAAGTGTCCATGCAATTTTGCAGCGAGGTCTGACAATTTTACACTGCCATTGACAGTAGCCATTCAGTGGAAATATAATTTTTCAGTGGCCAGTGAGTGTGAAAAGCTGGATGTTCAGTCACTTCCAAAGCACATACAATCTGGTCTAAGATAGAAGCAAATTATTGGGTTCTCCTAATATCTTATTTTGTGGGGACATTGGAAATGTGCCCTGTTTCAATGGACAAAACATGTTTGTCCAGTTGCTATGGACACACCATAACTGTGAGGGCGTTGGGAGGATTGTAAAATCGAAAATGTCACTTCATCTGGTAACCAGCTGTACTCACCCCAAGATAGAGATATAAGGGGCTTCGTGGCACATTTTAGCACCTGTATTGCCCCCTACCTCACTTCTTTGCTGGGTCTTAGATTTGAGGAGTTGTATAGCTGAACATTTTCACTGCGGGCAGTTGGCTTTTTTTGGTGGGGTTAACAGCAGGAATATGCTTTCTTTAATTTTATTTAAACTGAGCTACGACCAGGCAAGATATCTCTGTTTTCTATGAGTCCTGACGAGTTAAAGGGAAAAACTCACTCCCACCTATGATGAGATAATTTGTTTTTAAATCAGCCTCTTGCATGAGTGTGAGTCAACTCTGCAAATTACTATTGCAGAATTTATTGATGGACACCAGTGTAACGACTGCACAAACTTGTCTCTTTAGCTTGTGTTTTATAGTTTCTGTCTGTGATCAGTTACTGTTTGTTAAAATGCGGAATCCTTGGGTTGTTGAAGAAAACTGTTTAAAAAGAAAACATATAGTTGCCCATAATAGGACTTGCATGTTGCATGCAGAATTTAAAATGTGTATGTAGTTTAGCAGACATGAAATACAATATTGCATACTGTACATCTAAACCTCAAAGCACTGCTCTGCTACTGAATTGTGCTCTACAATTTTCTGGCCGAGTAATTGTCATCTGTGCTCCCAAGATCAGGGCCTATGACCCCTTGTATCAATCAGGACTGCACCAACCTTGTTTAAAATTAGGAATGAGCTGAGCCCACACCTCCTTTAACCCCTTCCCCGCTCATGACGGAGCCGCTCCGTCATGAGCCACGGTTGCCGTGTGCTCATGACGGAACGGTTCCGTCATGTCACGGCCGTTGGCGGCCGCTCCGCCTACGCGGCGCTGTTTCCCCGCCTGTGCGGGGGGACAACGCAAATGGGCGGAGTCATGACGGAACCGTTCCGTCATGAGCACAGCTCAACCGTGGCTCATGACGGAGCGGCTCCGTCATGAGCACAGCGCCACCGCGCTGCCCCCCGCACCCCCCAGCGCCGCGGCAGAATTCCCGCCGCGGCGAAAGGGTTAAAGAACATTGCATTACCACATAGTAACAGTCCATTAAACCTCTCAGAAGTCAAACACCTCTCTGATAAATCATTGATTGCATCATTGCCTTTGACAACGCTGTGTTGTTTTTCTGTTAGGGATGAGCCATACATATTTCACCAAACACACAAAAGGGTATAACAGGAAGGCTTTCAGTAAGCTCTGGCACTCGTTCGGGGTAGTATTCCAACCCATCGTTCTTTTGCACATAGTGCCACCTCAGTTTGGACTCAGCCGTAGGCAAATCAGTTTTGACCCTGCTCCAATAAGAACAGTACAGCTGACCTGCCGGGCCAGGTCCTCCTGGAAACAGAACACCAGCAGCCCAGGAACAGTTTCGGCCTGACTGGGCTTCTCCAGTCAAGTGTAGCTTGGTTTAAGATACAATTACCACCTGCATACATTGAACAGTATTTTCAATGCTTTCTGGCCTATGTAGGTGATTTGATTCTTCAAATGCACTTGGTAATTGAGCATACCTATAGTTGATTGAGTCTGAGACCCTGAGTACAAGAAGAAAGTGCTCGTTCAATTAAAGCTCACATAATCCTAGTGTTTCGGTTTAGTAGCTCACAGCTGGAGGAACATAAAGCTTTCCTACTTGCATGCCACCTTAGGAGTCACACCTCATTGGCTGATAGTCTTCTGTGTCCTACACCATTTCCTACAGCACATATGTTTCGGATTCAGCTTGATGGTGGTCAGAATATAGTAATCTTTGTCTCCTCCTCTTTAGTGACTTTCCGGTGTGGATCTTTTGCATCATGGAGTTATTGGTTGTTCATTTCTCACGGGGTCCAGTGGGCACTTGTAGTGACACTATGCACTGACAGTTCATTCACATTTAGGTTTCACTGTCTTCACCCTTTTCTACAGGTTTTCGAGGTCTTCATGATAGAACACACACCTTTCGTTTTTTTGCATGGAGAGAAAGTAACTGATGATGATAAGTGGGTGTGCTAGTGAGTACCGACCAGCAACCCCTTGGTGTTACGACTGTGAGGTGCTTCCTCTCCTATTCCACAGTTTTTTATGTTTAGGTGGGAGTGGTCCGATTATATTGTATTGACATTTCTTATAAATTGGAACACCATGACACTTTGATTAGCGGTAGGGATCGCTTGTGTGAGGGAGTATTAAGAATACGGGTAACCCCTCTGGTGTCGAGTTGTTAGTATTAGGTGTCTAAATAAAGTCAGGCCCCTTGTTGTTTACAATGTGTTGAGTGGGGTGGCTTGGCTTTTTCTTCCCCTATTGCTCCAGTTGTGTTGATGATGTTTATTTGAACCAACCAAGTTATGTTTGACTAAACCTTATGCTAACCACCTTCGATGCAGTCCTGCTACCTATGATGTTGCAAACTGGTGACCACTATTCTTTGTCTTCTTGAACCTGGACTAAGGCACTGGGAAATGTTTGAAAACAGGATATTAGCATTCATGCTTGCATTGACTCTCTGCACATGGTGTCCGATGATGCCATTCACCACATTCGGTCTGGGTCTTGGATTTGCAATACATCTACGATGACTAATCATAGATTCCTTTCATGTGTTAAAGGAAAAAGTATAATTATCTGCAAGTTGATGTTTATGGTTTGCAATTTCCATATGTGATCAAAACTAATTATAAGAGAAATAGCGGCAAGTGATCCTGGCACGTACCGTTGTTGCTTTACAGTCATAGTGCCTTTCACTTAATGATCACTGTGAATCATGTGTACCGCTGCCCATACAAAGTAATACTGTTTGGGTGCATGTAATCCAATGGTACGGTACTGCATTACAGAACCAATTTTAGATTATATGCTCCAGTGACTGACCAATGGGAGTCATTGTGTCTACGGGGAACCACGAGGTCTGAGCGTGGCATCTTGGAACACTGAAGCCTGCCATTCCTCACATGTTTCAAATAGTTGGAATATTATCATGACCTTTCTTCTCGTGGGTGTTTGATTGCACATTAACCCCTTCCATGCCCATGACGGAACGGTTCCGTCATGAGCATCGGTTGAGCTGTGCTCATGACGGAACCGTTCCGTCATGGCCCCGCCCGCGCTCGAACCCTTCAGCACCGCGGGGGAATCCGCGCAGCGCTGAAGGGGTTAAGAAGACAAGGCCAGTCTGTTCATCAGTTGTTTGTGGATCACAAACACAATACTGTACATTCTTTTACTGTGAACCCACCAAGTGTCATATGCTTTCCCCACAAATTTCCCTCTTAGTTCTTCTGGGGTCCATGATATCATTGCATGAACATTTTTTCAAATTTGATGATCATGCAATAGTTTATTTTCAGGCTTGATATGGAATATTTGGTTTACCCTCTTTTGATAAGTAGGTGTGATTTTTTAAAATTTTATATTCAGACTTAAGCCTGATACCATCTAGCGAATGTTTTCGCCAAGTGCTTACTCTAATGAAGGGTGGCGCAAAGTTAGCAAGGGCCATTGACCCTGTACTTTGGACATGATGTGAAATGGTTCAGCTACCCCCTGGCTCACCTTGGGCAGACAATTTGTACTTCTTTGTTTTGTTGTTATATCCTTTATGTCTCAATATCATGTTGATGTCTGAATGTGTCCTTTGTCTCCACTGCTGTAAATTCACCTAATTTTAGTCATTTGTATGTTTTTAGGTCTCGCCTGATCCAGCGCATGGAGCTTTCACTTTTTCCGCCCGCGTCGCACGGCCAATGCTTGTTTTCCAAGCTTTAGCCGCGCGCGCACACAACTCCTGCTTCACCCCCACCACATATGGCATCTCGTGCGCGTGGCCAATGCTTGTTTTTATATATTTGTTGGGTCTTAAAAAACATCAACAATTTACTGGCTGCGCAGCACTGATGTGACTTACCCAAAGGTCAGTGCTCAATCACACTGCACGCAGACTGAACATGGCACTGTATTTTGGTTTAATGTCATGTTTAACTAAAATTTATGAAGAATATTAAATGGGCTGGCTAAACATGCTTTGGTCATTGCTACAGTGGCGATGAGATCGTTACTCCGACCTCAGAATTCTTTCCTCAACGCCATCCTCCTTCCCATGAATTCTCTGGGAGTTCCCTGCAGGGTCGTCTGACCAGGCAGTTAGTAATAATGCAGTTTTCATGGTTATTGCTGAGCTGCTGCACATCTTCCCCTAAACCTAATCTGATATACATCTATTTTAGAAAAGGCTCTTGAATTCGGGGAAGTTTTTTTCTGCTATGATGGGTCTATCAGGAGCAGAATAGACATTGCTGAAGAATTACTGGTGGCAGATGTGGTGCCGGCACACGTCCTGGAGAAGCCAGAGTTGCCGGAGATGGCTGATCTCGTGAGAGGGGGACTTGGAGACAAAGTTACTTCCGGAGTTATTGCTTTTGGTGGAGAGAAAGTTCTGGTGCATTCTGTTTCCCAAGTGCAAGGCACTTCAATTGGCAAAGCCAGCTTGCGTCGCGCGGCCAATGCTTGTTTTCCAAGCTTTGGCAGCGCGCGCACACAACTCCCGCTTCTCCCACTCCCCCACCACATATGCCGTCCCTCGCGCGCGGCCAATGCTTGTTTTTCTGTTTATTACTTCTATGTAATAATGGCGGCACCTGTGCTTTAGCTTAAACATCTTGGGCTAAAGTCGGGTGCTGAGATTGCTTCAAAAGCAAAGAAATAGACAATTCTTTACTTTTGAAGCAATCTCGGCACCCGACTTTAGCTTAAGATGTGCCGCCATTACTACAGAGCAGTAATAAACAGAAAGAAGCATTGGCATAGCCAATAGGTCTTGCTTTTGGGACCTTATAAGTATTTAGTTATGCAACTGTTGCATGGCTAAACACTTATAAGGTCCCAAAGGCGAGACCTATTCGCTATGCCAATGCTTGTTTAGTCTGGTGTTAGCCAAGACCTTTTGAGTGAACTAGAGTTATACGTATCATATACTTACTTGTAGGGGCTTTCAGCCAGGCCTCTCCATCCTCTGGTCTGTTATTGTGCCAGTCACATTTTTCTTCTGCTCACTGCAGCATGCATTGGGTGGTCACTGGCTAACTCCACTGTGAGTCATGGCATTCTGCTCTTCAACAAGGAGCACATCCACATACAAAATTGTACCCTTCAGTGCCAGGGACTACTATGGCAATGTGTGCTTTTCAAGACCCAAAATAGTTTTGCTTTCAGTCAGTGTTTTTGTTTGGATCGAGGAGGAGCCAGCAGCTTCCCTAACAACTAAGTTGTGCAAAAACAGAAACAATTTATTTTTTGACAAAGTCAAAAATTCTGACAGTGTCCGCCTGACCTACTTTTCCAATGCTTGTTTGTTTTATTCTTTGAGACTAAGGGGGGAATTCACAAAGCCATTTATGAGCACATGAAGAAGAACTACAGAAGTGCAATGTCACATACTCCCAAATGACTTTGTGAATTGGGCCCACAGAGAAATCCACTAACTACTATGTTGTGGTCAACAAAATGCCAGAAATGTATTTTCTTATATGTCTAACATACTGGAACAGCGGTGTGAATTTATCGTAGTTGTATGACTGTATGTGATGTAAGTCTTACATTAGGTGGTTTTCTGCCTGGGCAGGGCAACATTTTCGTTCCTTTGAATTAAGTTCATTGTTGTGGTTATCAGTGAATGAATGGATGAAATGCGATTTTAGAGCACACAGCTACTCCAAGGAGTGTCACGGCGCTTATTGGCCTGCTACATTTTGCGGTCTGACCATCTACTCATGTTTAAAAAGCAAGGTTTCAGCTTTTTCTTGAACAGTAAATTAGCATTCACTAAGCCTAGCTCAAGAGAGAATTTATTCCATGCTGTTGGGCCAAGATATCACTTGGAGTTTAATTGTATTCCTGTATTTGATAATTGGTGAAATAAATAATACATTATTTGATTCTTTGTACTAGTATATCATAATGTACAATGTATTCTAGTATATTTGTATTATTGGTATTGTCAGGAATCAATATCCACTCAATACATTTTTATCTCCTACATCTATACTAGAAGTATGGCAGTGTAACAGTTGCCTTTCCACACTTACAACGCCTCACCTGGTTTTGCCAGGCGCATATTTTGAGGTTTAAATAAGAAACGAAAAGCCATTGCAAGTGTTTGTGAATCTCTGTATAGTTACCACTCCATGGGCGTTGGCTTCATTTGCATTGACACTCCCCTCATACTCTTTGGGGAACACTCATTACTCTTCCAATAGGTATCACTTCCAAATACTGCCAAATATGCAAACACTGCAGACGTTCTGTACTCGTAAATTAGGTCAACTGTTTTAATGGAGAGTTTCAGAGATAGTCAAATATATTCCAGGTGTACATCACACATACACCTGTGCATCTCATGCGCCTTCATCTGGGAGGACCACAGCTGTACATCATCCTATCTGGACCTTTCATGGCAGAAATATAAATATCACATTTCTATCACTCGTGAACAGCAATCTGAAAGGAGATCCTCCACAAAGGGGATCCTCCACCGGTGTAGTGTCTGATCCTCCACCGGTGTAGTGTCTGCTGCTGATGAATCCACCTACAGCAACCATCCCGTAAGAGCTCAGTGTATAAACTGATTTTTTTTCCTAAATATACCACTATAATAAAAGAGTAAGCTATCCAAGCAAATGTTTATTTTTATCCTGGCTTGGCATATTGACCACCCGATCAGTAAATTCCTGTCAGGTTTTTGGGATATGCACAATGAGTAGGAATCGACAGATTGCTATGCGTCTTCTAGTACTGCTACCTACAATTTTCTCTGGCAGCCCTGAAGTTTCTCCTTTTGCTTTGCTTTGCTCCAAGAGACCTTTGTTCCTGTAGCTCCACTTCCTTCTCCTCCAGAGGACCTAGTGCTCCTCGGCTCCGTTCTTGATCCTGACTCAATAGAGGAAGAAGCCTGGAGTTAAAGGCAGAGTTCATTTGAAAGAACAATTCACAGGCAGACTGGGGTAAGGAGGAAAGCTTCTGTTCTTTCAATGATTGTCTGAGGATCAAGGATAGCCGAGAAAGTGGTATGAAGGTGGGACCGCGAATTAGGGTGGGGTGGTTGATATTTCTGTTCTTGTTTTGGATGGCTGTGAATGGTCAATTCTTCAGGAGACTTCCTGATGAAACTGGGAATATCGCAATCCGCAAAGACTCACAGCATGGAAACATCATAGATTTCTCTGAAATCAAAACGAGACACTTTTATCAGTCTTGGTGATGCTTTGATCCTTAAGAAGTAGTTCTAAATGTATCTCCATTAAATAGCTCAAAACAAATGAGGTGTGCCCTCTTACCGCCCTGCACCTTCACCAGAAGCATACAGTCAGTCACTCTCCCATTCCTCTAATAAACTCAAAATGTAACACATTACACTGTCCTTCATAATGTAGTTCCAAAAATTGTTTTGTTGAGTTATCTGATCCTATTAAATTTATTTACAAAAATGCAAATACATTACATTTGGTATAGGAGTCCAAATCATGATGAATTTAAAAAACGCTAATGGAAGGATTGAATAAGAATGAAATAGTGCCTTGTAATTCACAACCACTTTCGGGCATCAATCATTAGCATACCTGTGCAACCAGAATTCTGTCAGGCATCAGGCTGTCTTTCTTTGTATTGCAGATTGGATGAATGTCGCTGTCTAGGTCCTCAGCAGGAAAGGCTTTTCAGGTATCTGTAGATTATTAAAAAAAACCTGTGTCAAAGAAGTTCATTTATGTGGCGGATGGTGAATAATTTAATTTTAGACAGGGCCACTCGAATTGTGCAGCAGGGGAGGGCCAAATTATGCGGCAACATTGAGTAAATTATTTGGCAAGAAAAGGCAAATTATGCAGCATAATGCTGCACATGTTGTGATAGTATTACTTTATTATTTTGTAATTTTTACATTGTCTGGGAAATAATTGCACTTCAATAGTACCAGTTTGACAGCCAAATATAGCAATAAGCAACAGAAAGGTGACCAGTCAACCTTTCTAAAGGGCCTTCCATTGTGCGGCAATACATGTCCCTGCGTTTTTGTAACTTTTGAACCGTTTAAACTAGAAACAACATTTTTTTGTTATAATCTGCAGATTATTCAGCAGATGACGGATATGTCGCGAATGCGGCAAATCTATGCAAAAAAAACCGCAACAGCTGTACAACTCTATAACTCTTGTGGCTCTGTTTATAGAGTCCAAAAACGAAACATTTTGGGGAGTTTTGTCTTTCTTTCAAATCACACAAAAGTCAATATTATCACAGAACTATTTTAAAGGGTTTGTCCATATGTGCCTCTCAGGCTGGTCAAAAGATAATCTAAAATTGACCTTTATTGTGAGAAAGTTGTGGGCAATCTTCTTCATTGTGGATATCTTGGAAATGTGAGTGGACTTTACTATTCAGCGAGTCAGTGAGCCTGGCACCAGTATATGTATTGTCATGCTATGTGTGTGCAAAGAAACCTCACTAATCCATAGTCCATGCCTTTTTTGAAGGGCACAGGTTGGTGGTAGAGGATTAAAGCAACCAATCTAGTGACAGAATGGATTTTCTTGGAAGTGGTGCCTCCAAATTAGGTGTCCTTTTGCTTGCCTGCAATCATGGGAACAGAGTTGATTGCTGAGCTGCAGTATGATGGAAAACACCTCGTGCTTCAGTATACTTGTACATTCCAATCTTGGGGCTTGATTTCCAGTCCTGTGTCAGGATGGCTATTATCAGAGCTCTGATATAGTAAGACCTCTGTCATAACTTGCCACTTTGCTTGGCAACAAAAGAGACAAGTTGATTTTTTTTAAAACTGGAGAAGTTTTTTTCTGAAGCCTCCCATGAAGAAGATATTTTATAAAATTCCACACCTCTAGATCGATTCCTAGAAGCATATTGAATTAACACTAGGGAAGACTAAAGACACGTAACACTATTAAAGCAACACATTTAGCCCTTCTCTAAAAACAACTTTCTCTTGTTAATTTTGTACAATTTGACAAAACAAAGAATCCTAATGAACAGATGCAAGGCACTTCTTTTGATTGTTAATTTCTCTTGTCCGAAGTCGCATGTACAGCGTGTCTGTTGAGAGCCAGGTGAAATGACTGTAGCGCACATGCGTGTAGATGTCAAATTCCCACTTAGTGAACAATGTAGGATTATAGGGCAACGTGCAACACAATCATCACAACACCCACACATTTGCCAATACCTGTTTTTCTCATTGTGATATTCAATTATTAAAACTGTGTGGGAGCAGCACTGGGGGGCTTCACAGGCACCTGCAATAAAAGACTGGGAAAAGGACCTTGATTGGTGCATGCAACGAGAAAAATCTGTTTACATTGCAAGGGGCTGCCCCCGAAAATGGTCCAAAATCTGGACCCCCTGGAACTTATACCGAGGTGAAATATGTACCCCCCCCCAGACTCTACGACGAAAATGTCTCCCCTTCCCCGTAACTCCAACTGTACAAGTATGTTATGCATTGCTGAATCCTTGTGCTTGCAAATATCTCTGCGGTGTTCCTATGAAACTATGCCTTGTAGTCGAAGTTTCTTTATTAAAAAGAGTTATATAAAAAAAAAAAACTGTGTGGGGCTCCTATTTTTTTTAACAGCCCTATGAAATGTTCTTTCAAACTGGGCCGTAGCCAATTTTTCTATTCCTCTTTTTGTGGTTATCTTTATTCTTTGTGGCGAGATGGAGCAAGGCGAGGTCAGAAGACATGTCAAAATACCCAAATGAGTGATTGCTATGGTTCTGAATCTTTTCCTCATAGCAGGCCACACCTGATTCAAAGCAGATACATTTCCGAATGACCTTACAGAGGTCTTGGTTAAATGTTATGCATTTATGATAATTTATTTTATTTAGCTTCCGGTATTAGAGAAAGCCAGACAAAATATGAAACTGGCTTTAGGGTACATTCATCCTTCTGTATAAAACTTATTAACTTGAGGTTGGTCAGCCAGCTCCTGCTTGAGTTAAATGAACTTGAACAGGTTTGTGCATGTGACCATGTTGCTGTGAATTAATTTAATGCCCGAGAAAGCATTAGAATGTGAAATTCTCGTCATGCCCCTCTTAGCTAGTTACAGATCTGTGATGTGTATGTGGAAACCAGTCGAAGACCAAGTATACCGGCAGTTCAAACTACTCTCTATACCTTAACCCTCTCATCCACACAAACCACCCAGGGAGGCCTGTATCCATACTCCCACTGGTCTGCCTTGCCAGTTGACCTTGGCTTGCCAACGGCTTCCAAAGGTTAACCTGCCAATGGGAATGTGCCATTGTAATCCTGTTTCCGATGGTGGATATGTATGGTGGTGGTCATTAATACTCCAGTAGCTTTTTTTTAAACAGTTTTATTGATGCTTTTAAAGATTAGAATAAAATACAATTAACTTTTTTATGTCTGTTGGGAAAAAAGGTTCTCATACAGTACAACTTTCTTGCTTTCAACATCATTGTTAAATCACAGCCTGTCGTATTAATTAGTCTTTTACGCACTCTTCTATTTTTCAAATGACCATTAATCCCAATGCTTTGTCTTGCTACATCAGGACTCCTTAGTTAGTAATGTTGATTTTCCCCTTAAGGTGGGTGCTGCTCATCTGGCAGAAATTGCTACTTTTTAGTGAGTAGCTGCCATAAGTCCAGATCTTCCTCTAATTTGCAATTATGTCTCATCATTTACATTGAGTCTTCTCTGTCCCACATCCTTTGCCCAGCTATCCACCCTGGAAGCCCATGGGCACATCCAGTAAACGGCTGATCATTTGCGGGCCAGTAGTAGCGAGAAATTAATAAACCTTTGCTCAATCTTATATTTAGTCTTGCTAGCCCCTGTTCCTAACAGAGTGTGGTGTAGTGTGCGATTCTACCTGTGTCTAGTAGGTGTGTATGGACAGTCATGCCTACTTCAGATGGAAGTATGTAGTGTCCATCTGCTATCACTTAAAGTCTGTGGCTTTGTGGGATCTATCTTGTGTACCATCCTTGTGTGGCATATGCATGAAGTTGAATTGTATTAGGAGGAACCTTGCATTACTAGTTGCCGTTTGTATGAATGTGACGGCTTCCTCCCATTGTTTAGCTTGGTATTCAACTCTAGAGTCTGTTTCCGATTTCATTGTAGCCTTTAGTGGGGGTTCCTGTAAGCCTTCTCTGAGTGCTAGGTACAGCCTTATTTCCTGTGACTATGTGCAGTAACAGATCCAGCGTATTTGACCTGCGTGGGGTTTCAGTAATTGTCCCCCACAGTTTCATTGCTGTTTTTCATAGTGCTGATAGTGTATAAACTGTCCCACGCTTCGGTGAAATTTCTCAGTTGCTTACCGAGGAGTGATTAGTAATGTCATTTTATACAAGTCTGCAACCTCCATAGAGTCTTTCTCTCAAGTGCTCCAGTAGTTAGACTGATTCCACCAATTGGTGCCATATGATCCGCCTGGAATCCTCTCGATGATAATGCCTTTTTACAACACTGTGGACCAGAGCTAATCTGGAGTAGGTGATCTAGACTCAAAAGGCAACTAAACGCCACCACCAAATCTATATCACAAAGTTGTTTCCATCAAAAGACAAGCTTGGATTGCAGTCTGAGCATCAGGCATGTGATCCCTTCAATTTCCACAATGAAATGTCGACTGTAAGGAATTGCAGAAGCGGTTTTGGTGAGATTTCTCTATGTATCAATTATATCCAGCTGGACGGAAAAGATTCCATTGTATTTTAAAGACCTATTAGGTTCCTATATAAACACATGGCAATTTACTATCAACTGAATATTGTTGTATTGGTATTTTTACAAGGGTCATTTGTATGCTAAACTAAATCAATGAAAATGTGTTAACAATCATACTCTGTACTAACTATAGAATGTAATCCGTCGCATTCAAACTTTTTCCTAAATTGATGTTATTGCATTGCTTGGAGGTATTATCTTTGGCGGTTTGTCCGTGGCTCAAGCTATCGTATTTATCGGATCCTCAACTGTTGTAAAATAGGTTGCAGGGAACCATTTTACCACCACAAATAGAGGAGCGCGGTTATTTTGTGTAATCTTACTGCATTGTAACCTTCTATGGTAGCGGATGAAGTTTAGCCAACCGGACTAGCAGAGCTCCGAAGGCTTGAATTTGAGGAATGTATAATGTCATATTTGGTGTTGTTTTAACAGGGCGGTCTTTATGTATGACTGAAAATGTTGGCTTTTAAGTTTGTTCAGAACATAGTTTTTTAACCACTGATGACAGGACTATTAAATCCTTTGAGCAGATAAAATCTAAGTTGGACTTCCCTCAGTTTGAAGGGTACAGGTGCTATCAGTTAAAAAACTTGGTGCTGCACACTACAAATAGGGAAGAGGCATCGAGACAGCTGATCTTTAAGAAATGGATGGAGAAGAAGGATTCTGACTCCAAATATGGCATCTGGCATTTATAAGCTGCTAATGCAGGATCCAGGGAAAATCAGCAATGACATTCAGATGTTCTGGGGAAAAAGAGCTCGGCAGGCAGCTGGGTTGAAAGGGCGGAAGAAGTTTTTGTGAATGTCTCAGAATGTCTCTGAAAGAAAGCTGAAGCTCAAAATGTGATTTTGTTGGTATTATGCCTCTATCGTGACACTAAAATAGCATGCAAATGTGCCAGATACTTGTTGAGGACCATGTGAAGAGTGGGGTACACGTCTTTTGAGACAGCTCTAAAATTGAGGGCTTCTGAGAAGAACTATCGTTGGCATTTGAAGGACACCAGAATTCATCTTGATGGGGCTTTTTGTTAAAGGTTATTACGCCGTGTTCAACCAGAGATGAAAATAATCACACAGCTGCTTTTGTCAGGGAAGCAGACGATTGCCATGTTTTGGGGGGAAGATTTGATCGACTACAAGGAACAATTGTCTTCACAGTACTTGGTACTTATTGGCTGTAGATAACCGCAGCCTTTATAGGAATATAAACGGATATGAGTAACACTGGGCTTTCTTGTGTGAGTATCTAGCAGGCGAATTCAATTATCTACCTGAGATAGTTGTAGACTGTCTGGATAATCTCCTCAGGAATTTGCCAATTCTGATGGATCCAGCTTGGGAAGAGTCGGGATATAATTGGCTGAGCAGGTGATACTGACTTACCTGGAGGAGACTGATGCGCTTACAGTGTAAGAGAGAGTGCAGTGTTGTGAACAGCATCTTGATTCACTTCAGGTGGGGGGACACTCGGTATGGCAGAGATTTAAAGGGGGCTGAAATGTTCCTTTTGAGTGGAATTCAATGCAAATGATTAAAGCCTGATAATTAGTAGTTGGTTTGTCGCATTAACCAACCCTCTCTCAGCTTTGTGTCTAACTGAAGTTAAAAATCTTAATTTTACCATGAAGGATCTGTCTGCTAGCCTAGCATTAAAGGCAAACACATTTCAGCAGATTCATACTGAACACTGGTTTTGCACTTCCGCAAATTTTAGTGGAAGTTCTAGTCATGTAAACAATGCCACCTTGTGGTCAGTGTTTTGAGTTAGTTACGTACAAAAAGCAGGAAATACACAGCAAACTAATAGGAACAAATGACCTCTGGATCAGTCATAGACTAAAATCGGAGTGTGAACATAGGGACGCTGGCTGAGGTTGAAGATCGCAAGATTTAACCTTCCACAGGAGCACACTTCTTCGTGAGCGAACTCATCGCCTAGTTTAATCAGGGTGTGCTATACATAAACTCAGTAACATAACAAGCCTTTTCTTCATTGCAAGGTATGATATGGACGCCTGGGTGTCCTTGTTAATGGGGCTGGCCTTTAGTTTCATTACAATTAATGCACTTTTTTTTAAGTGCCATTATGTTCTTGCCCTGGTAATGCATTAGCCTCCCTTTCCTTCAACTTGATTTTTGTATTGTGCTTCACTACCTGGCCCTTACCCCTTTTTTTGCCCATCCAGCATTTGCCCCCTAGGCCCCTATGATGTTTGCGCCGAAGTCCTTTTCTAAAATGTTTTTTTTCGATGGGTAGGCAGTGGACTGAGGACGGGATAATCCTCGTTGTCTGGGTTATATTGAAATCGAATTCGATTTTTTGATTTTCACCCTTATTGTTGCTGTTCTTCAGTTTTTTTTGTTTTTTATTATTTCGACTGTTTTACTGTCTACCCTAAATTGAAAACTAATGTTGTAAACAGTCCATCTGATAGACATTTCTTAATCGATCTTGCTCTTTTGCAAATGTTTTCAAAACAACCCCTAGAGTCACGGTGTCTGACAAATAGAACACACTGATTCCTCACTAAGAAACGTGTTGATCAAATTACAGAAGTTCTGCTAGAAGTCCAGGCTTAGTACTGCGGTTTCACACTGGATTATCGTTGATGCAGGAAGGACCTTTATTTTGCTAGCACACAGTGATTTTTCAATGACTGTTCTCTCTGACGTAAGGGGGCCTGGCCTATCTCCAGAAACGATGATTCCACTCTCTTGCACCTGAGCTGGCACTTTGTGTGGTGTTCATGATTCATACCCCCAATTGTAGGCTTCCCAAATAACTCATTCCAGCCTAGATGACTAAAAATGTTTCTATATTTATTTAGTAAGCAGCTGTTTTGAGCACAGGTTTCTAAACAGATTTGATCTACGTACATGTCCCTATCTTCATATGTTTCTGTCAATCATCTGGCATCATATTTATAGGCGATGGGCAGTCATGTTAACACAGGATAGTAACCTGGCCACAAGCCACATTGGATTTCACTCCCATCGTTTATCCTTAGAGTATTCTATCGACAAATAATGCAATATATAACTTAGCGGAACTGTTCCCAAAACTCGTTACTGTTAGGAGGGTTGGAAAGCTGGGGACTTATAACAGAGGATTAGTGGATGTCTCAGATTGAGTGTAACTCTGGAGTTATGTGAACACCTGCAAAATGAGTACCGGTCCTCAACCGATATTTGTGTTTGAATCGAGGGTCCTTGTCCCAGACTGCCTCATTTCCCTGTACATATTAGCCCACAGGCTGAGGAAGCTGTTTCTCATGTCTTGGTATATTTTGATGCAGCAGAACAGGCCTCACTTTAGCAGGAACCTACTGGTTGTGCCCATCCCTGCTGAGGTCCAAAGATACTGGGTGTAATCCTTCCATTTTCTATCATATGTCTTCTGTATCTCTTGATTTATATAGTATAACTCCATTTTCCTTAAATATTACATTACACGGCAGTCGACAATATCTTTATTAAAGTCTGTCTCTAATTTTCTTATTACAATTGAGTTGTGACAGTTTTAGATACCTGTAATAAAAATAAAGAAAGTAGTTGCTTAATTTTGCAATTGCGTTGTGATGTTACAATGACTGTTGCCAGATCCAGCAGCCAAGGTGAAAGGCAGGTCACAGAGCATCATTACAGCTTCAATTCAAAGAGTGAAAACGAGAACTGGCTTTTCTTTGATCTGATCTGTTTTTCTAAATGAATGATGAACAGCAGCCAGGAAGTATTTATGGCATCATGTTTTTTTGTTTTCACACTATAGATCCATTACAGGAAAGACATGAACTTGCTACATGTTTTTACTTGCACTGAGCTACAGCACGTTTTTAAATCCGACTTGTATAAAACTGATTCTAACATCGTTTTGCAGCAAATTACGAACTGCTTTTTGGTGTGTTTAAATTTGCACTATAGATTCAACTTTTATCATCCTGTTAGCAACTATCCTATGTCTTTCATATAAAAGAGAAAACCACCAAGGATTTAAAAGGTTTGTGGGAAGGGTGATGTATTCATTACAAGGAATAATGTACCCCCTGCCGTACATCACAAAGATATTGCAATTCACCTCATACTTCAATTACCTTATTAACCCGTTGACTGCAGCGCGAATTCTGCCGCGGTGCTGGTGGAATAATGAGTGGGCGGGGTTCGGACGGCCCCCGGCCGTCCTCCGCACACGCCCACTGTGACGTCGGACACATACAAGGGGTTAAGGAGCACTGCCTTTGACCTAGTTCATCTATATGGTCATGAAACTCCTTGGTGACTCGCACCATCCTAATGAGGCAAGGCAGGACATACTTTATCCTGTATATCTTCTTAGTTGTTTTGTGAAGGTTCACTTCCTTATGCTTTTCTGCCTCATGCTCTGTGTCCAACTTGTTCAGTTCTCTGACTTGATGTCTCCTCTCCTCACTTTAGTCTGGGCACACAAGGTACTAGTTTGTTTTGGAGAGCTTGGCGATGAGCCAACAGTTGAGTTGTTTCTCAGATATGTGATGCTCTGGATGCAAACCAGTTGACTTCTCTCCTCTGTCTCGTGGTCTCTTTTCTCATTAGGCAAGCGTGTCGCGGATGACAGTCACGTGATTGCAGATGTGCTCATGTAGGGGTCGAATCCTGTACTTATGCAGTGTTGTAGATCGGCCGTAGGGACCAGTGTAGATGACAAGAATCCTGTACAGGGGACTACCAGTGGGTTTAGGTGCCTCTACAAAGCTAGTCTGCTTGAGAAGGGCCCTAACATGTTTAGTACACATCAAGAAAGAAAGTACAAAATATAATAAATTGGTAAAAGTTGAACGAACCTTGGTCAGAGTAGAGAAGGAATAGCTGTTCCATACAGGTCACATTGTCTATACATCCTATTTTTGCTAAGAAGCCAAGACAGCCAGAGTCAACCCGGACATTTATAGGACACATATATTTTGATTAAAAAGATTCTCAAAAAGTGTATAGCAATTGCTTGAAAGTATGTTCACCTTGGACAATTTGCACTTGAAATTGTGAATATTTTTTAACCCATGTTGTCGGGAGTGTAAATAATGATGTTTGTAATGTACATAATCTCCCAGATGTACTCTGGCAGGGTGTGCGCTAGAACCAGTCATTACAGGCTAGAATGGTGGCACACACCCATTGGAAACCAACCGTGTTCGCTCTGGCCCTTCTGTTTATAAGGTAGTGCCATTGTAAAACAAAGTTGACTGACAAGTTGTGCCTGTACCAGCAATACACATGACATGTGATGCAACCTTGTTTAATAGAAACAGCTTCCAAATTACAGCAATCCTTTGTTTAATACAGTGTTGGTTTATCACAAGTCTATCTGCCTACGTTAAATGGAAACAGGGTGTGCTCAATGAAAATGACAGCAATTGTGGCTGAGGAAATATAGTTCTGGAATTAGTCATCTGGAATGGGAACAGTTTGTTAAACATAACCACTCATTGCCAGAATGTCACAGCGGCTATTCTAAAACGAGTATTAAGAACCATCAATCCGTCGCAGGTTTGATGGTTATTAAGCTCTGCTTGCTTTCCATTAGGTGAGATGATGACTTGTGATGGGTGTCCATTGCACTGAAATTCAGACCCTGATTTTCTGAGAACCTTCTTCTTCCTACACTTATAATGTAGTTTGAAGTGGACTGAACTTGGTAAGTCGAAGTACACTTTTGTCTATCAATTAGGAGTAGCCCACTAGCGCATGCAGCAACTCCATCTGTGTAGGACCGTTTACTTACCAAAGTCTTGCACTTTTGAGAACACCACGATCCTTCATTTACATGAATTAGTTTCCAGTGTTATCATATGCCATTTTTCTTATCTTTAATGAGAGTAACTATAGGTGAGGCGGATTGACATGGTCAGAAGTAAGGGATGAGTTGGAGCCAACCGGTTAGTTTCCATCATTACACCCTACTGTCCAGATAAACCTTTATGTAGCTTCAGAAGGTCTATGTGTTAATGCAGCGTGCAATCATTTTAACTGGAATAAGAAAGACAAGATGTATTACAAATGCTTTCAATTTGAAAAAAATATGGGAATGTGGCAAAAAATAATGTGGGAGAAAAGTGTTTGGTAGCCCAAAGGTTTTTGCAAATCAGATAAGAATTTGAATAAATCCGCTTTAGGAGAATGCTGGGCCAATTGATTTTATCTTCTAGAGTACTTTTGTAATGCACTTTTGGAAATCTAATGGGAGCTAATGAGGGCTATTGCTTAAAGAAGATTTTGCGCCAGAGGTTTAAGGAGCAATTTAAGATTTGGAGACACAACTTTGTATCTCCAAAGCCTAAACTGAAAGTTAAACCTCAGGGCACAAGTGCCTCAAATGGGAACAGGTCTTTCTTCTTGTGTATCGTTTGCTTGACCTGTCCCATCAATGGTGGTTGCCCATTAACTCACTTATCATACTTCTAGTTGCAGGTGTTCCTAAGGAGATCACTGGATTCCCTATCATTGTTTCGATCTACTGGTGTAGGGATGGTTTCCATGTTCCACATCATTATTTGATTCATGTGTCTATAATGTGGTGGGGTTTTTGTAGCTAGAGTTATTGATCACTTTGGTTGGTTTCAAATGAAACTGATGGGCGCATTCTTAGAGCTAATTCAGGATTTACAATTTGATTTACAATTGGGCTTGCCTGAGGTTTGCCAAAATCGACCCTAGACATCTCCATATTGGGGAGCATCCAGAATAAGTTATAAAAATGCCTCTTTGAGACTGCGGGGAAAGCTAAAACGTAGAGCTGTGATGTCTTACATCAGTGGCGTAGCAAGGGAGCTAGGGGGACGATCCGCCCCGGCAGTCGTGCGGGGCTGCAGCGGTGGCAGCACTTGCCAGCCCCCCGCTCTTCATGCGGCCACCGGACGGTAAACCCAGAGACCGCCTCAGGCAGCACAACGGCTTAGCTACCTACCCCACTGTCTTGCATAATGCATGAACTCTTGTGGAGTTTGTCAAGATCCTTTCAAACAGCATGCTAATGTCATCTACACAAACCCTTTGCTTTATACACCTACTGATTGTTAATCAAAGACCAGATTCAAATAATTGAAATAAATGTTTTGAAGAAGCACTACTAGCAACTCATATATGTATGTATTATATACATACATTGAAAGTATTAACTAATGTGACTTAGGGATGGTCAATTATTCAGTTATTAGACATTACCCAGGAACGTTTACACAGTGATTTTGGCCATACGTAAAACTTGGGTTTACTCTGCATCACGCCTTGGGATTTCAATCCACTCCTTTGACTCGCATTTAATGATGAACTTGGTTTGGGGCATGCAAACAAAACACAAACTAGTCAGCTTTTTAGACCATACATTACTTCAGTAAGACAGTAAAATCATATTGTGATATTTTACATCTGTGATTTGTGTGGATTGTGATGTGTTGGAGGTTATCTAATGACTAGTTTGGGGATGGCCTGTTCCATTCCAGTTTGCTTTTCTACAAACCACTGAGATCTAAAACCTCTGCCTGTAGGTTCAGTAGAAATGAACTAAGTCTACAACTGCTAGAATGCAGTTGGGCTTTAAAGGAATCTCCATGACTAGAACAAAGTTTTCAAGGCAACATAGGACCATCTCATAACCTCTGACAGGGAAATTGCAGGTATTGCAAAATGGTACCAGCATGCATTGGGCGTAGGCACACATCATCCAAATGTAGCGTTACTCATGGGTGCTCTTTAAGATTGTTGAATGAAAATCGACAGTGTATAATTAGTGTGAAGTTGGCTTTGGGCAAGGTAAATTCTCTGACTCGTATTTTAACTCATTTTTCTTGTTCATTTTAATTCATCATAGATCTTTGTCAATCCACAAGTCAACTTTGGTACGCCTACTATGTACTGACATGAGAACTCAACATTTTGTGAGCCCTAGAACAAAAGAGCCTTTCAAATACTGTGTGTGCAGTGACTGAAGCACAAAGTGGTGGGACGGGATCAGCCTTAGCCCATGGCAATTCAGCAAGCCATCCGTGTAGGGGTGTGATATGAATTCTCTATTGTTCAAAGGAGCAATTTAATGCCATTGGGTGTTTCTGCTGTCAAACCCCACCTTGTTCCCAGACATCTGTAACACTTTGAGAATGTGACAGTCACTTGAAGCTTTATGTGTGTATTGCTTACATTTCTACAGGCCTCACTCCAGTTATGAAAAGGAGAGTGAGCGCTTCCTTGTTTTGCTTTCTAATATTACAAATATTATAGGAAAATCCTAGGTTTTGGTATCATTAACTCTATGTGTGTGTGTGTGTGTGTGTGTGGTAGAAGCTACAATTGAAGAATCTTACATGATCTCTTCATCTGATCAAACAACATGTTTACATCAGGCTTCAGTTGTATGTGCATTGTTTCTCCAAGCTTTCCCATGTGCGGTAAGCAAACTGGCGCGGCATGTGCAGAAGGGCTATAGTCTGAAGATATGAAAGGACATTAGAACAAGGCCACTGTTCAAATAGAAATCACAAAACGTTGATCATCTCTGACAGTGGAACAATCTTTCTCAGGTGCTGTTTCCGGTCTATGGCTCTCCCTCACACCCACACTTGCGACTCATCCAGCCCTCCCAATCTTTATACTACTGTTGAAAACAATATATATATATATATATATATATATATATATATATATATATATATATTTGTTTGTTAGTTCTCTGATGCACCTTGCATTTTGTTTGTTTGTTCTCTGATGCACCTTGCACGTTTGAAATGGAGTATAATAGAGAAAACAACAGAAGAAAATAAAATAATGATCGCTTAAACAACCACGATTTGCCTTGGATTTGCTGGTGTGAGTGCTGCCTTTCTGTGCCCCTCTGGGATTTTGGCAAAAACGAATCGAGGGGAGACAGAGGTCTTTAATAAACGACCAAAGGAAACCCCGCTGTGTCCTCTGCTCTTTTCCCGAATGGAGGAGGTTTGGTGTCATATGTGGCGCGCTGCCCGTGGTGTGCAACAGAGGACCCTTCCGTTTTGGGTCGTGATTACATGGGCAATTGACTTTGTTTATTTTCCGAGGGATCGGATGTTCGCGACCCGCCACCCGGATGCTGAATCGAGTTGCTGCTCTCAGAAGGCGGTCCAAGACTTCTTGGAGAGGCACAGGCACTGTCCTTATGTCTCCAGCATTGGTTCGGCTGGATGGGTACGCTGGAAGTAGGGGGCCCAAGGTCGTTTATTCCCCGTAAGTCTGCTGAGCCTATCCCGCTGCATCGTAATACCTACCAGTATGCTGCATTCTGGGAACTGCAGTTTTGACATTAGACTGTAACAACGTCCTGCAGGCAAACAAGATGCAGGTGTGCCCTTCACTATTTTGGTAAGGAGGAGTCTATGTAAATACACCTTTCAGGAGTCTCAGCACTGAACTGTGGCATTTGAAGAAGGCGCACAGCTGAAACCGGTCATGCCGTCCAGTCTTTAATAAATGACCAAAGGAAACCCCGCTGTGTCCTCTGCTCTTTTCCCGAATGGAGGAGGTTTGGTGTCATATGTGGCGCGCTGCCCGTGGTGTGCAACAGAGGACCCTTCCATTTTGGGTCGTGATTACATGGGCAATTGACTTTGTTTATTTTCCGAGGGATCGGATGTTCGCGACCCGCCACCCGGATGCTGAATCGAGTTGCTGCTCTCAGAAGGCGGTCCAAGACTTCTTGGAGAGGCACAGGCACTGACCTTATATCTCCAGCATTGGGTAGGCTGGATGGGTAGGCTGGAAGTAGGGGGCCCAAGGTCGTTTATTCCCTGTAAGTCTGCTGAACCTATCCCGCTGCATCGTAATACCTACCAGTATGCTGCATTCTAGGAACTGCAGTTTTGACATTGGACTGTAACAACGCCCTGCAGGCAAACGAGATACAGGTGTGCCCTTCACTATTTTGGTAAGGAGGAGTCTATGTAAATAAACCTATCAGGAGTCTCAGCACTGAACTGTGGCATTTGAAGAAGGCGCACAGCCGAAACCGGTCATGCCGTCCAGTCTTTAATAAATGACCAAAGGAAACCCCGCTGTGTCCTCTGCTCTTTTCCCGAATGGAGGAGGTTTGGTGTCATACATATTATGGCGGAATTGGCTAAATAAATATAACAGCACAAGAATTACTGGGTCCGCGCTCGTTTGTTTCAACAAAGAAGGAAAGTGAAGGCGAGTTGTTGCTGATATATATATATATATATATATATATATATATACCTGTTGCATGGGCCTCTGATGAGAAGCTAAGAACGCTTTGAAATGTGTCAGGCCAGGGACGAGATACGGGGAGGGAAAGCCACACGTCTTAAAGAATAAAGGAATGTTTCCAACCTAGTACGGAGTGCGGTCCTGCATCTGGGGAACTCTTGGAAAACCAGTATACGCGGCGCCTCCAGGCCGCAGGGACGACGCACCAAATCGAATTAACGATGGACCCGCAAGTGAATACTCACGTTTGCATGGGCGTATTGGGTGAATCAAGCAGACATGTGGAGTTCTCTTCTGAAGCCCACCAGAGGGCTGCGAACACTGTTGTCCTACATTGAGTGCGGCAGGGTAACCCACTGGAGGGTATGAATTGGCGTAATAAACTACACTCCCCAGCGTGCATCAGCCACAGTCATCCATTGTGAGGGCACACCGGAAGCCTATCAATCAATGAAGACGTGTGGAGGGGGTGTGGCAATGCTGTTAATTAAACCTGTTGCATGGGCCTCTGATGAGAAGCTAAGAACGCTTTGAAACGCGTCAGGCCAGGGACGAGATACGGGGAGGGAAATCCACAGGTCTTAAAGAATAAAGGAATGTTTCCAACCTAATACGGAGTGCGGTCCCACATCTGGGGAACTCTTGGAAAACATATATATATATATTGGCTCAGTTAATATATGTGTACTAAAATTGAAAAACGTGGTTTCAGGATGGAAATGTGTGTATTTTCAGTACTTTGTTTCAGAAGCTGATGTCTGAAGAAACATAGTGAATGTGCAAAATATATTTAAAGCGGATATGTGTGATAAAACATGTGGCGTCCGGGACACTTAATACTCACATTATTACCTGCCGAAGACATTGCAGCTGTGCCTCTTTTATATTATAATGTATTATATTATGTAAAAGCATTACAAATTACCATATACATTTTTTTTTTTTTTTACATTATTGTTGGGATCCCTGCCTGATGCACTGAGGTGATCTTTGTTGACAATCTTTCACTGGGTGGGCACAAATGTAAGCATGCCTAATATGGTCACTATTACAAAATTAATAGTAGCTCCAGATGATTTTCATTGAACATAAGTAGCTCTTACTACAGAAAAGGTTGGAGACCCTTGATCTAAACTAATGTGAATATATTTAACTTCTTATTACCTCCTTTAACTCTGCCTCCAATTTGACTATGCTGTTGTACGACATCCTCACATGTTCCAAACCTTTTGTTACACTGTGACTCATTATGGCGATTTCCCTCTGCCTCTACCCCTATATGGTAGAGCCGAGGCACTGGAAGTGAGCAGATTGTATACTTCTAGCAAGAGAACATAGCCTGCTTACTCACACTAGGATAGAGTTACTGGGTGAGAGAGTACTCCTAGCTTACATGATTTTAAACTACTAATCCATTCAGATAATTTTGAGGTTGCAGCCTACCAAACAGCACAGCTATCGTGTTTGCTAAAGACAGCTTGGGGACATTCAGAAAGCCGACCTAGGAATACTTTCTGCCCATAGCTTACCATTGGCTTTGTGGTTTGTAACTCACCTTTTCTGGCTTTCTATTTCCAGACTTTATTTGCTCTAGGCTGTCCAGTTTAAGTTCATCCCTCCCATTGCCCAAACAGTGTTTAGTGTATTCTACCGCTAACTCAGTTTCTGTAAACAGACCTTTAAATCTTTTTCTTATCTTGTCACATTTGCTGTGCATTCAAAGACAGATGTCAAATGTCAAGCTCTCTCTTCTGAGGGAGTCTGGTGTTTACTTTTTTTTCTCTGAGTTCAAAGCAAAAGAATTGGTGACAATACTGCTTCTCACCTCACTTCACTACAATCTACCCCAATCTATTCCACTCCAATCCATCCCAATCCACTCCACCCAATCTACCCCACTCCACCAATCTACCTCACTCCAATCTACCCACCCCACTTTACCCGACCCCACTCAATCTACTCCACCCCACCCAGATCTTCCCCACTTCAAATGACCCCCACTGTAACCCAATCTACCCCACCCCACTCCAATCTGTCCACTCCAATCTAACCCACTCCATTCAATTCAATATAACTTTATTTAGGCCATTGTGGCCATAAAAGTACATTAAAAAATGCATCACGTTTCATACAATTTTGTTATACAGGATGAAATAAAGTGCCGGACAGTGCAATATTTAAAAGGTCTCAGAAAAAGCATTAATATATATATAAAACTACTCAATTTAGACGGACACACCACAGAGAGAATAAGTATCGGGAAACTGAATGCACAATAGGGAGGCTGGTATCTTATTTTAATATCCTGTAAGCCTCCCCACAATGAGTTGTCCCGAGATTCCGGCAGACCTGTTGGAGCCATCGGTGTCTAATCTTCTTATATACCGGACAAGCAAACAGTACATGTTGGTCCGTTTCGGAGATGTTATCACAAACCGGAGACCCCTTGGACTGTGCACCCCCCCCCCCCCCAATTATTTGTGAAGTCATGGAGTGGTAGTACCCCGTGCCTAAATTGCAAATAAAGTTTTTTAGCTATGGGGGCTGAATAACGTCAAGAACAGGTTCTAACCTGTATTGATACTTGACTTCTCAAAATTGTGCAGTCAGTATACCAGTGGTAGATTTCCCCTTGATCTGATTTATCTTATATTCTCTGAAGAGCTTTAAAAGAGCCTTCCTAGGAATTGTCAGGGAGGATACTTCAGCGTTGGCCCATAGGTTACCCATCCTTAGAAGAAGTAAGGGATTATTAATATAGGCTAACCATGGCATTTTGCCCGCCCCCTGCAAATTTAAGACCTCCTTCATCTCATCCTTGAAAGCCACTAGTTCTGGTGTACACCATAGACGTCACCAGTGGAGAAGGGGCCTGAGGGCAACTTCCTCAGCAATTGGACTGACCCCAAGATCCATACGGAGTGGCGTCAATGGTGTACTTTTCAGGAGGCCTAGGATTTGTCTAATGAAGAAATTTTCGTTCCTAGAGAGGGGATCAGGTGATTGATGGCCCCAAATTTCTGCCCCATATAAGGCTGCCCCCCTTGCTTGTGTCTTATAAATTTCCATAACTGGGCCAACCATTTTATGGGTATTTTTCTTAAGCATCTTAGCCAGCCCCCCCGAAGTTTGGGCCAGTCTTAAGCTGGCCTTCCTAATTTGCCCATGCCACTGCATTTTATCAGTGAGGGTTAATCCTAAATATTCAAAGTCTGTACCTTTTTCCAGTGGTTTCCCATCTAAGCAGGGATTTGGACGTGTGGAGTCACATACATGGAAAACCATATAGTTGGCATTTGAAGAGTTTATCTCCAGACCCTTATTTTTGCAGAATGACTGGAAAATATCTAGGGCGCTGGATTCCCATCGGGGATTTGGATAGTAGCTAAGTGTCGTTGGCGAACATCAGGGCCGGAACCCTGCGTTTTGCCTACCTGGGGGCATCTACATCCCTCCCACCAATCAAGACCTCCACACGGCTGTTAATAAATAGACAGAAAAGGGTTGGGGCCAAAACACACCCCTGCCTTACCCCTCTGTCTATAACTACGGGATCTGTGAGCTCACCATTTTTCCCATATCTAACTTGCGCATAGTTAGATTCGTGAAGCCGCTTCACCTGATGACAGAGGTATGGAGGGACCCCCATACTTAAAATGGACCATAATTTATCCCTAGGAATCAGGTCAAATGCTGATTTTAAGTCCACGAAGTTCAGATAAAGGCTGCCGCCCTCCAAAAGCACTGTCTTCCAATAGAGGAGTTGCAGCCTTAAAATCTGATCTATCGTGGACATCTTTGCTCTGAAGCCGGCATGGTAGGGGCTAAGTATGGAGTGCTCCTCCATCCATCTCTCTAATCGATCCAAAAGCACCCGTGCATAGATTTTTTTGAGAAACATCTATGAGGCTAATTGGACGATAGTTAGCGGGGAGAAGTAGAGAGACCTTCTTGTAGATCGGAATAATCTCTGCCCCCAACCAGGTCGTCGGAATTGGCATCCCTGAAGAATAGCATTAAATAGGCTCCAAAAGTATGGGGCCCAAATAGTAGGTTAGTTCCTAAAAACATCACCTGGGATCTTGTCTAGGCCTGGCGCTTTAGCGGGAGCTACTCTGTTCAATGCATCCATAATCTCTTTTAAGGAGATTTCTGGGGCATTGGGGGAAGACTGCTGTAAGCAAGTTGGCATGCCTATAGCTTGTATAGCTTGACCTATTTCTTCCTCTCCCCTTGCATATAGCGACATGAAGTGGGTCCTCCAGATTTCTGCCCCAAGATTTGGCTCTATTGCCGATTTACCCTCTTTGCAACCGGTATTAACTATGTTCCAACAGGTCCACATGTCCCTAGAACGTAAAGCAGCCCTCATGCTTTCCCATTTATCACCCTCCCACTGTTTTTTTGCAGCATTGATTGTGTTTCTATAGGCTATTCGCTTATCTCTTACCATTGGTTTGTCCTTCACTTTGATTGCTAGGATCAATGATTGCTTAGCCCTTCGACAATCACCATTATACCAGGAGTGGCCCATAGATGCCTTTTGTTTGGTTTTTTCAGCAGGAAAGAAGATGTTTGCCAGGTCACATACTAGGTCTTTTTGATTTCTCCTGATTTCAGCTAGGACTGTATTAGAGACTGTTGTATAACTAAATTTATTGGCAACCTCAAGGTATGGAGTAACAATTTTATAAAGGGAGGCCAACTTATCCTGGGAATTACAGATGGCCCCCCATTTCACTCGCCTCCTACAACCAGTCAAGGTTAACCTGGACCCATTTAAATAATTACCTACTTTAACACCCATAGTGCAAGGTGATACCATCTCTAGGACCAGGGTGTTGTGGTCGCTATCATATCTAGGTATGGCCTTAAAATCAATCGCCCAACACCAGGATTTAGTATCCATCAAGATATAGTCTAAGATGGAAGAGCTTCCAGGTCTATTATTAGAATGGTTTGTTGGGGAATCGGATTTTGTTTGACCATTACAAGCCCTAAAAGAATGGGTCAACGTAAGAGTATTCATTTGAAGCACCAAAGGGGTCCAGGCTCGAGTTGGTAGGGCATTCAGTTCTGGAATTGACCAGTGCTGGTCTTCCTCATCAATGTCTCCTCCATTAAGGTCCTTCAGTGGCTCATACTGGCAATTAAAATCGCCAGCAAGTACCACCAGGGTGCCATCTGGGATGGTATATAATATCCATTCAATCTAACCCAATCAACCCCACCCCACTCCAATCTACCCCACTCCACACCAGTCTAAGAACATTCCACTCAAATCTACCCCACTCTGCTCCAATCTACCACACTCTACTCCAATATACCCTAATCCCCTTCACTCCAATCTACATGACTCCACTCCAGTCTACCCTACTCCATTCTACTCCACTCCATCCCAGTACAATTTACTCCACTCCCTTTCCATTTACCCCACTCCACTGCAAACTCCACTGCAATCTAGCCAACTCTGCTCCACTCTAATCTACCCCATTACACTCTAATCTACCCAATTGCACCACAATCTCTTCCACTGCAAGATACCACAATCTACCCCACTCCAAGCTACCACAATCTACCCCACTCCACTCCAATATACCACACTCTAATCCACTCCATCTCCCCACTTCAATCCACTCTAATCTACCCCATTTCACTCTACCACACTCCACTCCACTCTACCCAAATCCACCCCACTTAATTTCTCTCCAATCCCCACTACACTCAAATCTACCCAACTCCACTCTGATCTAACCCACTTCACCACAATCCAATCTACTCCACCCCACTCCACCCCAATCTGCCCAACCCCTTACAAAAATGTACTAACAATAATCACATGTAAGACAGTACTGTGAAATGTTTTCGCATTTCCATGGGCATATTTGTAGCTATCGTTTGATACATACTATACTATGATTTATTGCTCTATTGATCTGGCTGGGAACAACAAATTGATATATATATATTGGCGCATGCACCTACATTTGTTTTGTATTGTCATACAATTAGGTGCACATGTATGCCGGTATATCCCTATACAACGGCTAGACCCATATTGATGCCCACATGCACATGCATACAACAACTATAACATATCCAGTCACACATATTCATTAGTATTGTAAACCTGTGGGAAAGAGCCAGCTCTTCTGAAGCTGTAATGATTCTCAGTGTATGTTATTTGTGAGGGTAATGAATTCTATAGTTTAGCCACTTGGACAGCGAGAGATTTCCATCCATTGTGTTTTTCTTGTATGTTGGGTATTGAGACAGGAGGCATTCTAGATTATATGTTTCTTTGTTGAATGTATTTTGTGATTTTCTTCCTGATGAAAAGTGGTCCTTTGCCATGTACTGTCTTGTGGTTGATGTACGTGTACAATAAAAGTGATGGGTGGAATGCTTGAATTAATCTAAGACACTGGCAATTTCTCTGGGCAGTATCCCAGTCCATCATTCTTTGCCCACATATTAGACCCAGCTATACTCAAAGCAACTCTGATCTTCCTCCAATAGCCCAGCATGAACTGCCAGGCATCTGTATCTGAACACAAACAACCTAAGACCAATTTCAGCCTAGTTGGGGCTTATCATTCGGGTGCAGCTTGGTTCCAGTGGCAAAATGATCATGGGACCCATGTCTGGGCATACCCGTTGCACTTAGGGAATGGCACTGAAGTACACAAAAACAAGCATTGAAAATGCAATAGGTCTTGCCTTTGATTAAGTTAAAGCCATTTCCTTTGCTAATGGTATTGTATAGCAAAGCAAATGGCTTTAACTTAATGAAAGGCGAGACCTATTGCATTCCATCTGTAACAATACCCTATTGTTTTACTCTAGGGAGCCCATTTATAAGATTTTACACATCCCACATGCTGTGAATGTAGTAATATCCCTTTGGCTACACAACTCTTCCAAGACCACCAGTAGAAGAACAGATCTATGTCTCTGGTCACAGATGCCAGACACTCCCTGCTAGCGGTGCTATCCCTCAAGATACAATGATCAACAGTAGAACAATAAAGCTATCCATGTGCAAACAGATTTTAGAACACTTTACATTTCAGGCAGCAGAGCAATGCCATAGGTTGTAAAAGTCTTACAGGATTACTCCGTAGACCGAAGAGCTTCCCTTGCACACTTTGGCGGTTCACAGCTGGAACAGCATCCCACTGCTTTGAACAGATTGCACATCTCGCTCTGCGCTGTGTGACAATTTACAACAACAGAAAACTTAAGTCAGTGGCTGCATCAGAAGGATGACGAGACAGAGCAGCCCTGCTGCAGATAACTGTCAGTGTGAAGTAGATGATATCTTGCAGTGCGTCAGAGTGCGCTCCGCGCAGTGTGACAAGTTACAACAACAACAGAACACTTAAGTCAGTGGCTGCACCAGAAGGATGATGAGACAGAGCAGCCCTGCCAGCCTGCAGATTGTACTAATTATCAGTGCGTGTGCTCCGCGCTGTGCCAATGATAACCTGCCGAGACAGAGCAGCCCTGCTGCAGATAACTATCAGTCTGAATTGAGATCAGATAAACATCAGAAGGATGACGAGACAGAGCAGCCCTGCCTGCAGATTTGCTGTGTCTAAAATAGATGATATCTTGCAGTGCGTCAGAGTGCGCTCCGAGCAGTGTGACAAGTTACAACAACAACAGAAGACTTAAGTCAGTGGCTGCACCAGAAGGATGACGAGACAGAGCAGCCCTGCCAGGCTGCTGATTTGACTAATTATCCGTGCATGCGCTCTGCGCTATGCCAATGATAACCTGACAAGATGGAACAGCCCTGCTGCAGAAAACTGTCAGTCTGAATTGAAATCAGATAAACATCAGAAGGATGACGAGACAGAGCAGCCCTGCTGCAGATAACTGTCAGTCTGAATTGAAATCAGATAAACATCAGAAGGATGACGAGACAGAGCAGCCCTGCTGCAGATAACGGTCAGTCTGAATTGAAATCAGATAAACATCAGAAGGATGACGAGACAGAGCAGCCCTGCCTGCAGATTTGTTGTGTCTGAAATAGATGATATCTTGCAGTGCGTCAGAGTGCGCTCCGAGCAGTGTGACAAGTTACAACAACAACAGAAGGCTTAAGTCAGTGGCTGCACCAGAAGGATGACGAGACAGAGCAGCCCTGCCAGCCTGCTGATTTGACTAATTATCAGTGTGTGCGCTCCGCGCTGTGCCAATGATAACCTGACGAGACAGAGCAGCCCTGCTGCATATAACTGTCAGTCTGAATTGAAATCAGATAAACATCAGAAGGATGACAAGACAGAGCAGCCCTGCCTGCAGATTTGCCGTGTCTGAAATAGATGATATCTTGCAGTGCGTCAGAGTGCGCTCTGCGCAGTGTGACAAGTTGCAACAACAACAGAACACTTAAGTCAGTGGACTGCCCGGGCCACAGAGATGACCTTACTGGCTCTGAAAGAAAGACCAAAAGGACACATTGCCTGAGCCTGGGTATGGTTGGTATGACCTAGACGTGAGTAATTCTTTCCATATCAGCTCTCACCTGTATTTGCTGTCTCTGCTGAAGGATGTTAGTGACATTCCCACTTATAGCCGCTTCAAAGGTGAGGGAGAAAAAGATCTCCTGTCAGTGCTCACGACAGTACGGCTGGGTTTGTTTTATGACACGCACCGCTGCAGTGTGCAGAATAAATGTTCCTACCAAATAGCAAAGGGTGCTCAGCTCCCAAACAGGCCTCATTTCTGAGGGGACAACATGGCGGCACTGCCCGAGTGCCAGGTTTGGCAAGCATGGTACCGAAGCACCCGGGGGTTATGCGGGTTTTAATTACGGTAATAGGATGCACACTGTGTGATCTTTGAGCTCCGACTCCAGTATTCACCAAACAAAGACCACAAAGGGCGAAAACGCGAAAAAACAGATGGTAATAGGATGCACGCCATGTGATCTTGGAGCTCCGACTCCAGTGTTTGCCAAAGAAAGACACCAAAGGGAGAAAGCGTGAAAAAACAGATGGCCCCTGTGCACGCAGCCCCGGACCGAAAACAAGTAACCTGAGACTGCTAATTCTAACCAGATGGCCCCAACAAAGCTAAGAAATTACTTTGCGACAGACGCAAAGCAGGCGAGCCAGTCCGGCTCGCAGGGGAATGGGTATCTACAGAAAACCCTTATTTGCATTGGCAGGCCACCGTTTATCATAAACGGTGATGCCATCCAATGGGAATGAGGGGCGGGGCTTAAGGTCCTCTTCTGAAAGTCCTCATCTACAATAATTCTCGCCGAGCAAGCTGCGCATGTGCGCAGCAACGCTAGGAGAGACCTAAAAAGGTTCTGAATTCTCTGTAATTTTCCCATTGTTGCTAAAGGTGAACCATAATATAAACCATTGGCGTATTCTAATTTTGATAGGACAAGTATGCTTTTGGTTTGTACCTTATTGGTGAATCCTAGGTTCTAAAAGATGCATCAGTGTTTTCATGGTAAGAAAACTTACATTGAATAGCTTATTCTCTTGGTCATTCATGGACAGCTTGGAGTAGATTGGGAATTCCAAGGTTTCTTATATCCTTGGATATTTTCAGTGGTGGTCCTAGATCATCAAGCCAGGTGCACAGAGGGTCATGAGTTTTCCAGTTGCAACTGATGAGTGTTTCCGTTTTGGAGGCATTCAATTTGATGTGGCTCGTTGTCAACCACTGGCCCAGCACAACTGGAAATTTTGGAGTTTCCAATGTCCATGTGGCTTTCCATTTTAAAAAGTATCTGCATGCCAGCTACATATCTATATATATTTATATTACAGGTGAACTCAGAGACGATTACCAGTTCTGTTAAAGATTTTATGTAAATGTTGAAAAGGTGGGGTGAGAGCATAGAGCTTTGTGGGACTCGTGCTTTAACCCTGCAGGGTCCGGTGAGAAAGGAAGAGTATGGATCACATTTTTTCTTTTGTGTAGGTAAGATGAGATCCACATGAGAGTGGTACACTCTATGCCAGCTTGTTTGGAATGAGGATTAGTGTGTCATGGTCCACTATGTCGAAGGCAGCTGAAGGTTCAGGAGAAGCAGGGCTGAAACTCTGTTCCAGTGCAGTGTTTTTTTAAGGTCATCCCAGATAGAGATTAGGGCTGACTCTGTGCCTATTCCCGGAAGGAATCCCGTTGGAAGCCAGAAAGTAGAAAGTTTTCTTCAATCTATTGTGATAACTGGGCAAAGTCTGCTCCTATGATAAGTTTGCCTAGGAATGGCCCATTTGGTATAGGTCTGTTATTGTTTGGGATTTGAGGGTCCAGATTTGTTTTCTTTAATAATAGACACATGTATGCCATTTTAAAAACTTTTTGAAAAAACTCCTGTTGTTAATCAGTTATATTAATGAGTGTTCTGACAGGAATGGCTCTGAAGTTGTTAGAAGAGTGTTTTTGAAATGTTGTGGGACACAACAGTCTGAGGGCTAACTGGCTGGCCTGCTAGCTTTGACAAGATCCAGAAATGCAGTTGGTGACAGTTCTTTGAAGGAGTGAAGAGGCTGTGTTAACCTTCCCCTAGAGGGGTTTGTTGTAAAAGGGTTAGTGATGCTTTTTCTTTTTTTGTGTCAAGTATGAATCCAACATGTCTGCTTTTTTGTTGTAAAGTGTTACCAGTTTGTGACACAAATCTTGCAAAATGGGAATGGCTTGTTTGGTGCATATGAGATTGTGAAATTGGGCGATTATTTAAAAAATCTTTAGTGGTGCATTTTTTTATTGTGGATTCTGCTTGAGTAGTAGGTGCTTTTTTGATTTTGTCTTCTACATTCTGTTATGTCTGTATAGGCGTATTTTGTCTTCAGGTTTGTGTTTTTTTAACCAGGTACGTTGAAGTTTTGCGATTTGTTGTTTTATCTTTTTAGGTTGCAGCCTAGCAAACAGCCTGGTTTGCTAAAGACATCTTGGGGACATTCAGAAAGTTGACCTATGAATGCATTCCGTCCGTTGCTTACCATTGGCTTTGTGGTTTGTAAGTCACATTTTCTGTCTTTCTATTTGCTGGCTTTATTTGCTTTAGACTGTCCAGCTCGAGTTTGTCCCTCCCGTTCCCCACATCTTGTTTACTGTATTCTTCCACAAACTCACTTTCTGTAAACAGGCCTTTAAATCTTTTTCTTATCTTGTCACATTTGCTGTGCATTCAAAGACAGAGGTCAAATGGCAGGCTGTATCTTCTAGGGAGCTTGGTGTTTATTTTTCTTTCTCTGATTTCAGAGCGAGATGATTTATGTGACAATCATGCTGACTACTGGGCTCTGTTTGAGGAAGGCTGTATTTATTTTTCTAGCACACAACAACATTTAAATGTCTTTAAATGAACTGTGCTGATGATCAAATCAATATATTGGGTGATGACATTTCCACACATTATCGTTTGTGCACTGTATACTTTTATTAGTAAAACTGTATGTGAGTGCAAATGTAATGTTCATTTTTAATTGAAGATGTGTTGTCTGTAATGGCAGCATGCTACCATACCATGCATGCTCCATGTTACCCCACTCCACTCTACTCTGCACCACTGCACTCCACGTCACAGAACTCTACTCTGCACCACTTCACACTACACCACTCCACTACAAACTGTCACTGCACTCTTCTCTGCACTACTCCACTCTACGCCTCTCTACTCTACACCACTCTACTCTACTCTTTGCCAATGCAATCTCCCCAACACTACTCCTCTATGCACCACTGGCATTCTATGCCACTCCACCCTACTCTACTCAACTCCAACACTGTATTCCAATCTACGCCACTTAACTCTATGCCCTTCCACTCTACAACAGCCTACTCCCTCCACAACACTGTATGCTACTCCATGGCACTCCACTTTGCATCTCACCGCTCTCCTTCACCCCACTGACTTTTAGCCATGCTAAACAGTATCTACTCTGGTGTAAAACATTGCTAAAAATATTAATAAAGGCCAATTGCTCTTGCATAGGCACAACCTAGTTGCTTTGTCAATGCTTGTTTAAGTATGCATTCATCCATGGAGCTTGTTTTCTTTTGTTATGCATTGCAAGACTTTTTTTTTTATAAATCTTTTTATTGTGAAAACACAAAATAACAATACAACAAAAAAACAACATAAAAGGAAGCAATCGTCAGGGATAGCACATCATTTAAAATAAATGCATCACATGAAATTAAAATAAACAATAGCAATGACATACAGGCATATCATGATATTAAATCCCTAAGGGGACTCCCTATCCACATTGTATGGGGCATCCTCCGCAAAGGGGGTACATAAAAGTCCTCTATACTCATTCCATGGGCCCCATATTTTAGTCCATTTGCCTGGGCAGCCTCTACGTATTGTAAGACTTTCTTATCACTTTTTGACTTACACAGCAGTCACATTTGCTCAAGGATGTGTCTTTTAAGCACAGGTATTCAATATTTTTGAAGATTCTAATTGTTCCTACCAAGCATAGCTACTTAATTGCAATTAGCCACATTTAAAGCAGGTTTATACTCTCTGTTTTCAAACCTGATTTCTGAGTGAAGTCAAACCGAGCATTGCTTCAAAGAACTCTACGTCTAAGACAATAACCAAAGCACTGGTCAGTCTAGCTATAGATAGAGAAGAATAACCCTAAGCAGATCAGCAACAAAAGTTCAATCTTGATATGAATATATATTCCATAGTGTCTGGCCATAGCGGTCTATGGCTCCTCCATATGGGGTTTAATCTCCAGCAAGAGCTACAGATAGCTGAAAACAGATTCCTGCGTAATCTCCTTTCAGTACCACAATCTACCTCTAATTTTTCAATACATCAGGAATTGGGTCTGGGTTTTTTATCTGATACTCTGAGTACGGCTCCGTTACTCTGCTGGCTCAAGGTATGGCTTAACCCAGAATTGACCTTGAATCAACAGATATTGCGGGATTGTGTTAAACTGGATAAAGCGCGTAACATCAAATGGTTAGTTTATGTTGAATCAATGCTTTTTAGGTCTCGCCTGAGCCAGCGCTTCTCTCGCGAGAGCTTTTGTAAAAGGGGGATCTGGAAGTGCAAACAGTGCTTTTCAGGCCTCCAAATACAGTGCATGTGCGCCGGGCGCGCGCACCATTTGGCAGCCTGAAAAGCACTGCGTGATCACTTTCACTCACGGCCGCTTTGATGTCCTCAGTGAGCCGTGAGGCCACTGAGGACATCAAAGTGCACACCATTTGCCACCCCCTTCTTGTTCCTCTTGCTGCAGACGTGTGTAATCTTCGGTCAAAGGGTTGAATCGGCAAATGGCTTCTGGCTAGATGTATCTGTTGTATATGGGTCATAGTTTTCTATTTTATGTAAGGTAGTTGGTTAATGCTTTTATTGCAGCGAGACATATTTTAGCTGCAGGCCCCTAGTTACACTTAGGTGAGTGAGTTATGCGCCCTTTGTTAAATATACATGTAAACTACAAGATATAATTGTTATTCATTAGTTGTAATTGAAAATAACGTTTAGGCCGTTAACTTGACTCCGCACCTTTCCCTGCCCCCATTTGTGGCTTTCACAGGAAAATTGTTTCGTCACCAGTACGTATTCCTATTGCTCCGAACACAAAACTGGAAACCCCATGGCCACTGCTGCTTTAGGAGCGGCTTTTGAGTGTTTTATCAAATGCATTACAATTGAGTCGGTCAAAACGGTCTTCCGTGAAAATCGTCTAACCAGAAGAGGGAAGACTAGGATGTATACATAAATATCGATCACGTGAAAAGTTAGAACACACAAAACCCCTATTGACTCTCGCTGTAAACAGGGTAGTTAGTGACTTACATGTCTAACAAATGATCGACGACACCGCCATTCATTTCAAGGTCCACAGCCACAGGCAGCAGCTGATGCTGAAGGGACCGTCACCGAATTTCTATTTTTTTCTAAAAATAAAGTTTTACTCTTCGTTTTTTCCCCACACCCAATATATTATTCTATTTCGTTTTCTTTTAAGTACGTGCGCAGAACATCAGTGCTAAAGCAGTTTGATTTGACGATTAACTCCTACAAGTAGGAACTCTTAACACACACAGATGGTGTTACCTAGGGGAGAGTTGTAGTTTTTGTCTCACAGAATAAGAAAAGATCTCAGGGAAGTGAGACACTTGCATTGACTCGTGACGCAGAAAACTAGAATGGTCAAAACAGCAGCACATTTGAAAGAAAAAGTGGAGTGGAGTAACCGAATCATTTCCTGTCTGTAAGAGCCATATTGGTAGTTTACAGCGTGGCGCACAAAATATTCAGAGATTCGTAAAACCGCAAAATCAAACCTAGAAGCAACCTTATACTTATATAAATGGCGTGCTGTAGACATGCACCTTATCCATAATTATAGTTGAAAATTATGCAAAGTGCTGTATTAGTTTGTCAGCATTATTTTTAGTCTGCATCAAAAATAATGAACTCGATTAGGGACTGTTTTAAAACATAAAAAATATTAGGTTATGTTTTAGATATTTTAAAGCAAATGATAAATCTGCCGTTTTATTGGCACTTCTATTGTAAAATATATCGCTCCAGTATGGCCGCCCCTTTTGGCCATCTTTGAAGGTACTTAGTCTTCATGCAATTGCTTGAATCTTTCGTCGTGACGTATATTTTAACACTTGTTTGCCATCTGTTTCCTTGCTGTCTCTCCCTTAGAAACAGCTTGGTATTTTAAAGCAGAGATCTACTGACTTTGTCATTGCTGGTTAAAAAAAAAACATCCAGGCTAGATCACGTCATCTTGACGTGTATATGAATGTATATGTCAGCCATAGTATTGATGATTTGTGGGTGTCATTTTGTTTGTGTGTTGTTTTTATAATTTTACATGTAGTTGCACTGATCGCATCAGCATTTACAGCATTAGTAAGTCTAGCATAAGGCTCCAGTTTACTTACCAAAAACCTTTCTCGTCGCCCTGTTATCCCTTGCAACTGATACTAAAAGAATAATTTACATTTGACGAGATTCCCGAAACGCGTCTGGCTTAAGAACGATCTTGGATGTATGATGCTGTCCAGTCATCTGCTTGCATGCTGCCATTAAAATCAGAGAGATTATTTGCATCTTCCTGTGGCCTTTTTCAAATGGGTTTCCTGCTAAGTTGGATATATTTGCGGCTGTTCCCGGTCGCGAAATAAGGCCCACCGTGTGAATGCGGATCCGAAAAGGTGCCAACCGGTATCTTAATAGTAGGAAGGAAGACAAGGCTGACTCCCTTGCAGGGCGGGGGCCGCCTACTCGGCATGACAGCAACAAAGCGGGGCAGATGCCGGCCGCCACATGCACCTACCCACTTGGGATTTATTTTGCGTATTTTTTGTGAAAATGAACAGCACGCCCACTGGGGATTACAGGCACCGCACTACAACACCCAGAAGGCCGTGCAAGCGGCCACGCCCACTGGGGCAGGTGTACTTAATGTAAACGTGCGCAATGCAGTAGTGCTTTCATCTTCTCAGAACATTGCCACAGAAGAAGGGACTGACGAGATTCCCGAAACGCGTCTGGCTTAAGAACGATCTTGGATGTATGATGCTGTCCAGTCATCTGCTTGCATGCTGCCATTAAAATCAGAGAGATTATTTGCATCTTCCTGTGGCCTTTTTCAAATGGGTTTCCTGCTAAGTTGGATATATATATATATATATATATATATATATATATACACACACACATGTTTGAGGGGACAAATAGGAAATAAAGGGGAGGCTAGGTGTACGGTCCACCACTCCCCGAACCACTATAGGGTCTGGGGGACTCCATCCCTCTGGGCCGCATTGTAATAAAAGTGGAGGGGGTGCACGGCCCCCTCCCTGATCTACTGTTGGTACCCTAATGTATTTGTAAAGGGAAGGTGGGCTGCTTGCCCCTCTCCATGCCGTTATTGCTCAGGGGGCATTATCCCCCTGGGAAGCGATACTTCACAATGTCCTGGGCAGCACACCTCCAGGACACTGTGGTGTGGTTGTTTGCGGGGTGTGGCTGCCTGCGGGCACATTTCAATGCCCCCCAAGCCTTCCACCTTGCCTCACTCTGCGTTTTCTCTGCTGGCTTCAGCACACATCGGGTGAGATCCTCCGCTGTTGTTGCGGCTTCCATCCACGGCACCTCTTCACTGTCAGGGCTGCAGGTGCTTTTGGTGCTGTCCTCGCTTGCTTGGGGATGGCGGTCTTAGGAATGTTGAGCAGTTCCCCTGCAGCCTCCCTCACTAGAAGGGCTGTAATGCGGGCTTAAATACTTTCTCGTCTCAGGTCAGGATGTGATGTTTTGTCTAGACCTCTCACAGTCCGAGGCGGGAAACGGCACAAGCTAGGTCCAGGCCTTCTCCTTACCAGTGAAGTGTTGTGGGACAGTAAGCCCACATGGTGATTATTGAATGACACTGACACTAGACATATAGTTAGAGAACTAATCCAAAGGCACCGGTGCCTGCCCCCATATATTTTCATGGTCACTTGACTGGTGATGCCTGTGATGGATGGGTGTGGGGTTGGTGTTAGTGCAGCCTCAGAAGAGGGGCCGCATTGTTACATGCCCAGCAAAACACTATAAGAGCTGTCCTATATTATGTCTAATTTTAAATTTTCTAGATCAGTTTGAGGAAGTACTGTGTTACATCATAAACTTTTTGAAAATATATAAATCCGGAAAAATAATTTTCCATAACTCTACAGACTTTGCCAAACTGTCTCATTCCTTACCATGCAAGAGTAATTAGCTACATCAGCTGAAGACAAAGTGTGGTCTAAACAACATGGCTGCCTTTTCATTTTGCAATGTCTGTGATTAACCTATAATATAATGTTTCATCATCGCCATGTACCGCGTTATGCAGCAAAGGTATATGACGGCCCAAAAAATTACTACGTTTTTGTCCCTTATTATTTAAAAACAACTCAACAAATTCAGATCAGATAACAAAAAGTACCCTTTCCACAACATCATCTATATACCTGCCAAATTTCATGTAAATCCATGCTGCCATTTTGTCCCTACATCTGTCTAAAAAGTCTATGGAAAATGCTTTTGCAGAAAAATGTTTTGGGGGAACCACCTTTTTTTCTTTGTACCCCCTTTAACTAATTACCACAAAACTTTACAGATTCATCAAACGGTGCCAAAATTATTAGATATATATGCACAATACAAGGGGCAGTTACTTCTGGTTTTTAAATGTTCTGGAACTTCAAAAAGTAAGGAAGGACTCAAGTGCAGAAGTTTGAAAGGTACACTGTTAATTGGTATTTCATTTCACAGTTCCTTCATGTTATGCGGCGATCAGATGACACTTATCGTAATCCATACTTCAGTCGTATATTGGTAATGCACCTCCTTAAGAAATATACGAGTTGGTAAATCACTGATTTTGGTATCCCCGTGTTGACAGGACTACAATGTCCATAATGCATGGCAACTGTGAACAAGGCATGATTGCGTCCTTCCTTTAATACACAGTTCATCAATGCCTTGTATATGATCATGGGAAATCATGCCACCTTATCGCCTCATGTGGAGTAAATTCCGTGTAGGGCTAGATGGCAACATTTATAGTAAATCCAAAGCACTCGTCCACCCGTATTATTTTGGAAAAATTCCAAATGTCAATACCTGCGTGTTTCAGCCTTCAATGTTCTCTCACTCTCAAAGTGCAAGGGTAAGTACCCCGGCAAACGCTGGCTGCCATCCAACATGCTTCCAAAACAGTCAGCAGGCAGGCCTCCCGTTCCAACGTGGCGTTGCCTCTTATGGACAGTGGCACTAACTGCGCTAAATCCTCGTCCACAAATCAAAGGCAGCCGGCAGGCGCCCAATATCACACTTTCCAAACAAACTTTGACGCAAAGGGACACCCAGCCAAGCGGGTCGGGGCTTGGTAGCGACATCACCGCTTAATACAGCACCAGCAAAGTCACGCATTTTCAACAGCTTGAGAAACGAGCCCCCCAATTGTGAGTGAATAAAAGTAGATTTTTATTGTAGCAGGTATTCAACAGCATGCCATGACGCATTTCGACCAAGCCGGGTCTTAATCATATGCACACTACGCGGGGCAGTTACTTCTGGCTTTTAAATGTTCTGGAACTTCGAAAAGTAAGGAAGGACTCAAGTGCAGAAGTTTTAAAGGCACACTGTCCATCGGTATTTTCAGTTCTTAGTTCCTTTACGTTATGCGGGGATCAGATGACACTTGTGGTAATCAGGGCCGGACTGGGAACCAAAACCGGCCCTGGCAAAGTGCTCGGCCGGGACTTGGGGGTGCCGCCGAGCTCTTTGACAGGGCCGGTTTGCGGCCGATTTTGTTATGCTGCAAAACCGGCCCTGTAACAAAAACGGCCCCCAGGGGCCCAAAACCGGCCCCCACCCGTGCGGCGCACCGGGGCATTGCCCGGTGCCCGCTACGGCCAGTCCGGCCCTGGTGGTAATCCATACTCTCAGTCGTATATTGGTAACGATACGAGTTGCTAAATCACTGATTTTAGTATCCCCATGTTGACAGGCTTCAATATCCATTATGCTTTGCAACTGTAAACAAGCCATTATTGCGTCCATCCTATAATACATGTATGTATGTATGTTACCTACTGGCGATAGCCAGTAGGTAGTTATAGTTGGAACTAAAGTTTCAATAGGAAGAATATTTTTTTGTTTTTCCAAAAACTTTGGCCCATTATTTTGCTGCCAGTAAATGAATCTTCACAAAATTTTCAAAACGTATACTTTAGTCGGTCCAGCTGCTGTGTTATAAGTTTCGGGGTGATTCGTCAAGCGGGGGCCGAGGAAAAAAAGGGGGGTCCCAAAACACTTTTTCCCTATTTTATGTCTATGGGATTTTTTCAATTTTTGAACACAACTACAGCCCGAACCACTCGACGGAATGACACCAGATTTGGCAGGAAGCTAGCTCTTGGTCCAGGAAGTATGCTTTTTGCGACTTGGTGTGACTACGATCAGTAGTCTTAGAGATATTAGAGGTTAAAAAATATCGATATCTCGGGGCACAGATGATCCATGGGTCCAACCGCAGAGGATCCAGGGGGAAAGAAAGGCCCTGATTGTCCGGCCGCATGGTGAAAGAAAAGTTGCTGCCACCATTTTATTTCTCTGATTAGCCAGGTGCGTTGAAAATAATGTATCAAACACATATAAGGGGTTAGAATAGACATATGCTGACCCCATAGAACACATACAGGGGTCCCTAAGGGATCCTTATGACCCCATTTTTTTCATCTAAACTTAAAATCCACTGAAACTCCGGATTTCGGGCCCAGATTTTTTAAAAAACATAGAAATGTACTGATAAAACCAAAGATATATATATACACCCTCATACATATGTAATAGCTTTTAGACAATAGTTTTTCATTCAATGCTTGTCTGCATAACAAAGAACACAAAATAAGCATTGGCAAGTTCAAATGTTCATCAACCAACTTCATACTAATTGGCTTTTTCAATTCTTTTTTCTCATTCACACTCAACTCAAACCATGGATTGCATTGGTCTGAATCGCCAAAATGATGATTTAAACCAGTTTCAATAAGAGGGGCTGCTTATTCTTTTGGCGATTTGTAAAAGTGATGTACTACTTTGTAAAGAAACTATTTTATGTCGAAAATGAATGTTTGCAATTATCGTTATCCAATAAAAATGTAATTAATGTATTTGTACATTTCCACTCACTGGGACATTTTAATTCTGATTAGTAGATGCGTATTTTCATCCCACTCCAAGAAAAACAAATTTATAGACCTTGGAAAGGTGAAAAGCTGAGTGGAAACATTAGTAATTGCGCCTGTGAATACACGGTCAAATCCGGATCCCGAAGTTGATGTATAAGTCCACTGTGCCACCAGACCCAGCAGCCTTACTTAGGGAACAATCCAGGGACAGTAACTGTTCCACTTATATCCTCACAGTTGCTACTGTGATATCAGGTACAATGACATAACTTGTATTTGTAAAGCGCACGTTTACCGAGAAGGGTAACCAGGGCCGGACTGGCCGTAGCGGGCACCGGCCAATCCCCCTGTGCGCCGCAAGGGTGGGGGCCGGTTTTGGGCCCCTGGGCGGCCGCTTTTGTTACAGGGCCGTTTTTGCAGCATAGCTTCAAAATCGGCCCTGTAACAAAATTGGCCGAAAACCGGCCCTGACAAAGAGTACTGCCGCTCCCCCAACCCTCGGGGAGGGGAGAGGGGGCGGCAGAGCACTTTGCCAGGGCCGGTTTTGGTTCCCAGTCCGGCCCTGAGGGTAACTTGGGACTGAATAACAGGTTTATTATTGTCCTAGTAAATGGTGCGCATGTTATCGACCCTGGAAGGATGAAAGGCTGAATGGACCCGCCATGATTTGAGCCTATGGTCATGAGTTCAAACAGATACTGCCAGTGGATGCATTTGCACACTGAGCCACCAGACCCGGCTAACGTAAGAGCATGATGGAAACCTGAATATGGACACAATAGGATTATCCATACTCAGAATGAGGGAATAAGATGTTAAAGCTCCCACTTACTGTGCTGCCACTGTCACTGTGGTTATAATCTGCAGTTTATGATTATGTGTGACTATGGTAGCCTTAATACTTGCAATTTATTACTCCCACTCTCCATTATGGTTTGAAAAATATAATATACTGTATTTTGTCACAGCTCTTGGCTGCTCAGCAGAAATGGTGATTTGGTTCAGTGACTGCTCCCATTGCTTCAGATTGTTGTTTACAGGTGATGATCTAATGCATGAGAACCCAGGGATCAACCTGGACTGAATGACTGATGTTCACATGCAGCAGCGTTAAGTCGTGCTGGGGTGATCTTCAAAGGGCGGGTGGGTCTGCACAGCGTTAGTCAACGCCGCAGCAGCCACACCTCGCCATTAGCATCATTTCACTGGATCTGTACTGCTGAAGGTGACTATTAATGGCGTGAACATAATGACGAATACAGAATGCACATATATTAGTTCATCTTCCAGTGGCGCAACGGAACTTGATCTGGGCCTCCTGCAAAGTACATGGAGGCCCACCCCTCCCCCAGACCCAGTCAGGAGCTCTCTGGCCAGGGGCCCGCCGCCCATGCACAGTGCCGGAAAGGGCCCCCTGGAACTCTTCCCCCCTCCCCTGCACTGCAGGGGCTGCAGAGGCTAATGTTACGCAACTGTCTTCTTCCATAAATAGATATAAAAATGCTATCGGAAAAATTCAATTCAAATAATCTTTATTTCGGTCAAAAAGGCCTTAAAAGATACATATAAAAACAATCATTAAAAACATCATTCCTAATAAAAAAATAAAAAAAATACACTGTCACTTTCTATAGAAAAAATGGTCAACAATAAAATTTAAAAAGATAAAAACAATATATACATTTTTTTTAAAATATCTATAGAATACAAGACAGATTCGATGCGGCAAAAGGTAAAAAAAAATGCATTTGGGTCTCTATCTGTTGATGTATGACCTACGCCTTTGCCACATGGCATTTAAGTAACGGGAAACAGAAAATACCACTGATTGGGAGGTGTCGCTTTTTAAAACCCTATATGCTTGTTTATACTGCCTGAGCCCCAGGTTTCTGCATAATTGAATAAGCCATCTCTGTCTAATGTTCTTATAGGATGGGCAAAAAAAAGAAAACATGGGGCACAGATTCCACATTTACACCACAGGCTGGGCATTCTAGCAATTTGTCGCCAGACCATTTGGATGTAAAAGACCTAAGAGGTAGCGTGCCATGCCTAAATTGTACATAGAGTTTCCTTGCTTGGGTGATTTTGAAGATCCTGATGAAGATACTTGTCATCCTTCTGCAGATTCACTAAGTTATCAATAGTCCCCAATGTTATTCACAACAATTGGTATTGGTCGTGGGTGTGCTTATGTGAGGCCAGAGGTTTATGCAAAAATTGTCTAAAATGCAGATTGGTTCTATGAAAGGTGCATCAGTCTGACAGAGTTGTGGGGGATTAGTAGGGAGATTGTTTCTACTCATATAGGCTTGATGGCCTTGATGAAAGAAGGCACATAATGTGAAGAATGAGCAGCTGGATCATTGACTTTCATATGTCCAGTAAGACAAGATGTCTACAAAAGGAGCACAAAGACTTGTGCACTTTAGTGGGCTGCATTTATGTCAAGATTATCACTCATAAGTGGTGCAGAGTACTGGATTAAGGCTTCCCATATCACAAGATTCCTATTTGATGGAATTCATATTAGTGTTTCCCAATGTTTATCCAGAGGTTCAGTGAATCATCTGTGGGCCAAGTAGAATGAGATTCAAAATAGTGGCCCCTGCAACTGTAAATGTATAAGTACCAACTGATCTTCCCTATGCACTTCAGAGGATGCACCTTAATATTGCAGCATTTGACAATAAGTGTTACCGATCCATTTCCCCTCTGGCTTTGTAGTAAAGTTCTGTTAACCTACTCTTCTTGTAGTATTTACATTTTTATCTCTTTAATTCTTCTTACTGACAGCAGTAAATAATTACATTTTACAGTTCTAGTACTTAAGAGACCACACTTCATCTTCCTGGTGTTTGGGAGGGTTCTAGAGCTCTTTTATCTGCAACATGTTTAGATCATGCCCTTATGCATCGCTCTCATCCATTCTGGACCAATGAAAATATTGCCATATAAAATTGTCTGATTCTTGGTTTCACATTATGGCAGGCTTTTCTCTTTACATAGGCCTGGGTTATGATTATTATATCCTATTCCCACATGATTTTTTGTTTCTTCTTGGCCATGAAAATATCAGGTTGACTTTAAAAATATCTCTACAGTCTGAAAATTATGGTTCTAGGATATTTATTCCCTTTAACCAGGTGGTTTTCACCCTGATATATCTTCTCAATTATATGGTACTTCCATCTCTCAAATTGCAAAAGTTTCCATCCATCTTCTATCTTCTTTGGAACCCAGAAGTATTTTCTCCTCCTGATCAAACTCTCTAAATCAGTGATACTTTGCTAAATGTCATGTTTTTTTTTCTGATAAGCAAATTTGTTGTGGGAAATGTGGACCAAAACATTGTCATTTGGATTGCTGATTATTTTTCAGTTTCAGGTGGAATTGTTCTTCATTGTTGCCATATCTGTTGAAATCTGCTTTGTTGATGGTAAACTATGCTTTAAAGTTTGCTAAACAAAACACTGAGAGTCTAAAAGACAAGATAACTCTATAATACATGTACTGCTTGTGGCATAGACATATATTATAAATGTACTGCTATTGATGTAAACATAGTCAAATGAATCCATTCTGGAAGAATGTAAAATTAGCCTCTAGTTTTTAAAAATGGTCCACAGCATTAGGGGATTTTGATTGAATTGTAGTTGTATTACAAAAATATCATAGCTAAAATATCAACAGCCATAGTATTTTGAAGGTAAGTGTTTATATAGGTAGGTAGTCATTTGATATTCTAAACATCACAATATATATAATACTTTAGCAAAATGTTTTTTTTTATTTTTTTTTATTTTACTGAATTTTATATAGTGCAAACTTGACCCGAATCGGGTATCAGAGCGCTTTACATAGCACCAGTTACGTTACATGAGGACACACATTCATTTTGTTAGGCACGGGGAGATTAAGTGATTTGCCCAGAATCACAGGATGTTCAGCATCATTGCCGAGACTCGAACCCATTTTCCCAGATTTGAGGTCGACCGCCCTAGCCGTTAGGCCAACTCCTCTCCCCTGTTGGTGTGCAAACTGAATATCGAACCTACAATATCAGTGGGACAGAATTTCAAGGACAACACATTTAAAAAAATGTTGACAGGTAAGTACGTCTAGATTTTCTATGCCTAACTCCACATATATGCTCCTGTGTGATACATGTATCTTCAAGGTACATAGAGGTGGCATTAGGAGTAGTAAATCTATACTTCCTTATATGCACTTACCTTTCAATATTTTGTCCCTCGACATTTTGTCCTCAATATTCTTGTATCTCGATGTTGTTGGCTTCAGTATGCACTAGTACAGCCAATAAAAATATCATCAAGATATGTAGATGTGGAGGTTAGAGTAGCAAATCTTCACTTATCAGTCTTTGCTAACTGTAAAAGGCCCTCCTGGTCCACAGAACTGTGGTCCTTTTTCCTTAGTGCCATGAACTGATTTGCCACTGCATTATTTGCCATTTACATATGTGCAAAATCATACAAGTGCAGAAAAGTGGGATTTGTATATTCTGTCGCGAGCCAAATGCCTGACTATCGAAGTGCAGTTCTGCTCACTCCTGAAATAGTTGTCATGATATAACTAACTTTCCGTGCACTAAAGGGTTCTCACCTGCCTCTTAGTATCTCGGTCCAAGTTTAAGAGCTCCGATAACATTATAATATTGCATAATAGAGCAGATAACCCTATTCCCTTAAGTTTGAGCAGCCACTGAGTCTCAGCTCTGCTGTCTGGCTTCAGAATAATTGTTCTGTTGTTGAGGAAGGTTTTACTAATCTGAAGATTTTGGCTCTTGTGTAGGCTTTCAGTATCTGCTGAAATTCAGGAACTTCATTTGACACATATAGTTCTTTGTGACAAACGTAGTTTACATTTTGTAGTGCGAAGCATGACATAAAATGGTATAAGTCAAGGATAGAAGAAAGGTGAGTGTTAGCAGAACCAGATAAGGAAATGAGATGATTCTGAAGGCCTAACTTTTGTGGTGAATGGTAAAGGTACTTCAATTTATTCACAAGAGATATCATATGTACTTATGTCTGCATTACTCGCCTTCTTTACAATGCAAGAGAAGGCCATTCGGAACATCGTCAAATGGTGCCTTTTCAGCCTCCTAATTTAAGCTGGCTGGTCTGCCACCATTTTAAAAGTGCCTCTGTTGCAAGACCATGAGGGAAACCGTGGCATTCTTGCTTAGAACACTGTATAAATGTCCCTGGGGTGTGGGGCGAAAACTCCCAGAGTATCTGGCATTTTGAATGTAAGTACTGCAAAGGCACACCCCGTTTCGGACTACATTTCCTGTACCCACATTTGTGACATCAGGTCCATCATGCTTGTGTGACATGGTGAAATTGCAATGCTGGGCGGATTTCAGGTAAGGCAGCTTTCACATAAAGGTGTTGGTGGCGAGGGGGATTCACAAATCAGCGGGACCTACTACAGATCTGCAGACTCTTATCTGCTACTGTGGCAAATGTGTTCTCATTTGCTCTGGTTCATTAGCTGCATGACTGCAAAACTCTAAAGGAACCCCTGAAATATGGTAGATATCAGTCATGGAAGTAGTAATGCACTGCACTTTAATCCTCTCCGACACGTTTCACGCCAGGGAATTGAAAGATCATATGAGTCCTTTTATTCTTAGAGCCCAATTATGAGTTTGGTGGTGCAGCAACCCTTGGTGAGGCCTTTTCTTGTGTCTGGCAGGCTTTTTTTGGCATTTCCACAATGGTGCCTTTAGAAACAGGCACCGCAATAGGAACATCAAAAACTGTTCCTGCATGGCATGGACTCGAACGTCCATGCCATGCAGGAACTGATGTGCATGCGGTGCCCCCCTGTATGCATCTACATGGCATGAGGCAAAAGGGGCCGAACATCACCAGACTGGCCTGACTCTATCCCACCAAGTTCACCTCTCTCTTATTGACTCATTGTGGCCTTCTCTGCTGCCCCACAAGATTGTCTGGACACGACCATGAGACCCTCCATGATAGTTCTGCAAGGAGTGCTCAAAACCAGTATGACTCAGAGCAAGCAAACAAATTTGGTGGCCACCAGGGGCCTTCAACGCATCCCGCTGCAACAAAAATTATTTTCCTATCAAAGATGCCCCGGATACTTTTTCTGAATCTAGGTTGAAAGTTTAAAATTTAAAGTTAGAAAAGCGAAAAGTTCTGCCCAAAATGTGAGAAACATATAGTTCGAAATTAAATGCAGTCTGTGTAATTGAAAAGTATTCTGAAAACCTGAAGTTCAATTTGTTTTCCATTATACAAACAATATAATTTGTTATTTAAGGTACTACCTAGGCACTAAGGAGCTATACATTTGAACCACTACCCCCTAAACGTTAGACTGATCGCATTCACCGCTAAATATAGTAAAGGACATTGGCCCTTATGTTTTTAAAGGGTTTTTCCAATTCTCTGTAAACGAGTTAGTACCTATAAGCCATTAATCCCAACCCCAAAGCTAACCCTCTCACATCCTCTATTTATCGAGGTGTACTGGCTATGTTACTTTGAAAGAGTTCAAGCATACCCAACATCCCAGATTTTAGGAGAGTTGTGTGAAGAACTGTAATTGGGCTAGGATTCCTTGCCTCTGTTTTCTTTTCTAAAACCATGGCAACCACATGTGTTGATGAATATCCTGTTTGGCAAGAGGCTAGCAAGCCTTCAGCTGAGAGATGTGATAGTACAGCTTGTCCCACAGCTGTCCCTTTGCTGCCTCCTGTGACTGTCCTCGTCTTGGGTGTGCAAGACTGGGGCTTGAACGCGTTTTTTCAAACATGTTGAAAGGATCTTTTGGTCAGTTTTTAGGTCTCGCCTGACCCAGCGCATGCGCTGGTCTGGCGAGACATTTTGTGAGGGCTCCAAAAAGTGCTACCAGGCCAGCCTAGAGCTACAGTGCATGTGCGCGATTACTTTCACTTTCGGCCTCTTTGATGTTTGATCACCATCACTTTCACTTTCGCGACCGCACGGCCTCTTTGCATAGCCAATAGGTCTCGCTTTTGGGACCTTATAAGTATTTAGTTATGCAACTGTTGCATGGCTAAACACATAAGGTCCCACAGGCGAGACCTATTGGCTATGCCAATGCTTGTTTAAAATGTAGCTAGCTTGCCCTGTTATGGAGGTGATGGCTCGCTTTGTGAAACGGAAGAACGTTAAGAGTTAGTTAAAATGACAGTTAATATTGTGAAAATCTTCGTATTCTTTGAGTAAATCAGTTCTTTGATTTCAGGTGTAGATAAAGGCACAGCGCACTCCAGCGTGGATCTCGGGTTACCTCGGAGCCGCAGCGGGAAGGTCACGTCAAGCTTTGAAGGCACACGGCAGGTGTCGTCACATCCGTCACATAGGTTTGCAATTGTTCAGTCACTAATATGGAGCTGGCCGTTCCTGGAGAGTTTCCCAGATTAAGGCAGGGGAAACGAAAAAACTAGCAAATTGTTTTTTTTTTCTTTTTCGATTGTTCCAAATCTAGGCAGGATGTTGGTAGATGTTGGATAGAGCAGGGTAGGGCCAGGGGCGTAAAGAAGCCCCCCTGCAGCGGCAGCCCCTGTTGTGCAGCGGGTGGGGGTAACCCTTCAGAGTGCCCCCAACTCTTCAGGGTGTCCCCCAACCCTTTAAGCCAAGCGAAGCCTTAGGCCAATGACTATCTATGAGATATGGGAGACTAAAGGGCGCCTTATCACATTTTGCAGGGGGGGGGCATCATTTTACGTTACTCCACTGGTAAAGGCTTGATTAGACCTGGGCGAAAATTTCGTTCCGTTCGCGGAAATTGCGATAATTTGACATTTTAAATGTCAAAATTTCCGCATTCCGCAGCTTAGCGATAATTTGGTTCTTGCTCGCGCTGTAAAATAATACATTCTCGCGCCCGCGCGATCGCCTTACCTGAATCCCTGCGTTCGCCGACAAGTTTTCTTGATACGGTCGCGTTCTCCATGAGATGTTGTATTGTTTTTAGCCATTTGCACTGTCTCGCGACAGTTCGCGCCCGCAGTGACGTCATGCGTCGCGCGATCACGTCTTTCTTCTCGCGATCATGCACCGCGAGACAACTGAAAACAAGATGGCCGCGCCCGCGAGCAACCACATGGGTAAGTTGGCGAGCCGCAACCATGCAGAAAATCTCGCGAACATGCGGGAAAAAAACTTCTGCATCTTCGCGATATTTCCGCGTGTTTGCGATAATTTTTAACATTTTCGCGATAATTTGCGAAAGTGGATTTCGCAAATTCCGCCCACCCCTAGGCTTGATGTGCAAATCCGTTTTGTGACTGCCTCACAAAGTGACAGGCTTTGGGACCGCTAGATGGCAGGCTGCAGTGCACCAAAGGGACTCTGCGAGTGGGCAATGGCTTTCGGGATCGCACTTTGTGACTCATTTCCATTGAGAAGGAGGAGGAAGGGGCATGAAAAGGAAACCACCGGATTCCATTTGAATAGAAATGCAGGGGCGTGTTAAGCAAGTTTTTGCATTAGCCTTGCACCATGTACGTAAGGGTGACGCAAAACCTAAATGAAATTTATCAAGCCACACAATGTGCTGCTTTATGCCATATAATTGACTTTTCTTGCCACATAATTTCTACAACCCTGCCGCATAATTTGGTCCTTCATTGCCACATTATTCCGGATCCCGTGCATATATTAAAGAAAACTCACCCCTACAAGTATTAAACAGATTAGATTACAGAAGCCGCAGCAGAAACCTGTTCTGTTGACAAACATTGACAATGCCAGTAATATGGATTTCTGCGTAGTGAAAAGCTTTTCTGTGTTCACACAGCTAAATACGTATGCAGACACGAGGGATAAGAGGGAGAGAGGGATGATAAGGAAAATATAGTTAGGGTGTATGAGGAGCGGAATAATGGTACTGAAGCACAGGGATGATAGAGTAGGGGCTACAGGATGAGGGGGGTAACCTAGTTGCAGCCTTGGTAGATTGATAAGGGGGCTCAAAACGGCGAAGGTTATGTGTTATGTTATGTTATGTTATGTTATAGAGACTTATATAGCGCACGGCTGCCCCAGCCAAGGGGCGTCCCGGCGCTGCGAAAAAACCTAATGCAGAGAGAAAGGAACGCAAAGAGAGAGAAGCAATTATTGAAAAAGGTGAGTTTTGATAGCCTTTCTAAAGGTCAAAAGGTCCTGCATGTGGGTGGCTCAAGAGAAGGATGCCACAGCTTCAAAGAGACAACATGCAGGTAAAGTTGCTAAGGGGTTTTGAGCTCCTTGACAGAGAGAAATGGTGTAGGAGAAAATGCATTTCTACCAGGTTGGGGTGGGGTGTCCCAGAGTGCCATTCTTGAGGGATGGGCAGGCAGACAGAGACATTTTAAGGATTATGTGGGCCCTGGGGGCCCCTGTTCATAACAGCTTTGAATTTATGATTAAATGTAGGTATTCCATGCCTCTTTGACCAGACACTGGCAGTGCACAGGCGCATTCGTCCAAATTCTAAATGTTTTTGCAACTAATATTCAGGGAAACTGATGTGTGTTTTCAATACTGCAACACAGCAGCAACTCACTAATATTGCTGCGAATAATCTCTGTGACGCTCTCCCGTTTCTCATATCTGAGGTCCTAGTGTGATCTAAAAGAAACTCTTTTTATGGATTTAGAAACAAACACATTTCTCTGCAAAATGTCTGTAATAGACTCTCACACATTACCCAGGTTAAAAATATAATAAAAGGAAACTGCATTAAAAAAATCTGTTTATGAATTATTCGAGTTCATTATTGCAAGACTCTCTGCAGCACCTAATTTGAACCTCAAAACAATTCACAGAACTATAGAAAACAAGAATATAAATCAAACAAATACAGCGCTAAGAGACTCTTTTGAGGTTATGCTGTAAATGAATATCCAATAAATAAATAACTAAATAAATACACAAAATATTAACTATTTAATTTAATTCACAAACAATAATTATATAAAAATGAAAATTTTAATTTCATTGGGGCGGTTCGAGCTTTTAAAATCGAAGTTTTATATCTAAAAGACGAAGATGTATGCTAGATTCTTGTCTATCTCTTTGGGCCAAATCTATAAAAGGGTCACCCAATGCAGATCAGTAGCCAAAAATTCTGTGCAGTGTTCCGTAACACGGAGGGAGCAGGAGAGCGCCATATCTACAGAGATATGGCGCTCTTCTCCCTAGCGCCAGTGCAGAATTGTACTGCAGTACGCCTCACACATACCTTTGCACGTAGTGAAAGGGTGTGTGCGTGAGTCTCGCATAGGTTTTGTACAGGAAGGGTTCCTATCTAATACAAAATAATATGGCTAGAAACGTTTTAAACCTTTTGTAGTGTGCTGTACAGTGCAGCACACATGCAAAGTCACAAAAGAAAGGAGAAATTACAAGTTTCTCTGCTTTAAAAAGGCGTTCATTTTTTATGCAAAATCCTCTCAGTTTTTTGCTAGATAGGGTTTTGCGTCAGAAAGCATGGGTGGTTGCATGCGAATGCCCATGTAACGCCCCCTGATGCTAAGTAACGCAAAGCAACACTTCAAGCTTCTTTGCGTTACTTTTAGGCAATTTCTAGCCTTTGTGATGAAAGTAAATAATACAAAAACATTTTGTTCTGGTTTGCGTCACTTTGGTGACACGAACACGGTGCAACATGTTGGTAAATCTGCCCCTTTGTCTTTTCTACTCTTAATGCATGTTCTTTTTTATTTGCACATAATAATGCTTCAGCTGAGACGACCTTTCATCCATGCTGGATTTGGTTTGCTGTACTTGTGCTATTCCCAAAAGCCCATCTAAAGATACCAACCTAATTTTAGCCTCCAATTTCAGAGGCCTATCCATTTACAGAGGGTTTTGAAATTTTTAGTTTTGCTTATTTTGTGTGTTCTCTATTAATCTGCTAATATCAGTTAATTTTCTAAACAGTCGTTGACCACCTGAGTAAACGTTGGAGACCAAAGATTAAGAACTGCTCTCCTAGTGTTTGTAGAGGTGCAGATTAGAGAGGCCAAGTGAGAAGCAGCTACAAAAGACACCTTGCAGAGAGCTATTGGGCTGTGCTTTATCCATCCAATGCAGTGTTGAAGATGCATGTGGTAAATGCAATGTTACCTTCTGTGTGGTACCCCTGCAGGGTATGTTAAATGGGTGGTGCATGAAGCCTGCTCTCCATTCTCACTTTTAGGGGTTCTTTACATGCTCACATGCTCTGCTTGCTCCGTGATCCCCCAAAGATGACTTAAGGCTGCAGGGAGGGTTTGCTTCCCAGTAGCTCCCAGTGCAGGTAAGAGCTGGGGTTGGAGGTCACAGACGACAACAACCAAGGGGGAGGGGAGATGACAGACGATGAGGGAGAATACAAATTAAAAAAAGCAAGCTTACCTTGCACTCGCCACTGCTCCCTTGCTATGCCACTGGATGGCTTCCTGCTTTACACTTCTCCCTCCAGCCTTGTCACCTAGTAAGCACTTGTAACTGCCTAACTGTTCTAATGTCTGTGTATAACAAACATTGGCAAGGCCAGTAGGTCCCGCCAATGCAGGAGCTAGTGGCTTTGGCAATGTGTTTTAGCCATGTTGTACACTAGCGTGGCCTCTGTTCAGCATGGCTACAAGTTAGTGACCTAGAGGAGAGTCGCTTGGAGTGGAGTGCATTGGTGTAGAGTGGAGTAGAATGGCATAGTGTCATGAAATGGCCTACAGTGTCATAGAGTGGTGTAGAGGGTCGTGGACTAGCATGGAGTGGAGTGTTGTGGAATGGCCTAGAGTGTCATGGAGTGGTGTAGAGGATCTGGACTAGCATAGAGTGGATTGGCTTAGAGCAGCATGGAGGTGAGGGACATAGAGGTGAGGGACATAGAGGTGAGGGACGTAGAGGTGAGGGACGTAGAGGTGAGGGACATAGAGGTGAGGGACGTAGAGGTGAGGGACGTAGAGGTGAGGGAGGTAGAGGTGAGGGACGTAGAGTGGAGGGACATAGAGTGGATAAAAGAGTTACAGTATAGATGGGGTAGTGTCCTGTAGAGTGCCATAGAGTGGAGGGGTGTAGAGTGGAAGGGGGAAGAGCGGAGAAGCGTGTTGTAAAGTGGAGTGGCGTAAAGTGGACCAGACCAGCATAGAGGGGAGTGGAGTTTAGTGGCATAGAGTGGTGTGGGGTACAGTGGAGTGTCGTACAGTAAAGTATTGTAGAGTGGAGTATTGTGGAGGGGTGTAGAGTGGAATGTTGTAGAGTGAAGTGAAGTGCAGTGTGGTAGAGTGCTGTAGAGTGGAGTAGAGTAATGTAGAGCAGTGTAGAGAGGCAGACGCAAAGTGGAGTAGAGTGTCATAGAGTAGAGTTTTGTAGGGTCATAGAGTGGTGTGGCATAGAGTGGAATGGAATGGAGGGTTGTAGAGTGGAGTGGCGTAGAACATCGTAGTGTGGAGTAGAGTGTCATGGGGTCAAGGGAGTAGAGTGTATAGGAGTAGAGTGTTGCGGTGTAGAGTGGAGTTGAGAAGAGTAGAGTGTCATAGAGTGGACTTACATAGAGTCGAGTGGAGTGTCATGGAGTCAAGGGAGTAGACTGTATGGGAATAGAGTGTTGCGGTGTAGAGTGCAGTCGAGAAAAGTAGAGTGGAGTGTCATAGAGTGGACTTACACAGAGTGGAGTGGCGTAGAGTCGCATAGAGTGGAGTGGAGTATCGTAGAGTGCAGAAGAGTGTCATCCAGCCTCACACACATTCATTTAAGTCCTAGCCTGCATAAAGACAATATCTACTTTTCATTTACTTTCTTTATTTTGTTTCTGTATCATTTGTGGGCGCAACCCTTTGGAAAACGTTTGAGCTGTTTAGTTGGCACTGCATCCATTCCAAGTCGAGGTTTTATGAATGTTAAGACACTTGGCAAGCACGACTTTGTGGATTCTGGAAACAAATATTGCTTTAGCTTCAAGCTGTAAATTCCCAGGCGCCTGCCAGATTATTTGACCTCTGTCAAAATAAATGAATTTGTCATATGCTGGGAAATTCTTTTTTCTTGTGTATGAAAATTAGTTGAGATTCTCAAGTCCCATAAAAATGTTCCACAGATACTCCAACAAAAAACAAATGCAAGAAGGCCATGAACTGCAAGTACAGCACAAGACAACGTCTTCCTTTCTCACACGCTCCCACAAATACAATGCAGGGACCTCATTTAAGGTTAACAGCTGCTACCCCCTCTGTTGCAACTGTCAACCCTTCTGGGTTACTTTGCAACCCTTGTTATAACGGATATGGGTTTTGATTTTTTAAAGTTAGTATTATTCTGGATGACCATATGTAATGTAATGTAATGTAATGTAATGTAAAGGCGTACTTATAAAGCGCGGCTACCACTCCAAGGAGTATCTTGGCGCTAATTCAACCAGATGGAATGGTTGGGGGGGACAGACAAATTCACGCTAACACCATATTAAGTATTGTTAGCAATAAAGGTTGCTTAGTGGCTTTTCATGGGGGAACCAAAGCTATGGGACATCACTTCCTGTCATGTAGTTGCATTAAAGGACATGCGAGATGACTTTCGCTAGAATATGAATTTATTTCAGTGTTACAACTGGAATTGGTCGACTTGGTTATTTATTTTTCTGACCAACCAATAATTGTTTTGAATCAGTACACTGCTTTGATATTTCTGCCGATTCCAGCGGAAATGCGTTTCATGCTTGTTATATTCCTTTACTTGTCAAAAATGTACTCAAAAGCAGCGTTGGGGTTCCAGACCTAACCCTACCCTCAATCAGTGGTGCAAAGATATGGACATAGCAATGGTGGCAGAGAAGTCAGTATACACTCACGGGGGTGTCCCAAAAAATGGACACGGATATGGGGGAAGTGGAATGCCTACAGGGGAAATATTTGTGAGCCCCCGCAGGATGAGTCTGGGTCAGACGTCAGTGAATAAACATACTTTTGCATACGATGATTGTAGGATGTTATGGTTTGCCTATTAATCTCAATAGCCAGGTTGAAATAGCATCAGCTGTCTACAAAAAGCATGAAAATATATGTAAAAGGTTTCTGCTCTGTATATGCACCTTGAACAACTATTGTACTACAAGGTACTGTTATGATACACAAAATGTTAATAAAATTGTTTAAAAAAAATAAAATGTACTCAAAAGAAGACTTTAGCTGCAAGCCCGATCGGGTGGTACAATATGTTTAATGAAGAGGCATGAAAGAGCATTTTAGATTTCTTCTAAAAGTGAATGCATACAAATTTGCTTTTATATCCGTTTGGAATAACGAATTAAAAAAATGTAACGTCACAAAAACAAAGTAACCGGAAGTGCCAAGTGGCAGGCCATCAAGGCAACAAGCATAAGACGTTATTGGTTAAACTTACATTTTAGGTTTGAAATCAATTAAAATTGTGGATTTTGTACGCAACGTATTTGTCTAGGCAAATTGAGGCAATGCTATCTAATGGTTGATTTTCCATATCCTTGTGAAGCTGACCGCACTATGTAAATCAATATGTCTACGTGTTGTTTTAGGCGTACATACATTTGTTAAATTATTGATTTAATATTAAACGCAACCGGTTTTTTTACAATATTTTGCTCAATTTGTTTTGCAGATCCAACTGTATCATAGACTGATTTGCACACTAACAAGATGTTGATTATTTTGGCGTTCATCATCGTCTTCCATCTAACAGCTGCAGTGCTGCTGTTCATCTCCACGATTCAAAATGTGAGTTCAGATGACACCGGTGCATGCGCATACAGTTTTGGCTAAATCCAATTGATCATATTATTGTAAAATGTTGTGTGAAAATATGAAAGTGTAAAATTTTATTTTTAAAGGTACTTGACATTTGTAGGTTTGTTTTCTGATTCAGCTGCATTCCTTGAAGTTTTACATTCCTTTACTATGCTACTTGCTCCACCTCAGTTGTGGCAGTTGTTCAGCATATTGAAAGATGTCAAGTAATATCCGCGTGTTCTGAAGCTGTCATACCATGATGTTTATATGTCTTTAACAAACAATGGGTGCACTTGTTTTACAGGTATGGTGGATCGGAAATGATTTTACAACAGATATCTGGCAAGTCTGTCTAAATGTCTCAACAACCACCAATTGTACAGAAATTGGAAACAACATTCAGGGTAAGTATCAAGGGTGAAGTCATTCGTTTATAACCTGATAAGATAGTTCTCTACTTAATTCTTCATGTGAGAAGTTGGCCTGGTATATGCTGCCCACTAATTAAAGTGGGCACCATGTACCAGTCCAAACAATCCTTATTGATGATTAGGTAAAAAGACAACCTTTATAGAAAGCTATCCTAGTGGTAGCTGTGGAGAGCAGCCTTCAGGCTAAGTCTCGAAGGAATGTAAAGCAGCTTGTTTTACCAGATCAGAACCACCTGAATGACCAAATGAAAGGAGAACCACACAAGAGATATATAAAATATATGTATTTATTACTAAACACTCTCTACTAACCTCTTTATGAGATTAGAGCACAAAGCGCACAATATTAAATCAATAGAATGATAGTAAATAGCACAATACACAGCGGGCCTCAGGGGGAGGCCGAACCATATACTACACGACTTTGATAGACACAGTGCCTAGAGCACGTAGAATCACTGGAACCCCAAGGAACCACCCAAAGTAGTGACACAGGGGACCCACGGAGGACGGGTGCAGTGTGAGAACACAGACGTGAACTCCGTACAACTCCATGGGAAAGTCGCGGTTGGAAAATTACAGTTTAAGGACACTTCGGAGAGGACTTCAAGCAAATACTTTGGAACATAGAAGGTTCTAAGGCCAGCACCCTTGTGAGTACCGAGGTACCCGTGTTACCTATCCCAGAGGAGCTGGGTGCATAGGGGTCAAGTGATGTCGGAAACCCTCGTCGTTTTCAATGGCGTGATGCGAAGAAGTGCTGCTGCCGGGAAGATGAAAAGTGTCTTGTGGAATCCAAGCCTGGATCCGAGATGAGAAGAACCTGAAAGCAGAGGGGACAGAGTCTGGGTCACTTCGGGGTGACCAGGGACTCAGTAGACGAATGCCCACCGATGTCGGGTGCTTCAGGTGAGAAGATCGGATGCTTGACTCTGCGTCCACGGGGACCAGGAGATGTCGACGATGACCAAAGTCCGGAGGTGAGCTGTCCCACGAAGGATGTCGAATGCTGGGGGGTCAGTGTCCGGATAGAACACCAACAAGCCTTGGCAACGGCAACCCACGCGGGCAGAGGAAGCAGGTTACGGTGAGGACCAGCAAGGTCCTGGGGACTCTCCAAGTAATGGAGAGTCAGGGCACATCTGGAGCAACCAGGTAAGCCCAAGGAAAGTCAAATTTACCTTCACAGGGACCCACAGGCCAACGGACCAGGGATCGCGAAGGAACCTCGAGCTGAATCACGAAATACCAGCCCACGGAACACTTGTGGAGTGTAGGCCGGAAATCTTCTGTGGAAATTCTGCTCAGGTTCAGGACTACACGTAGCCCAAAGCACAGCCTCAGGGATTACCAAAAAGCATATACTGCTGCAAAAGTACAGAGTGCACAGGGGTTCGTGTTGCACGGTCCCCACAAGGGATTCTGGTCTCAGAATTGCTGAGAGGTCAGATCAACCTCAGGGACACTCGGAAACCCACCTCCTGTGTTTCAGAAATCTTGGGAGTCCTCTGGAGCTCAGGAGGTACAAACTGGTCAGATGCGCTAAGGTGCCTGCTGCTGCAGGGGAGTAACTCCTTTACGTCCAGCGCAGAGTAGATCGTCGAAGTACTTGTTTCTGCTTGCTGAGTTTAGTCCAGGTAAAATCTAAAGTCGTTTTTTGTTGTTGTTGTTGTTCTAGATTTTTTTAATTTTATTTTGTTAATTTATTAAGCCAGTATACACTTACAGAGAGCATCAACATATAGCAAACATAGGACAGAAAAGCACCAGCTAGAGATTAGTCAAGTAAAAGAATATACAAGATAAATAAGATTTGTATAATCTGTAATAGAAGATACATATATAGGCCCCCACATGGGAATTTCAGCCCCTTACACATTAATTAAGTTCTAAATGCGGATAGGCAAGTATCAAAAAGGACCAGCTAAAGAAAGTAACTAGTGGCTTGTAACTAGCCTATGACTACATTAACCGAGGGAGTATGCGATTTTTACCACCAGGCATACCCTTCCGAGCCCACGGGGTCTACTTGTGATCTTATATTGCGGGCGTCATAAATTCAATTAAAGCCCCCCAAATTTTAGCGCCCATTCTATGCTTCTGTAGCCCTTTAATAGCATATAGGTTGGTTTCTAGTTTGCATATAGCGAATAGTCTTCCTCTCCACATCTCAAACGTAGGGGGTTCCTTCTGTCGCCACAGAGAAGCTATACATAATCTTGCCACAGCAACAGCAATATATATTAAATATCTAAATCTGTACATTCCCTGTGTATGCATATCCTACTCTAGCACCCCTATAAACATAATTATTGGGGTTATCTCAATCTGTACCCCCGTGGCTTCCGTTAAAAAAGTCTGCATCCTATTAATCAATAATCTTAGATCAGGGCATGTGGCAAACATGTGAACTATTTCTGCCTGATCTTTCCCACACCTGGTGCATTTACCCTCATTTATCTTCCCCCAGCGTGCAATGTTCGCCGGCGTATAGTATAAGTTAAACATAGTTTTGTACTGCTTTGTTTTTAAATTGGAGGATATTAGAAGTTTGTCAGCTAATGTAATAGATTCTTGCAAAATATTACCCTCTACAGGCAGTCTAGCATTCCATTTAGCATTTTGTGCCTCCACATCATCCTTTTGTACTTCCGTAAGTGCATGATATATATTACCAATTTTTCCCCGACCCTTCACAACTTCTAATAGATTATTGTTATGTGCTAAGCGTGAGGCATCCCCTCTTTTGTTCAGAAAGTCCCTAATCTGTAGGTATTTAAAAAAATCTGATTTGGGAAGATCATAATTAGCCATTAATGAAGTATATGTCCTGGTATCACTACTGTCAACTAGGTTCCCTAAAGTCAGAATTCCTTTGCTTCTCCATCTGCTCATAATGCCATCCGAAAAAATAGCTGGCAATAAAGTTGTGCCATCCGTAGGGGTATAGTAATTAATCCTACCAATCTTCATATGTCGCCTGATCTGGAGCCAGGCCTTATGGGCGGCCTGAAGCACCTTAAAACGTTTTTTTTTATAGTAGCTGGGTTAGAGGATTTTAAAGAAAGTTCTCTGTACCGTAGAGCCTAGTAACAGCTGAAAAATATGAGGAGTATCCTCTGTATATTCCTCATTTGCCCCAACCAATACAATTCCCACATACTGCAATAGGCAAGCCCAGTAATACAACTGGATGTTAGGAACTGCCTAACCTCCTCGTTCACGCGGAAGGGTCATAAATTTCCATGCTCGACGAGGTTTGCCCTGTGCCCATAAAAAACAACTACAGATAGACTGTAGTCTCTGAATCTGCTTTCTTGAAATTTCAAGTGGGACTGCCCTAAAAAAAGAAAGAACCTTTGGCAAGATGTTCATTTTTAGAACATTACATCTTCCCAACATTGATAAATGAAGACCTACCATCCTGTCCAAATCTTTTTTGATCTTACAGAGCAGAGGCTCCCAATTAGACATGACCATCGTGTCAAGGGATGCGTTCAAGCGGACTCCCAAATATATTGCCTCCTCCACAACTCTTGGGTCATTAAAATGTGCCTGATCGGTGCATATAACCTGTGTCTTTGCTAGGTTTAGTTTGTACCGGGAGCTCATCCCAAAAATTGATGCAAGTTGTTCGGTCTCCAGCAACGTGATGGGGGATCCGGTGAGACTATCGCTATGTCATCTGCATATGCAAATATTTTAACCCGTTCTTGCCTAGGACCTAGTAATGATGTGTTTAGCCTTTGTTCCAATAGATTAAAGAACGGGTTAATATATAGCGTGAATAGCAGGGGAGAGCAGGGGCAACCCTGCCGGGTACCTCTTAGTATAGACACAGGGTTCGATTCTAACCCTAGCGCACACACTCGCGCTTTTGGTGATCTGTACATTGTTTTAATTAACTGAATAAACCCAGCACCAAACCCCTACCACCTCATTGTTGCCCAAAGAAATTCCCAGGAGACACGGTCAAACGCTTTTTCTGTGTCCAGTAGTATCACCCCACATGGCAATTTACGTGTATTGGCGATATCTAGCATTGTCGTAACTCTACTTATATGATTGACCGTGCCTCCACCTGGTATGAATCCGTGTTGATAGACCGAAACTAGGGGTGTAATCACACGAGAAAGCTGTGATGCTAATATCTCTGCATAGATTTTCCCATCGCAATTTATAAGCAAGATCGGTCTAAACGACCCTGGCAGTGTGGGAGATTTATCTTTTTTAAGAAAGATAATGATACTGGCTTCATCCCAAGATGCAGGGGCAGCGCCCTGTTGTGCCTCCCGAAAAACAGCTAGCATGTCTGATTGTATTTCTGGCAATAAAAGTTTATATAGTTCTAATGGAAGCCTATCGGGGCAGCAGCTTTCCCTGTAGCTAATGAACCAACAGCGTCTATCAACGCTTGCATTGAGATAGGCTCCTCTAGCATTCTCTGATCTTCTTCCTTCACAGTTTCCCCAAGAGGATCTCTATATAAATCCTCCCCTCCTGTTTGAGTGTCAGGGTCTGCTGAGTACAGTTCCTCATAAAAAACCCTAAATACCTCTAGAATCTCCTCCGATATTTCTACTATGCTTCCTGCGAAATCTAAAGTCTTATAGTCAGGGTTCCTACTTTATACCCAAGGAAGGGGTTGGACAAACTCTGGGGACCCACCTATGGGAGGGTCAGGACAGATGGGTGGCTACACCCATGTCCTTTGTCCAGTTTCGCGCCAGAGCAGGAGCAAATGGCTCCTGCAACCGGTTTGAACTGGTCTATGCACATGGACACCAAATGCGCCCCCAGTGCAGACTTTCAAACACTCTCAGAGTGCACCCACCCAGCCCCAATACACTAAATCCTGTCTGGGAGGTGGTCACACCTCCCTGTGATAGGAAACCTATTGTCAAGCCTTCCCCTGCTCGAGCTCAGCTCAGAAGCAGGAGGGCAGACTCGTGTCTGTGGCTCGCAGCATCCATTTTGTGATGCCCAGGTCGAGTAAGCTGGTACCGGGTGTACCGGTGTTTCACATAAGTCCCTCTAGAAGGGTGGAATCATACCTTCCCGCCAGTTACTGGTGGGGAAGTATGATTCCAAGGTGTTTGACACCAAACACGACATTTTTCTAAGCAGCCGTTTTAAAGTTAGTATTTACCGTGAGGTTATAATGCACTTAAATATATATGGTTGGCTACATCACAAACAACCCCGGAAAATAGGTTCTGAAGGCTGCAGAGGGGCTCTGCTCATGCAGGGGCACCCTCTCACATAAAACCCAGCACCCTACCTTCAGGATTGATAAGGCTTGCCATAGGGGTGACTGATAGGTTTATATGTGCAGTGATTTAGAATATATATAGGTAACCTATATCTAAGTAAGGGGGGCATGCACCACCTTACACAGGCTGCAGTAGAAGACCTGTAGTGTAATTTTGAATGGTCATTCTGGGGTGGCATAATACATGCTGCAGCCCCTGGGAGGCCTCTGGGGTACCTATGCCCTGGGTACATGGTGTACTATATACTAGGGACTGATAAGGGTACCCCAGTATCCAATCTAAAGTACATGCACAACCAATTTAGGGAGAAAGCAGATAAACTGGGGTCCTGATTAGCAGGATTCCAGTCAGACTAGTCAAAAGCCAGCAAAACACCAGGAAAACAGTGGAGGTAACCATGCAGTCAGATTCCATCTTCCTACACTGTATTCAAGGTGTTTGACATAATAATTTTGGTTGTCCGCTAAGAGCAGTACCAATGTGTATTATTAACATAAGTTTGTCCCTAAAAAATTGTATTTCATTGTTTTATTATCTATATAGTCCTTGCTACAGCTCTTCTAAGGCCTAACCCTTTTTGTGGGCGGTTGAATAACACACTACTCTGTAACTATCATTTATATGGTGCTTTGTATCCTTGATAAGGTCACAGACTGTTTCAGATTTTCATATGGTTAATCGGTGCCATTTGGGTGTATAGTTGAAAGGGTTTGGATAAGTTTGGCCAGTATGGGAAAAGCTTGGGGAGCTTAGAAATAGTTGTGCATCAGACTTCATAGTGCATGAAAGTTGAAGAGAATCTAAGAATAATACATTGGTTCAAGCAGTTACTTCCAATTTTTGTACATAGATTAAAGTATTAATAGAGGTTGTTGATAGCATATTTAGGGGATACAGGTTAATACACTGTATTGGGATTAGGCCTGGGCGGAGTTTGGTGAGTTCCGTGGAAGTGACAAAAAAACTATGTCACGCTATGTGGAGTTCTGCAACGGCGGAGTGCATAGGGTCACGCCGTTCGCGCAGATTTTGATTGCTGGTTATTTGTCCTGCACTGGAAAATCGGTGCGAACGTCCCCATGTGCAGTGTAAAAGGGTGTTGCTTCTTTCTGCTGCTTGAGTAGATGTTCTACTGGAGCAGCAGCTTCCTCATCGCAAACAGAGGATTTCTCAGTGCGAGCAGTAGCGGCCATCCGCGACCGACTGCATTGAGAAATCTCGCTGGGAAATGGTCTAGTGTTGGATTTTCCTCACTCATGCTCGCCACGTAACGTGCGCAAGCGGGGTCAAAAATGCCCCTCCGCGAACTCTACGTGCTCTATGGAGTGTGAAAAACTCCATGAACAGAGTGGTGTTCACCACCCAAGCCTAATTGGGACCAGTGCAGTTGGAACAAAAATACTACATCCAACAAGTGACACCTTGGGCTTAAACCACAAAGAATTGGAGTACCATTAGATAAAATGTTAATCTGAGTAACAAGGAGTGGTAATGCCCAGCATCACTGGCATCAATGTAAGTCTGCTGGAGTTTGACTTTTGAATCCCATTATCCCACGCCCCAACCAGAGAACTTATAGGATCTTCTCAAAGTCGAGTCCTATTGTGTATGTAGGAAGGTAGGATCTGACTGCATGGTTACCCCCACTTTATTCCTGGTGTTTTGCTGGATTTTGACTAGTCTGGCTAGGATCCTGCTATTCAGGACCCCAGCCTATCTGCTTTCTCCCTTAAATTGCAATGTATGTACTTGGCACATCTCCAGATTGGATACTGGGGTACCCTTATAAGTCCCTAGTATATGGTACACGATGTATCCATGTCATAGGTACCCCAGAGGCCTCCCATGGGCTGAAGCATGTATTATGCCATCCATGAGAGGCCATGCAAAATGGAACCTCAGGTATGCTACTGCAGCCTGTATAAGCTGGTGCTTGCACCACTTACTTTAGATATAGGTTCACTATATCTATATATATCACTGCACTTATAACCTTATCCATCACCCCTATAGCAGGCCTTAACAATCCTGAAGGCAGGGTGCTGTGTTCTTCATGAGAGGGTGCTCCTGCATTAGCAAGGCCCCTCTGCAGCCTACGGAAACCATTCTCCAGGGTTGTACGTGATACTGTCAGACATATAGGTAGAGGTGCATTATAACCTCACAGTAAATGCTATCTCAAAAACGACTGCAACAAAGTATCTTGTGTTTGGTGTCAAACACCTTGGAATCATACCTCCATACCAGTAGCTGGTGTGGGAGGTATGGTTCCTCCCCTCAGAACCGAGGTTCTGGGGGTATCTAACTCTACCAGTACCAGCTTTCTCAAGCCTTACAGCACAAAATGGATGCTGCCAGCCACAGAGACAAGTCTGCCCTCCTGCTGCTGAGCCAAGCACGAGCAAAGGAAGGCTGGACAATAGGTATCCTGTCACAGGGAGGTGTGACTACCTCCCAGACAGGATTTAGTGTAATGGCGCTGGTTGGGTGCACTGTCTCAGTGCCAGAAGGTCTGCACGAGGGGCACACTTGGTGTCCCTGTGCATAGTCCAGCTCAAACCCGTTCTGGGAGCCATTTGCTCCTGTTCTGGCGCGAAACTGGACAAAGGATATGTATGGGTGTAGCCACCCCTCTGTCCTGCCCCTCTGCTAGGAGGGTCCCCTGAATCTGTCCAACCCTCTCCCGTGGGTATAAAATGGGTTACCTGGTTACAGGACATTAGACTGTACGTGGACAAGATTCTGCAAGAAGTAACCACTACACTTTGACTGTCTGGACACGCTGGATCGCTGGACCTCCCTTGGGCTCGACTTCGTCTTCCCTTGCCGTCCCCAGTCTCACCAGTGTCCGTGATCCATACTGGCTCCATGCAGGGCCCTGTGGACCTCCAAAGACAACCAAAGTATCTCCCATGCAGTGAAGGAGTCACTCCTCTGCAATGCAGGCACCGTAACGCATCTGACTTGCCTGCTAATCCTGAGCTCCTGCAGACAACGAATGCTCCAGCAACACAGGAGGTGGGTTTCTGAAGGTCTCTGAGGTCGACCTGCCCTCTCACGGAGTTTGAGGCCAGTATCCCTCGTGGGGACCGCATAAACTGTACCCCTGTGCACTGAGTTCATTTGCAGCAGCACATGCTTGTTGTTATGCAACAATTCTGTGCATTGGGCTATCTGTAGCCCTGACCCCAGTGCACCTTTCCCACAAAGGGCTCTGGCCTCTTCACACACTGTACCCTGCTAGCTGTTGCCTTGTGAAGCTGCCTGAGGTCCCCTCGCGACTCCTTGCCTCCGGCCTGTGGGTCCACTTGAGGGTCAGCTTTGCTTTTCTTGGGCTCTCCTGGTTGCTCCAGGCCTGTCCTGACTCCCCTTGCTGTGGTGAGTCTCCTGGTACTTGCTGGGCCAGATCGACACCGAATTTTCACCATCTTCTTTGGTTGCCACTGCCAAGGCTTGTTGGTGCTCCCGCCGGACACCGACCCCTCAGTACTCGACATCCTTCGTGGGACAGCTTGCCGCTGACTCCTGGTCATCCTAGACATCTCCTGGTCCTCGCAGATGAAGAGTCAAGATCACCGTCATCACACCTGAAGCACCCGACAACGGTGGGCATTCGTCTACCGAGCCCCTTGTCATTCCAAAGTGACCCAGACTCTGTCCCCTCTGCTTTCAGGTTCTTCTCACCTAGAATCCATGTTTGGATTCCACCGGACACTTTTTGTACTTCCAGCAGCAGCATTTCTTTATCGACTTCCATAGAGAACGACAAGGGTTATGGACGCCACTTCATGCCTATGCACCCAGCTCCTCTGGGATAGGTAACTCTGGTACAAAGATATCAACAGGTGGGGTGGCTCTCCAACCTCTTAAGCTCCAAGGGTTGTCTTCGTAATCTGTTGGGAAGGGTCCTTAATCTCTAAGTTCTCACTCTGCACCCGTCCTTCGTGGGGTCCCTACTTACTGACCTTGGGTGGTTCCTTGGAGTCCCAGCAATTCCACACCTTTTAGACTAGGTCTAGTCTTCAGTCGTGGTTCTTATACCACTTATTTAGTATATGGTTTGATCTCCCCCTGGAGCCCACCTTGTATTGTGCTACTTACGATTGATTCACTGCAACTGTATTATTTGAATTGTGTTCTATCCTCATGTAGAGGATACTAGAGAGTGTTATATATAATAAATACATATTTTTATAACTACTGTGTGGTTTGCCTTTCATTTAACCAATACTATAAGATTGCATTCTGATAAAACAAGCTGCTTAACATTCCTTCAAGACTTAGCCTGAAGGCTGCTCTCCATAGCTACCACTAGGATAGATTTCTATAAAGGTTATCTTTAACCTAATCACCATAAGGGTTGTTTGGACTGGTACAAGGTGCCCACTTTAATTCGTGGACAGCATATACCATGCCAACTTCTCACAGTGTAGGAAAAGCTATGTTTTTGATGATTTTCTGAATTCTAGGTTTTTGCTGATTATCCTTCATTTCTTAGTGAGGTGTTCCATAGTTTGCAGGTTTGTACCGAGAAGGAGATTCTACCTGTACAGATTCTTCTGAAAGAAGGGATGATTAGGAACAGTGGCACTTATTCTTGATCTAAGGTTCCTTCTTTGGGTGTAGAATCGGAATTTGAATGGTAAAAAAGCCAGTCCAGGGCTATGGGCAATGCAACACGGAAGCAGATTCTTCTTGCAACAGGTGGTCAGTTGAAAGACCTGTGGGCAGGAATAATGTGGTCTCTTTGGTTCAGGTAGGAACTTCTCAGGAGGTGTTATTCTGGATTTGTCAAAATTAGCTTTTTAGGCCCAATGTGAAGTCCTTTAGCATAGTTATCCGTAGTACGTTAGTTGTACCAGTGTTTGTTGTGGCCGGTATGGAAGTAGAGTCTCTAAGTAGGTCTAGTTAGTCAAGCTCATTCAAAAGACAAAATATAGATTTCATTGAATCACATGTTAGAGATTGCTGAGAAGTAAATATACTAAGAGAGTTGGCAACATATTAGTCGGAGATGCATGCTGAGTAGAGAATAGAGAGGGTCATGAGCATGTAGGAGTGACAGTAAATGTGATTGTTAAAATAGTATAGGTTTACATTGTTACAAGTTCAGGAATAAAATATAGTTATTGTTGCGCAGAGCTGTTCTGTTTCTTATGTGAAGGAGCTCAACAAAACACCACCAAACATTATCCCTAACCTCCCCCCCCCCCCGGCAAAGATGGACTCTCCCCAAGATATAAGCATCGGCTACAAAAGGAGATGCATGCACTATTTGCCAAAAGGGCTGCAGAACCAGTGCTGCCACAACAACGGGGAAAAGGAGTTTATTTACTCCACTTTCTCATCCCCAAAAAAGGACAGGTCCCTAAGGCCCATTCTCAACCTTGGGCCACTCAACAAGCACATCCTGTCAGAGCACTTCCACATGGTGACACTCCAGGATGTCATTCCTCTTTCGTCAGTCAATCAATCATGGACTTTTAAAGCGTGCTACTCACCCGTGAGGGTCTCAACAAGGTGAATTCATGATTGCCCTCGATCTGAAGGACACCTACTTCCAAATACCCATCCCTTCTGCACATCATAGATTCATACGGTTTGTGGTTAGTGGAAAGGATTATCGGTTCAAAGGGCTGCCCATTGGGATAACCACAGCCCCCAGGGTATTTACAAAATGTCTTACAGTGGTAACCTCTCACCTCAGAATTAGTGGTATCCATTTCTTCCCTTACCTGAATAACTGACTGATCAAGAGCACCACGCAGCAGTAATGACCAGTGCTCACTCAGGTCACCATACATCTCTTCACAGCCTAGGCTTCTCTATCAATGCAACCAAATCCCACCTGCAGACCCTCCAAGTGCAGCTGTTCCTCTGGGCCATGCTCTACTCCCTAGTAGAGAAGCTTACCTTAGCCCAGTTAGGGTGCAAGCATTCCTAACACTACTACCTCTTTTTGAGCCAGATTGGCAGGTAATGGTCAAAAAGGTTATGTGCTTACATGGCATGATGGCATTTTGCATTGCCATAGTTCCTCATGCCAGATTACAAATGTGTCTGTCGCAGGAAAGCATAGCAGCAAAATGGTCACTAGCAGAGGGTCTTTTTGATGATCCACTGTTGATCTGGGGTCGTACTGATCACTCTCTGCAGTGGTGGAATGCCAATAATCTGTTGCAGGGACGTCCCTTGCTCGACCCTCTCCCGCAAGAGACCTTCTCCACGGAAGTCTCACTCGCCAGCTGAGGAGCGCACCTGCACAATCGCTATCCAAGGTGTGTATACACCTGCTCAATAGGGTCTCCAACATCCACCACCTAGAGATTTTAGCTATCCAGTTGGCCCTCAAGGTATTCCTTCTGCTCATTCAACACAAAGTCCCCACAGACACCACAGCCGCCATGTTTTACCTACAAAAACGGAGTGCACTCACTCACTCCAGTTGTCTGCTTTAGCCCAAAACATTTGGCAGTGAGCGATACATCATAGAGTCCATCTCCTCACACAGTACAGTCCCTGAATGGACAATGACTTGGCAGACCTGCTCAGCAGGATACCTCAACAATTCCACAAGTGGGAACTCCACCCACAAGTCCTAATTCCGTACTTCCACTGTTGGGGGTTCACACAGAGAGACCTTTTCACTACCTCTGAAAACGGAAAATGCCCAAGCTTCGTCTCCAACTTCTCACATCCATAGTCCATGGCAACGCACTATGGATAAATTGGTCCGGGATATTTGCTTACGCTTTTCCACCTCTCCCACGCCTTCCATTCATGGTACAGAGACTCTGACTGACATCTCTGACTCTCATGCTAGTAGCCCCAACCTGGGCACAGCAGCTCTGGTTGACCATCCTTCTCAACCTCTCCATAGTGCCTCACAAGAAGCTCCAAAACCAACCGAATCATCTCTACCAAAATCAAGGCGCTCTCTGGCCTCCCAACTCACAACAGCTCAACTTTGTGATTTGGATCCTTAAGTCTTAGAATTTGGCTACCTCAATATGCACACAGAATACATGACCATTCTGAGGGAAGCACGCTGGCCCACAACTACATCCGACTATGCAGTCAAGTGGAATTGGTCCATACTCTAGTGTCTCCCTAAACATATTGGCTCTCTTGCAGCCTCAGTGCAAGACATGATCTGTAACCTTCTTCTCCTGACGAAGTCGGACCTTGTCTATACCTATGTCAAATTGATTCATTTAGCTGCTGTGACTGTACTTACAAAATAGGGAACACACTTCGCTTTTCATAATTCTAGTCATCAAAGCTTTTATGGAAAGCCTCAGAAGTGTTATCCCACCCTAAACCCCCCATTCCTATGTGGAACCTCAACTTAGTACTCACTAGACTAATAGGCCCTCCTTTCGAACCACTTTACTCTTGTCCCTTATAGTTCCTTTTCTGGAAGGTGGCTTTCCTTGTAGCCATCACTCCCTTCAGGCGTGTCAGTGAAATACGCACTCTTACCCTGGAAGAACCTTTATCCAGGTACATCACAATAGGGTAGTCCTAAGAACAAACCCCAGATTCCTACCCAAAGTGGCTTCTAGTTTTCATCTCAACCAAACAATAGAACTCTTAGTATTCTTTCCACATCCAGAATCAGTAGCATAATGCACTCTGGATACTTTAAATGTCAAAAGAGCACTCATGTATTACACCGGTAAAACAAAGCCCTTTTGTAAGACGCAACAGCTTTGTGTCTTTCTCCAAACCACTAAGAGGCCTGCTCTTTCTAAGTCAGTTGTGGCACCCTTGCCTATCCCTCCCAGACCCCACTCCACCCGTAAGAAAGGGGCTTCTATGGCTTTTCAAGGTAATATTCAATAGCTAACATCTGCAAAGCAGCTACATGGTCGACTCCACACACGTTCACCAAGCATTACTGTGTGGATGTCTTGGCCTTCCAGCAAGCTAATGTTGGCCAGGCTGTCCTTCATGCATTTTTCCATCATATGCAACATTCTGAGGCCAATCCACAACTTTTGGGAGGACTAATTTACAGTCTGTGCACAGCATGCACATCTACAGCTACACCTGCCACAAACAGAACATGTTACTTACCCTGTAAGCATCTGTTTGCTGCATGTTTTGCTGTAGGTTCATATGTGAAACTCCCTCCTCCCCAGTCACCTTTGGTTGTTGCAGAATGTGTTAACTTTTATCTTAAACATTACTTTGCGTGGTCATCTCTTCTGTAGCTCTATGCCCCATCTACACCCTCACCCTTCGTGCGGACAAAACAATCTAACAATGCCGATACCTATGAGCATTACCAGCTATAGCTGGGGTCACTATTCCTTGTGACTTGAAAGGACTTCTTAGAAAAAAAACAAGTTACACACGTCCAAGTTCAACACTAGATGACAGGAGTACGCACAGCATGTGAATCTACAGCACTACATGCCACAAAGAGATATTTGCAGGGTAGGTAACATTTTCCTTTTTCCATCAATACCTCTTCTATTTGAGACAACAAAATCTAATTTCCCATATTTCATTTTTGAAAGAAACATAATTTTTGGATTTATAGTTTTTGTTTTGAGTAAATAAGCAATTCCCAAACATCATGTTGTCATTTTTGTCAAGTACTTGCATGTACAAATACTTCACATAGATAGAATCTGCTTCAAATGTAGAAGCTTTATATTAACATGCCATGAATGCTCGTCATGACCCCAAGGATACCTCCAATATTGTATCAGAGGCACTGTTGTGCTAACGCTGGATATAACCGCCAGGATATTCACAATATCTTACGCATGGCCATTATTATGCCATGGGCAGCCTAAATTAGGTCAGGTTTACAATAGGTCAATGATGACTGCCTGTATGTTCTGCTAGATTAAAAGTGCTCAAATGTCAAAAAGGATGAAAATTATTACTACACATTATGAATAAATGTGCACACGTGATTACTCACAAAGGTGCATGCCCATTGAGGCCCGTAGCTGGATCTAGCCTCTGCTTTCCTCAACTCCTGGGTTGATCATACTCCCAACTCACAAACTTTCTATCTGCTCCTTACAGCTCACACTTTGGTGACTTCACTGTGGCTCCTGCTCTGGCTACTGTTGGCACTCTTCTTTCTAGGCCCATTGTTCACACACACATTGTGACTAATAGAGTAGGGCATACAACATGTCCACTCACTTTGTAACTGTAATAGATGGAGAGTGGATACAGAGGGTCATGTTTAAGTCCTTGTGGGCCAACTCAGTGTATGTTTGTGCGATAGCATGAGGCACTGCCATGGGTTTGGTTGGCTGCCACTTTAAGGTTCTTGAGATGGGCATTGCTGTCTTTTTTAATGTGCATAAACACATGGAATGATGTAATGCGCTGAACTTTACTTTGAATAGTTACCAATGGCTCTGTAGCTACTCTTTGCAGACCAATAGTCTTGGATGCAGGAAGTGGTGGGCCACTGTTAAGAAAGTTGATGAGAAGGGGCAGCAGGGAGGGAACTGTTACTGCCAGCAGTCAGTTCCAATGGGATCAATTAGTACCTAGGAGGCGAGTTGAAGAGGAGGTAGAATAATAGGAAGTTATGTTGAAAATATTGCAATTATCCACATGCATTACTAGCGGATCTAAGACTGGATTCACATGTCATGTTTGTGATGATTGTGAGTGTGAAAAAAGAACATGCGTGGCCAATAAAAGTCTTGTAAGATAACAAAACAATATTTCGATAATATACAAAGAATACAACTTTCTTATAGTACACATTTGTAATATTGATGATGTTTTGAACCCAAAAGGATTTGTGGGTCATGATCAGGAAAGCAATTAAAACCAGCTGGACAGGAAGCCGAGAAAAAAAGAGCACAAATTTCAGAGCAGTATAAGTTGAGGGTACTAGGAATCACTAAGTGGAAAGAAATATAGAGTCAGATGTTACTCCTAAGCATTTTAGAAGTTGGAACAGATTAAAATCCAGTGTAGTATTAGATGGATGAGTCAATGGTCCCAATCCTGAAATGTTAAATAGGAATACTACATTTGATTGTGCCAGTGAGCACATGTGAATCACGGAGAATAGATGTAAAGATACTTACAAGCAAGGGGAGGTGTGTGTGAGGTATGAGGTTAAAAGCCACAATATTTTCAACATAACTTTCCATTATGGCATTTCCTATATAATTGTTTTCTTGAATTAACATTTAGGGGCCAAATATGATGTCTGTGGGAAAGCCTCCAACTGCTAGTCGGACGCTTTCTGACCGCAGTCGGAGGCTTTCTAGACGACACAGTCGGGTTGCGGTCCGACCGCTGAATTACGATGTTGGCGGTTGGAGTGTGAACCGGCCGGTCATTCCGATGAGGTTCCGACCGGCTCTCTGAGTCTTCCGGCCAGTCGGTACCGCACCTTATACCCTTATGGATGGCGTTTCTGCCATTGGGATTACTATGCCGGTTACCTACAGCCTTTCTGTGCCAGCCTTTCCGACATGGAAAGGCTGTTGGAAAGCAACTCTGGGGGCCCCTAGCAGGGCCCCCTTGCCTACGCGGCATAAGGTTGTTCGCCGAGGAGGTACCTAGGGTGCCGCCTGTAAATCCATGCACTGTGTGGCAGGCACCATGGGGTGCCTGCCGTAGGGTGCAGAGTTTTACACATACCCCCATTTCTTCATGGGACCCTGTATTACGTCCGGTTTATGGTCGTAACACAAGCTCCCATAGAGAAATGTGACTATCTGACCGAACAGTGTTCGGTCGCATTGTAATCAGGCAGTCGGAACCGCTGACTGGAGATTGGTCGGAGGCAACTCCGACCGACATCGTAATAAGCCCCTTATTGTTGTTTAAGTAAAAATCCATGGTACCTTGACAAGAACCATTGTTGTTTTTCATATATCGTTACCGTCCCAGGTTCATGTTCAGCTCTGTGGATTAACCCTTGTTCTTTATACACACATACAAATAAGAATGGTTCCCAAATTCTCCAAGAGTATGAAACAATATTCAAATAGCCCAATCAGGCAAGAGGTGTGGCAAGTGCTATATAAATACCTGTACAGTACAATAAAATACCAACAAAACTGGGAGTTGCTCGAATCGAATGTGCAGATATGCCATGTGCAAAATATCAGAATGCAGGTTTTCATAGGAGGGAATTTTAACTAGGGCCACATAATTCAGATACCATGAACATAATAACTTGGCAGAAAGTGACTTGTGGAACATGACACTTATGATGTCTTGAGAAGTACTTTGCATGTCAACTTGGAATTAAGCTTCTTATAGTACTCTTGGTCAGTATCTAAGCAGTCATCCACAAAACCATGGTGACCAACTCGTCAGACAAAATACTGTATTGATTAATATTTTGTATCTGGTATTCTTCATTAATCAAATCCTTCATCATATTAAGGGCTGCATTCTTGATGTTGTACCAGTGTGAAGGATTACACCTTTTAATTTCAATTCAGTCTGAATCATCTCTAATGGTAGATTGGCCCAGCCCTATATGGCCTCAACCACTCTGAATACCTTAATCAATTTACAAGCCCAGACTAGTTTCGCATGATAGAGCAGAAAGAAATAGTGCTTTTGTAAACCGTGAATGTTGATCTCAATGGTGTCACCAAGGCTAAGACATAGGGCCTGATTTAGTATTTGATGGACGGGTTACTTCGTCACATATGTGACGGATATCCCGTTTGCCTTATTACAAGTGCCATAGGATATAATGGACTCGTAATACGGCGGATGGGATATCTGTCTCGTTTGTGATGGAGTAAGCCGGTCTGCCAAACTCTAAATCAGGCCCTAAGTTTCTCGTAAACAAAGTAGTCTTTGCGAGGATCTTCTTTGATAAATGTTGTCTTTTGACATTACCTGCTAGCCGTCAATTTGCACTTTCTCTTCCCTCTCCTTATGTTTGTAGATTTTAATGTTTATCTATGATTACCATAGTTTGACAGTTATCCAAATTTCACCATTGACCAATAGGGGTAGAGTGTAATATTGTAGTTTCATTAGCATACCTAATGTTGATGGAAAGGAATGAGATGTTGAGTTTGAGAAGGATACCTCTATTCAGTCCTGAGTACAAGTGTGAAGCAGTCTTATTTGGGGTTCTGCAATAAGTGAATTATTTCTATCAGGAACCTCGCCTGCCTTGGACATTCACAAACTTTCTTTAAATACGCCTCCTTACAATAGATTCACCTGCCAGAGAGTTGATTATTTTTCCTAATGTCCTAATCGCTGTGTTTTGAAAATAGAAATATTTTACTTCTTTAGTTTCTTCACAACTACATGTGTACAACAAGACATCTTTTTCTACTTGGACACTGTGTTTTGCCCGTTGCTATGACTCTTGGCTAGGTACCTATAGCCTGTACTTCCTAGAGTAAGTGCATTGTCCACACCAATGCCCTCAGCCTTGCTTTGAAGATTCAAACCTGATTGATTGGCTTCTGGTTTTGAACTTTGACCCTTATTACGAGTTGCCTCTTAAAACTGATGGAGCTGGTCACAAGAGATACAGGGCTCAGCAGAAATACTTGCCAGATCCCCACAAATCTGGTGTTTTGAACCCGGATATTTCAACTGCTTAAAAACAGCCGAAATGTCTTGGTAAAATTCTTGGCAAAAACATGCCAGAATCATCCCGCATGCCTTGCCCCAAAATGTTGTAATGTGAAGCAATTCCACGCCCTGTAGTTACTGACACATACCGTATTTCTAATTCCACTGAGGTTGGGAAGAAATTAATATACCATTTGTTAGTCAATTCATAGAAAGGGCATCTGTGTCTTCCACGAGCTTTGGAAGCGACAGTTTTCTTGATAAACTATACTAAGTTGAAACTACACTTTCTCATCAAATCAAAAGCATTCTGCTCTCTAGTGGCGTCTATAAAGTTAAACAACGCATTTTATGACATCAAAATACAGCTGTAGATGTCTATCTACATTTGAGCCAAGACATCTGTGTTTAGAAATATTCCTCTGGGGCAGATCTCTGTATGTCTAATTTATGGTCTCTAAATCCAAGGCCTATGAAAGCATTATTTTATGACTGAAACATTGTGAGAACTGGGTTTTATGATATAGCTGTCATTTTAGGCAAGAGGGGTAAAGATGATGAGAACTATTCACAAATGCAGTTTGGAGTACATATAGAAGTACTTTGTACTACTCTTACATACTCTTAGGTGCCATTTTGAATTGGCACCCCAAAATCTAAAATGGTATTAAAATGGAACTATTCGGTTAATATTCATACATGATAAATACAAATAGAGCAAATAGAGAGGACTGTGCTCTCTTTAACGTTTTACTAATAGGCAGGTGGACGTTTTGAGGCTTCTAAAAGTACATAAAAGAGCACTACGTCATTATTACTTTCTGTACTCATGAATGCTTTTATAAATCTGCCTCTATATATTTATTACTTTACAATAGTCCACTGGAATTATGCGCCTAGAGAGAACTAAATTATGTGGCAGAGTTGACTAAATTATGCAACAAGAAAAGGCAATTTATGCGGTGTAATGTGGCACATTTTGTGACAGTATTACTTCCTATTTTGTCATATTCACCCATGTTCACCTCATTAGAATTGCTTTAACACTCAGGAAGCTATTGAAAAGTGGCCAGTCAATCCTGGCGAAGTGTCTTACACTGCGCATTAACGCATGTTGCTGCATTTTTTGTAAACTTTTGGTCTGTTTGAGCTAGAAATCTTTTTTTTGTTAAAGTCTGCTAATTATGCAGCAGATGATGGATTTTGTGCCAAATGCAGCAAATCCATAACTATGTGAAGAAAAACGCCACAGCCGCATAGTCGTAAAATTTCAGTGGCCGCGCTTTTAATGAACTTTTTATTGTATATTTTGCAGCCAGAATATTGATTACAAGTGTGTAGATTTTGGTTTCAGCGATTGTTCTGAGCAATTTTTGGGTTCAAGTTTGCTTTTCTGCTCATAATTGTTAAATCACTAGATATTGTTTTGTCCTGCCGCAGTGAGAACATCACCACAAAAGCCAAACTAGCAGACATTGTCAATGTCGCCTACATGTTTGTAGAACTGGTGGTTTAATGTTTCGTGTTTGTACAGTAAATTCTCCCTTTGCACAGTGTGTGTGCCCTTTGGTTTTTAGTGACATGTTCAGAGAAGGGCTGGCCTCTCTGGAACTCTTAAAGCAGGCCAGTGCTTTAAGACTACAACACAATTAGTCACATGTAGGTGGGCATGTGACTGACTCCCTCCCAGCCCTCCAGCCCTTTCAGAGATAGTCTTATTCTGAACTACCTTTGCTTCCTAAACCTATTGCTCTACAGACTACCCACTTCTGCTTCTAATGAGATGTTGCAGGAACAATGAAATTAAAGGTAATGTTGGTGACTTTAAGAATCCGTATTTCTTTGCCTCCGTAGATTTTCAAGCCCTTCAGACAATTCAAGCCACCATGATCATGTCTACTACCCTATGCTGCATTGGACTTTTTTCGTTCGTCCTTCAACTGTTTCGCCTAAAGCAAGGAGAGAGGTTTATTTTCACCTCCATTGTCCAGCTGTTGTCATGTGAGTAATCCTATTACTGTTAAAGGGTTGCATTGTACCCGGCGCAAAATAATTTAGAATTCATGGTTGTTAAACATGCATTTGGTAAATGAGAAAGCGCTGCATTATAGCTGTGAAATATTGACACCTACATGAAGGTAGGGTAATTGTTTTTTTTACTGTCCTGCGAAGCCCCATTCGATTAAATTGATACAATCTGTTAAATAATGCTTTGTATTATAGTTGTTTGACCTTTTGTTGTCAAGGTAACTGTAAAGTACACTGCATCGAAAGAAAAGGCATTGGGTTGAAATAATGATTGAAAAACATAGCGAAAATCAGCTAGAAATAAAAAATATATCAAGTGCAAGCAATGGGTTTTACATTACAAAAAGCGCTTTCATTTGACAGGATACATTCTAAATTGCCCTTTTTATGCTAAATAAAGCCTAAGGGGTGGAAAGGATTTTGATTTGGGCTAGATCAGCTACATGAATAATTACTGAGGCTAGAGGCATGCATGGCAATATTACAATGAGGACAAAAAAGAGGGGGAAATAAGGGGGTAAGGAGACGTGGTCCAATATGAATATAAAAGGGGAGATACCCGCTTCCACAAAAAAAACTTATGTAAAGATGTTTGATGTTAAGTGACATCATTGTTTAATATAGATTTATTCTGTTCTTTACTGCCCCTACGCTCCTCTCCATGAGAGGTACAGTTTCAAAACAGATTGTCCAAATTTCTGCTGAGCTTCATGTTTGAATCATGCACCCCTCTTGTATCCCAGATGTTTGCCCTCATGTCTTCCTGCTTCTATCCCCTTTGAATATTGAGGGAATCTACTCCGGTTTGACACCCGAGGGTCACCATTTGGTACTTACCTTTCTGATTGACTCCAGTGTGTGTTCTAGGAATGGATCATATGTAGGGATCAATAAAGCAACCATGATATGCATCTACAGTTTGCAGGACGTGGCAACAATACTATTGTGTGGAATTTACCTTAATATCCACTCTTCCAAAAAAGCACCTTGGTTGTCGGTACAGGACCGGGCCATCGTTAAGGCAAATGATACACTTGTTTCAGAGCCCTTTGATCATCTAAGCATATGCTCCTTCAGGCTTCTTGTTTCTGGATGGTGAGAAAGAGGGGCGTGCTTTTTGCAACTCTGGCTGCACAGCAATGGAACAAGCTGCCTTTTAGGGAGGACCACTCTGGATCTCCTTTTCAGAAAAGTATGTCCACATTTTATTTACAATTGTAAAGAAAGGGAGGTCATTTAGATTCACTGGAGGCCCTGCATTCTGTTCTCAAGAAGGAAGGCCTACTGCCATATTATTATGTCACTGCCTTCGTGGCAGTAATCTCACTGCCTGTCAGAGTGTCCCCCATTGCAGCTAAAATGCTGAAGGACAACTCCAATGGCTCACACAGGCGGTGGCCAGGGAATATAGAGGCCCGGAGGGTCCACAGGGCAGGCTGATTCCGCGTCATGTCCTCGCCTTCATCGTCTTCCAGCAGAAGATGGACCTTGCTCAACTCACTCTGGAGGAGCGCACCCTTAGGTTGTGCTGGAACCGGTGCCAGAAGAGGGCCGCCACAGATCACCCTTATGCCCCGGAAATCCCCCTGGGCATGTGCACGGCGCTCCCGCACGGGGGCGATTGGTCGGGACTAGCCGTTTGGGAGGAGCTGGGCGTACAAGTAGTGAGCGATTTATTCAGAGAGGGGGTGCTGTTGCCCTTCCAGGACTTGCAGGACTCTTATGGGCTCCCACGGGGAGATTATCTTCTTCACGCAGCCCTCGTAGCGGGCCTCCAGAGACATTGGAATATGGGGATCTCGGAGCCGCAGGTCGCCACGGGCTGTCAATACGTAGTTATGGCGGCGGGGACGTCCAAGGCGATTACCTGTCTCTACCGCAGACTGTCGACGGCATGCCTGCAGCCCCTGGACGCGTTGAGGGCTAGATGGGAAGTGGACCTCGAGAAGCCCATCCCTGAGTCGACATGGTCCACATTGGTGCGGCGGGCCTGGAAGGGCACGTGTAATGCCCGGTTCCAGCTGGTTCAGTTTTTCACACTACACAGGGCTTATCTAACGCCGGTTAAGATATTGAAATATTTTGGGGGTACGCACTCTCAGTGCCCGCGCGGGATGGGTGTCTTTTCTTTTGTACAATTGATGTCACGGTTCAATATATACTCTCCGTTGGGGGATGGAGGGCGCGGAGCAATTGTATTGTGTGGTTGCTTTGAAAATAATAAAAAAAAATGTTTAAAAAAAAAAAAAATGCTGAAGGAAAGAGGCCAGCCGAATGGGTGCCATGTTTTTTTATCCCGCTCCTCAAATATTTTTGTTTTAGTGAAACAAACATCCAAAGTGGGAGTTGCTTTCAGTAAAAGAAACAAAAGCAATTGCCTTGACAGGCTCTGATTTTTCCACATTGCTTACTTTATAAAATAATGAGTGCGCAGTGCCAAGAGCTCTGCTCAGAAGACCACGGCTGGTGCAATTTAGTGCTGTACACCGAATACGAAGACTTCATAGTCTAAAATTCACCACTTGTCAGCTTTTTTTTTCACTCTCTTGCTCTCGGGAAATGTCTAGTACGGACAAATAAGAGCAGGTTCCAAAAATTAGTGCAGTGCCCCCGATCAGAAACCACCAGCTCAAATTAATCACTGGTTTTCTGCCTGAACATGTTTCTATTCTGATTCCTACCTTTTTGGGTCTGCCATACCTCTCAAGGCTGATCTGGGAAAGGAAAATGACTATCAGTTTTCCTGCCATATACAACCATCAAGGTGACACTGTAACCTAGTGGCCAAGTGGTGGATGAGCTGCCAGATCATGGGTTTATAATAATGGAGCCGGCTGAGGCACTGCCATTGGAAACCCTATGGTTCCCCACCTATGAATGTAGCGGGGGAAATGCAACCTGGGGGCACTGCCAATTTACGACTGTGATTTCATTCAGCAGTTTCCCAGCCCGCAGTCTGCCTCACCTGAACTCCCTGCACTGGACTTGGGTGGGACTGGTCCCCCGGTTGTCTTAGCGGCAGGGCGGAGCCAGAGAGAGGACTTTGCGCTCTTGGCCGCATTACTGATTCCCCTGCACAGGTTTCATTTGGCAGTTCTCCTGCCTTCAATCTGCCTCACTTGAACTCCCTGCAGTGGACAGGGTTGGAACTATGTCCCCCAGTTGCCTTAGTGGCAGGGCAGAGTCAGGAAGAGACCTTCTCACTATTAAGTGCATTACCGATCCCACAACGCGGGGCGCATGCAGGTCTCACACCGGGCACGTGCCCGGGGCGAAGACCGAGCCAAGGCAGGCCCGTTTTCGCCCATCCTCCCCCAAAAGAGGCCAGTCTTTGACATCCCTCATACTTTCATGATTTGGGACCTCCATCAGATAAAAATTTAGTAAGCCGCATTTCTCTTTTATCCCGAAGGCATATTATGTTTCATATTGTATTTTGTAACTGCCAACATGGGAAAGTGGAAAGCGACAAAGTTTCTAGGAACAATAACCAGCAAGGCCCTGTCCCCAAAAGCATCTGCTGCGCCCTGGCATTCACTTAGTCCTGAAGTTAATATCAGCGTAAGTGGTATAAATACTTTTAGGTTTAACTTTCAAATCACTGCTCACTCATTTGTCCCTCTAACTGTACTGGGCCCCCTACAGCTGGACAGATCAAAGCATTAACCTTACCACATAGGCGAATGGTCCTCTCATGGATCTTACTCTGCCGATAGAAGGGGTGGAAATTAGAATGTCCAAAAAAATTCAATGTTAACCACCCAAGGAGGACCAGTAATTGGTGACTTGGTCACAAGTTTGAAATTAGGTTCAAATACACTACTCTCAGGACCCTACTGTAAAAATAAAGTATCCGAATGGGGAGATCCAATCTCTTAAAGAAATGTAGTCCAACTAGCATGATACACACAAGAAACTCCGCAACTGCAAGACAAAATAAAAGAAGCAGAACTTGATATTCTGAAAGGATTTGCTGATTGTCCCTAGAACACATTTAGATAAAAAGAGTAATTTAGCTCAGTTTCAAATAAAGAACATCAGGACACAATAATCGACTCGGGCAATTTAGCTAGTTTAGCTATTTTATTAATGTTCCAAAATTGATAAAGATAAGCAATTTCTTAAGCATCTGAGTCAAGAATATTAAAGCATGTAGTACAATACTACCCATTTAGTCAGAGTTTCAAATCCAAAGAGGATGGTTTAAAACAGACATCAGATAAGTGGCTGTAGATTCCTACCACCTTTAAAGGCAGAAGGCTAATTTGATTCTCTTTAACAGCATCTAAAGATTTAAAGCAAAGAAGTTAACGGAATCAATTTTAAAGTCCTCTCAGGGTGAGTCCATGAGCATGGGCAAAAAGGGGAAACAAAGCGCAAATCAATTAGTTCAGCAAAGAAGCTACATCTGCAAAAATCTAGTCCAAGATAGAAATTTAAAAGATGAATAGAAAATTACAGGAAAAGAGTTCTGTTCTCTCCCAAAGGAAGATATTAAAATGTCTGTGTTGCAATAAAGACGAGAAAAGGTATTGCCTTGAGTGGATGTGTGTCCCAAAAAAAGAAAATTATTATTTTCATTGCGTTGAGTTTGTGTGTCTCTCTTGCCCGTCTGTTCGGTTTTCTTCCTTTAATAGTCCTTATGACACCTTAATGACGTGGTGTCAATCCATTTTATTAGTTTATGTATGTAGTCACCTAATACATTTTAGTTACTCTTGCATTCTTTCCCAAGCACTCCATGTGAAATCTTAAGCCTTCCAGGCCTCACAGTTTTTCAGTGGTAAGAAATATACAATGTAACAGACTATGGCATCAGGTTAGAGTTGATTTTCCCACCGAGCCACCTCACGGGGAACTTCAAAAGAATGTCCTTTGTATGTAAGAGGAAACCTGCACCAAAGCAATAATGCAACATCTGCAGAAATACCAATGAATTATTATGCTTGCTAAGGGAAAATTTGCAGCTCAAGAAAGAACACGTTTAAAGCTTAAAATGCATACATCAGCTTTAAATGAATGACTCTTAATTGAAATCAAATATAATGCATTGAATCTTCATTTCATAATGAGAGAAGAAGAATAAATGTTTGACCAACAAATTATTGCACAAAATTGACTTAGGTTAGCTATGACCTACTGCCCAAATTTTCTACATTTAGCGTTATAGGCATTATAACTATTTAGCAATGTATTGTCTCCTTTTCAAACCCTTTCAAGCACACTTTTATGGCGCTGTTACTTCACTTGTTTCTATTGGTGTATCACTTCGTTCATTTCGTACTTGGGAAAATGTTTATGTCTAAATCGATAAGTGTCATGTAAAATGGTTTTGAAATTTTAGTGCTATCGCTTCTATCTCACTCTGGGGAAGTGCTGGAAAGGGCTGATACTGTCAGTTGTACTGTTGTACCTGAACCACTGTTATCTAATAGGAGAGTCACCTGGCCATATGTAATGTCCAACCCAAAATTGTACACAAACTGCTTTTCCCTATGCTGCAAGCCATTTTCTACAAGAAAACTTGCCATAGGCAGCCTGCTCCAGTGAAGGAGGTTAAATGGTTCAATCTTGATTGTAAAATAGCTAACACAAGATTAAGAACAGCTGCTAAAAGCTGTCTACAGATTGAGATTAAAGAGGTCGGGGGAACTACACGTTCTTATACCTTAAGATCACTTCATTCTTCGAACCTTTTCTGGACATCATTACACCACCATTAGCCAAAAGCCTATATGTGTCTGGCCGGTGGGTTAGCTTCTGAGACCAAAGAACACACTCTGTTTCTTTGACCGGAATATCTAGGTTCTCGGCGTAAATGGATACGCCCTGAATGTCTGAAGCTATACCTCATTCATGATTGTGTTTGCTGTTAGCCGTTATTTGGCAAATGTATGGCATAGACGAGAAACTATTCTTTCTGCTCTAGCCAGCTGACCATTGGAAGTGTACACTATGATATCCGTGTGTTACCGGGTTAGAAAGCTGGAATCTTGCGAATATTCTGTACTTCCCATATCACTTTGGTACTGCACTGACGGCTTGTCACACCTATGGCACTTTATGATACTGACTGAACATTTGGGAACTATCCAAAAGATGGAATGTTTAAATTAATCTCATTCGAGTTTACATTGATTCTTTCACCTCTTTTTAATATGAAACTTTATTCTGGTACTGTTGTTTTTTTTATTTTTTTATTTACAAAAGCGTGCTTTTGCACTTTTTAAGCTTTTATAACTAAAGCTTAGCTAGCATTTTGCATTCTGCAATCTTTTCACTCCTGAACGTTGCACTACCGGATTTTACACAAGTGTATGTACTTTTAATGGATTAATATATTAACAACTCCAGATTGAGCTGTTTTTTGCTTCTATTACGACCGTGTATGAATGCATCGATGCTACATTGTTAACTCGTTCCGTGCTCATGACGGAACCACGCCGTCATGAGCCACGGTTGCCGTGTGCTCATGACGTAGTGGTTCCGTCATGCTGCGGCCGATGGCGGCCGCGCCGCCCACGCGGCGCTAATTCCCCGCCTGTGCGGGCGATTAGCGCTATGGGCGGAGTCATGACGGAACCACTCCGTCATGAGCACAGCCCAACCGTGGCTCATGACGGAGTGGCTCCGTCATGAGCACCGCGCCACCGCGCTGCCCCCCCGCACCCCTCAGCGCTGCGGCAGAATTTCCGCCGCAGCGAAGGGGTTAAACATATGAATGTTTATTTGTGAATATTTACTTTTGTACCCTTTGATGGTTTTCTGAACCGAAACAGTTATATTTGACTGATTGATTTACTGTGCTTCCATCTCACCAAATACTAAATGACCCTCAGAATCATAACCACTCGAGCCCAGATTATTGAGAGCAGCATTTGTGGCATGCAGGTTTAAAAAGTGGCTTTCGTGTGCAGGCAAGCATTACTTCATCTTTTAAAAAGGAGCTGCGTTGTACTGCCACGGTACAGTTTTCAATCATATGCGGTAAATACAGGAAAACATTCTAATAAGGACAGTTTCCATTGGTGTAAACCGAAGTTGGAAGACGCCCAGAGTCCTCATCTGACAAAAAGAAATAAGTAATTGTTTTTCCAAGACATCTGAAAGCCGAGCAATCTCAACAAAGGCAGAAAGAGGCAACAGCGGCGGTCTGGCACTGGAACCGCTGGCCCTGTTCCCTGAGAACTGACTGACTGTCCTCTCTGTTGTTTTGGTTGCTAATTGTCAAAGCCACAGATGATGTTTTCAGTATTAGAGGCTATTCTAAAATAATAAGAGTTTATTAAGAAGCACAAATCCTACTAGCAAAACACATGCTTGACATGCCGGCAAATTCAAGAATTGAAAGAGGAGTAACATAGGAGTAACATAGGGCATTTGTGCAACAAAATATATATTTAATCACCTTTTCTAAATAGTGCCAATCGAGTAGTAAACCAGCAGCGAACATAGATATTTAGGGCCATATGTAGGTAGCATCACATTTACCGACTCATAAATACCGAATTTTACCGATTCGGTATTTATGAATCGGTAAATGTGATGTAGGTAATTATTCGGTAAATTTTACCGAATCGGAAAAATTTGGTAATTATGAGTCGGTATTTACCGATTCGGTAATGAGGCATACCTTCCCATTGATTCCTATGGGCCTGGAGGCCCATAGGAATCAATGGGAAGCCATTCACCATTACCGATTCGGTAAATACCGATTCGGTAATGGGGGGAGCATATTCAAGGGTGGCAGGGTGTCACATTGACACCCTGTTGCACCCCTGAATCTTGCACGTGTGCACATGTGGCGCACATACATACCCTAAGGGCATGTATGTCTGCCACATGGCACTCTTAGATCGGCAAAATATTACGTTTTGCAAGGTATTCGTTATTTATCACCAACCTGTATTTGGTGGTAAATAACGAATTCTTAAAACTAATGTTCACTCTTTAGAGTGCTCCCTACATATGATTTCAGAATTCGGTATTTACCGATTCGGAATTTTACCGATTCGGTAATTTACCGAATCCTGAAATTTGCCTCCTACATCTGAAATAGCTAAATACCGGCCGTTAAGACCGGTATTTAGCTACCTACATGAGGCCCCAAGTGCTGTAGAAGCTCGACACCCTACAACTGTGCAACCCCTTCACATTTTGGTAGGTCGGGGGTTCCCTATAGCGTAAAGTGATGCTGAATTCTACATTTTAAAAGTGGATTTTTACAACTTTGTGAAAAAGAAAGCAGTGTGCTTAGCCTGATCCCCTTCATGTCCCTGCTTCTCTCCCTAAGACATCCTTTGAGATGAGCTGAAGCCTGCTTAGCAACACCAACTCAAAACTGATCCATGCTTGGCGTTCATGTCTGGTTAGAAATCGAACTCCTTGTAAATAAGCTAGACTAGCGGTTATTAAACTTGAGTCTGTGGCTCACGGTGTCTGCTAATGTTTAGAAAATTAAGTAATATTTACAAATCAATAAAGTATATAGACATGAAAAAAGAAAGTGCAAAACTGAAGAAATTTGAAACGGGAGGCTGAAAAAGCACGTGGCTTATTTACAAGCCCATGTGGTGCTGCTACGTCACTTCTTCCCATATTAAAAGTGACGCGCGTGTGGTGCAAGGGCTTGTAAATAAGCTCCTAAATCGCTAGCTTTGGCATTTTTTTGTCGGAACAATACAAGAAAGGCAAACAGAATCGATGGGCAGATTTGACTAAGGACTTGCATAGTCCTCGCATGGTGCACGGCATCGCAAAGCAACATAGTTTCTTAATGAGATTAACAAAGCAAATTAACAAATGGGGTCATTTGTGCTGCCTTGCATGGCTTTGTAAATAAGTATAACACGATGCATTCCCATGCAGCCCCCCTTGGAATTTGATGCAATCCCAGATTTACTAAATACTGTAAACCTGGGGTTGCACCAGCATGGTGTGCCTACCACAGAGAGGGGAAGCGAAATATCTTTATTTCTCCTCGTTTCTTCCTCATTTAATGTGCGATGCATTCTGCATCATGAATAGAAAGAGGAAATTGCCTCTTAGGATCGTTTGTGTGCAGGAGCATATCCCTTCCTGCACAAAAACAATTCTGCCTGTAACACAAGCAGCTTTACAACAAGGGTGCCTGCGTTGGTGCTAGGCAGCACACTGCACCAGCATTAACAGAGAGCAGAAGTACGCCATATCGTAGTAGATATAGCGCATTCCTGCTCTATCCCTTTCACAGAAAGCAAGCAGCAAGTTGCCTTCCTGCTTTACGTTAAATATTAGTAAATCAGCCCCCGAGTATAGATGAATACAGAAATAAGGGAGCATGCACTAGGAGCAAAAATTGCAAAGTGATATGCTACTTCTAGCAAATCACTTCACCTTTTAAAAACAAAAAAGAACAAAAGCTCCAACCTTCCCAATAAAATTAAAAAATCTAGGTTTTTAGGTTTTTTGTTTGTGAATTAAATTAAATATTTCATATTTGTACATTTGTTTAACGTATACTTGTTTCTGTATTTTTGTGTATTTCTTGGAGGTCCAAATTGTAGAAATTGCTAAGACTGGGGACCACAGCTTCCAGTAGTGATTCATGGAGGATCCACAGAAGCCAAAAGCTTTAGAACCACTGACCTACATTGAGACAAACATGAAACATGTAACAGAGAGCCAGATAGTATCACAAAGTCAGAGCAGGTTTACATACCTTTGGATAAGGCACTCTGAAAATGCAGCTTTGAAGGCCCAGAGGGTTACACACTTTTGTTACCATAATAGAACCAGGGTGTGACAAGCATCCTTGGAACTTTGCCATATCTTCTTGATGTTTTCTGCAGCACATAACTGAACTCACTTCTTTAATCCAATTAGAAACACCTCTTCGATACTTCCCTTGGAATGAAGATCCGTAACTGTTGAGTCTTGGACCTGTGAGAAGGTCTTCTTATATCCATTCGAGTGACATTATTCAGACCCCCCCCAGGATATTGTGGCATTGATGTGCACGTTTTGTGGCACAACAATAGAATTTTTGTGGCATTATTGCAGCACTTTAGTTTACTTGTACTCATTCCTTTATAGCCTTAAATCAACGGATATTGTTTAGCAGAGTATTCCACTTTGAAATAGTCATGTTTAAAGTGTCTGAGTGTGATTGTTTGCTATACAAGAAGGAGGAATCTTGTGGAACTCAGTTAGGTCAACAAATAAATCAGGATTACACAAATTCCCAAAACAAATGTCCAACTCAACACAAAGCACAAATGTGAGGTGACAAAGAAGCCACTGGCTTCCAACAGTTAAAAATGTGGTCTGCAGCGGTCATTAAGAAAGCCAAATTGGCAGCGGTATGCAACATGTGATTTATTCAGTATATCGGTAGCATGCCAGACCTTGGCAGTTGTGTAACTTTGAACGATAAGGTGTTTTGGGTCGTGCATTGAACTGAATGGACAGTTTACATTTTTATTGAGACAGTCACTGTTTGTCCCAAACCCAGGCCGTGCCCTCCAGAATGAGGATTCCTTCATCCTCCGCTGTGCAGTGTGACGTGCAGGAGTCTTCCAATCTGAAGCCACCATGCCAGTGCGACACTTGGGAGGTCTGTCATACAGTGTCCTCCAGAGTCTAATATGCCACCCACACCCCAATTTTCTGCCACCAGGATATCTGTTCCCATTCTTGATGTGTTATCCTGTGTAATACCCAGTAACTCGCACCCCCTGTCACTGGGTCCTCAACCTAAGACCAAAGCTCTTTTACCACCATCCCAAAGTAAACCTTAAAAATGCAGACTGACTCATCATTTTGAAAAGGGAACCCAATGCTCCTTATGGGTTATACCTCCTTCGACATCAGCGAGGGCAAGGGTTACATTAGCAAGCCAATCTGTTAAAAGCACATGCCACCCTTTGGCGTACCTCTGCAACAAATCAAAATATAGTCTATTTTTATAAATTTCTCAAGATGCACCATTTTAAAGAACACTACATCTTGTTGCAGTAACAGTCAAATTTCACTCATAGAAACTAGGTACTCCCTCCGATCCCACACTGTGGCTTTGCCCTGTACAGCGCACGCTGGCTTTGGACTAGGTTTGGGCTTCATGAATAACACATACTTTCACCTGTCAAAACTGTGCACTTATGTATGCTATTTTTAAAGCATGGAGTTAGCTGCGCAGCAAGAAAGTGCTGTGTAAAAGCAGGAGTTAACAAAAAGAAAAGAAGTACAAATTATGGTCAGATCAAAGATAAAGGACCATGGGAATACAGTGCATGGAAGGAGATCATTTTATAGTAAGGGCTTTTGAGAACTCGAGGAGTGGTACAATAGAGGTGGGCTACATTAACTCAGGTAAGGAAGGCAGGATTATCTCATCAAGCGAAGTGCTGTGGTCACTCAAGCAGTCAGGCGCGAGCGAACTGTGCCTGAACTAAACCACGTGTCAATGGTGTTGGATGCTTAAACGGACTGGTGATAGCAAACTTGGGGAGATATGTACAAGGAAGTGGAGGAGAGAGGTGTTAGCTTTCCTGGCTTAACGCCTCTCTCCTTCACTGCTGAAACGCAAGGCTGCACCATATTTACAAGAATGTGGTGCAGCCTTGCGTTTCCCCCTGCAATGGTGCTAAGTTTAGTAACTTAGCGCCAACGCAGGCACCCTTGCAACATGGTGCAAGGGTGTCTGCGTGCAGGGGAGGATTGTTTATGTGTAGGAATGTATCCCTTCCTGCACATAAACAATCCTAGAAATGCTATTCTATCACTTTCATGTGTGCTGCTTCATGCAGCACACATAAAAGTAACAAAATTGCATTTTTGTTTTTATAGTTTGTTTATGTACAGGAAGGGACACCTTCCTGTACATAAACAAACAGTGGCAGCACACATGGAAAAAGCAAAAACTAAGAGAAATAATGCATTTCTCCTCGTTTCGCCATGTTAAGACCAGTTTTTACCTGGTCTTAATTTTGGCACTACCTCCTATGTATGCCATCCATTGTACATAGGGGGCAGCGTCAAAATGAATGGGTGTTGTGGTGGAACGCCCAAGGCAACACCCACTTCCCATCCCTTTCACGCTAACCATAGCATGAAAGGGGGCCTTATGTACAAGGCAGCGTTAAGCCATGTTAAATGCCTATGGGTGATGTTGTGGTGGCAATAGGGGCTTGCACGTATGCCTTCTGGTGTATCTGGACATTCAGGGGCATATTTACAATAAAGTGGCGAAGCATTTCATTAAGCCAAGAAGGCTAACGACATGCTTAGTCACTTTAGTAACGCAGGGCTGCGCCATATTTACTAGAATATGGTGCAGCCCTGCGTTTCCAACTGCGCTGGCGCTAACTTGAGCTGACTAGCGCCATCACAGGCACCCTTGCACCATAGTGCAAGGGTGCCTGTGTTGAGGAGAAGATTGTTTATGTGCAGGAAGATCCCCCTTCCTGCACATAAACAATCTTTAAATGCTATTTTGTAACTTCTGTGTGCTGCTTAATGCGGTACAGGCACATAAACAATCATAGGCAATTTGCAGTTTCTCTGTGTGCTGCACAAGGCAGCACACATGGAAACAGCAAAAACGAGGAGAAATAAAGCATTTCACCTCGTTTTACCTGTTTAAGACCTAGTTTTCCCTGGTCTTAATTTTGGCGCTGGCCTTGTTAATAGGGGTCAGCGTCAAAATCTATGGGTGGTGCGGTGGAACACCCACCACAACACCCATTGTCCTCCCCTTTCACGCTAAACACAACATGAAAGAGTGCCTTATTTACAAGGCAGCGTAATGCCACGTTAAATGGCTTAACGCTGCCTTGTAAATAAGATGAGGCCCCTATCGCCATCATAACGTCACTGAAAGAAATGTTGTGTTGGTGATAGGGGCTTGGAAATATGCCCCTTAGTGTTTAAAGGTGAGAGTGAAGACCTTTTCAGGACAGACGAGTTTTTAAAGGACTACATTTACCCTCCTTAATTCCAAGAGAGGTCCAACGTCAGAAAAGGCATGTGCTTGATTATGCGGTAATTTCAGGATCTGCATCTGGATTTGCAGTATCTGCCATTCATTGCAAAAACTCACAGTCCTATTCGAGCACTGAACATTAATGATATCTGTACCTAATGCCACTAAAAGCTTTTTTTTAGACTTTCAGCGCCTTAAGGCGAGTTGGTTCTGAGCGCGCTCCTCTCGTTCCTTGAGTGACTCTCTCCGAGTACTATGTACTATGGCAGTAAATACAGTACATGCACGCTGGTAAACAGGCCAAGAGTGGTGGCATGGCTGACAGTTGTTAACTTGCAAAGGTGGATTGGGGAGCGCGGATCCAGTCTTGGTTTTGGGGGGAGTAAATGCTTACCGTTTCCGTTTTTCGCAACAAGTTCGTTTAATTACGTGCCCATAGCGGGATTTCATAAATATTGTGGGAATTTTGTGAATTGCGATATCTTAGAGGGTCTGATTATTGTATGTCCTGAGTGGACAACTGTATCTTGCTTGTTTTGAGCTGCTACGATCTCATCTTCATTGTGTGTGAAAGATTTTGTTGCGTCAATGAATTTGAGAGCGAAAAACTATCTTAAATATCTAATATGCAATTCATATTTCCTACCTTGTCCCAGATGCCCTTAAGTCAGGGACTGTGGCACACCCATCTCCTTGCCCAACTTCCTGTGAACAATTGGATGTGCATAAAGCACCTTAAGATGGACATCGTAGATATTCTATAAAGGATTGTTGGGGAGTGCAAACACCATGAGTGCCTCAGTGCAAGCCATCTCTGTACGTTGTTCTACACCCATGGAACATTCAAAGGTTGTCACCGCAGTAACTAACACAATCCTTTATGACCCTCATGTGATCTGCCATGTTGACTGATATCTTTCAACAGCTTCTGGGCAAAATGATAACACCTTGGGGCATATTATCAACATAATTCGATAAATATCGCAGAGCGCGCTTAGCGCGTTTTATTCTATCGCCGGCTATCGCTGGATTTCCTCGCCGAGTTAGCATGTTATTATCAACGCTTATCTCAAAGGTGATAGGAAATCCAGCGATAGCAGCAAAAAGCGGGAATAGCGCGGGAAATGCTGCAATATATTTTGGGCGATAATGGAAACCTTGCTAATACGCCCCTGTGGTCTCAGCCTTGCAATCCACCTCCCATTACTAAGATGGCTAAGTCAACTTTAAGTGTGGATCGTTTATAAAGGGAGAGCACTCCGGTAAGTGTAATACAACATTTTTGCAAAGCTCTGAGGGAATCTAGAACAGCGGTGCTGCAGTTATGTAGAAGTTTGTCCTCTCCTACTGCGCTAAAGTACAAATACTGACAGGGTGAGAGCCTGTATGTAACTGTGCACTGTTCACAAAGTGTCTAGTCTGACACTATAACATTTTTAGAAATCATGTTGTACTTTTAATTTCCAAAGATACAACCATCAGATTATCTGAAACATTTTGCGTTGAGTGCGAGACAACAAAAATGTGTATACGACTTGTTTCATTAAACAATTCAGATAGTATTTACATAAAGAAAACAGTATCATACAAAGATAATGTATAATGAATTGACAATCACATGATCCAAACATGTAATAATACATCAATAATTCATAATAACAGAAGTGTCAATGCCCAATGCATTTCGGAACCAGCCGGTTCCTTCGTCAGGGGCCAATCTGAAAAATATGAAGATAAACCATGTTCTAATGAATAAAATGTATAGAGGCTCAATCTCTTCTGATCTGAAGGTGTACTAACATAATTCTGTGAGTTACCTGTTTAAATGTTCAGTATGATTTTCTCTGGAAAAAACAACAACAATATGCTAATGTAAGCAACAGCTAAAACAGAGAAATGTTCGTGGATGAGGGCGGTGAGTAACTGAGAGACTCACGCTTACCTGAAGTAATGGAAGCTCGTGTCTCTGAAAAAATAGAATACCGGGCTGTATTGAGCAAGAGTTTAGAACGTAAACTGAAAATGTATGGCTTACGAGAACTCATGTAGAGAGAGGTGAATAGAATGGGAATCTTACCTCAAAAAGGAGGTGCGTGCGATGCTGGGGAGAAAAATAAGCAGAACGAGGAGTCAGAGTGAATTACGGTGGGAATAAACATTAGTATTCGACTGCGGCGAAAAAACGTGAGGGGACCCTTACCTGAAAGAATGACCGAAGGAGAGAGAAACAGACAAGCTCCACACAGAGTAGGCGAGTAAGAGATAGCGTACCGTGGAAACTATTTCTAGTGTGAGAAAACCGGAAGGAAACCGGAAATACTGAACAGGAACAAAGGACTCAAAGATCGCCGTAAACAATAAGCGAACTGAAGATAGGCGCCATCTTAGAAAGGTGATACATGAGCGTACAGAAGGATCTGGGAATGTGTGAAGCTTGAGAAATAAAGATTGAAAATGATAGGAAGCAAACCAAAGAAGCGGGAAAACGGTATGAACGTTATGTAGGGCAATGCAAACGAAGAGAGAACACTGTGGGTAATATAACCATAAGCCCAAAAGGCTGAGTTGTGGATAAAGGAGGCTAAGAGAGAGAAACGAATGACGGAGTAAGAGAGAAGAGATAGACCAAGTGGAGGGACTCAAAGGAGATATTATATCAATAAGGTCCAAATGAACAGCATCTGAGAACGGTGAGAATCAACATGAACATATGGGTGTGTGGGTGCAATCAGGAAAGTAATGAAAAGTAGACAGGATGAAATGGTGTAAGAGGGACAATAAGTACTAATAATGAAGATCTTAGGAAAGAACACTAGAGTGCTGGTGCTCTGTGTGTGTGTAGCCCAATTAATCAATCCAGTGGTGCTGAAGTGCATAGTGTTTCATAGATGCTTAGAGAAGCCACTTGGGGCTTGTGTGCAGTGAAACGCTAAGTGGAATTAAATAAAGCATTACATGTCAAGCCTGTCATTGAGACCTCTTGGCATCATAGTGTCCAGAAGTTTGATCCAATAAACCTCCCTCTGCAGAAGTTTAAGATGAGTGTTCACTCCATTTTGTGGCGCAACATGTTCGATGATTTGAAATCTAAGTTGGGATATGGAGTGACTTGCTTCTTGCCAATGGGTCGCCAGAGGTGAGTTTTTATTCTTGGTCCTAATCGCCTACTCTGTGTGGAGCTTGTCTGTTTCTCTCTCCTTCGGTCATTCTTTCAGGTAAGGGTCCCCTCACGTTTTTTCGCTGCAGTCGAATACTAATGTTTATTCCCACCGTAATTCACTCTGACTCCTCGTTCTGCTTATTTTTCTCCCCAGCATCGCACGCACCTCCTTTTTGAGGTAAGATTCCCATTCTGTTCACCTCTCTCTACATGAGTTCTCGTAAGCCATACATTTTCAGTTTACGTTCTAAACTCTTGCTCAATACAGCCCGGTATTCTATTTTTTCAGAGACACGAGCTTCCATTACTTCAGGTAAGCGTGAGTCTCTCAGTTACTCACCGCCCTCATCCACGAACATTTCTCTGTTTTAGCTGTTGCTTACATTAGCATATTGTTGTTGTTTTTTCCAGAGAAAATCATACTGAACATTTAAACAGGTAACTCACAGAAATATGTTAGTACACCTTCAGATCAGAAGAGATTGAGCCTCTATACATTTTATTCATTAGAACATGGTTTATCTTCATATTTTTCAGATTGGCCCCTGACGAAGGAACCGGCTGGTTCCGAAATGCATTGGGCATTGACACTTCTGTTATTATGAATTATTGATGTATTATTACATGTTTGGATCATGTGATTGTCAATTCATTATACATTATCTTTGTATGATACTGTTTTCTTTATGTAAATACTATCTGAATTGTTTAATGAAACAAGTCGTATACACATTTTTGTTGTCTCGCACTCAACGCGAAATGTTTCAGATAATCTGATGGTTGTATCTTTGCAAATTAAAAGTACAACATGATTTCTAAAAATGTTATAGTGTAAGACTAGACACTTTGTGAACAGTGCACAGTTACATACAGGCTCTCACCCTGTCAGTATTTGTAAGTCAACTTTAAAGCAGGAGTTAAATTCCTGCGATGAAGGGGGCTCAGCACGATTATTAACATCGCTTTGCGGGTCTGCTGCCGGCTTGATAATACCACGAAGCCGTGTTAGCGGGTTCCCCATGCTGTTTTACCCAGGAACGCCTACTTTGCATGTCATGAGCAATGGCATGCCGGGCAATAAAAAAAACGGCAAAAAGCGCTAACAAGGGTTAGCGTGAGCTTGTTTATAGTGCGATAGAAATCTCGCTCCTTCTTTGGCTTTTAAAGCCGAAAAAGCGGTGATATGGCCCTTGATAATATGCCCCCATATCTTGTTCTATCATGATGTGGCTGTTGACAGTGCTGGGCCCTCCTGCAAATGATGTTCCTTCTGAGGCCACACATTTCCCCCATGGAACTTCTGCTGGTCATAAAAAGTTAGGTAATGGGGACAGACCACGCAGAACATTGGTTCTTCAGTATTTGTATGTCCTAGAAAGATTTGGTTTTGGAGGAATTTCTAGAAGTATATATCTTTCTGGCACAGAAACAGGTTTTAGAACATTTGGTGCACCAGACCCTGCTTGACTTTAATCATCGTTGTCTAAGCGTTTTTTGGCACTAATGGGTCTTTTGTTTGTACTGGCAGATATTTCCTGTGTTTATGCGCTACAAGGCCATTTGGGGTCGACTCGAAGTTGAAGGTTTCCCCAATTTCAGAGCCAAATGCTTTTAAAGCGTTGCATGGTTTTTAAAAAAACCTTCTATATTTTGCATTATGAAGGACAGAGGCTTTGCGTGTTCTTTCCCTGTTTTGCAAATTACACATTCCAATTGTTTTTTAAAAAGCTCAATACTGAACTGAAGATGATTGGCCAATGCACTGAAGGGAAAAAAAAACATATATCTAAATAGGACTAGAAGATCATGAAAGTCCTATATGTCACTGTGAGCGACCAGTAAAGACAAAATACAATATAAAAATCAGGGGGGGGGGGGGAAAGAAAACTGACAAGATGGGGTCAGGGTAAGCTCGATATAAGCTTGCTTTACTATAAAAGGTGTTATGGTTTAATGAATAGACAAAAGTAGGATAAAATCTCATACTAAGTGGAAGTGATTCACACAGAGGAAGAGAGGCTGCAAAAAGCCATTGGGATAATTTCACAAGACAAAATGTTGGCCCATTCAGGCAGAGCTGCCCCTTGCTCCCTGTCACTCTTAAATCCCTTTGATGTACAGGTAGAACATTTGAGTATGGAGATGTTTCTGGTAGATCAGGTAACATCGCTTGAAATTAATCCTTTGGCGAACTAAAAAGAAGTGGATGGAAAAGAGAGTGGGCATGATGTGACCAGATTTATTGGTTTCAGAACAAAAAAGGGTCTGCAGAATGGAACCGAGCCTATGCTGGGGAATAGCGGGAGGCAAGGAAGGGATAGCATTGCCCATGTCAAGAATAAGGACTTTGACAGCAGTGCATAACTCTGAATTGGATTCATCTTTCTTACCAAATGCAGTAACATAGTTGAAAGGTACAGGGTGAGACTGGCTTGCTGAATTTATATTTGAAAGCTTATTGAAGAATCAAGAGTAAATTATGAATGAAGCCGAAAGATATATCCTGCAAGAGAATGTGAGACAGTGATATTCAAAGTGGCCAAGGATGAAAGCCACGGAAACATCAGAGAAACTGAAAAAAAAAAAATTAAATAAAAAAGAAACTTCTTTTTAGAGGGGTTAGGCATCAGGACGTTAGAAGACTTCAGTCTTCATGTAGACTTTGGCGGATAGGATACTCTCTCAAAATGTAGCAAATATTCCGTCTCCCATAATACAAGTGTAGGGTACAATGCAGTTGCAGGGGGTCAGTGAGATTAACTTCTTCAGCCAACTAGGAATCCTTCACTCTCGCAGTTCTTCGGGTTGTCTTTTTGTGCAGACCTTTGACAAACTCTTGTGTCACCTTTGGATCAAACCACTAGAAGGCAGTATAATCTGAGGCATATTCATCTTAAGTGGATTCATGCTGTGGAAGTAAGTGGACCTTTGAAGTCCTTCAGGAGTCTTGAACTCCTTGAACAGTCATAAAGAGTACAACTAGGAGGACTTCAGTGGTCAAGGCTTGCACTCGAGGCACTTAAATGTGCACAATAGGCACCAAGAATGATAGTTTAGCGTGAACACAGAAATATGAGCAAAATATGTTAAGTACACATCCTGCAATTTCTTTAGTTAGCATGGTCACACTTTATGTAGCTAAGGACTAAATCTTCAAAATCTCTGCGTACTTTGAGTAAACAAATCTGAAAAATTCACCAGCTTCACCATAAAAGACTTCCCTCCCCCTTTGTAACTTTTTACTCATGAAAATTGATATGTCCAAATCTCTCTTCATAATCTTTAAATCCATTTAGAATGAATGCAACAAATAATTTCACGTACAATCCTGCCATCTTCTTGCTGTTAAAAATTAGAGTTTTATTAACAGGGTGGCCGGAACTCACAGTTTCACTCCATGAAATTCCACTGACTTACTGAGATTCAGCGGAACTCTGCCAACAAGCAGAAAATATGCAGCTCGCTCTGCAATTTAGCGCTGGCACTACGAGCAGCGCTGAAAATCAGTGCAAACAGCACAATGCGTTGAGCAAGAGCAAGCGGCCAGTCAGGTTGATTTTGCTGCTGCTCAAGTAGAAAATCTACCATAGTGGCAGCAAATCTACTCATACGGCAGCCCTCAGACTGGGAACGTTTATGAATGCTGGTGACCACCCACCAAATCTCGCATGAGCTTGTCAGCTCGCATATACTGGAGCCTCCTGGGAGAAACATTGCACCACACGGTAATTGGCGGAATTCGGCCAGAAGTCTGCAGTAAAGGATAACGCAAAGTGGCCAAAATTCCTGCAATTCCATGGACGGAACAAAATATTTTGCCCACCCTTAGTAATTGAGTTGTCCAGTCTAGTAAGTACTGCAGTTGGATTGCTTTGACAAATGTGAAAGGACCGCATGCGCTTCCAGTATTTTGGCTCAAGCCAAGGGTGCATGTCTGCGGGCCGTCTACTTTAGTTACTTGCCTATATACTTCCAGTGTCTACCATTATCCTGTGTCTGATTTACAGATTGATGTTAATGGAAAATCCTCCAATTTCTGCACGAAGTGCAAAATCCAGAGGAACAATTTTCGGTTGACTTTCCTCTACAACTTGCATTTCCTCCAGAAATAAGAGAATTTTCTGTTGCCAGTGCACTCAAAATTAATATGCCCTAGATATTTTCCTCTAAGCTGTAGCATTTTTCTCTTGTTTTGTTGGCACAGCCAATGTGGCATTGTGTCCCTATAATGGAGCATTTACAATTGCACATGAAAAACTTCAGAGGATGATATGGCAGAGTGGTAAGTGAGGCCTGTAAGACTATTGCTAGGGATTCTGCAGCTTATATAGACTATGAAACACACAAACACAGGAGGGTACAGGGTTGAATTGTTGTCTGTCTGTTGAGCGACAGCGAGGATCCGCATTTTCTTGAAATGCAGCATGCGTCCATTTGCTTAATTATTATTCTTTGCCATTACCTTATCGCATTTGCTGGGCGGTTACACCACAGTTTAAAATGTATTATTTGCATGTAAAACACCTTCTTGATATTATGGGGCATAGTCACAAAGAAATGGTGCAGCGCTGCTCGCAATTTAGCAGTGCTGTGCTGCGTCATTTTAGATACGCAGGGATGCATCGTATTCCCAACGTATCCCTGTGTTTACCCTTGCATCAGCACTAAAAAAGCTGCCTAACGCTGACAAAGACACTATTGTGCCATGGTGCAAGGGTGCCTCCATTGGCACCCAGCTGCACCGATGCAGGGGGGTCTGCGTTGAAGGGATGATTTCCTGCAACTCAGACGCCCTTGCACCATGGTGCAAGGATGTCTGTGTTGCAGGGACGATTGTTTCTGAGCAGGAAGAGACACCTTCCTGCACATAAACAATCTTTAAATGTAATTTGCTCCTTCTATTTGTGCTGCAAAATGCTGCACACAGAAAAAGAGCTAAAAAGTGGAGAAATAAAATTATTTCTCCTCGTTGCACCACTCTAATGGCTGCTTTTCAAGGGCGTTAGTTTTTGGCACTGCCTCTGGCTTACACATCCTTGTAAATCTGGAGCATCGTCAAAAAACAATGGGTGTTGCGGTGGAACGCCCACAGCAACACCGATTGCCCGCCCCTTTACCTGCATGAAAGGATATGATATTTACAAAACAGTCTTAAACCACTAAAATATGGTGCAGGGCATTGCACCAACAGAGCGTTGTAATAAGTGACACTCCAGTGGTGCAATCCCCTTGTAAATATGCCCCTATGTTTGAAGCACAGGTCATTGTAGTTTATTTCCAAACCAGTGGCACAACAGACAATACATTGCAAATGATTACCTATTATTTTTTTAATGTACAACTGTTACCCCTTTAGTCCTTCAGTGTCCTGACTAAATCTCAGCTGGACAATTTATGAGTTGCAAGTTAAAGGTCCAGCTTTTCAAGACTGGGAGGAGGGTTCCACAAATCAAATACTGTAGAAAGGTCGTTAAAGGCTGGCTGGCTTCCTGAGAATGGTGCTCCCACTATTTTGACCCGCCTTGCTTCTATTTAGGAGACACAATACTGAATTGAAATATTTGACAGTTGTCAATCATTTGGTAAAACAGAGTTTTCAGCCAACCCCTTTAGGTTTCAAGTTGTGTAACCAAAGTAAATAGATATCTTGGGATTTGGCACTACCAATTTTCTGTTCATTTCCAAGTAACTTTCTTTGTGCTCAATGGGGGGAAGCTTCTGCTCCTAGCAACAAGTGTCAACTGTTTGTGAGAACCAGAATAATGTTAGACTCTGATTGTCACATTAATAGGTGTGCTTAGAACCTACATATGGGCTGTTTGGGTCTATTAATGCAGGTTTGATCCACTACTCTACCCCGCCCAATCCAGATCCACATGATTTTGGTATTCACAACACTGTTGACTTATATTGATACATAAGGTTGACAGTGTGTTAAGAGTTTCCCCACCAGCAGCCTTTTCTTGAAGATGATACCTCCATAAACAGGCTGGCAGTGGGGAAACAAAGGGATCCCTACAGGGCACCCTGTTTCTGCTGTGCACGGGGATGCATGCAGTGGAGGGCACATGTTGTGCACCCTCTGTGCATGCACCCCTGTTTCTGAATGGCATGGACTGCATAGTCCATGCCATGTAGGAACAGCCTTTGACGCTCCCATTCCAGCGCCTTTCTTAAAGGCACCGCCATGGGACTGCCTTGCCATCTGCCTGCCAGACCACGAGAAAACTTGTAAACGGGCGGGCAGCTGTGGCGGTGTTGGAGCGGGATGGTGGCGTGGCAGCCCGCTCTTACACTGCCAAAGTCGTAATCAGGACCTTAGTCATGAGTCATATTTCCCTTCTGAATGATGCCATTTTCAGTTACTGAACACACGATTTCTAAGTATAGGAAAAGTGGTACATGTTGGTTCTTACATTCATAAACAGATATAGTCACAGAGTTTTCTGTGTATATATCTACTTCTCTGAGTGGCGGGTTAGTGTTGCAGGGCAGGAATGTCCTAGATGTTTGTGGACACCCAGAAACCTACACGGTCCTGGGTATTCACAAAACATTTTCTGACCCCATCTCGTCTAGAAAATAATTAGAGATTTACACCTATGAAAGGCCAATTAAATCTTTTTCCAGGATTGGAATCTAAAGGGCATAATTGACAAAATTGTTGAGGATGGAGAGGAAGAGGTGTCTCTATTGGGAAACATAGTTTGTGTGTGTGTGATTCTTTTTGGTTAAGCACACCATCACAGCCCATGTGTTTTCCTGCTCTCTGTCTAGCGTGATGCTTCCCCAATATATGTGTTCCATGTTGCCATCTCCCTTGTGTGCTTCTCCCTTACCCCCGGCATTGCTGTGACCCACATTTACTCCTTCTCCAGCCCACTTTGCTCTTGTGTGCTTCTCTCCCTCACTCCTGATTTTCTCTCTATCATGTGCTTCTCCTAATGTCTCTGTGATGCTCTCAGCCTCAAGTGCTGCTTTCCTGGCCACCCCACCCACTTCTCGGTTGCCCCCAACCCAGTCAGTTAATAATTTTTATTTTGCATTTTCATGTTAGAAGAATTTGTACTGTTTAAGTTACCGAACTAAACGGCATCTGGTGTCTGGGTTCGGTACATAAAAAATCATAGCAAATGACACTCATGTCATTCTGCTGGACTACGCATGCGTCATGACGAATGCACACATATACGTCATCACACATGCACTCATCAGCAGAATGACCTGACTACGAGTAGCAGTCGCATCATTACATCTTTTTTCTTGATCCTTCACAGCATGGGGAAAAAGCTTTTTGCTTGTTCCCGGACACTGTAAGTCATCGCCAAAAGGAACTGGCAAAACCGATAGGTCCCAAAGGCGCAAGCTATTGACTTTGCCAACGCTTGTTAAATCAATAGAAATGATCCCTGCCTGATTCCCTGTCAGGTACCACAAAGTTCTAACAGAGGGATCTGTTGAGATTTTGGAAGCGGAATCCAATGGGCCACACATTTACAATGGTGTCTGTGACATAGCATCTTGAAAGATGTAATAATGGGCACAAATTAGCACTGATAATTGCATTGTCTCCTGTTTCAATTATTTAACTTATGTGTTTTCATTTTTTGTTTCAGCTCTCTGTGTTCTAATTGGAGCAGCAATTTATGCAGCCAAGCACGATGATTTCCATGCCAATATGAATTACTCAGGGGGCCTTAAAGAAGGGACCTATGGATACTCCTTCATTTTAGCCTGGGTTGCATTTGCTTTTACCCTAGTCAGCAGCATCATGTACTTAATACTGAGGAAACGTAAATAAACAGCAGCAGCTATTTCTAGAACTACTGGACACAACCAAAAATGCCAATAACCATTTTGTATATAATCATTTTTATGTGGTTTTGTAGTCAAGGCATTGTTTTTTTTAAAAGAGGAAACGTACTGTGTTCTTGCCATCGATTGTCAAGGTGACGAGAATATTTACTACAAGCATACTAGGAACAAGTATGAAAAAGCCCAACCTTCCTATAATGTTTTACAACTTGAAATAGATTTATTTGATAGTATTTTTTTTTAGAATTAGATTCTAACAACCCCCGATTGTTGGATACATGTGAAACATGAATGATAGCTAGCCCAGTTGTAACGTAGGGAATTATTTGTGTATGTTTACAGCACCAACTCCCCCACCCAGATGTGTGAAAGCCATAACTAGAAATGTGTATCTTGCTTTTCATGTTATAATAGCGTGTGGTCAAGATCATCCGACTCCTTTTGCTATAAAACATGTTTAGAAAACAGTAAAAATGTTCTTTTTGTACAAGTGTGTGTTCGTTTTTTTAATAGTTCATCCTTTAGGGAGTTCTAATATGTTCTACAGGCCAATTATTACTTTTGTTAATATTACAAATAAATTACTGAATAGTTTTGTGACTAAGTAAGAGTGAATTACTTACATCTGACTATCCTCTTGTAAAGGGGGTCTTGTAAATAAGGCCCCCTTTCACGCTATGCTTAGCGTGTGCGTTGGTGCTACACTGCTAAGTGTTGTAAATATGGTGCAGCCATGCGTTTCAGAAGTGGCGGAGTGAGGCTGGTAAGGCTGGGTTCCACTGCAAATATTTTAACAAGGAACCCCAGGTCGATGTCTCTTTTTACCTGCTGAGAAGGGCAAACGGGAGAAACAACTCATTCTAAACCGTTCCAGTTTTCAATAATAACCAGAGCTCAAACATCAGACTCCAACTTCAGTTTAGGGGATTTATTACAAAGCCAAAAACAAACTGGATATACAAGCACCTCAAAACGAGGTTGTAAAAATACATAGGAACTAATACAAAACCAAATCTACGGATCAACCAACTCCGGTAGATCATGAAAAGAATAAACAACGCCAAGAATAAGACACAAGCAAGAACTGCTCCAAAGTCAGATTTCATCTGCAATTAAAAAGAAAAACATTAGACTATCCCTACACTATCTCTAAAGTGACATCCCTACTTAGCATTTACCAGACAAAATCAATTAAAAGGTGTCGGCGTGTGAAGACTTCCTAAGAAGCATATTCACAATGTAAGTCAGACGACTAAAGCTACAGAGTTCGTTCTAAGATACTCTTCCCAGATCAATCCTCTAACCCCTTCTCCTAACTCATCCTGTCTCCTTCTGCCTCTCTAACACTCCTTCTTCGTCTGACTCTCCTCCTTCGGAGCTCTCTCCCTAATACAAAATGCAAAAGTGAAAAACACGCCCACAGATCAGCTCCTGCTAACGGACACCACTCCTAGGTAGTTTTCCACCGTCTTCTCATGTACATTCCGTTGACCTTGGTTCCCAGGCCTCCTCAGTGAGAAAGAACACCGGCTCCCAATTATCGATTGCATGTTTACAAAGTATCCCTTCTCCTCCATGCCTAACTCCTAAAACAAAAGGCTTTAGTTCTAACTAACAAAGGCAGCTTCTTCCAGCTGCAACTGAAACGTGAGAATCAAACATCTCTGCATGCGCATGAAATTCGCTGACTACGTCTAGACATGAGAGCTTACCAGGGAAATTACATTTCCAGGCCTACACGATTCAGCTAACATAAGAACAAAACGAACAGGCCTTTCATAGTAAACGTGAACATTCATTTAAGCCTTTACACATCAGGGTTTACACACATTAATAATGCTTTTGCTGCAAGCATCTAATAACATTACGCTTCAAGCTTATCTCATTATTTCTTTGTGCAATCTTCATCATGGTGCATATTTAAATCAAATTGCATTTCACTACACATGAGCTTTTCATTAGGCAACAGCGTCATTCTAAGGTTACAATTTCAAATATAAACAGCATTCCATTTCTCTTGGCATAACACGAAATACATCACAATCATTTCACCTACACAGTTGTTATTACATCACAATCCAAATAACCATTATTAATAGAATACAAGAATATATACGGATGCGGACTATCTGTGATTATGATGCACCCCTACAAATTTTAGAGCACCATCACGCTCTATCAGTTCCCCCCTCTGATGACTAGTGTCATCACAACAAATCACACTCCCTGGAGAAAGAACCGACCTAAACAGGACTCGTAGCCATCCTTTACTGTCAGAACTTCTCTAGGCTCTTAATATTTTCATAATGACTGTCCTGCAGTCTTTCCATCCATCACTCTTGCTCTTTAAGGGATCTCGCTACTCTATTTGCTCTATGCCACTTATAGAGTCTCACTAACCCCCACAACAAATTCACACAAACCATCACTATAAGGAAAGGTTTCAAAATGTATCCAAGAATTCCCTTCCCTAGGGAAACAAACCAGCTCCCTACCTTAACAAATCCTTTCCCCACCTTGTCCCAAATTCCTTACATGGCCTAATTATGCACCTCATGATGTATCTCAGTAATGTTGCTTATATACCTCTTCATATCTTTACTATTGTCAGGTATAGAAGTGCAACACTGTTGGACTTTCAACATTTTACAGATTCCGCCCTCTTTTGCCAGTAAAACATCCAAAGCAAGACGGTTCTGTATCACCATAGCCCTTATTGACACAATTTTCCATCTACAAGTAGCGACGACTGAGCTGTATTAGTTGATAACTTGTCCACAATGCTTGACAACTTTCTAATCTTAACATCATTTAATGCTACTCCCAGACTTGGTGTTAGTGCTCCAAAAACATTTCCTACTATTTCTCCTGCACTTACACCTCGCTTACTTCTAGGTTGTAATCCACCTTCCAAATGGTCCAAATCTTCCACATGACAAATCTTGGGAAAAACCACTGCCACATAGCACGTACCATACCAATTCAATGGTAATCTCACATAGGCATTCTTCCCACATACAAAGTACACATTTGGCACCACTTGTATCGCATCTTGCAAACATTTCTTTGCTGAGGCCTCAAAAGTGAAAGTATGAACGCATACACTCTCTCCCACAAAGACCTTATCATAGTAAGTTTGTACTTGTCTCACACACAACTTCCCTCTTTGCTCAAAATCTAATGCAATTGGACCACTACTCCCTTTTGCCTTGTAAGTTAAATTCTCCTTGGTCCATTCAACTTTACCTCCCTTATTATAACTATTTCCTACTAATTGTTTATGTCTATCTTCTACTTGATCTATAAACTTCTTTTCTATATCGGTTAATGAGCATGTTAATGTTAAATTATGTCGATGTGCATAAGCTGTATCTAAAGTTACAGTAGGTATGTAGTACTTTCCTACTCTATCCTCCTGCTTGTAATAATCATACTTATTCAAATGCTTATAAGCTGGAACTTCTTAAAGCACTACATCATAGTTAGAAAAATAGTATTCATAATGACCCTTGTAATAAAACATACTGAGCAATAAACTACAAGTAATACCATATGTCAAAGGAAGATGATGGTATCGGATACCTTCCTCCACAGACACAGGCAACTACATACACACATCTCTCACATCCATCATGTTCACATACTCATATAGCAGCTTTGCATAGGCATTAACCGTATAATCACCTCTAGACAAATCTACATGCAACATACGACTAGTTTGATCTAGCATAGCCTTTTCAGCTCCTACGATACCCTCTTTTGTGCTAGAACTGATAGGTGTGGACGTCCCTTGTACTCCCACTTCCCGAACTTCTGCATCATGTGAAAGGATTAAAGATACAACAACTACTATTAATATTGCTCCTACAATAAATGTACCTATTACACACTTTGACCTACGGTTCGAATTTTCAGACTCCATCTTTAACTTGTCGATCCAGCTCAACGAGAGGATACATAAAAGTCTCTTTTTCTCCTCAGATTGCTGTTCAAACAGTTCAAACACAGTTCCTTGAAATCCTAGAAATTCGTTTCACAGTTCAGTTCCTCTAGATTTATTTACACTGTCCAAAAGATTTCCCTAGCCATCTTTCTTCTTCTGCAGGAAAAACCCTAAATGTATACTTCTTCCACTCTGACCTAGGTTATCCTCTTTTGAGACATTTATTTACAGTTCATAGTTCATTCACAGTCTCTTACAAGCTCAGAACCAATTTTGATTAACACACGCTGCAATATTTCATGACAAACAGCTGTGATCTCTTGGGCTGGTGGCTGATACCCAAAAGTCGGAAAATACATTTCCTGAAGGATCAGAATCCGCACCTTGCTCAATACTGGAGGTCTCGGGACAGTGATTGTCAGCACCCCCCTCTACTTCCAATCCAGGAACTATCAATCCCACATCGATTTTCAACTTGGGTGTTCTGCTGATCACCTGTGAAGACCTCAGTCTTCCGTTCCCCACCACTCCTGGCATCTGTTACCAGATAAGTCCACTCCGGGGCAGCACACTTCTGACAAGGCACTCGTACTCTCTTGACCTTCTTGGACCCTCCTGAGATTGCTCTACTTCACTCAGCTCTGATTCAGAAGTCTCTGACACAGGAGCAAGATCTCTCTCACGAGCTATTCTCAGATTTAGCCTTCTTTGTCTCCCAGGCCACGATTCCTCTGCAGCATCAGCTTTTCTTCTCTGCCCCCGACCACTTTGCACACCAGTCACTTCAGCTGAGTCTGACTCTATACCATTCGCAACATTACCTTCTCCCTCAGAGTCAATACCTGGGTCTTGTGTAGCGTAACCCACTTCAGCTTGATCTGGTGAACCAGCTTCGTCAGCAACCCCCACAGCTTGGCTTACCCTCTCGAGTGGCCCCGCTGCCACAGCTGGTTTTTCTTTTATGAGAGGAGCTGTTTCTTCCAGGGGTCCTGTAACTCTGCGAGTATGGGAGGCATGTATCCAGTTTGGCAAACCTCTGTACTTCACTGCTGTATTTGTCACCAGAATCACTTGGTAAGGACCTCTCCAACGGGCATCAAGGCAACTTTTCCTCAAGTGCTTGTGGACTAACACCCAATCGCCCGGAGATAGGTCATGACATAGATCTCTCGAGGTCGGGGCAGTTGCAGCTTCCACCTGGTGAGACACAGAATGGACCACATCAGCCAGTGCTTTGCAATATTCAAGGATCAAATCATCTGCGATGTTTATCAAAGCTGTAGATGGCACTGCTGGTAACCTCATAGCCCTCCCCATTAGGATTTCATGGGGTGAAAGACCAGTCCTCCTATCAGGGGTACTACGAAGACTCATCCACAATAGTGGCAATGCATCCGGCCACTACGTAGAAGAGCAGACCTTGCCATCCTCATTTTCAATGTCCCATTAATCTGCTCCACCATACCAGAAGCCTCCGGTCAAAAGCTACAATGTAGTCTCTGGTCAACATTTAAAGCAGCACAAAGCAATTTCATGACTTCACTGTGAAAATGTGTTCCTCTATCCGACTACAATGAGGTTGGCAAACAAAACCTCGGGATAAATACCCTAAGTAACAGCTTTGCTACTGTAAGGCTATCACAACTTCTTGTTGGATAAGCTTCCACCCATCGTGAGAAAACACACACCACAACCAAAACATACCTCAAACCATTGCACCCGGGTATCTCAATAAAGTCAAGCTGTATCCTATTGAAAGGCCCTACAGACTTCCCAATATGACTCAATGCAACCACAGTCTTCTTCCCAGCATTCATTTGCTGACACATAACACACCGATGGCACACTGCTTCAGCAAACGCATGAATCAGTGGATTATACCACGTCTGTCTGAACGCTCACACCATAGCATCCCTTCCAAGGTGCACTGCTCCATGAATCTGTCTCATCATAGGACTTAATAGGTCATCTGGCAACACTGCTCGACCATCACTTGAAATCCAAATCCCTTCGTCTCCTTTCTCACATACTGCTCTGATCCACACAGCTTTTTCCTCTTCTGAAACCTCTCCCTGCAGATGCTTGAGTTCATCCCAGGTGTCTGCCATGGCTAACATCAGGCTGAGCTCAGTTCTTTCTGGGCTCTCTCCTGTATAATCTCCAGTAAAAATGCACCCTTGTTCAGCACAAAACACTGCAACTTCATCTGCATACCTATTTCCAAGAGAGACAAAGTAATTTCCCTTCCCACGAGCTGCACATTTCACCACAGCAATTTCTCCTGGACGCTGTAAAGCATCTAACAGTTGTCTTACATATTCCCCATTCCTAATTGGAGATCCTGATGACGTTAGGAACCCTCTCTGTGACCATAGCTGTTCGAAGTCATGAACCACACTGAATCCATACTGACTGTGGGTGTAGACAGTGACTCGGATTTGATCACCAGTCAAACAGGCGCGAGTCAAAGCAATGATTTCAGCTACCTGTGCCTAGTATACTCCCTGTAAACAAGCAGCTTCCACAACTCCAGAAATGGTACAGACAACAAATGCAGCCTTCAAATGACCTACCTTGTCTCTTAAGCATGAACCATCTACGAATAATATTTCATCAGACTCAGATAGAGGTTTGTCAACAATGTCAGGCCTCGGTTTAGTGCAGAATTCAGCCACATCGAGACAGTCATGGTCCTCACAATCTTCATCATCAACATTTGGCAAAGGCATTACAGTAGCAGGATTCAGGACAGAACATCGTTTCAAAGTCACATTCTCTGAAGCAAGTATAACTTGCTCATAGTGGGTGAGTCTATTGTTTGCCATATGCTGTGTCTTGGTTCTCGTCATCAGGAGCTCTACTGAGTGTGGAACATAAACCGTAAGTGGATGATCCATAACAATTCTTTCACATCTCTCAATGCTGACACCGGTTGCAGCAATGGATTTGAGACATCTGGGCAACGCTGAAGCTACTGTATCTAAACAAGCTAAGGAAGTAGGCAACTGGTCTATGGACTCCTCCATGACTTTGAGTTAGGACTGACAAAGCACAACCTTCTCGCTCATAACAGAACAATGAAAAGGACGTTATAATCTGGCATCCCCAGAGCCGGAGCACGACATAAGCCAGTGTTGTCTGTGCCATAGCGCGTTTTAGGTCTCGCCTGACCCAGCGCATGCGCTGGTCTGGCGAGACTTTTTGAGAGGGCTCCAAAAAGTGCTACCAGGCCAGCCTAGGGCTACAGTGCATGTGCGCTGGCGCACGGGCCACGCTTGAACGCAATTACTTTCACTTTCGCGGCCGCTTTGATGTTTGATCGCGACCGCTTGTTTCTACCTTTTTTAGGTCTCGCCTGAGACAGCGCTTTAGCGCTGCTCTGGCGAGACTTATAGTAAGCGAGTTTTGGAAGTGGAAACAGTGGCTTTTCAGGCCTCCAAATACAGTGCATGTGCCCCGGGCGCGCGCACCATTTGGCAGGCTGAAAAGCACTGCCTGATCACTTTCACGGCTGCTGCTTTGATGTCCTCAGTGAGCCGCGCGGCCGCTGAGGACATCAAAGTGCACCATTTGCCACCCCCTTCTTGCTTGTTATTGTCTAGCTAGGTGTCGTCCTTGTTTCCTTTGATCCCTATCTTTCCCTTTCTCAATCTCACTCTCTCCCTGCCTTTTACAACTGCGGCCCGCACCACTGTGTTTTGTCAAAGTGCCTACTTTAATCAAATCGCATACTGCTTCGGTCAGCGTGTTTTACGTGCCTCCGTTACTACATCGAGTTCTTTTAAAAACAAGGTGACTATAGAAAGCAATAACATGCCGCTTGTGTGGATGTGCGTTGCAATGTATCGTTAAAACTTCGCGTGCTTACACCCAAAAAGTTCCCTCCCATTCGAATGGCAAACAATCCCTTTATGGCCTAGCTTACCGGTATGTTGAAGTTACGCACTCCTCACTCCCAAGCGGCCGCGTTTGTCAATACTCTATCTTGCCTGGCTGTTAAGTGGCGAGTGACGCGTTACGTTCTGGCGTTCTATTCTAAACATAGAAAGAGGGTCGGTGGATGTTTACTGAGAACGGCTCTGTGTCAATAAAGTTTCTAAGTCAACAACGCTCATCAAGATTTCATTTTTAATTTCTCTTGGAAGCATTTTGATGAGAAGTCTGCTGTAGCTTAGGTATGTTGTTACCACCTCTTTAATATTTGCAAGATTAAAACTTTGTTTCCTTTTTTAACAATAAAATACATTTTCGAAAGTCTTGCCTTTTATCTATTGTGTCACTGCTCATCTGACACTGACTTACTGAAACGCATAACCGCCCTACCAGTGCAGAATGAATGTGTCGTTGCTATACAGTTTGCTGTAACTTCAACCCCACCACTGTATTTACCAATGGATTAGCTTGATGTCTCTTTTGTTTTCAGTTCACTTTCTCTGCTTCATGTTCTTTGGAATCCCTGACCATTCCTTGTTTGTGTTCCCTTATCTCTGTTTACATACACTCTCGTGGCCTCTTCGCTCTGCAGATCACAGTTTATCTGTTCCGCTGCCGCCTTGTGCTGCGTCTTGAATCTACTCTTTCACTTGTGGCGCCCACACTCTGGCCTGTTGACCCGTGACTTTCTCCCTCATTGTTTATATGCAAACCATTTTAAGCCGCTTGATGCAGAGCGTGTCAGGGATCTTCAATTATACCAGCAACTAATTGTATTATGAAAGGGAGAAGTCTGAGATTGTTTTGCTTTGGCAAATGGAGTTATTCTCCTTGTTTATTCCAATAGGCAGAAAGCGACTGTACCAGGGGAATTGCTGTGCATACTTTCAAGTGAGTAAATGTGGCCTTGTTTTAAGGGTGTGTGAAATAATCATCATTGGCTTCTATATGATTATGCAAAATTTCGAAAAATTACTAATTTACACAAAATTACATGTAATTACAGGCAGGCGTGCAACACCCATTGGACTCAAAGGGCTTCAGCCGAACCACCCCCCCCCCCACCCCACGTCGTGTGTGGCGCCCGGGATGAGAGAGCTTCCGGGCGCACACACAGCCGCACCCGAGCACTTCACAGGTCTTTAAAAGACCATTTGCATGTTGATGAGGCCTCGCTGTTGTTTCACCCCTTCTAAGAGCCCCCAAAATCAATCCTTTAGAGCCATAGTTAATTTTTGATGCGAGGGGGAAAAAATCACGAGCACCATCCCAAGGCGCTACTCACTCAAACATGCATTAAAATGTTGCTGCTACGGCACCTACTGACACAACGGGCATAATTTCGGGGGCTTTGCTAAACAAGGCATACCCCTAAATTGGCAGATTAGCCCGCTGTAATTGAAAGTTCACTAGGACCTACTTTATTCCGGGAGTGCATAGATAACCGTCGTCGTAATTCTGGGCCACGCTCCTGCCCCGTTACTAAAGAGGGCTGTGCTTCAGTGCGTAGTAACATTTGCAATGCAATAGGTCTCACATTAATCTTGAACGACCTTTGAGAAGCCGAGATATTCTTAGAGTCACTGCACCGCAACTGCAATTAGGTGTGCGTCGTGTGCATTGAAAGCTCATATAGCCCAGTGCTAGCCTATTGCAGCCAAGCTCGTGCCTGAAGCGCGCTGGGAGCAGCGTCTGTAGGCCTCAGAGGCTCAGTGGGCGTCTGCCTTGTTTTTATTTACAGTAGAGAATGTTGTACAAACACTCTTTTAAACAAGCATTTGCAATGCAATAGGTCTCGCATTTATACGAGTTTGAGCTATTGGCATTGTAAATGACAATGCTTTTTATTTAGGTTTGTTTTTTTTAAAACAAATAAAAGGCACTGTCATTTACAATGCTAATAGCTCAAACTCTCGTAAATGCGAGACCTATTGCATTGCAAATGCTTGTTTAGATATTGCTTGCTTTGTGACTGCTTTCACCCCGTCGCTTCACCCCATTTGCTGGCCCCGTGACGGCTTTCACCCACCTCCCTCAGTTGCTTGGCCGATGAGTGCTTTCACCCCGACCACCATCGCAGCAGCTTGCCGATTGTTGCTGTCACCTGCCCGCCCCACATACATTTTGTTTTTTTTGGCAGTTTCATATAGAGCTAACACGACCCAAAGGTATTTGAGGCATGTGTTTTTGTTTGCCTTCTTTCGGAAATTGCTTGCCTCGTAACTGCTTTCACCCGCTCCCTCTCTCTCCTCCCCCCCCAGTCGGTTGTCCCGTGACTGCTCTTACCCAACCCCCTCCGCCGCTGTTATAACGTGGAGGCAGTAATGAAACTGCATAAACCTGGAAAGGATGCACCTGCATCATATGACACGTTGACTTGCACAAATTAACTGTGTAAAGTCTCCCATCCCCTGAGGAATGAAGCCACATCAGTGAATACATTTATCTTGGGGTATCATAATGCGAAGAGCAATGTTTTTTGCTTAGATGGCAGTTTCAAGCTTGTGCGTGTCATGCTCTGTTGTGAACATCCCACAGCTATTTATATTTGTTCTCTTACATTTAAGCGGCGCTCCCGAGGCAGGACCTATATATCAGTGAAGTAAAAACTTTGAGTGTTGCTAATAATAGTGCAATATATTTTTGTGCTATTATTATACTTCTATAATATGATATTAACATTCAGCAAATTCATTTATCTCTAGCAAAATTAGAAAATCCATTGTGGAATCCTTGCCTAGAATATACCACATTTTATTTGCCTGCAAGTCAAGTTAAGTAGTCCAGGTATACATATTCTTTAAAAATTGGTAACTTGAAGTAGCATTGTGGCAAAAAAGGAAACAGGCTGATTTTCCTTTAATATGGTACTATTAATCTTATTTCATGAGTGGAGAAATGTATTTTATCTACACCTTATTATGTAAACATGGCAAAAAAAAGCTCCCTTACCAATTGAAAGCGCTGAAACGGAGCCAATGCTTTTATCCTGTTCTTTTCTTTATCTTGTCTTCAACACTGTAATGTTTCTGTATGATGCTCTCAAATGCTCTAGTTCTGCAGGCTGCAAATGACACCCGCTAGACAACTTCTCCACTTTGCAAAACACATTAAGATTTGTCCCATTCCTTCTCTTTCAGTATTGCCAGGAGTTCACTCCATTCCCTACTGTGGTGGAGCACATGAAATGTTTTTTTAAATTAAAAATAAAAATGTGTAACTATTTTGCCAGTCATATCTAATAAGTAGTAGAAGCTATTCAGTAAAATCAAAAATATTCATGTGCCATTCAGGACTATGAAACGACTATATCATGAATATGATATGACTCTATGATGAAAATGTAATCTTTCACATGGATCAGCTGCGAAAAATGAAGCAATTGATGAGAACATATAGAACAAGCACTTGCAATGCAATAGGTCTCGCATTTACGCGAGTTTGAGCTATAACATTGCAAATAACAATGCCTTTAATTTTTGTTTTTAAAACATAAATAAAAGGCGGTGTCATTTACAATGCCATTAGCTTAAACTTGCGTAATTGCGAGACCTATTGCATAGCAAATGCTTGTTTTATTTGTTTCTCGGCCTCTGACTGCCCTTTCGCACCTCCTGCCAGTGAGGCCAAGGAGGGGAGGGGGCTGCAGTACCACGCAGACTGACGGACATCTTGCCTGGAGACGGGAAATCTGCACAATAACAGAAGACCCGGTGGAAATGTGTGTGTCGGGGGGGGGAGAGGTGAGGGTGAGGGTCTTCCGGGGAGGGCTGGAGTGACACTTTAGGGATGAAAACACTTGAAGAGAAGATGTGAACTTTGTCACTTGGGCCCTTAAAGACAAGATCTGCTGCGCAGATAGCAGTCACTGCTGCCAGGCACCAGGAAGACCCATCTCCCCTCCCCGCAGCGCTCTAGCAGGGCCGAGGTGACGAGAAGAGCAGGAGTGCGGCACCTGACCCCCGAGTGTTGCAAAATGTTTAAGATGCTATTGCCAAGGTGTAGGCAATTCAGAAAGTAACTCACGCTCATCTTTACCAAAAATATTTGCGTATTTAAAAAATACAAACTGTGTTATCATAACTCGATCAACGGTTTATTAGTGATGACCCGGTTCGAATACTGCTAAGTACTTTGGCATTCATGTTTTGAACATTGGGATACATGAGGAAATACAACAAACGTACCTATTTTATGTTTGCTGCTGTATGAACATCTGTTGCTGTATTTTACTTTATAGGTGAATAAATACATTTAAGAGGTCGTCTTTTCGTAGAGTATAATACACACCATAAAAGATATCCGATTAATTCACACGTTTATCAACACCCGCTTTTAACCCCTTCAGCGCGGCGTGGATTTCCGCGCCACGCTGAAGATTCCGTGCGCGGGCGGGGCCATGACGGAACGGTTCCGTCATAAGCACAGCCCAACTGACGTGCATGACGGAACCGTTCCGTCAAGCGCGTCGAAGGGGTTAACCTCCCCCATACTTTCCCGTAATCTGGCAGGCCTTCCAAGCGCTGCTCGGAGCTGTCAAAGAGCCCCTTACAGATCGGATCATATTTGCATGGGAGTTGTTGCCAGGCGGGTGTGCTCCCCGCACAGTGACAACTTAACCCGTGAAGAACTCTGCACTACATAAGCGCTCTTCACCAAACCGCCTTAAAGACAACCTTAGGCGCTTTTTCCGACTCGTCAACATATGGATACAAGTGAACGTCTAATTTTCCCATTAAGTCCAAATCAGTATTGCTAGAAAGAGGTAGAAACAGCTGAAGCATGATTTGAAGCCAGTATGATTTTAGCAAGAGCTTTTACAGTGTCCCTTTAGACTCACAACACTCCGCATGCAACTATTTCAAGTGGTGCTTAAGAGTCCCGGGGCACGCCCTCCTTCCTTTCCAGGCACACGGGCCAGAAGCCAACATTTTCTTCAAAATGTTCAAAAAGAACTACGAGGTTATAAAAGCAGATTCCAACGGAACACCCTGCATTCTGGTAGCTTGCCTAACATGAGATCTAGTTGAAATAAATTTGCGTTTATTGATTCGAGAGACTTTAAACTCAGACCATTTTAACAACCTTTCCCCCACACACCAGTTGTGCACCAACTCAAAAAGCCACTGTACACAAACTTCTGACTAGACAGTAATCGGGCAGTCGTTCGATTTTATAACCCAGAAAAGATGCCGATCAACAGGCTAGGTTCCTACAACGTCAACAGCGCCCTCAGAGATGGAAATTAGATCAGAAGCGCGCGCCAGGCTGTGCGCCTCGGAGGATGGCCGAGCAGGGCTGGCTCCACGGAAGCCATTACTTTTCAGGGGATGCTCACGCGCTGCGCACGCGGCCACCATGTAGAAAGTGTGCGCAATCCCGCTGGCCTCATCACGGAGACGAGAAAAACAAATGTCACCAAAAAGGGCAGACACCGCAAACATCAGCTCTGCTGTCGACTGGGTTACATTAGAACAAGCGGCCGCGAAAGTGAAAGTGATCGCGATCACGATCAAACATCAAAGAGGCCGTGCGGCCACGAAAGTGAAAGCAAATGGTGTGCAGGCTGCCAAATGGTATGCGCGCCCGGCGCACATGCACTGTATTTGGAGGCCGGAAAGCACTCGTTTTCACTTCCAGATCCCCCATTTACAAAAGCTCTCGCGAGAGCAGCACTAAAGCGCTGGCTCAGGCGAGACCTAAAAAGGGAGAAGTGCTTGGCTGAAGAAAAAAGTAAACCCCTCGAAGCCTGGTCTTCATTGTCTCTCATTTGTATTATTCTCCATCTGCCCCACTATATCGCTTTGTGGTTGTCTATCTGTCCTGTCTTTCTCTTCTATATTTTGTGTTATTCTCTCTCTTTCTATGTATCCCACTCAATATTTTCTCTCGATTTCTCTCGGGCTCAATTATCTCTCTTTCGTTCTCCCACCCTTTTCACCCTCTCCCTTTCTCTTTATATGCATCTGTTTGTCACTCCCACCCTTTTTCTTTTCTCATTCTTATCTTCTTGTCTATGTGTGGCTAGCTCTCTCGTGTCTCTTTCTATCTCTCTCTTCCTCTCCTTCCTGCCTCATTATAGGTCTATTCTCTCTCATACACTTATATGATCTTACTCTGTTTTTATGAGCTCATTATATTTTTCCACTCTCTTTGTATCTGTCTTTGTTGCTATCTTTCTCTTCCTCTCTCTCACCAAATGTTCCTCCTGTTTACCTCTTTTTTTGCTTTGTCTAAATATCTTCTTCTCTCTAAACGCTCCCTCCTACTCTCAGTCACCTTTATTGAATTAGTTACACATAGAAGTATCCCAAGATCTTCATCCTTCCATTTTAAGTCTCACCAGCAAAAGCGCATTTGCTCTCACTTGTGAGTGATATTGCTTTTTACAAAGGGCTACTATTCGCGGACTTCCTCCTCAGTACGGGTTGCTTCATCTTGGTTAAGGTCCTTTACTTGCTGATGCTGTCAAATCTCTGTATTTGATATATCTTAAAAGGAGGGCTCTGATCAGATCCCATGGCCGAATTACTGTGCGTGTTGGCTTTTGTGTGGAACTTTTTTTTTTACTTACCCTGGCTGCACACATTTACGATTCTTCCACTAAAGCTGTTTAAACCCCATTCACTGTCAAGATGAGATCTATTCCCACAGAGGAGGCAGACAGCTTCTAACAGCATGCTGGAATGCTTGATTTGAATTACTTAGTTGAGTAAAGGAGATGTTTTAAACAACTAAATGTTGTAATAAACATTGCAAATTAAAAATAAAGTTAATGTACAAGAGTTGTGCTTTACATTACTACTAAACAGGCAGCCACAGGCGCAGTTACCTTGCAGACAACAGAGGCATGATTTTAAATGGGCTGCAGGTGCAGTGACACCAGGACCAAAAGCTCTAGGCATCCCACTGAGCACCTAAAATTGCTATATTTTACTTCCATACCGGCAGTCACAATTGCAGTTGCCTTGCAGTTAAAAGGGGCTTGATTTAAATGGTGTGGCAGGTGCAGTGGCACCAGGGCCAAAAGTTGACATAACTCCACGAAAAATCCAATATTGCTATATTTTACTACTAATCAGGCAGTCACAAGTGCAGTTATCTTGCTGACAGCAGGGTCATCATTTCAAAGGTGAAGGAGGTGCAGTGGCACTAGGCCAAAAAGTTGCCAGAACTCCTCCAAACACCTAATATTGCTATATTTTACTAATAAACAGGCACTCACTAATGCAGTTACCTTGCAATTGACCGGGCCTTGATTTAAATGGTGCAGCAGGTGCAGTGGAACCGGGGCCAAAAGTTGTCATAACTTCACTAAACACCAAGGGCCATATGTAGGTAGCCTAACATTTACCACTTCATAAATACCGAATTTTACCGATTCGGTATTTATGAAGTGGTAAATGCTATGTAGGTAATCCATCGGTAATATTTACCGATTCGGAATGGGTCGGTAATTTAGAATCGGTATTTACCGATTCGGTAATGGTAACTGGCTTCCCATTGATTCCTATGGGCCAGGAGGCCCATAGGAATCAATGGGAAGCCAGTTACCATTACCGAATCGGTAAATACCGATTCAGTAATGGGGGGAGCACAATCAAGGGTGGCAGGGTGTCACAGTGACACCCTGTTGCACCCCTGATTCCTGCATGTGTGCACATGTGGCACACATACATGCCCTAAGGGCATGTATGTCTGCCACATTGCAGACTTCAAAGTGCAAAAAAATGCTTTTTCACAGCTATTCGTCATTTACCACCAACTTTTAGTTGGTGGTAAATAACGAATCCCCACACACTCCCCCTACATACCAAAAGCCTGAATACTGGTCGGTAACGGGATATTTACCGAAAATCGGCCGTTACCGACCGGTATTGGGCTTCCTACATATGGCCCCAAATATGCTATATTTTACTACTAAGCAGGCATTCACAAATTAAGTTATCTTGCAGGCACTAGGGGCATAATTTAATTGGTGCAGCAGGTGCAGTGGCATCGATCCCAGAAGTTGCCGCAACTCCTATAAACACATAATATTGCTATTACATCAATGAGTGCTCAATTTGAGTTGGCAGAAAGAAAGAAATCTACTGCTTCAAACGCCAGATGAAAACCTGTTTCTTTTAAATAATTAAGCATTTTCTGGCCTTTTTCCCTGGTCACAGTTAGGTTTTAAGGTTGTGTCTTCCTAAAGTGTCAAGAGGCATCTATGTATGGGTGCTCTACAAATAAATGACAAAATAATGTAAAATAATATCAACCCTCATGCCATGCCATGCTCCCTTATCGCTGTATATTCCTATCTGATTCAATGTCACAGCTACACTCTCCACCACTGCCATTGTCCGATCATGTATACTCGAGATGTATGTTATCCAAACAAATCCATTATTGCAACCAACGTTGTAACAGTGGTGTCTAAAAGGGCATTTATCTGTAATCCCAGTATCTCGAGATTTTATTATACAGGTAGGCAGGGCTTTAAGTGGGATGAAAAAACTGGGGGGTCTCTCAAAAGGGCATGGCCAATGTAATTAAGAATGTGGCTTAAAACACGTAAGCTAAAAATCTGTGCTTAGCATAGTGTGCCGCCCGACTTTTATTAGGCTGTTTCTGTCATTGCCTTCAGATATACGACACAACAAGTAACATCATACCTACAAGTTAGGACTATTGACTTTGTCAATGGTTGTTAGTTAAATAAGAAAAAAGCAGCAATGATGATTTGTATATAATATTGAAGAAGCTTCCACGTAAAGCCCTGGTGACACCACGACAATGTTGCAGCTCCTGAGTTTCAAAAAAAGGAGGGCAATCTCTTTAAAGGATTTTCCTTCCCCTACAACGGTCACCTGGCATGATGTCATGCCGTAACTTCTCCACTAGTGAGAAGTGAGCAGGTGCACATAGATGTGCCTGCTGTCACTGACCGCCTGTGCCAGGGCATAAAACAGATATATACCTAAGGGGTATACCCAACTCACCCTACTATATCTGGGTATCAAATACAATCATGTAACAAGCATTGGCATAGCCAATAGGTCTCGCCTTTGGGACCTTATAAGTGTTTAGCCATGCAACAGTTGTTGTTGCACTAAGGATATTGTGCTGCATAACTAAATACTTATAAGGTCCCAAAAGTGAGACCTATTGGCTATGCCCATGCTTGTTTAACTTTCAACCATGCTTCACAAAGCTGGGATGCTGTAGAACGGCTGGGGGAAAAAACACATTGACAAAGCCAGTAGCTCTCGCATAAGAGACATATTTTAAAGTGTGTTATGCAATTCGAGATATAACAAGCTTACTGGGTGCAAAGGGAGAAAAATATAGGGATGTGCAAAATGAGAAGAGACCACAAAGCTGAGGGTGGACGAGCAAAGCCGTAGGCAAAATTGAGCGCGGGAAGCAGAAGCAGATAGGAGCAAACAGAGAGGGGTGGTTGTCGTTGGGGCAGGGCCCCTCTCACACATCACCACATGGGTGCAGAGTGGCATGTCACAGCAATGCATTAACTGCCAGTGGTTTCTTGTGTCCATCGGTGGCGTAAACCAGATTCACAGAAAGAAAGATTTGTGAGCACTGCCATTAGTAAACTATCGTCTGCTGTAGATGCTTTCAAACAGAATCTATGTTTAACGAACGGAATGAGGGTTTGCACTAGCACACAAGGCAATTTCATCTTCAAATCCACTGATCTGGACACCTGACAAATCAGAAAAACAAAAGCAAATTACCCCTGGTGAATCGCACATTTTTCATTTTTGTTTTCTTTATATTTTTTGGATCATATCATTATGCTGACTTTGTTATAGGTTAACAGGTTATTTTTCACCGCAACTCAAAAGTGGCGATCTGGAGGTCGCAAGTTTGATTCCCGGCTATGGACAATCAACCCTCCAATCCTCCCGAGGCTGGTAAATGGAGTACCTTAAACTGCCCTTTAGGGAGCTTAGAAGCTGGCTGAATTGCAGTTTTGACAGGTGTAGAAAAAACATTTATTTAATACCTTGGAATAGATGTCAGTTAACAAAAGTCCAAAGGGAAGGGAATAGAGACAAACAACAATGACAGGAGGCAGGTGGGTGCAAGCAACAATAGACAAGCAATGGTGACAAGGATCTCCACCTCTGGGCTGTAATCTCTGGCCCAAGTGCGGACATAAAGTTACTATGAGTAAGTGCATTCTGTGAACCCCAAAATGAGTAAGTACCTTTTGTGAATACCAAAATGAGTAAGTGCCTTCTGTGAATACCAAAATTGTAGTAAGTTTAGGATTTTGTAGTAAGTTAGTTCTGTGAAATGGGCCCTAAGAAAGGAGGAGGTACTTGGGCCATGTTTCAAGGGAGGGAAAAAGACACAAAGAAGAAGTGAAGCCAACATGGACTGAGCAAAGCGAGGCAAGGAAATGAGAGGGATGATGAAGCCATCCAATGGTAGATAATGGGCAGGCTCTAAGCCCTGCTTAAGTGAACAAAATATCTTGCAAGCGACAGTTCATGCCTGTTCCAGGGGAGACCTAAAAGAGGCCAGAGTAATTAGAGCAGCAGGGGAAGAGATATTGAGTTAAAGGAGGGATTCTTAATACTAGCACATGAGTATGGATAAAAGTGCTAGTGTATAGGCACTTGTAGAAGTTCCATGGTATGGGCAAGTAATATTGGGAGAGGGTGGCAGGACAGAGTATAGGAAGAGCGATATAACAGAAGAAAGAAAAGAGAGAAGACCAGGAGTGGGAAAGAAGGAGAGTAGTCAGGGAAGTTAAAAAAATCAGGAATCTATGTGATCTCGGGAATAAGCTTGAAGTCAGAATTATTATTCAAAATGAAAGGCATTTATTGGGAGTGATTTGACATTCAGGGAATGCCATTCACTTTAAACTCAAATACACAGGTTGATGAAGAGCATGTCTCCAAAACAGGTTTCCTTAAACATGTTATTCTCCGGAATCACATCCAACTGTTATTGGCATCATCTTCCACGGCACATCAACTTGGCACAAAAAGAATTTGGCCCTGCTTCCTCATCAATCTCAATAGAGTCCTTAGTCTGAGATGACAACAGGATGCCAGGAGTCATCTTTTCCAGGAAATCTACAATCTGCAGTCATTTATCCTGCTAAAAAAGAAAAACTATTTATTTTACATATTCAATCCTTGCTAGTATCTACCTCCTAGTTTTGGCGAACCTGTTGACAGAAGGTTAACGTTTCAGATTTGTAGTACGAAATTACAAAAGACCTGGTTTTGTGCCCAGTTGACTTTGGAACTGCAGGGGTGTTACCCTTGGCATTGGCAAAACACACCATGTGTCAAACATGGGTTTATTAGAGCTAGTACACAAAATTAAGGGCCATATGTACAAGGAAGTGGAGGAGAGAGGAGTTATTGATGCAGCGCGGAATGCAAAATCCCTCTTTTCGTCACAGGTCATAGATCGCAAAGACACACTCAATCACTACATTCGCTGGTGGGGCCCATAACACCAACATTCATGCTCTATTAACCTGTTTCCAAAGAGGCGGTTGTTCCACTCGTTGTAATGGAAGGAAGTACTCATTTATCCCTAATAGATTTCCCTACCTTTCTCTATTTATTAAGGCCTAAACTTCACCTTTAGTACTCCTCCCATGAATAGGCCATGAATCAGCTTAGCTGCTGGTTGAAGTGATAACTAAATCTATAATTTATTTACATAAATACACTTTCATAATAACGACCCAACACAGTTCTTGTAATAAATCTTAAATCTTTATCTAAATAATTGAAATCGAATCTTCTGTTTAATCAAGCAGTAGACCATCATATTTACCTATTCTGGATAAAAGTCAAAATCTTGGTCATCAGTTCATACTGTCAGAGTCTTAGGAAACAGCTGTCCTGCAGTGTCACCGTCCTCTCTGTCAGCATAACGTCAGGAAATCGAAAATCTTCTGAAGGGTCTCGCTCTCAACCTCTCTATTCTACCATCTTTTATAGTAAAATTACATTCCAAAAAGTAACAAGTAATATTTTGAATATTCGTGATTGGTTGATGAGATCAGTTCCACCAATTTCTCACACGGAAAATGTTTCTTTAGATATAGTTCATAATTTCATGTTGAAACAACTTTTATTGTTTCTTTTCGGGGCAGCTGGCTGTTAGCCCAGAGTGTCCTTGGTGGGTACAGTCGAATTTAGGGTCGTTCAGAGGCCACTGCTGCTGATGGTGACGCATGCGCACTTCACCCAGAGACGTTCACAATGGAGTCAACTCGTCAAATAGGGATGTCAGCCATTTTGTGGCCATCAAATGGTCAACTTAAGCAAAGAAACACAAAAACATAATTAATACATAGAAATGACTAATAAAATGTTATTCCCTTACTAAACCCTTTATGTGTGTGTATTTATCTAGCAGAAGCAACACTTAATGCAAATTATATTCATTTTAATAAAGCATGAATCACAAATACATCACGAAAGCAACATATAATCATGCAATTTCTAATTGTCTATCATTAATATGCGTACGAAAATTAGTTTACGTATTAGTTAGACCATGCAAATGCAATTCCCACGTGTATTCTTATTAGTAAGGTTGGTTAAATTCCACAGCAATCCAATTAATACAATTATGATTATTTAATTATTCTTATTAGAAAAAACATGCAAAATGGAGAGGGTATACAATTTTTTTTAAAATAAAACCCGCTCCAGCAATCCCCCCTTTGGTGATTTTATCACCAAAACAACACTAAATTTATTCACCCTTTTTCCCAAATTTGAAATGTATTCTTGCTCTTATTCAAAATTCAGTTTCTTCTTCATCTCTTTTTGCCTTTTTATACAAACTTTCTTTCCATTCTTCTAAAGTCTCTATCTGGATCCTTTTCTTTTCTTTTTAATTTTTCTCTTTTTATTTTATTCTTTGTTTTCTTATTTTTACAGCACATGCATCCTAATCTTAATATTAATAATACGAAAATTACACATGTTAATGGAAATAATATCTTACCTATAAATGTACTACCTATTTTTACTAAAAAGTTTTTAATAGCAGCAATTTTCTTCCCAATCTTTTCCCAAACACCTTCAACCTCCAGTGGTACAATTTCATCATGCAATTCAGTAATATTTTTAATGTAAACTTTCAGATCTTTGCTTTCATCTGGAATGTAAGTGCAACAATGTCAAACTTTCAGCATTCCACAGACTCCACCCTCTTTTGCCAATAATATATCAAGGGCAAGTCGATTTTGCACTACCATAGCACGCATGGCAACCATTGCAGTATTAACCAATAAGAATCCTCCAGCGGTGCTTGTTGACAAGCGATCCACTACTGTTGACAATCTTCTAATATTGTTCGCATTCAGAGATATTCCCACTGCTGGTATCAATGCTCCAAAAATGTCACCTACAATTTCTGCCGAAGATTCTCTTTTGCTACGCACTAAATGATTACCTAAACTATGTACACCATCTTTACTTCTGTCCATGTGAAAGATTTTTGGAAAAACCAGGCCTACGTAACATGTGCCATACCAATGGTCTGGCAAACGATAATATGCCTTGTTCCCACAGATAAAATAAAGTCCAGGAAAAAGTGGAACTCTTCCACCTTTAAATCCCCATCCACCCATGATTCGGTATGTATCATGGCACTCACTATTCCCTAGAAAATGATTGTCATACGCCGTTTGATTCCTTCTTAAACACAGTTTCCCTTTCTGTAGCCAATCCAAAGCCAAAGTTGGATTAGACTCTCCCTTCATATGTTTTTCCATTTCTACATCCCAGACTGTTTTCTCCCCTTTTCCTTCAGATGCCTTTCTTCGCATTTTCAATCTCCTTTCCTCGACCATGTCTAGGTATGTCTTTTCTTCTTTCTTCAAACTGCATGTCAAATTATTTTTAAATATATACTCTAATGTTAACTCCTTAGTTTCTAAGAAAAATTCACCTAATACCTTAGCAGGTCTTACTTTGTTTAGTTTGTTATTAGCAGGCACTTGCCCAAAAATGTTATCTACATCTGAAAAATAATATTCTAATTTACCTGTCTCGTAAAATAAGCTTGCTATCACACTACATGCTATTCCATACGTTGCTGGAAGGTGATGATAAGTCACTCCCTCTGACACAGATGCAGGTAACTGCATGCATACGTAGCAGTCCCTTACGTCCATAGTCTTTACATATTCATACAATAACTTTGAAAACACATTATTTGAAAAATAATTAATAGACCTATCTTTATGTAAATAATAGTTATCTATTCTAGTCGGAACTACCTTTTGAATCTTCTTAATGTTAGTAATGTTTTCAGTGTGTCCTTCTAGTGTATCTATAGTAACCTTAAAAGAAATAAAAAGAGCAAGTATGCTCCGTAGAAGCATTAATAATCCTGTACAACAACAACACATTTTACACCATCTCTTCATGAATGTACATCTACTTTTGCTACTATCTATGTTAGCCATCTTTGTTAATTTGGACTGTGTCTTTTGACTTAGCCTCTTTTACTTCACCACTAATTTTCTAACCTTAGGCTCTAAGGCCCTACTTGGTTCTACCAGTATCTATCGTTTGACTCAATTGTTATTCCTTCATCAGTAGTTTTCTAGATTTTCTCAGTTTTGCATTTCATCGTTTTTCACTTCTTTCTGTTCATCCAAGTACAGAATTTCCTGATCTTCCGTTTCTTCTTCTCCGATGTTGGATAAGATAACTCTCAGGATTCCTGCTTCTTCTTCCTCTCCAACCACTTTCAGTACAGCCTCCTCTGGATTTCCTTGACTATCTGCCTCTTCCTCCTTTTCAGGCAGAGCCACGTACGTCCATTCCGGTGACTTATACTTCTGGTTTGGTTTCCTTGTTCTTTTTCCCTCTTCTTTATCTTGATTAGTCTCTTCTTCTTTCGATTTTTCTTGGCTTGTCACTTCATTCACCTGATCTGCCCTTGGTGATTTCACTCGTGTCAGCCGATATCTCAATCTCTTTATTTTGTTTGGCCACACTTCGTCCTTTTTAACTCTTTTCTGTTTACCTTCTTTATTATTCTTTTCTTCTCTCCAAGCCCTTTTTCTTAGAACTCGACCTTCTGGTATTTCATTTTCACTCTCTTCAGATTCTGTTTCAACTTGCTTTTTCTTTTCAACAACTTCTTTTTCCACCACTTGTTTTGTTTTCCCTACTTCTGTCCCTCCTCGGGTCTCCGACATGCAATCTTCCTGCTGGCTACTTGTCCCTTCACCTAACTGGATGTTGCAGTTCCCTACACCTCCTCGGGGGTCTTCCGCAATCTGTCCATCTCTCTCTGTACCTGTCCCTTTTTCACTTTGATCTATTATTTCAGGTGGAATTTCTCTTGGTCTTTCATCTGAAACTTCCTTCTCTCGAATTTCTTTTACTGCTTCTTCGTTGTCTTTTCCATATTTCTTTCTGTGTTCTTTTCTGGGACCTTGTCTCCCTTGTTCGTCTTCAGAATCTGAACTGGTATCAGAAATCTGCAATCGTCTTCTCAGAGAGACACTTCTGGGGACTAATATTTGATCAGATTCTTTTTCCCCCCTTTCAGGATTTTCTTGTGTTTTTGGCTCTTCGTTATCTGATTCAGTACTTGACTCTGATTCGTCACAGTACTCTTTTCCTTTGCTGTCAACTGGATTTGGTATCCTCAAAGTATGGCTGGCATGGATCCAGTTTTTCACTCCAGCACACTTCACAGCTGTTGTTGTGGTCAGAATGACTTGTCTTGGTTTTCCCCAGCTTGGAACCAAACAATTTCTTCCTCTGTGGACTTTTATCCTTACCCAGTCTCCTGGGCTCAGATCATAGGCTGGCTTCCTTTCAAGAGTGGTGGCATCCGCTCCAACCTGATGAAACACAGAATGAACTGAGTCAGCCAGGCCTTTACAGTATTCCAACACCATGTCATCAGTTATTGTCATCAGTTTGTTGACTGGAATGTACGCATGCCTCATCGCTCGTCCCATGACTATTTCATGAGGACTTAACCCTGTGGTTCTGTCTGGTATTGCTCGAATTGTCATTAAAACAAGAGGCAAGACATCAGGCCATTTCATACCAGTGGCTAAACACATCTTTCCCAATTCTGTTTTGGATTGTACCATTCATCTGTTCAACCACACCAGAAGCCTCTGGTCGGTAGGCACAATGTAGTTTCTGTTGTACATTCAATGCTTCACAAATCAATTTTACAATCTCATTATGAAAATGTCCTCCTCTGTCTGATTCAAGAGTCACTGGGAACCCAAACCTGGGGATGAATTATCTCAAAAGTAGCTTTGCCACTGTCATCCCATCATTTCTTCTTGTTGGGAATGCTTCCACCCACCTAGAAAATAGGCAGACTATAACCAGGACATACCTCAGTCTGTTACATGGAGGCATTTCAATGAAGTCAACCTGCATTCTGGTAAAAGGCCCTCCTTCTCTGCCTATGGTTCCTAGACTCACCACTGTCTTTCTCCCAGAATTGTATTGCTGACATATTAGGCATCTCTGACATAGTCTTTCTGCTACAAGTCTGAATTTTGGATTGTACCAGGTCTGCTTAAAAGACCTAATCATGGCGTCTCTCCCTATGTGTCCCTGGCCATGATACATCCGTGCCATGGTAGACATCATGCTATCAGGCATCACTGGTCTTCCATCTCGATAGACCCACACACGGTCCTTTTCTCTTGGTGCACACCCTGCTTTTATCCATTGTTTCATTTCCTCATCTCCTGACTCTTCCTGCAATTGTCTCACTTCTTCCCAAGTTCCCACAGTGTTAGTAAACATTACTGAGCAAGAAGACATTTCTCTTTCCTTGGCCCGATTGACCGAATTCTGATTTTGTGCACAATACTGTGCCATATCGTTGGCGTACCTATTTCCAGTAGTGATGTAATCACTACCTTGACTATGAGCAGCACATTTCACCACAGCCAATTGTCTAGGCAGCTGTATCGCCTCAATCAATTTTCCAACCACTTCAGAATTCTTAATAGGGGTTACACTTGAGGTCAGGAAACCTCTCTGTAGCCAAAGCTGGCCAAAATCATGGACAACCCCGAAGCCATACTGGCTGTCAGTTATCACAGTCACTCTCACACTTTTCCCGATTTTGCAAGCTCTGGTCAAAGCAACAAGTTCAGCTACTTGTGCTGACCTCACACCTTTCAAATAAGATGCTTCCATCACTGCTGCAACCGTGCATACTGTATATGCTGCGCTTAGCACTCCTTCATCTGTTCTCAAACATGACCCATCAACGAACAACACAAAATCACTTTCTGGCAAAGGTACATCTTTTATATCTGGTCGTGGCTTTGTGCAATACTCAAGCACATCTAAACAATCATGATCTGCTTCATCTCTCACTTCCACATTTTCAGCATCAGGTAACAAAGTTGCAGGATTCACATTCAAACATCTCGCAAGGCTCACATTTGTTGCACCTAATATGACCTTTTGATACTTAGTCAGCCGACTATGTGTCATATACTGAGTACGACTCCTTGTCAAGAGAATCGCCACATCATGAGGTACAAACACTTTCAACGGATATCCCATCACTATACCTTCACTCTGCTCTAAACTTCGACATGTTGCAGCCACTGCCTTCAGACACCCAGGTAAAGCTGCAGCCACTGGGTCAATCATTGATGAAAAATATGCAATTGGTCTTCTCAACCTTCCATGTTTCTGGATCAACACAGAGAGTGCACATCCATTTCTCTCACTGCAATACAACTCAAACTCTTTCTCATAATCAGGCATGCCCAGTGCTGGTGCTTCACACAAACCCTCTTTCAATCGTTTGAATGCTGCCAATTCTTCCTTGTTCAATTCAAGGGGATCTTTTACATCACTCCTTGTTAGTCGTACCAAGGGTTTTGCAATCAGGGAGAAATTGCTAATCCACTGACGGCAGTACCCCACCATTCCCAGAAACATTCTCACTTCTCTTTGGGTCATGGGGGCTCTCACTCCTTTTATGATTCTGATTCTGTCTATTGTTATTTTCCTCAGTCCTTTCTCAATTTTATGTCCCAAATACTGTACTTTTTTCTTACAATACTGCAATTTTGCTGGTGACACTTTCAATCCTCCATCTGCCAAATGATTCAGTAGTGCTATTGTGTCTACCTCGCAAGCTTCACGTGTTTTCGACGCCACCAAAAGGTCGTCGATATATTTCACTAGTACTGAACTTTCAGGCATTTGCAGACTTTCCAAAGATTTCTTTAACAATTGATTGAATATTGAGGGGCTTTCTGTATACCCCTGTGGGATTCGGCACCATGCCAAAATCCGCTCTCCAAAACGAAATGCAAAAATGTACTGACTGTCATGATGCAATGGCATAGAAAAGAAAGCATGGCATAGATCAATTACTGTATACCACTCCGCATCATGGGGAATCTGATACAAAATCACTGATGGATTTGGTACAATGGGACAACATGATACCACAATTTTGTTTACCTTTCTCAAATCTTGCACTATCCTGAATTTCCCATTAGGCTTTTTTAGTCCCATTATCGGTGAATTACATGGACTACTCATTATTTCTCTTAGAATTCCTTGCTTGATCATTTTCTCAATTATTGGGGTGACTCCTTCAATTATTTCAGGTGTCAATCTGTACTGTGGAACATTTGGATAGCTTATTCCTTCCTTCACAGTTATTTTGACTGGATCTACATTTCTCATTAACCCTACATCTTCTCCAGTAAAATCCCATACTTCTGCCTTCACAGACTGCTTTAGTTATTTAGGTAATTCATCAGGGTTGAATATTGCATAAGTCTCAGTAACCTCATTTTCTCTGTTAGCTATGGTCATTTTATACAGTACACCCTCATCTGGTGTTTCAAATGCTATTCCATCTGGAGTACAGAATATAGTGCAATTCATTTTGCACAACAGGTCCCTACCTAATAAATTCAATGGACTGGTGTCGCACACAACAAAGCGGTGCATCTCTGAAAATTTCCCTATACTAACTTTCACTGGTTCTGTCAGAAATGTCTTTATCTGTCTGTTGGACACACCAACCACTTGGATTGTTTCATCCGAAAGAGGAAGATTCTTAACATCAGCTGATCTAACAGTTGATCGAGTAGCACCAGTGTCCCCTAGGAAAGTAATATTTTCATCATTAACCTTCCCATCTACAAATGGTCGAGTCTGGTCTACTTCTAGAGTTGCGCCAAGTACGCACTCTTCTTCCTCCTTTCGACACCGTCAATAGCTTTCTTCTGAGTCACTCTCATCGCGTTGCAGCCAATACTGTGAAACAGCGTGAGCGCGTGGCGGTTTATTTACCTGTTCTTCATTGTAGAATCCCGATTCATTACTATACTTCTGAGTGTTTCTGTTCTGCGGGAAAGGTGGTTTTGGCACCTGATTCTGTGAGGTAACCACCTGCTGCTGTTGCTGCAGTTGACCACTCACCTCATTCTGCACCTGCGGATTCAATGATGCATTTTCATTATTAGTACTTGGAGGAAATTTACACTGGTATTTCCAATGCCCTAACCTACCGCAATTATGGCATGGGAACTTCTTTTTAGCTTCTTCTATATTACCTTTCCCTTTTCCTGGGCCAAATCTCGGCCTAGTTCCTGGGTTATTTGCTTGTTCGACCAACTGAGCTTCCTGCCTTTCAGCTACTTTTACTAGTGCCCACATTGCTTTTTCTTTTAATTTTCGCTGTTTGGCCTCAATTTCGTCACTGAAATATTTAGCATGTCTCAATACTTCATCTATTTTCTTATTCTGCCAATCAACCGTATGCTGTTTTATCATGTCACCAATTTCTGGGCGTAAACCATATACAAATTTGTATACGAAATGACTCAAATCCTTATCACTCAGGTTCTCATCTCCACTGAACTGCTTAAAAGCTTGAATTAGCCTCTCATAGTATGCATGTACTGATTCTTTTCCTTCCTGATGTGTTCGATCAATTTTTACCCAATCTGTCTCTTTAGGGGGCACTTTGTTTTTCAAAAGTACCATAACCTGTTCATACTTCTTCATTACCTCAGGGTCCGGAGCTCCTGTCTTAGGATCCCTAGGGTACTCTTGAGTTGGCCAGTTGATCATCAACTTGCACTCTGTCCACAAATCTGCCGGTACTATTATATCAAATAGACTGTTCAAATCTATCCACAGTACTTTTGACAATTTTACAAATCTGTCTACCTGCCGCTACCACTCGACAGGCTTTTCGCGTAGTCCAGGGAAATCATTTGTAAATGACAAAATGTCCTGTCTTGTCCATGGGACGTGTACATATCCTCCTCCTGGAATCTCCCTCATGGGGTATTCAGTTACGGCCTTTTCTTTCTCTCTAACAGGGAATGCCGAAACTGTCTTTTCTGAGGCATCATTATGTTTTCTATACCATTTACTTCTCCACTTATCCACGTCTCCCCATTTTCTTAATAAAATGATGATGTCCTTAATCTGACCTATCTGTCCTGTGGTGTTCAGATTTTCAATGTCTTTTTCAGTAAAATCAACTCGATAGGGTTTCTGTAAGGCTTTCACCTTATCAAAATCTATACCCATTTCATTCGCAACTTCTCCTAGTCTTTCATGCAGATTTTTCGCTCTCCATGTCACACTTTTGCATAGGAATAACAACTCCTCATCCTGATACATTTTCAATTTTTCTACGGGTATAGTCCCTACAATTAATTCTTCCATTACCATTCGTAATTTAGCCACATCTATTAACTGGGATTCTTTATCTTGTTTCTGCAACCCTCTTAACCATTCACTTAGTTCTTCCACAGAAGGTCCTACCTGGTTTTCTATGCTACTCTGTTCTAGATTTCTCTGGGGTTCCAACAAAGTTTCTACTGTCGTTCTACTCCTTTCATCTTAATTCTGATTTATAAAGGGATTATTTGAAACGGTGAGCAGTCTATATATCGACTTTTTAATATCGAGGGACATAAATATAGAGTCAAAAATATCGAAAGTACAACATATCGAAATAGATAATATCGATGTGAAAAATATCGTTTGATTTTTTTTAATTATATGTTGATGTAAGTAATATCGTTAGTAATAATATCGACATGTTAAAATATCGTTATTGTATGTTTAGTAAATATTTTGAAGTTGTTTGTATAAATAGTTAAAATGTATATAATATGAGAAATATTTATATTGTTTTAGGGGCGGGATGTTGGGTTATAGGGGATAAGGGTGGGGAGTGTTTTAAAAAAGTTAATTAATTTTTTAATATATTGTAAAATTTAATTAGTAAATTTTATTTCTAATTTGAAATGTATATTTAATTTTAGGAGCGGGATGTTGGGTTACAGGGGATAAGGTTGGGAAGTGTTTTAAAAATGTTAATATATTTTTTAATTTTAATAAAAATTAATTTAGAAATTTTTAAATAAATTTAGAATTTTAAAATTAATTTTAGGAGCGGGATGTTGGGTTATAGGGGATAAGGGTGGGAAGTGTTTTAAAAATGTTTATATATTTTTGAATTTTTAAAATTAATTATTTAGAAATTTTAAATTAAATTTAGAATTTTAAAATTAATTTTAGGAGCGGGATGTTGGGTTATAGGGGATAAGGGTGGGAAGTGTTTTAAAAAAGTTTATATATTTTTGAATTTTATAAAAAAATTATTTAGCAAATTTAAATATAATTTAGAATTTTACAAATTATTGTAGGAGCGGGATGTTGGGTTATAGGGGATAAGGGTGGGAAGTGTTTAAAAAATGTTTTTATATTTTAGAATGTTTAAAAGAATTAATGTAGAAATTTTAAATTTAATTTAGAAATTTAAAATTAATTTTAGGAACGGGATGTTGGGTTATAGGGGATAAGGGTGGGAAGTGTTTTAAAAATATTTATATATTTTTTAATGTTTTTTAAAAAAAATTATAATTTTAAATGTAATGTAGAACTTTATTTTAAATTTTCGGAGTGGGGTGTTCAGTTACAGGGGATAAGGGTGGGAAGTGTTGTTAAAAAATTTTTTTATTTGGAATATTTAATAAATTTAATTTGAAATTTGGAATAAAAATATATTTTTTATATTATGTTTTAGGAGTGGGATGTTGGGTTATAGGGAATGAGGGTGGGAAGTGTTTTAAACATTTTGATTTATTTAGGAATAATTTGTATACAACATTTAGAATATTAGAATAAAATTTCGAAAGTTATATTTAATTTTAGGAGTGGGATGTTGTGTTATGGGGATAAGGGTGTGGAGTTTCATAAAAATTTGTAAAATGTTGGTAATATTGTATAAGAAGTATGTATAAATTTTGATTTTGATTGTACAATTTAAAATGCTTTTGGGGTTTTGGATGTTGGCTTATAGGGGATAAGGGTGGGGAGTGTATTAAAAATGTATTTTAAATTAGTAATATTGAGTAATTTATATTAAAAAAAATATTTTATAATATAATATTTTGGGATAAATTTTAGATTGGGGAGTTGGATTTGTAGAGGATAAGTGTGGGTATTTTATTATGTAAAATTTTTAATAATCATTAACACTAATTTTTTAAATATATTTATATATTTGTATTGCAATTACTGTAATTAAATACATATTGGAGTGGGAATATAAAATTAATTAAGATCAGTATACATGATTTAGTTTAATTAAATATATTTATGAGTGGGATTACTAAATTAATGAAGTGTAGTGTTTTGCACCTACCATAATTAAATATAGATTTGAGTGAGAATAGTAAATTAATTAAGTTCAGTGTCCAGCACTTATCTTAATTAAATATAGATTGGAGTGGGAATAGTAAATTAATTAAGTTCATTGTCCAGCACCTACTGTAATTTAATATAGGTTGGAGTGAGGATAGTAAATTAATTAAGTTCAGTGTCCAGCACTTATCTTAATTAAATATAGACTGGAGTGGGAATAGTAAATTTATTCAGTTCAGTGTCCAGCACATACTATAATTAAATATAGGTTGGAGTGAGAAAAGTAAATTTATTAAGTTCAGTGTCCAGCACTTATCTTAATTTAATATAGACTGGAGTGGGAATAGTAAATTAATTTAGTTCAGTGTCCAGCACCTACCCTAATTTAATATAGGTTGGAGTGAGAATAGTAAATTAATTAAGTTCTGTGTCCAGCACTTATCTTAATTAAATATAGACTGGAGTGGGAATAGTAAATTTATTAAGTTCAGTGTCCAGCACCTACTCTAATTTAATATAGGTTGGAGTGAGAATAGTAAATTAATTATGTTCAGTGTCCAGTACTTATCTTAATTAAATATAGACTGGAGTGGGAATAGTAAATTAATTAAGTTCAGTGTCCAGCACCTACCCTAATTAAATATAGATTGGAGTAAGAATAGTAAATTAATTAAGTTCAGTGTCCAGCACTTATCTTAATTAAATATAGACTGGAGTGGGAATAGTAAATTAATTCAGTTCAGTCTCCAGCACCTACTCTAATTTAATATAGGTTGGAGTGAGAATAGTAAATTAATTAAGTACTGTGTCCAGCACTTATCTTAATTAAATATAGACTGGAGTGGGAATAGTAAATTTATTAAGTTCAGTGTCCAGCACCTACTCTAATTTAATATAGGTTGGAGTGAAAATAGTAAATTAATTATGTTCAGTGTCCAGCACTTATCTTAATTAAATATAGACTGGAGTGGGAATAGTAAATTTATTAAGTTCAGTGTCCAGCACCTACCCTAATTAAATATAGGTTGGAGTGGGAATAGTAAATTAATTAAGTTCTGTGTCCAGCACTTATCTTAATTAAATATAGACTGGGGTGGGAATAGTAAATTTATTAAGTTCAGTGTCCAGCACCTACTCTAATTTAATATAGGTTGGAGTGAGAATAGTAAATTAATTATGTTCAGTGTCCAGCACTTATCTTAATTAAATATAGACTGGAGTGGGAATAGTAAATTAATTAACTTCAGTGTCCAGCACCTACCCTAATTAAATATAGGTTGGAGTGAGAATAGTAAATTAATTAAATTCAGTGTCCAGCACTTATCTTAATTAAATATAGACTTGAGTGGGAATAGTAAATTAATTACGTTCAGTGTCCAGCACCTACCCTAATTAAATATAGATTGGAGTAAGAATAGTAAATTAATTAAGTTCAGTGTCCAGCACTTATCTTAATTAAATATAGACTGGAGTGGGAATAGTAAATTAATTCAGTTCAGTGTCCAGCACCTACTCTAATTTAATATAGGTTGGAGTGAGAATAGTAAATTAATTAAGTTCTGTGTCCAGCACTTATCTTAATTAAATATAGACTGGAGTGGGAATAGTAAATTTATTAAGTTCAGTGTCCAGCACCTACTCTAATTTAATATAGGTTGGAGTGAGAATAGTAAATTAATTATGTTCAGTGTCCAGCACTTATCTTAATTAAATATAGACTGGAGTGGGAATAGTAAATTTATTAAGTTCAGTGTCCAGCACCTACCCTAATTAAATATAGGTTGGAGTGGGAATAGTAAATTAATTAAGTTCTGTGTCCAGCACTTATCTTAATTAAATATAGACTGGGGTGGGAATAGTAAATTTATTAAGTTCAGTGTCCAGCACCTACTCTAATTTAATATAGGTTGGAGTGAGAATAGTAAATTAATTATGTTCAGTGTCCAGCACTTATCTTAATTAAATATAGACTGGAGTGGGAATAGTAAATTAATTAACTTCAGTGTCCAGCACCTACCCTAATTAAATATAGGTTGGAGTGAGAATAGTAAATTAATTAAATTCAGTGTCCAGCACTTATCTTAATTAAATATAGACTGGAGTGGGAATAGTAAATTAATTAAGTTCAGTGTCCAGCACCTACTCTAATTTAATATAGGTTGGAGTGAGAATAGTAAATTAATTATGTTCAGTGTCCAGCACTTATCTTAATTAAATATAGACTGGAGTGGGAATAGTAAATTTATTAAGTTCAGTGTCCAGCACCTACCCTAATTTAATATAGGTTGGAGTGAGAATAGTAAATTAATTAAGTTCAGTGTCCAGCACTCATCTTAATTAAATGTGGAGTGGGAATAGTAAATTAATTCAGTTCAGTCTCCAGCACCTACTCTAATTTAATATAGGTTGGAGTGAGAATAGTAAATTAATTAAGTTCTGTGTCCAGCACTTATTTTAATTAAATATAGACAGGAGTGGGAATAGTAAATTAATTAAGTTCCGTGTCCAGCACCTACTCTAATTTAATATAGGTTGGAGTGAGAATAGTAAATTAATTAAGTTCAGTGTCCAGCACTTATCTTAATTAAATATAGACTGGAGTGGGAATAGTAAATTAATTCAGTTCAGTTTGTAGTGGGAGTAGTATGTTAATTAAGTTTGGTAAATAGCAATTATTATAATTAAATATAGAGTTGAATAGGAACAGTTTAATTAATTTGTTTTAATTTACTATAAATCTGTAGATTTTAGTTTTGGTTGGATAAAAGATAGAAGTTATATCAGAATGCAAATTCTAAATTTTTGTATAAAATAGTAGAAAGGAAAATAAAATTTGTTTTATAGTTGTTGGAATGTATATTAATTACAGAGAAAATATTGTTTATTATTACGCATATTATAAGAATTAAATCATTGAAATAAACATGTAATAAAATAATTAATATTTAATATTTGTATTATTGTAATATTTTTTTTATAATGGATATATATTTGTTTAATGTATATTTTGGACATTAATATATGAACAGACAAAAATATAAAAAATAAAAATATATGATTTTTATAGCTGTTTAATATTTTTTAATTTATATTGTGTACTCTCAATATTTTTAGACTTTATTTGAATTGATAAGAAATTGTATGTTTTGAAATATATGTTAAATATATTTTAAATATTAATATTTATATTAGATAATTAATATTGAAAATGTTTATATTTTAGAATATTTCTTTTAAATTTTAGTTTTGGTATGTTGTAGATACAATATATTAATGATATCATGTTCATAAATTTTTTTGGGGTAATATATACAGTTTTGTTATTATATTAGTAAATATATTTTTTTTATTATATTTATTTTTATAAGTTAAATAATTTTCACATATATAAAATAAATAGGTATTATTTTTGAGTATTTTATTGTAATGTTTTACTCATTTTTAAAGTAATGTGTAATGTTAAATAAATAGTTAGGCCATTTATTGGTATTTTTTGAGTTGTTATGTTTGTTTGGGTCTTTTATTTTGTAACCGCTCGCTGTTGTTTTGGGTTATTTTGGTAGAATCCAGGTCGCGGTCGGGAGCTGTTTCGCGTTTGAGAAGGTAAGAGTTATTTTCTTTATTAGTACATATTTTTAAGTGTTTTGTGGAAGTAGTAATGTTGTAATAAGTGTGTATGGATTGATGTTTTAGAAGTTAGGGTGTTAGTAATAGTTTGTATACGGTTTTATAATTTACGTTGTGTTCCGTGTTTGTGGCTTTGTTAGTGTTTTGTTATTTAGGTGTGTTAAAGTTTTATAGTGTTTGAATAATGTTTGTAGTGATGTTTTTAGGTGCATTATGTATGTTTGTGTGTGGGTGGGAATGTTTGTTTCTCTTTTGTAGGTTTTACGGAGAAGATATTTTCGTCTCTTTCAAACAGCTTTTTTTTTTTAAGGAAGTGTGTATTAGTTGTGTTTACTAATATTTTTTAACACTTCCTTTATTGTTCGGGCTTCCAGGAGCGGTTATTTACCTTTTTTATATTTTTCGGGATTTTTATGGTTAATGGATTGTCGTTTTTTGGCGTAGACGTTTTTCTCGAAAAACAGTTGTATTTTTCCATTTTATTTGGATTCATTTTTGATACCTATGGATTTTGAACTACCTGGATTTATTTGGAAGGAATGTTATTATCCCATTGGAGCAACTACACAGGTAAGTTCATTTAAATATTTTAATTGTGGGTGGGCAAATCTTATATCTTTAATATTGTTGTTGTGTACTTGGTTTGTTTAATTATGTTGTCTAAATATATGTAGATATCAATTATTTATATATTTTAGACCACATAATTAAATATGTGATATAGTAAAGTGGTTTCTTTATGTTGTGATAGTTGTTTTAGTAGAATTGTGGGTTAATATTTTGGAAAGGGTTTAGAAGAGAGTTTGAGCTATTATATTTAAGTACTCAAGTCCTCTTGTGGATGGGCATAGCTGTACCTGTTGTTGTAGGTAATTATACATTTGAGTAGTTTGTCTAGATTGTTTTGGTTTTAATTGTAGGACAGATTGTTGCATTCTTAATTCTTGGAAACTTTGTTCCTTTTGTATGGCAATTAGGAGTTTTTGTAGTGTTGGAGTTGTTCTCCCAGTAGAAGTTAGGAATGCATTATGCCAGCCCTCGACGGCGTTGTTAGTTTTAGCTTGTTGGTTGAGTGTACTTACATATACATTCCACCAAGGTATTTGGAACTTGGGCTGACGTCTATGGCCTGATCTGTGTAGTCTCCCCACCCAGGTATCCTCAAAATAATCTAAGAGGGGAGATAACTTTACTTCATTTTGTTTGTAGAATGGACTTTCTAATAAAAGATTGTAATGTTCTGCTACATCTGTGGTTGGTACATAAGCCAGGGCTGTTAGAAGTTTTATTTGATGTGCAAAAGTAATGTTTGTGGCATATTCTACACTTAGTGAAGATTTTTGTAAATGTCTCCATATACATTGATTTAGATGGAAGTAACATCCTTGGATAGCTGTATGGGGGTACAGTTTTAGAATGCAATTTATCATGGCTTGCTCAAAGTCTATGATAATTCTTTGAGGGTAAAAATCATTTGATTCTTGTTTTAGTTTTCCTAGCATTTCATTATATGTTGTGTTTTGTTTGTTAGGTAATAGTGCATAAATTAAAGGTATGGAAGTGTTGTGATATTGACCGTGTATTGTGTAAAGCTGGTAGAATGGTTTTGGGCATATTGTAAAGGTGCCATCCATCATCCATGTTTGGCATTGTTGGAGTTTAGTTATATTGTTTGCAGTAGCAAACATTATGATTCTTTTTTCTGTACTTTTGTTATAAAAAAAAATAAAAGGTTCATTACTGTGGGTGATAGTTAATTCTGGTGGAATGATGATATCTTGAAAAGTTTTAGGGGATGGTACAGTTGTCGTGGTTGATTTTTTGGTCCTAGCAATTGTTCTTTTTATAGAAGCAATTGATGGTAATTGGCCTCTTGCTTCTTTGGGCACTCTAGGTAATAGTTCTTTTAGGATTACACTTGTAGCAGTTTGTGAACCAGTGCTTAATTCTTTTATATTTTCAAGGGTTGATCTGACTTCTATTTCAGAGAGATTGGGTGGATGGTTATGCTCTCTTGTATATATTACAGTTGTTTCTCTTGTTGTTGCTCGTCCGTAGCATTTGTTAGAATAATATTTCGAACACTTCCAGTTCACTTTTCGGTCCGTCTGCTTTTCTTGGGTGTATGTGTAACCCATGTAACACAATAGGAATTTTCCTTTCTGCGATGTTATAAATTGGGCTTCTTCTATCATCGTGATGTGTTAGAAAGCTGGAAAAAATGTATATGAAAATATATGCAATAGTACTTTATATATTTCTATTAAAATAGGAAACAACAAACGTTTTTATATATACTTACCAAGTGTTTTTGGTTGTATTTGAATGAAGATGTTCTTTGTAGACAAAATGCTGTTTAGTTTATGTAGTCTCTGAAAGTTAAAGAACATATATTGTTTTGGTTGGTTTAGTTTTTTTAAGTGGGGTGGTATTGCTGTTTGGTATGGACTATATTTGTTTGGTTGAAACGTTTTTTATTGTTTTCCAAATCAACAACTCAATAAACATCCCCCTGCCTTCACCCGTACTGGAAGTACCACACATTTATTATCAAGACCAATTATTCAGGAGAAGGAACAACCTTCCCACCCAGTCCTCTACCCCCCTCCTCCCCCACCCCATGTCAGTGTACCCCCCTCCCCTACCCGTCTTCTGATGTGCCCCTCTTCCCTAATAAATAAGATCCAGGAGGCCAACCTCTCCCTAAGCAAACGGAGCCTTCCCTCATGCCGAGTGGTATAGACTATAGGTGTTAATTTATACAGGTTTTTAAAAACTTAAAAAAGAGAACATGGATTTGTTTAGGGGTTTAGGATGTTTTGGGGTTTGAGTAGGATTTAATTAATATTTTAGAAAGTATTTTGATAGTATACTTACTTTTTTAGTGAGTCCTTTCTGGCAATGTTCAATATTTTCTTTAGCTGTTTTGAGTAATATCTGTAGTGGAAACATAAAGAGATGGAATATATAAGTTAGTTATTTATTTGAGTAAAGATAAATTAGTGTTTTAGTTTAATTTGGCAGTTTAGTTAGAAAAGATAATTTACTTACGTTTTTAGAATAGTAGTTCTTCCCAAAACTTGCCTTTCTCCACTGCATGCCATTGATCGCTGAATGTTTCTTTCAGATATTCCCTCCAGATCTGCCTGATGGCCCTGTGCTAAAAATGGTTGCCGAATTTCGGTGTGTATTAACAAGAACTGGTGCACCCCTGTTTTGCCTCAGCAGTGCGCCAAAAAAATTACCACAGCAGTGCGCCAAAACAATTACCACTGATTCTAACACCATGTTAGCATCAAATTTACAATACAGTGCTCCATGGCTTTAGGAAGAGGCTGGAGTTGTAAAAACTGATGCTGTTGTGTGCTGTGTCATTAAGAAATTTTACTCCAACGCTGCAAAAGTGACCTTTGGCCAATTAGCGTCTAGAAAATAGATGCTAGCCTTCCTAGTGACTCTTTTGAGTGCCAAGCAGGGATTAAAAAAACTGCCGCCACATGCGGGGGAAAAAAACAGGTACACTTACCTGAAAGCAGCAATGGAGCAGCCAGGAGTGAGCACAGCCCAGGACAACAACCTCTGCAACCTCAGTACCAGCCAGTATGACCAGCCAGAGTCCCAGGGGAAGAGGAAGTGCAAGTCCAGTCAGGAGAATGAGATCTTGATCACTCCACTGATGGGAGCTCCAACACTAGCTTTTCGTCAGCTCCAAAGTTTCATTGGAGAGGAAAAGATCCATATGGCAGATCATAGTGTACAAGGTGAACAGAGTTGCCAAAGTGAAGAGGACAGTGAGTGACTGTAAAAAGTGCTGGCACAATTGCAAGTGCAAGCCAAAGGAGAAATGGCAACCAATCTCAAAGCAGCATTGCAGACCGGAGGTGATAGTCCAGCGCCCCAGGAGGAACTGGATACCTTGGAGGAGCAGTTGTCCACTCTCATCTCTGTTGAGTCGATGGTTGGAGGTGCAGGGCAGGACAGTGCTGGCAATGACGAACTACAACAGCAACAGGGTAAGTTGCAACAAGGGGCAATGTGGGTAACTATGCAATGTAATGCAGTTCAGGCAGCTATGTCCCAGCGTTCTGTGGCACGGTCTGCAGGCCAAAGGTAAGGAAGCTGGCTCATCCGTGGTTAAACATGACGTCAATAGAAGGCTCATGGGCATTTTGTTAATACGTTGGCATAGAGCAGCGCGGCAAGCCTTCTAGCTGTGCTACCCTAGGTAAACCAAAATGGTTAGTAATTCGCAATATCTACAAGATACAGCACATTTCTGTCTTTTCTGCCAGCGCTGGCGCACAAACAGCAGACGTCTGCCAAAGCAGCCACCCTTGCTCTATGGTACAAGTGTACCTGAACTGGTCCTCCGCCAGCTGAATGTGCACCAGCATAGAGGAAAGCACAAGGATGCCTTGTATTGTTGTAAACACAATGCAAGGGTGCACTTTCCGAATCACACAGCTTGGCGCAGCAAGATGGTTTGTGGCACTGCACTGCACCATGTCTATGAAATATTCCCCTCTGTTTCACCTGGTACCATGCACATTAACCTAGCCTGTAAATCCATAGCATAGAATTGGTTTCTCAGATGAGAAACAACGCAAGTTAGGGGTGGGTTATATGTCGGCCATGGGTAGCACCTACACATAGGACATTCAAGAGCCATGTCCATATTTGCCTAGATGAAACTACATTGTATGCAGCTGTCTTGGCATGCATGTTCAGAACACTCAGATGCCAGCTGCCATGGTAGAGACCACCTGAACTCCACTCATCCACTAAATATGACTGGGTGTGGGGGTGAATACAAGTGATGGACACCAGAGGACCATGGGGCATATTTACAGTGAAATGGCGCAGCGCGTTGATGCAAACAAATCTGCATGCCGAGCTACGTCACTGCATAAATCCATACCCTTGCGTAACATGTGTCCTACGCATCAATGAGGGACTGAATGTGGAATGTATTGCACCTGGTTGTCAACTGGATTACTCGTGTCAACATCTAAGAGAGATCAGCAATAGCATTTCTCCATCTCATTGCAGAGTAAAGCAAGCGGTCCCGGACTTCAGCAATGATGGAGATGGTGACAACATGCAAACCGTCAACCAGGACACTCTCTAAGAACTCCTGGTCTCCATCGTGACATGATCCTTGGACACAGGGAGGGTCAACAGTGCCAGGGGTCTCCACATACCCCCCTACCAACCAACAGGCACCACTTGCCACCCAGAACCCTGGACTCCGAGGACCCACAGAATACCTGAATAGTCCGTCCGTCGGACTATTCAGGATCTTCATTGGTTGCCGGTGGGGCAGAGAATTAAGTTTAAAGCTCTCTGCTTAACTTTTAAGATTCTTAAAGCAGCCTCCCCTCCCATCCTTGCACAGACTATCCAGCACTATGTTCCTGCCAGAGCTCTTCGCTCTGCTGGATCTAATTTGGCCATTGTGCCACGTTTCCAAAAATCTAGGATGGGCGGACGCTCTTTCTCAGTGTTGGCGGCTACTCTTTGGAATTCTCTGCCTGCCCCTCTGCGTTCCATCCCTGAGTTGCTTCCTTTTAGAAGGGCACTTAAAACTTTCCTTTTCACCACAATCTAGGCCCATCTTTTCCATTTTTTCTGTCGTGTTGTGTTTACTATTCTCCAAAGCGCCGGGACGCCACTTTGCTGCGGCATCCGTGCGCTATATAAAATTATATAACATAACATAACATAACATAACATAACATAACATAACATACTGTGGTAGGAGTCCAGCTGAGTTGGTAGAGCAGTTGCAGGCAGGGATGGTGACTGTGGTGACCACTCTTAAGGGAGTCCGTGGGTGCCTCAGTCCAAATAGGGACAATATTGCTGACATCAGAGGCACCTACTGTTCTCTCAGTGGTCTCTTGCAGTCCCTGGCTGATATTGCTGGTGTTATGAGGCAGAGGCATGATCAAAAGCCCTGCCAAGGTGGCATCAGCGATGAGGCCAACCTGCTTAGGGCAATGAGAACTATCTTGGTGTCCATGGAGCGAAAGCAGGACTCCCACTTTGCTGCCATGGCTGCCTAACACCGCAACGTTGATGCTGTGTTGCAAAACCAGCAGATGCTCCTTGTTGCTGTGCTGCCTCATGTTTCGGCACAGATGAATGCTGCTGCAGGCACGAGATACACATCTTTTGTCCCCTGATGTGTGTTTGCCTCCCTCGGCTGCTGTACCCACAATACACCACTCATGGAAGACACCACTTACATCAGAGGAGGAAGATGTAGACTGAACCTCTTTCCTATGAAAAAGTCTCCAGTGGCATTCTTCTGTGCAACATACCCAGTTTCTCCTTTGCTCTGTGCTTATAAATATGCCAGTGAGAATCAGCTGCCACTGTCCCCCTTTTGATTTCACCCTGTACACCTTGACCATCTGTGGACTGTCAATGCTGTCTATCCTGACATGTGGCCATCATCCTCAATGAAGCACTTCTCTCTTCTGCATGTCCCATGACATGTTCCCTACATAGACTCTGTCTGGACATCCACTGGCGCAAAACATCCTTTGGGGTTGTTGTCCAATGAACTTTACCTGTGAACCGCTCCATCGTTTGCACATGTAAATAAATGCACTTAGTACTACCTGTGTGTTGTCAGTCTGTTGGAGTCTGGACCAAGTTGGCCATTGGGTATTCTGTGAGGCAAATGCACTGACTACTTGCCATAGGGACATATGTATTTCGGATTCAGGACAATTGTAGGAAGTGAGAGTGTAACATATTTTGTAATCACTATTTGTGTGACGACTAGCAAGTGGTTACTTAAGGTTGCAAGCATGAAGTTCAACGGGTGTCATGCAGTCATTGTTAATAGTGAATTAAGTCACCGCACAAGTGCCAGGTCTACTTATGGATACTAGCAAGCAAACATTGGGCTGACAAATAAACACTGCAAGTGTCAGTAGGTACAGGGCAGACATCAGTGTGCGAGTCCAAAAACCTTCACTTTGAGCAAATGTTGTGACCACAACATCCCTCCAAAGCATGTTTTATAAAATACCCACACAGAGATATCAAATGTGAACACGAGTTGTAGTGTGTACCATTTCCATCATGATTGCCATGTGCACTGTTCAACAATGTATGTAGATAAATAATGTTAAGTCATAGCCAACCTGACAGATCCATGTACATAGGTAAGACACCTACTCACACATGTTGCGAAACACTGCAAGCAAAGACAAATGCATGTATATAACATTACCTGAGCACACATGCTAACTCCCACATAGTAAATCACGGTGCAGACTTGTATGTAGCAAACAAGGACATTTAATGTCAATACAAAACTTAAAATAAATAAAACTACCTAACCCACACCAACTAATCTAACCTAACCTACACTATCGTATTCTACATACTATCTAAAACTACCTTTTCCTAACCTATTCTACACATTTAGTACAACATGATAAACATCCTCCCACACTCCTTAAGACAGGGCTTCACACGGGGGGTGTGGCTCTCAGCCAAGCATGGGGGTCGTCTTCTAGACGAGCTCCGGACCTGGGCCGCAAAATCCTGCAATTGATCGGTCTCCCACTATAAGGCAGAGGCTTTGAGCGCGGGGAAGAGCGACTGAAGGGGGCACGAAGATTTGACGCCAACTCCTGGGAGCAGATTGAGAACGACTCTGGAGATATCGTCCCTGAGGCCCGCTGGTGCAGCCGTGGGCGCGAAACCGAAGTAGGCCCGGATTGAGGACACCATGCAACTCGGCATACACGAGACAGGAAACGATACACGCCCCGGTGGTTGAGGAACAACATTGGGGCCGAAAATCTGTATTTGGGGCGCACACTGCTGCAGGAACAGTGAGTAACGCGAGAAGGAGGGGAGGAGATTGAAGGGCCGGGACCAGGAGCACGCAAGTCCGGGGCGGCAATGAGGCCCACTGCTTGGAGACGTGGAAACTGGGAAGGCGCTGAGAACGGGCGGTTGAGACCTGACCTAGATGGTGCTGAAATAGACAGGAGATGGTGGGATGTGCACGCTAACAGGCTACCGCTGAGCGGGGGACAGGCTGCAAGACCGAGTGCGGTGGCTGGGTGGACGGACACCTCGCCGCTACTATCAGACGTACACACGCCCATCGCTGCTGGGGCGGACAGAGTGACAGTGGTGAGGAATGGCAAGGAGCGCAGCCGGGGTGACATACCCGCAAATAAGCACAAATAGAGAGGCGACATAGCCTACCCCCACCCTAGTCGGGCGGGCAGGGAGGCGAACTGCTGAGCGGTGGAGGCCTGTCTCTATCAGAATTGGAGATGGGAGGTGGTGATGGCCGCGGAACTGCATGAGCGCCGCTGAAAGGTGAACCACTGGGCCAATGTGATTCATGGAGATGCCGCACAGCATAGAGGATGATTGATTACCGCTGCAGGCCGCCATTGCCCCAATCAACACTGTACACTGAGGAGGGGAGCAGGGAGGCGCTGTCAAGAGCGTCCCAACGCAGCCACTAGATCTGTGCTTGGAGTGCGGCGAGGGGGACAGCCTGGAAACCTCCAGCACTGATACTAATTTGCCTTGCTGTGCTGGTGGAAGGCCCTAGAGAGACAGTTGGTGTGACGTGGGGCGAAGGGGAGCAAGCCTGTTAGAACTGTGCAATATAAGGCGGGAACGTATTGCGGCACAGCCGGAGACAGTCTGAGACAAGTGCTAGGCCCTTGCACCGGTGCATTGCTGGCGAGGCACCGGATCCTTATTGTGGGTACTACACACGCTGTATTTCACTGGCCTGACCTGCAAGATGAGGCATAACAGGGCAAAACAACAGGACCAGGGAGGCACTGACTCAGTCCTGGACACGGCGGAACAAATGGCTATCACACTCACGTCCAGGTGTGTTCTACCGACTGCTGTATCTGCGCCTGTGGGTAAGTTGGATCTTATTTTGCAGGAGGTGTGAGACTCAAGGAAGGCGATATAAATGCAGATTGGCACCCTCACTACTGGCCTTACCCTGCTTTGAGCGGACCACGCGAAATTAGCGGAAAAGGTGAAGGAAAACACTACGACACTGGCAGACGTGGCCCCACGCAGACAAGAAGCGAAACCAGTGTAACGCAGCTACAGACCCAGGTCGCCACCCTACTGGACCGAGTGGAGGAGGCAGAGGGTAGAGCGAGGCGCAACAACATACGCGTCATTGGCCTGCCAGAAAAGAGTGAGGCACATGATGCAACCGATTACATGGAGCAGTGGTTCAGAGACCATGTCACGCAGGAGGGACTTTCCACGCAATACTGTATAGAAAGAGCGCATTGAATTCCTACCGGATGACCTAAACCAGGGGCTCCCCCACGTCCCCTGATAGTGAAACTCCTGAACTTTCGTGACAGGGACAATCTCCTGCAAAAAGCCCGGGAATCTCCTCCGATACACTTCGAGAATGCAAAAATGTCATTATATCCTGACTATACAGTTCTGGTACAGAGACAGCGCTCTTCCTTCATAGCGGTTAAGAAGAAACTTAGAGATCTGAACTTGAAATATGCACTTCCCTTCCCAGCCCGGTTGAAAGTATTGCATGAACAGAAATCATATTTTTTTGAAAGTTCGGGAGATGTGGAAGACTGCCTGGAGGTTATGGAACTGACCAACGCCGCAACGTCTACCTCTCAACTCACTGCCAAGAGTCACACCAGCTCGAACGCATCAGCTCGGCGTGACAACAGAAGGTCGCGCCGGAATCCTGTAAAGACATATCTCACCTCGCAGCAGATACGGCAGAACAAATCGCAGGCGATCATCGCGGCAGCAACTTTCACACATGCCGCAAGAACAGACACCAAGTCCTCCTCAGAGGAAGAGGAAACGCATGAATCGGACTCTGAAGGAAGTGTGGCCCTCTATCCCTCAGCGACCCCGCAGCTGATAAATGATCTATATGGCTGACTGTACACTTGCAAGTATTACTATCGTAACTGCAGTATGCCTTTTTGTTTGTTTTTTATAACATGATGGTTACAGTAAGGATCTGTTTAGATTTAAAAGACATTATCTTGATTAGGCTCAGGAGTCCGTAGTAGCTTTTCTGTGCTGCTGAGACGTGGGATACACCACATGCAGGGCGCTAGCGATGTCCCCCATACGGAAAAAACGCTTTCTATGTCCATTAAGTTCCTATTGGTTCAGTTAAGTTATGTGGTCCGGTATAGTTTGTTGACCAGACCGAGTATTGGGGTTTTAAGGGGGAGGGATTTTCTCATTGTACTGATTGCTTTGGATAGGCCCATTTGCTCGGGAACCACACTAGCTTCCCAGCCACTACAGGAACACTTACGATGCATGCACCGGGTAGGTACACTATAATAACATGGAACATAAGGGGTCTGTGTTCAGTGCAGAAACGTCACAGAGTGCACACGCAATTACAACGCCGCAAGGCACAGATAGTATATCTGCAAGAGACTCATGTGGTGGACAGCGAGGTGGTGAAACTCCGTAAGAAATGGAGGGGTCAAATTTTCTCCACTTCTTATTCCAGCTTTGCGAGGGGGACCACGATCTGGGTGAGGCACGGAGTGCCGTTTATAGCTCTGGAACAGAGAGCGGACAAATTAGGGAGATACATATTTGTGAAAGGCATGCTGGATGGCCAACCGGTAGTTTTGGGCAACATATACGCTCCGAACTTTGATCAAGATAAGTACTGGGATACGGTGAGCGGGGCATTGGCGAGGTGGGACTCATATTCATGGATTGTAGGAGGTGACTGCAATGCAGTGATGGACGTGTCTCTGGATAGGTCGCATCCGCCGCTGCATGGAACAGGAGTGTTCAGGCAAGCCGAGGCGCTGGGCAGATGGGCGAGTGGATGGGAATTATGTGATGTGTGGAGAATGAGGCACCCAACGCACCCCGAATATTCCTTCTATTTCCCAGTGCATATACTACACACTAGAATAGACAGAATTTATTGCTCCAATAGGGTAGCGATGCAAGTGCTACAAACCACGTACCTGCCAAAAACCTTCTCGGATCATAACCCATTGGAGATGGTTCTTACTTGGGGGAAGAGTCCCCACACCGGTTCCCACATGGCGGCTGTGGCCGCAGCTGTTGGAGGACTCGGTTTTCCACAAGGATCTCCCAGACACCATAGAGCATTATTTAGCAGAAAATAGCAATACAGCGACAAACAGACTGATAGAATGGGACGCTTTTAAAGCTGTGATTTGGGGGAAATCAATTAGTACGACAGTGGGAGCCAGACAGGAAATCCATAAGTCCCTAGTAGAGGTGGAAAGTAATATGGGCAGACTGGTACAAGACGCAATAACTAACAATGACCAAAAGGGCCCGCTCCAGGAGGCAAGGATCAAACATGCAGAATTGTTAGAGAAATTATGGGTCATTGACTATCAAGAATATTCGCGACCAACAAACAATGAAGCAGATAAATCTAGGACTTTACTTGCCAGATTGAGCCGCGATACCCCGCCGGCGGTGATTATACCCGAGATAAAAACGGCTAAAGGTGACAATGTCACTACCCAGGTAGAAATTAACGCAGCCTTACGGCAATATTACACCACACTCTATGATGCACCCAACCACGACACAGATAAACAGATGACTTAACATACCCAAGACTCACAAAGACGGCACAAAAGGACCTCACAGGGCCCATTACCCGGTCTGAGATCAGTCTTGCCATGAAGGGACCCCCAGGATGAATGGGCTCCCGATTGAGTTTTACGCTACATTTGCAGAATCCCTAGTGCCCCAACTAGAATTGCTATATAAGACAGTGTGGGAAACGGGTTCACTACCGCTAACCACGGCGCAGGCACTGGTTGTTTCCCTTCCAAAGGCAGGACGAGACCCCACAGATATGGCCAACTACCGTCCGTTATCATAATTAACGACGGAATATAAAATATTAAGCAAAGTACTGGCAAATAGGCTGCTGCCCTCTCTGCCCAAATTGGTCCATATAGACCAAACTGGTTTTCTTCCTGCGCGCAGCACATCATTAAATATTAGAAAGTTGCACCACTTAATGACAGAAGCTCCGAGCCAGTACCCTCATGCAGGCTGCATTTCTTTGAATTTGCGGCAAGTATTTGGGGCGCGCTGCAGAAAATGCTTTAACCCTACCAGACTGCTGTGTCCACTGCTGTTCCGTGCTTCCCTGCTGCCCTGTGGGTCTCTCCCCGCCGCCGCGTCTCCTTGCATCGGCGCGGTCGCAGAGCGGGAGGGACTGCCGCCCCCAAGATCCCTTGCGGCAGGAAGCCGTCACCGACACCACCGATTTGGCGCCAAGAGGCGTTTAAATTTAGAGGACACTACTGGCAGAGCGGGCGCGCTGCAGAAAATGCTTTAACCCTACCAGACTGCTGTGTCCACTGCTGTTCCGTGCTTCCCTGCTGCCCTGTGGGTCTCTCCCCGCCGCCGCGTCTCCCTGCATCGGCGCGGTCGCAGAGCGGGAGGGACTGCCGCCCCCAAGATCCCTTGCGGCAGGAAGCCGTCACCGACACCACCGATTTGGCGCCAGGAGGCGTTTAAATTTAGAGGACACTCCCCGCGTCGCGGGACCGCACGCGGGCGGCGCCGGGCTAAGCCTGGGCAAAGGGCGGGCCCTCTGTGGCCCTCAGTGGACCGAGGTAGACGGGGACGGGCCACCATCGAAACTACTATCGCTAAATCCGGTCAAAGCATTGAGGTGATCGTGCATCATATTTAAAGGTCATATGTTAGTTAGTTTGGACTGTTAATCCCAGCCAGATCTACTTTTGTTTTTGTACGTTATTGCTTCGCTAGTGTGCTAGGTAACTAATACAGGATGACTAAAGTTAGAAAGACCACCGTGACGACCAGATCAACTTCCAGAAATAAGCCTGAACTAACTACACCATTACCATCCCTCACAGCCATAGACTTAATGTTGCAAAAGACCATTGGTGTGGTTGCTGATGCGATCCAAAACACGGAGAGACGTCTGTCATTGACCCCAAATATGTGCTTTCCAAATCTCTCAATGCACACTACTGTGCAGAGTAATACCGTGGAGTCCATTTCTAATGCAGAAGACTCACTTTTACTGCAATCTTTTTCGGGGTTGCCTAGTGGTAGAAGTTGTAGAAATAATATATCTTTAGCTTTACCTATTCCATCAAACAGTACTGAAGGAAGCCCTTTATTTATTTCGAACGGAGGGGTTAACTCATGCCTGTTACATTCAGGTAACTTGTCAGCGAACTCACCAGGAGAAGTACTTGCAGAAAGTTCCCCTGTAATTAACACAATAGAAGTCGAAAAATCTCCCTCCCCTAAAATGAAAAAGCGCCATCACGGTAGGAAAAAAAAAACCAAATCAATTGTGAGGAAGATATATAAACCCCTAGGCACCCACAAGCCTTCTGCAAAAGACGTCTGGCAAAATTTTAGATTGGCTAAACCGACAACTAGTTCATCTAATACGATTACAATAGCCACAGAACAAGCTGTCGTATTGTCCAATGAAAATCAGTTAAAGATTAACAAAAATATTTGTATAAATGAGACAACACAGACTGAAACGATGTGTGAATTACACCTGACAGACCTGGAACAGTTGATCAGATCCCTGTTTCAGCCTATAAGTGAAAAAATTATTAGTATAGAGCAGACTCTAACAAAATTAGAGAAATCTCAAAATAAGGATTTTACTAGTATGCCTAAATTCTCAAATGCCTTTACTCAGATAGATAAAATAGAGACTGCTGGTCATAATCCGACATTCTCCATCCCCTCGGGAGTTAAAGATCAAAATGTTGCAAATCAACATATAATTGTACATAAAAAATCATTAGTTTTACCGACTATGCCCACTACCTTGGCGGGCCCTTTAGCTGGTAATGACGAGAGTGAATGGGCCGCGGAAGATACATCCCCTGCCCTACCTGATGTTCAGGTTGAGCCTGATAGGCCTACAATAATGGTACCATCAGCCATTAATACACGACCAGCGCAAAATCACATGCAGCCCCAACAAAATAAAAAACCCATTCACATCAATCTCCCTCCCGAATCCCAATCACATACTATAGTGATGATAGGGGTACCGCAACTAGAAATGGGTAAGGTGGAGAGATATGGGGATCTGAAAAATAAAGTTAGTCATTGGCTAACTGCCAATAGACCGATCCCCCGTCACATAAATGGTAAAATTACAAATGTTAGGATGGTTGATTGGGTGGGCCATAGATTTAAATCAACCGAGGGCGACTGCATTGTTGTCACCCTTAATGACAACCGTGCAGTAAGGCATATTATCAGTTGGAAGGACGATATGATCAACAGTTTAATTCGTACCAAGGATTTAAGTTATTTCTACCCCTCAAGAAGCTACAGCTCTAATAAAACGTCCTCATATCCTATTATTGAGGGTGAGGTAAATCAAGCCACCCGTAACTCGAACTATAATGGAATAATGCCAAGGAATCCTGATCCTTATACCTCAAGAGATCAAAGATATCACAGAAGTGATACATTAGGCGAGTTTAGAAAAACAAACCACCAAGCAATATATCATGAGAGATGGGAGGGTTTAAACGGATTACATAGTTATCATAATCAACCCCAATCAACACATCTGAAAACCTATTATAATGTCCCCACTTCAAATAGGTTTGATGCCTTTTACGAGCAAAATGGCCTGGAGGGGGTTGACTGACTGTGGGATACATCAGCCACATCTATGTTTACCGACCCCACGTTAAACAATCTTGCCAATGTTGATAACATTCCCCCCCTATTTTTTGATCCAGATAGTAAAAAATGTAAAGAGTCTGTATCAGATTTTTCTAGAGTTAGCCTCGAACCAGCTGACCACGGGCATCTTAGTACACTGCACTACCAGCCTGAAGTTCTTAATTTTCTACCAATTCACGTAGACTCAAATCCTTCTACAGTAGATACCGTGGGAGTCACAAATGATGAACAATTAAATAGGGTTACAGAACCTATTATTACTGAGGCTGTAATTGACACAGAGAATAATGACGCCTGTAAAGTGAGTTTGGTCTCTTGGAACATAGCAGGCCTAGCTGATAAAATAGGCGACCCTGTCTGGCTTGCATTTGTTAAAAAATATGCAATTATATGCCTCCAAGAGACCTGGATGGAAGAAAATAATGCCTACATTGAAGGGTATCAAAGTTTGTACAGGCCAGCAGCCCCCTCAGCTAGCGGCAGGGCAAAGGGAGGTCTCGCCATTTTTATTAATCTAGCACTTTCTTGTGATAAAATTAGCCAAAAATGTGCAAATTGTAATATCCAAATGCTCGTACTGAAGAGAGGCAAACATGCTCTGACTCTAGTTAATTTTTACAATGCTATATCTAATCAAGGGGAGTGTAACATATCGATACTGAAAGAACTGTTAAAAGAAGGATCAGGCATATTGCCTTGTAATGTATTGATCGCAGGAGACTTTAATGCACATCCAGGGATCCCCCTGGGATCCCTGGGATGTAATAGCATGGATGGTTTCCACTTTGATCATACTAGGCGTGGCTCTAACCTAAATGATTTGCTAAATGAAAATAATTTGTTTGTAGCTATGTCACTAGCCCCCGAGACTAAAGTTTATGATGTTCCTACTTTTAAAGGTTTAGGTCATGGTTCTTACATAGATCACATATTATTATCTGGTGACCTTGCCAACCAGGCCACTAGTTTCTCCATTCAAGCAAATATTTACAGTGACCATAACCCCCTTATTATTAAATTGAATGGGGGTGTATTTGAACAGCGAAAACACTGTGAAGATATGGGAATCTTAAAATGTGTAAACGGTAAACGCCGCCTGAAATGGCAGTTGGTAAACCAAGAAAACCTTTATACTGAAATTAACAAGTTATGTGGCGGGGACTTGGAGGATTGTATATCAACATCTACGTCCCCAGAGCAAACCTTAGCTATTTATGAAGGTGTAGTGTTAACAGTAGGATCATTTTTATTAGTACCAGTGAAGGGGCAAGTTAAAAATAATCCTAAGTGGTTTGATCAAACATGCTCCTTGGCAAGTAGAAATTTAAGACAGGCGTTAAAAATTAAACCCAGAGATTTAGGTCAAATCAAAAACCTCCGTTTCACCTACAAAAAAGCACTTGATAAACGGAAAAGGGAAATTAAAGTCAGTACCTGGGAGTCTTTGCTTGACCCTTCAGTCCTAGGTAATAGCAGTAAATTTTGGGAAATTATCAACAAACCTCTGTTTGATAACCCAAGAGATACTGCAATAGGAACTAACATCCCAGAGGCAGATTGGGTCAGTCATTTTAGTGAAATTTTTAAAAGCCACGAACAACAGACAACCTATGACATCTCAATGTCAAAGGAAAATTTTTTATGTTTTACAGTCAATGAAGTAGAAAAGGCTATTCAAGGGTTAACTTGTAATAAGGCACCAGATTCGGATGGCTTGCCTCCGGATCTTTTTAAATCTTGTATCTCATTATGGGCCCCCGTTCTCACAAAGGTGATAAACGCAACTGCAATCTTCGGGAGCCCAAAGTCTTGGGGGCAATCTACCATCGTACCTGTGTTTAAAAAGGGCGATCGAAATAGCCCGTCATGCTACAGGCCAATATCTTTAATTAATTCTGTAGCAAAAGTGGTAGGTGGTGTAATTTTGAACAGATTAACAATATGGGCAAATGAGAACAACGTTATATCGCCAATACAATATGGTTTCAGACCTGGTCACTCAACAGTGACTCAGGGCCTTATGTAGGTGGGCTTGCATTTACCACTTCATAAATACCGAATCATACCGATTCGGTATTTATGAAGTGGTAAATTCTATGTAGGTAATGAGTCGGTAATTATTACCGATTCGTTAAAATTCGGTAATTACCGAATCGGTATTTACCGATTCGGTAATGAGGCATACCTTCCCATTGATGGGAAGGAATGCCTCATTACCGAATCGGTAAATACCGATTCGGTAATGGGGGGAACACATGCAAGGGTGGCAGGGTGTCACATTGACACCCTGTTGCACCCCTGAATCGGCCATGTGTGCACATGTGGCACACATACATGCCCTAAGGGCATGTATGTCTGCCACATTGCACACTTGTAGGCGCTATGAAATGCTTTTCCACATCCATTCTTCATTTACCACCAACTATTAGTTGGTGGTAAATACCGACTCCAAACAACACCCACACACTCCCCCTACATCTCATTTCTGTATTCGGAATTTACCGAAGCGGTAAAATTACCGATTCGGTAATTTTACCGATTCGGTAAATTCCGAATACAGAAATTGTCCCCCTACATACCAAAAGCCTAAATACCGGTCGGTAACGGTATAATTACCGAAAATCGGCCGTTACCGACCGGTATTAGGCTACCTACATGAGGCCCTCAGTGTCTGAACCTATATTTGATTGTAGGTAAATACACCTTGGCCCGGCAAGGAACCATTCATATGGCTTTTATGGACCTATCGTCCGCTTTTGATTGCGTGGATCGAGGTAAACTGTGGGACATCATGCAAAGGATGGGTGTTGATCAGAACTTAATTTACCTATTGGCCGATTTGCATTCAGATACTAGAGCAAATGTCCGTTACACTCAAGACCTTAAAGTAACAGGTGACATCAGAATCAACCGGGGTGTCCGCCAAGGATGTATTTTAGCACCATTCTTGTTTAACCTGTATATCAATGAGTTGGAGGAACATTTGATAAGAACAGGCGCGGATTACCCCTATGTCGGCCGAAAAGGCGTCCCAGTTCTGCTCTATGCGGACGATGCTGTCCTTATTTCAAGGACAGCAATCGGTCTCCAGATTCTCCTAAACTCATTCTACGATTTTATGAAGTCACGAGGCTTAAGCATTAATAACACAAAGTCCTACGTTATGAAAATAGGCCAAGGATCGCGAAAACCAAACTCCTTTATAATAAACGGGGAAAAAATTCCAAACTCCAAAACCTTCTCTTATCTCGGGGTCCTCCTTGACGATCAACTAACCTGGGGCCCGGCTGTAGTTAAAAAGAAGGGCGAGGTAACACGTGTTAATGCAGCTATACTTGGCTTTGCAAGAAAATTGGGCAACAGCCCAACAGAAGCCTTGCTCAAATTATATCAAGCAAAGAGCGTTGCCATCGCCTGTTACGGCAGCGAGCTCTGGGGCTATAGTCAGACGCGAGACCTGGAGGTCGCAGAAAATAATTTTTTAAAGAAGGTATTGAGGCTGCCAAGGGGAACCGGAAACTTCTCGGTTCACGAGGAGTTAGGCGTACCCTATCTCAGTGACAGATTAGCAGCAAATCCCCTATTATGCTGGATGAATTCTTGGCTAAACACTGATATACCTCTTACCCATGATATTTTAAAAGAAGCTTTAACTTGGGATGGTAGGTTCAAGGTTCCGTGGCTGAGGTATATTAATGACCGCCTCTCTGAAATGGGACGGCCAGAACTGTTCTCAAACCCAAATTCCATAACTAAAGCTGATGTCACCTTTGTGAAAAAAACATTCTTGTCAACTAGGTATTTAGCCCGGGAGGAGGGTGAATTACTGAAAGACAGTGTTAGGAAACATGTTATACTTAAAACATGTCTGCAAATGGAACCGTATCTATCATGGCCTATGTCTGGCTATGAACGCTATCTATTGACTCGGTTCCGTTTCAATTTATTTCACCTTATGTTGGCATTCCCGAGAGGGGCCCATCGAGGTCAAGTGTTACCTGCTTGCGGCTGCGACGGAAAGTCTCCGCAAGATATAGCGCACTTTTTATTTATCTGTCCTTATTATACAGTACCTCGGAAGTTATATCTAAAGCCTTGTTTAAAAGATCTAAACCTTATCCAGATTAAACCAGCTCTCTATTATCTTCAACTCCTGAACCCTGATTGCACTTTGTTTGTGTGCAGCTTTTTGAAATTATCTATCATCTTCAGGAAAAGTATGGAGGGCTAACTATGCTGCTACTATCATTGTACTTTTAAAATTTTTCTCTTTTTTATTTTTTTTTTTAACTTTGGATAACTATTTATATTTTTAACCTGTTCTATCTTGCCTGTTGCTCTGGTCTTTTAATAATTTAATAATTTGTAACTTGTTTTGTCTCATAAATGAACCGGATGGTCAGCTTTATTTGCATATTTATGAAATGTGTTTATGACCGTATGTTTATGTAATGTACTTTTATGATTGTCACGTATACAATCGAATAAAGATATTTGAATTGAATTGAAATTGACTCCATAAAGTGGGACTATATGTTGCAGGCGATTGAGAAATTTGGGATCCCAGAGGGGTACATTGCCTGGCTGCGCTTGCTGTACAAGGCCCCCACGGCGCGAGCACGTACAGGTGGTCATATCTCGGAGGAATATACAATACACAAAGGGACTAGGCAAGATAAGGAATGGGCTAACATGCTAGAGCACCCAAGGAAAACACCAAGGAATGCAAAGTTTAAATTTACTCAGACAATGGTGTTACATTGAGCTTTCCTAACTCCGCATAAACTAGATAGAATGTTCCCTCAGACGCAACACTGCTGCCCGAGATGTTTGTTAGAAGGGGCAGACATAATTCACATGTTGTGAATTTGTCCAAAAGTGCGGGGGTACTACGACACCATTAGGAGCATCACAGGGGAAGCCGTACACCATGACATACTGAACACCGTAGAGGAATGTGTTTTGGGCATGCATAAACAAGTGTCTAAACATAAAGTGCAATATCGTTTTGAAGACCTGGCGCTTATTTTAGCTATCCGGGCCATCACTATGCGATGGAAATCACGCAAACCTCCAGCCATATTAAGTTGGGTGTAGGAAGGTGGAATCTGACTAATGGTTGCCCCCAACTTTTTGCCTGGTATTTGAGTGGTTTTTGACTAGTCTGGCTGGGATCCTGCTATCCAGCACCCCAGCCTATCTGCTTTCTCCCTAAAACTAATGTGAAGTACCCTAGGTACAAACCAATTGGATGCTGAGGATGCCCTGACAGTCCCTTGTCGATGGTACCCTAGGTACCCAGGGCATGGGTCCCTCAGTAGGCCTACCAGGGCTGCAGCACTTATTGTGCCACCCTGGGACAGCCATACAAACTGACACCACCAGACCACTACTGTAGTCTGGGTAAGGTGGTGCTAGCACCCCTTACAGGGATATAGGTACCCTATATCCCACCCCATTGCAACACATATACTCTCATAAGTCACCCCTATAGGAGGCCTTGGTAATCCTACAAGGCAGGGTGCTGAGGTATGTGTGAGGGGGGACCCCTACGTGAGTAGGGCCTCTCTGCAACCTTCGTAAAATCATTGCTGGGTTGTTTGTAGTGTAGCCATACCATATACTCTTAACCGCATTATAAGTAAATCGCGACATCGTGATAACTTGGGAATGGCTACACAGAACCATATCGTGTTTGGTGTCAAACATTTAGGAATCATACCCCCAGTCCAGCCATGGGCATGAGGGTACGATTCCCCCCTGCTAGAGGGGCGATATGGGAAAAGCGGTAGAATTTAGACACCAATTTAAAAGTGCACTAGTAGTACAAAATGGCTACTGCCCGCCACCCACACGACTCTGGCTGGCTGTTGCTGGGGAAAACCCCAGCCTCGCCAGCTGGACAATAGGGCTCCTGTGGCAGGGAGGTGCTAGCATCTCCCCAGACAGGATTATGTGGATTGGAACAGGGTGGGTGCACCAAATGTCCTTTCAGAGTTGCACGTAGGCAGCTGCAGAAGCCTCATTCTGCATACACCGCTTGGAACCGGTTCTGGGGCATCCTGCCCCTCGCCCAGGCGGGAAACACACAAAGGGGAGAGGGTGTAGCCACCCTTTCCCGCCTCACCAGCCATTGGTGGACACTACTCTGGACACTCCCCTAATCTTGGGGATAAAGGTGAATAACGTGGCCCCAGAGCCTCAGATTAATCTTGGACTTCAAAGACTTGACCTTCGACAAGCTGCTGCCCAGCTGAAGACATCTCCCTTGGGATAAAGGAGTTATCCCCCTGCTTGGCAGGCACCTGAAACACTGCAAGTGACCTGGTTGGAACTTCGCTGCTCTAACGATCTTCGACGACCTCCAGCTCCCTTGAGGTGGGTTTCCAGCGCATCCCAGAGGCCAGTGAGTGTGCTCAACGAGTTTGGGCACCGTGGACCCCGTGGGTGCCGAGATCCCCGATACCCCAGGACACCGGCCACCTCTTGCGTAGCACACGACCCTGACAAGTGGTTTGGCCCATTTGTGAGCCAACCACAAAGCAGCATCCGTGCCAAAGACCAGCGCTCCAGCACCTTCCGGTGGCCCGTGGGCGTCCTTTTACGCACTCCATTTTGCTGCCTTCCGCGGTCCCTTGTCGCTTGACTTGTGGGCCCTAGCGGCGGACAATCTTGATTTTAAAGAGTTCCCCTGGTTGCTCCAGGCCTGCTCTACAGTCTCCCCAAAGGAGACCTCTCTCAGACCTCGTGGGTCTGCAACAGTAGCAGATTTGTGCATCTTGCGTGGGTTGCGGTTGCCAAGGTTTAGTGGATCCAATCCGGACACTAACACCGCAGCGACTCTCATCCGACGTGGGACAGTCGCCCTCCCGAAGCTGGCCTTCCTTGAAGCCTCCCGGAGCCCGTGGCTGCAGATCCAAGCTACCCCACTTTCAACTTGAAGCACCCGACATCGAAGGGCTCTTTGCTTTGAGCCTCCTGGTCACTTTGCCGTGACCCAGACTCTGTCCCCCCTGCTTTCAGGTTCTTCTCTACAATCTTCACATCTTTGATCTTCACAGAATCATCAACGCTTTTGGCTAGCAGAACTTTTGACTCTTTTCCCATTGAAAAGCAGCCCGCGACCCGACACCAGAATCGACCTACGCACCCGGCTTCCCTGGGGCAGGTAACAGTGGTACTACGGTACTCCCGAGGTTGTGGGCCCTTCTAAAGCTTAACTCTAAAGTGTTAACTTTAAACTCCTGCTAGAAGTATTTTTAAATGTTTTATTTCCAACCGCGACATTCTCCATAGGCTTTAATAGCGATCCCGATAGCAGCTACTTCCACTGCACGCGCCTCCCGTGGGTCCCCTTCCTCATCACTTGGGGTGGATTCTTAAGGGGCAAGCGCTCCTGAATGCCCTAGGCATTGCCTGTAGAATTGTCGTGGTTCTTATACCACTATTTTAGTATATGGTTTGGTCCCCCCCTGGGGCCCAATGTTAACAGTGCTATTTATTTGTATCTATCAATGCTTGTTTGATGTATAACTTTGCCTAAGCCTCATAAAGAGACTTGGGGATTCTGTCTAGAATAAATACATATATTTTATATATATACCTGTGTGGAATACTTTTTCATTTGGTCATTCAAGAGGTTATCAATGGTAAAACAATAAGCTTAACACTCCTTCAAGACTGAAGGCTGCTCTCCACAGCTACCACTAGGATAGCTTTCTTTAAAGGTTGCCTTTTAAACCTAACATCATAAGAGTCGAATTGGGCTGGTGCAAGGTGGCCACTATAACTAGTGACCAGCATATGCCAGGCCAACTTCTCACATTGGTGTGCAGCGGTTGGATTCAAGCTTGCCATTGTTTTACCAGATAACAATTTGAATTTCTAAAGTGAAAGCCACTTGGTACCAAAGGTACATATAAATACAAGCTTAGCATACAATAAGTTCTACTGAACTTAGGAGTTGTGTGTAGAGGGTTTAGCACACCTTGACTACAACTCAAGAAAGGGTTCAGTAGGCCACACTTGGGTGCCGATTCGGATCCTGGAGAAACCGGGTACGAACCGTCGGAAGGAGCATTTTCTCCGTCCGACGCGTACCCGGTCAAAAAACATTACAAAATTGCAAGTACGATTCGTATGGAAAAAGTATTTCCGTACGAATCGTACAAAACACCGACCGACGAAAATATCCATACAATTTAGATCCGGGAAAGCGCGGACGTGACGTCGGGACTGCCAAAAACTGCCGGGAAATCAGGACGACGCGCACAAGGAGCACCTGTACGCGACGGACAGCCATGGACCCGAACCTACGTGTCCTCCCAGCCCTCATAGCAGTCCACCTGCTCTACAGGAACCGACGCAGACGCCGCAGAAGGTCAGAACAACACCCAGGGGCAAAGGAGGGGGCAGGGGCAGGACACACGACCCCCACCCAAGTTACAAATCACACATGCCCTGGACATACCTGACCTTCAGGGCCTGGTCACTCCGAGGGGGTGGGGGCATGTCCAGCAACGCATGCGTCCGCCACAAACGAAGTGGGTGATGACGCGAACCAGCAACACAACAAGTCCGGTACGTACCGTACCCACGCCTTAAGAGCGTGGGTATGGGTCGTACCACGTCCACCCCTCTGTCACCCCAACAATGGCGGGACGGCCCGTACCCACGTACTAAAGGCCTGGGTACGGGCCGTACCAGCATTGTTGGGGTGACGTAGGGGTACGCGTGGTATGACCCGTACCCACGCTCTGAAGGCCTGGGTACAGTGCGGACCCCCACCTGTGTATGTACGGCACGTACCAACACCCACCCGTGTATGCATGGAGCGTACCCACACCCCACCAGTGTATGCACGGCGCGTACCCCCACCCCCATATGTACGGCACGTACCCCCACCCACGTATGTACGGCGCGTACCAACACCCCACCCGTGTATGTATGGAGCGTACCCACACCCCACCAGTGTATGTACGGCGTGTACCCCCACCCCCGTATGTACGGCGAGTACCCCCACCAGTGTATGTACGGCGCATACCCCCACCTCCGTATGTACGGCGCGTACCCCCACCCGTGTATGTACGGCGCGTACCCCGACCCGCGCATGTACGGAGCGTACCAACACCCGTGTATGCATGGAGCGTACCCACCCCCCACCAGTGTATGTACGGCGCGTACCCCCACCCCCGTATGTACGGAGCGTACCCCCACCGGTGTATGTCCCCAGCGTACATGGCCAGACACAGGAGGGGTGGGTGCCTATCACTCCCAGCAGTGCCCAGACATGGGAAGGGTGGGTGCAGAGTCCTCCCAGCAGTGCCCAGACATATGAGGGGTGGGTGCCTATCACTCCCAGCAGTGCCCAGACATGGGAGGGGTGGGTGCAGAGTCCTCCCAGCAGTGCCCAGACACAGGAGGGGTGGGTGCCTATCACTCCCAGCAGTGCCCAGACATGGGAGGGGTGGGTGCAGAGTCCTCCCAGCAGTGCCCAGACATGGGAGGAGTGGGTGCAGAGTCCTCCCAGCAGTGCCCAGACACAGGAGGGGTGGGTGCCTATCACTCCCAGCAGTGCCCAGACATGGGAGGGGTGGGTGCAGAGTCCTCCCAGCAGTGCCCAGACACAGGAGGGGTGGGTGCCTATCACTCCCAGCAGTGCCCAGACATGGGAGGGGTGGGTGCAGAGTCCTCCCAGCAGTGCCCAGACATGGGAGGGGTGGGTGCAGAGTCCTCCCAGCAGTGCCCAGACATATGAGGGGTGGGTGCCTATCACTCCCAGCAGTGCCCAGACATGGGAGGGGTGGGTGCAAAGTCCTCCCAGCAGTGCCCAGACATGAGAGGGGTGGGTGCAGAGTCCTCCCAGCAGTGCCCATGGAAAGCAAAGGGTGCAGTACCCACAGATACAATACCCACAATTGTCAGTCAGGTGTTCCAAGACCCTGCAGAACACGAAACACATGTGTGCGAGGCTGGGAGTACACACATGCAGACTGTGTGAAAGGGAACATGTCCACATGAAGTCACGTCAACATACTCGATACTCAAGTACAGTGACCACCAAGGATGCCCCTAATGATGCAGGTGGAAACATTGCCCAGCATGCATGGGCAAAGTTGAACGGATCTGTCACACACCAAGGAAATGTAGACATAGCTCAGCACAACATTTAGGAAACACCCTGCAGGGAAGATGTCAGAGTCCACAGAGGAAGGAACACACCTTGGGACAATGTCACCATGCAGTAAGAGCTTGAAATGAACCAAGTAATTTTGCAAATACCTTGTGATGGCACACAGATACCAGGGTCCACCCCATGAGCAGCACACTACTACATTTCCCAGACACCTAACACATTATCCCCACCCCAAACCATGGAGCAGCACCACCAACAGCAAGTCCAGGAAAGCATAAGTGTGCAAAACAAAAACCAAAAGCTTTATTCAGCATTCGAATTGTCATTTTTCGGAATTTCCATTATTAACAAGGCCCATGGGCCAGGCCAGCAGCAAAGTCCTAGGGGGGGGTACACATCGGGATGTGTGTCCCCTAGCTTGCCTGCACAGTTCACATGTCCATTTCATCCACAGAAGGGGGGCATCATGTGGGGGGGAAGGACAAGGCACCGCAGGGACAGGAGGGGCAAGGGTAGGTGTTGTGGGTGCAGGGATGGAGGACTCCACCACAGGGGGTGGGGCAGCGCCAAAGGTGGATGTGAGAAGGGCGCTGCACACGGTTGCAAGGTCCTCCAGCGTCTCCCCTGCACCCGAAGGAAACACAGGCCCCAAGGAGGGGGGGGTCGGAGGGATGGGTCGCAGCGCTACTGGGGGAGGGTGTGGACAGGGGGGGGACTCAACTACCCTGCCGGTGTCCTGCCTCCAACGCTTGCGGGGTGGAGCCACACTGGGGCTGATGGACAGACTGGGCAGGACTGACCCTGTGTCTGACTCTTGGCCAGGAGAGCTGAGGGGAGTGGATTTGGAGGCAGGGGGTTTGGATGAATGTGGACTCCCACTGTGGCTGCGTGTCTTGCGTTTGCCCCCCGACCCAGTGGGTGTGCCTACTTCACCCTGTGTGTGCGTGACAGGAGGTGTGCGCTTGGCCTTCCCTGGTGGTGTGGTGCCTGTGTCTGGTGGTGTGCGTGCATGGGTACGTCTGGGTGTGCTTGGGACAGGCATGGGAGTGGGAAGTGTGGATGGGGCAGGGGTAGTGGGGGGGACGTAGCGCTGCAGGAGACCCACTGCTGCAGTCAGTGTCGAGTCTATGGACCTCATCAACTGGCGTTGGTCTGACTGCACAGCTGAGATACCCTCCAGGTATGCCTCCATTTGGGTGATCACTCGGCTGTGGCCATGGAGGACATTCAGTATTGCAGTCTGACCAACCTGCAACTGGCGCAGGATGTCCACAGACTCGGCATTTGAGGCAGCAGTGGAGACAGGGGCAGGGGGCGCGGTGCCTGGCAAGAAGGAGACACGTGGTGACCTAGCACGGCGGGAAGGGACCATAGCAAGTGGGAGGCCGGTGATGGGAACGGAGGGGGCGGGTAGAGATTGTGTGCTGCTTTCAGCTGTGGGAGCAGCCTCCGCCCCCTCTGGGAGCTCAGCCTCGGACCCGTCTGCGTCATAGTCGGAGGTGTAACTGGACAGGTCCTCCGCCTCACTCCCCTCGGCCTCCGTGCCACTCGATGTGCCAGACAAGTTGGCACTGCTGCCACTGGTGCTTGGTCCCTCCTCACGCTCCGTGCCAGTGTCTCCCTCGGAGTCCCCCGACGATGCTGTGGGCAAGGTGAAGAGACAGGAAATAATCAGACACCTGTATACATATGTCACATGAGTCAGATCTACATAGGTCACAGTGCATAGGCTGAAAAGCAACATGAGTAACATCTACAATACAAGGTACATATGTAGGCCCTGCAACACACAGCTGGTTGACCCACCATGCCACTGCGAAACAATGGAGTGCATGACACAACAGCAAATTACTTGATATCAAATTGGACAGAGGAGCTAGGCTCTGGGGACAGTCGTGTACTGCATCTGTACCACACAGTGTTGCCAAAAAAGGGATGAGCAGGAACCATGTCTATTGACTTTTTGCACATGCTGCAAAGCTAACGCATTGAAACAAGCCCAACATGACTGGGTCACTGCACCTTGAGTGTATGTCCAGACAAACATCACTCACAGGCCAGACCTAGCAAGGAGAATACAGATTTGGACATGTAGGCCTTGCCCGCACAAACCACCCCCTACCTGAGACAATGTGATTGAGACAGAGGAAGTACTGACACCTTTTACTCTGGGATGGAAACACATGGGCTGCACTAAATCCTGATTGTACTCAAACCACCACTGTTGCGCCTGTCCACATACTTCATTGTCAACCAACCATCATCAGATTTTCGTACAAAGACACACGGGCACTGCCCACCGTGAGTATGCACAAGCAAAATTGGGTCACACTGTAACGTCGACACATGTAGCACAGTTTACGCTAATACAGATGAGGCCAGGGTACAATGCCACAGAGCCCAACCTATGCCGAAGACACTGAGAATGTCCACATTGCTGGATGACACACATGATACCTAGGAAGAGGTGCCCCAGGGCACGGTAGTGGCCACACACCTCCATGGTCCTGGATGGATATGACTGCAACTTAAGCAACCGCCCCAGCACTATGCATTACTCCCACTCATGCACATCATGTCAGAGGGCACAACATTGGACATGCTTGCTGTAAGGCAGTACACTTCTAAGACACACTCCTATGTCGGGACTCAGCATCAGTGCCAACTGACATGGACCCCACAATGACTGACCTGGCCAGGGCACAGACAAGCTCCCAAACCCGCTTACACACCACCCCCACACATGATGCTGCAAGCATTGGGCACTTGGATTAACTGCCAGCCTAGATTACCTTGTGCAAGAGTGACTACCCACAGACCCAGGAACACATGGCAAGGAGGGGAAGGGAGGAAGAACAGCAGGTGTTTACTTTGGGGAACTGGTTATGCACTGCACATTTAAACCCTGGCAGTGTATCCATGCAGCTGCGCACTTCCAAAAGCTGGGGATGCACGACAGACACACATGTACCTACCCCCTTCCTGCTGCTACCTCTCCAGTAAGCACCTATCCAAGTCGGGGAAGACCACCGCCAGCACACGCTTATGGATGTGGGTCAGACGCCGGCGCCCACGGTTCTTGGTGCTCTCAGGTGAGTCCCCCAGCAGGACCCGTGCAATCCTCCTCGTCCAGCACCGGATATCCTGCCAGCGTTTCCTCACCTGGGCTAGGCGCCGCTTCCGACCCTCCGTCTTCCGCACGGCTATGACGGCTCGCCTCCATATCTCCCCCTTGGCATGGACGCCTACCTGTGAGGATGCAAAAGTGGGAATACTTTAATACACCTGAGCAATGACACAGAGACACACATATTAATAATTTGTCTGGTTTGAACAGGCCATGGTATGCAGAAAACTCATTGCACCATTGTCATAGGGACATTATCCTCTGGGGAAGGCAAAATGCACTACGTGGCAGTGAAATACACAGGTGGCATGAGGGGTGCCACACAATTAATGATCCTGGATCACACTGTGCATCACAAGCTACACCAGGATTATGTACAGCACCTCAAAGCAGTCACATGCCCCAGCCCACTGACGCAACCTCAGCAGAGTACACAGACACACACAGGTACAGAACAATCACCTTCCATTGCCAACTGCGGGTGCAAACCTCACTCTGCCCATGTGCCACTAGACTGGGGGTTGTCACAGGTGTGGGGCTAGCTCAGCACGGCAGTCACACAGCACTGCTCCCTGCACACATGAAATGGCCAGGGTATATCCATCCCTCATGCAGCTGGTGTGCAACACTCCCCATATGCACTCACCCACATGACAGGGGACTTACACACACACACCAACGTCCAGGGGACGTACACATCATTTGGACACTCACAGCACTGGTACACTAAACAAACACACACCTATGGGTACTGTCACTTGTCACACTGGGGGGACCACAGAATCGCATCAGGACTGTAGCAACAACATTCCCAGGAGGAGTAGCCAGGCAGAATGTGGCATGCACCATGCTTTGTTTTTCACAGTAAGCACTATGAAAGTGAGGAGTGCACACAGGAACTACAGCATGCGCTGCATGGGAGACATGAGGCATTCCCCACCCTGGGACCCACTCCCAACAACAGTGCATGTCTGTCACACAGGGACACGATGCCAGAAGTCACAGTCACAAAAAAGGGGCACAGTCTAAGCTAGTCGAGTCAGCCCTCACCTGCTCCCCTGGACGACCATACAGCATGGTGTACTGTGGGAGGATCACATCCAGCAGGGCAAGGTTCTCCTCCTGTGTGAAAGGCTGGGCCCTCTCCACAGACCTGGACATGGTGCCAGAGGAATCAGGAGCAGCAGCAGTGTTGTGGATTCAAAGGATGTGCAGGCAAGTGCTCTCTCATGGGACCTGGCTGCCTTATATCTGCCTTGCTGGCCTGTTACATTAACAGGAGTACAGAGAGATTGGTCAGTCACATTAGCATCCTACGTTTCCTCCAATCCCTTCAAACCTACCCCAGTGAGGGGCTTTGCATGGTTTGAAAGTTGAGCATGATGTCAAGTCAACAACCACTTTGCAACAAAGTAAATTGTTTCCAACCGACTTCTGCTGGCCACCTGATGCAAAAATTCAAACTTAAAACTCGGTCTCCATGACAACCAGCATGCATTTAGGCCCTTATACTTTTCCCTCATGTGTCCCCTATGTTATTTCAACATTTTCACACAGGTACGGTGCGATCCACGGCCCTAGGGCACCCCAAATGCAGTAATACGGACCGTACACGCGTATGTACGGTCCGTATTACAATGGCGTACGCATACGCCAGCATACCCATAGTAATACGGGCCGTACACGTGTGTGTAGGGTCCCTATCACTGTGGGTGTGCTGGCGTATACGTACGCCATAGTAATACGGATCGTACACGCGTATGTACGGTCCGTATTACTATGGCGTACGCATACGCCAGCATACCCATAGTAATATGGGCCGTACACGCGTGTGCAGGGTCCCTATCACTGTTGGTGTGCTGGCGTATGCGTACGCCATAGTAATACGGACCGTACATACACGTGTACGGTCCATATTACTATGGCGTACGCATACGCCAGCACTCCCATAGGGATAGAGACCCTACACACGCCCTCAGAGCGTATGTCCGGTGCGTTTCACACCTGACAGTGGTGACGGGCGCACACAGACAGGAATAGAGCTGTCATACTTGGCCAAGGCTGGACATCAAGGCATTGTCTGTGCAGTACTATGTATGTCGGGCACAGGTGTGTCAGGCCGTGATGTGGCACATAACTGCTGAGGTGTGAAGCTAGTTAAAGTATGATGAGCTGTGTACACGTCATGTGTGATGGTGCACTATGTGCCACACATCCCCTTCACTCCATTGATATGTGTGCATGTAGTACAGACTTGTTGAGCCATGCGTCACTGGCATGGCACAGTCACCGACACCCGCAACTGTGCCCTGATGCCAGGTACACGGAAAATTACCCCTGAGATGTGAATGCCCGCGTTGCACGCTGTAACTATGTCATGTGTGTGTCATGTGTTCCCATAGGTTTGCTGTAGGTGTTTGGTCAAATGCATCTGCACTTGCTGCAAACAACATGTGGTTGTGTGTAGATGGGCATGGCACACTGTTACGCACACCAGCCCACATGTGTAATCCGACGTAAGGTGTGTATGTATGCATGGACGCGGAGTTTCATAACAAGGACATATCTGCATACTCTCAATGTATGTGTGAGCCCTCTTGACATGTACTCCCTCATGGCAAGGTGTGTGGTCTGTCCCCTTTCTATGACATGTGACATGTGCATCTAGTGTTCCTCAACCTGTATGTATGATAAACATCCTTCTTCTGCACATATGTGGATGTCTGTAACTCCTGTAATGCATCTCCCTGTTCACGTACACTGGCCCACAGCTAGTTACATGGCATGGCATATTGAGGTTGAGAATCGACGTTTGTAGCTGGCTCTTGGTAGGAGTGTCCCCTGCCTGACATACGTGTCCAGGGCTCATTGCACAGACCTGACTCTGTATGTAGCATATGTGTATTGCCTGTTGAACATGTGCTCAGTACATTGACATTGGTGGTGTACTGTACTCACTCTTCGTTGTCCCTTCATATTCACTGCAGGGCTCCGCCTCTCCCTCGACCAATTCCGGACTTGGCGGACCTGAGGGAACATGACTGTATACGCCGCTACCGCTTCCCCCAACGTTTGATTGAGGACTTGACAACACGGCTGGCAGCACACCTCCAACCGCTACACAGGTATCCTGGTGCACTGACACCCAAGATGAAGGTGATGGCAGCCCTACATTTCTTTGCCACGGGTACCTTTCAACATACCATTGCTCACGTTGGTGGCATGTCCCAAACCATGTTCAGCCGTGTGCTGCATGATTTTTTAGAGGCCATGTTGGTTCACCTAGATGAGTTCATCAAATTTCCAACTCCTGAGCAGTTGACAGGTGTCAAGCGTGAGTTCTATGCCCTGGGAGGGATGCCCCATGTCATTGGGTCCATAGATGGAACACATGTGGCTTTGGTACCACCACAGGCACAGGAGGTAGCCTATAGGAACAGGAAACATTACCACTCCATTAATGCCCTTGTGGTGTGTCTTGCTAACATGGTGATTTCCCATGTCTGTGCACGTTTTCCAGGATCAGCACACAATGCCTACATCATGAGGCGTAGCAGGGTGCCTGAAATGATGCTGCAGCTGCGCAACGAACGAGCATGTATTGTTGGTGGGTATACTCTGTCAGTCCTGTATTTAGCGTCATCTTCCTGTCTCACTGCTTCTCCTGACCCACTTTTGTCCATGATGATTCCATGTAGGGGACGCTGGCTATCCCAACATGCCATAGCTGATCACGCCTCTCCGCAACCCCAGCACGGCTGCCCAGCACCGCTACAACAACGCCCATGGGCGGACCAGGCGAGTGATAGAGAGGACGTTTGGCCTCCTGAAGAGCCGATTCCGTTGCCTCCACAAGACCGGTGGCGCACTCCCATATGCACCGGTGAAGGTATGCAAGATCTTCCTTGTGTGCTGCATGCTGCACAACATGGCAGTGGAGAAAGCTGTGCCACTCATCCTGGATCCGGATGAGCAGGATCATCCACCCGTGGAGGATGAAGGGCTTGGTCACGAGGCAAGTGATGTGGAGGAGGATGATGCGGGAGAGGACATCCGGAGTCGGCTCATACGCAACTTCTTTGCTTAGTGGTGAGTTCCAGTGTCTGAGTGTGCACGCATTGGGCCGTGTGTGGTATGTGTTGCAATGTGTGTGTCCATCTGCATGTCTGCCAGGTGAGTCAGAGGTGTGTTTGGATGTGTCACTCGAGTGATGGTGCAATAGATGAATGTTTTTCCTGAGTTATCCTTGTCACCTAGCATGTAGACAACCTTATACGTGTCGAGTACATGCACATGCATGCGGATGTGCTTCTAATGGCTGACTTCTGGTGTGTCTCTCATCCACAGGTACTTGCGCATGCTGTCTGCTGGTGGCATTGTTGTGCTCCTGCTATTCCTCATGAACACGGCAACATGTGCAGAATCAGCGTTACATGCACGGACACGTTTGGAAATCGCCTTAGGGTAAGGGATGCAGCACGGATTTTTGGGTGTGGTATTAGTTTTGATTGTGTGTGCACTGCTCCTGTTCATGTTTGGATACATGTAGATTCACCATGGGGCACATGACTTGGAGCGGAATTCACCTGAATTGATGGTCAGACTTGCTGACAGTCATCTGTAATGGGATTGTGGATTGTGATGGAGCCATCAATGTGTCTAACACTGCCCTCGAAAACATACGGGTTGCACCGGGTTGACATGGTGTGTGAATTCCCCATTGGAGGCTCAATGGTGTATGGCAGCCTCTCCGTGAGCAGCAGGGGATGTTTAGCTGTAACCCGTCACTTGTGTGCCAGTCCTATGGATTCCCAGCATCTGTGGTGCAAAGGGGGGGTACCAGTGTCGGCCCCACCTGTTCATCCACATGACCTGTGTTTGTGTTGACAGAGTTGCATTAGCATTCCGACACACATGACTAATAAAGGTGTCCCTCTGCCTCCAAGGTGCCTCATCTCTGTCAATGGTGGTCTGTTGCCACTGTGCATGCGACATGTCTGGCATAGTTATCAGAGATGGTGCATATGGGTCTATGTGTGGAGTAGCAAGATGCCAGCTGTTTGTCAGGGATTAGAATCTGTATTGTGCATGATGTCCATGGCTGTATAGGTATAGTGGCATGTCAGTCTCCACGACGGGCACTGTGCTGCATGTGCATCCATTGTGTGTGTGTGTGGCATGTTGAACTAGACATTCCTTCCTTGACATACACCTTTTGCATAGTTCCTTCCTGAGATCCTTGTCTTTGTGTGCAACTTGGGGCATTGTTTTCTTGACATGGCGCATGCTGCTGCAAGGCCTGCAGCAAGGGCACCCAGTGTCAACGGAAACGAGCTGGTGTTCATCATGGATTGCTTGCTGACATGTGCTATGCTGATCTGCCGCATCTGTGCCTCCTGCTGCAGCACACTCTGCATTAGGCACAAGTTCCCCAGTTCCATCCACCTCAAGGCAAGAGAGACCAACCCCCAGGTCAACTACGACATCCGTGTCTAATCCTACCCTGCACTCTACGGACATGTGCGTTACAACTCCCATGATACTTGTCCACATCCAGGGTGCATCTGCACAGCTCTGCTTCTACATCCGGAGACCAAGCCACATCAACGTCCAATAGAGATGGGGGGAATGGATCCCTGCCAGCTGCAGGATGACCTTCTCATTCCACGCACACACTCAGGATGCAGCCCACAACCCCAACACAACCTTGTGGCACTGTGATCCAAGACCCAATTGTGCCATCTCCATGCATCCAACCTTGGCCGGCCCACCATTCTCCACATCCATCTGACTCAAGCATGCAGGCCATGGTTCTGCCACCTGTCTACACATACCTGGGAGTGGCACCCCAGGACACTCCACATGATCCCTGACCTCTGCGCATGACTGTTGCTCTTCTGAATAGGTCTGTGGGCACAGTTGTGCGGGCACCCCCTCAGCTGGTTGGGCCTATCACGGGTGAGTATGGTGCTCCACGTCTGCATTGGATGCTACATTGTGACCCATGTGTGTCCTGTGCCAGACTCAGACCCCAGGGTATGCATGGTTGGAGTTACTTCAAAACTCAGGCATGGTTTGACTTTACAACACACACATGTAGTGGAATAATGCAAAATGACGGCATCATCTCGTGATAGTGAAGAGATTTATTTGTGGTGGGGTACGTGTTTGGGGGGATGACAAGAGGTGCTTGGCGGGAGTGTAGAATCCAAAGTTCACTGGGGGAGTTGGTATCCTTGCCAATGGAAGTCATCAGAGTCTTTGCCACAGTCTTTGTCAACATTGGTCAGACAGTGACCAGCAAGTCCATGTGGTAGAGAATGTCATTTGCTGTAGTGCTGCTGTTGGGCCAGAGGGCCAGGTGCCAGGCCAGGTGACCTGGGAGATGGTGATGTTCCGCTGACTCTCACGGTCTTTTGCGTGGACGACCCACCTTCCTGTGGGGACCCTCAGATGCAGGCCGTGACGATGCTTGGGATGCTCCGTCGGATGATTCCCCCTCCTCCTGATCCCTCCCTGTGGGTGGTGATGTTCTTCGCCTGGTGGCACAGGGAGGGTTGCCCATGTTGTCGGCAATCCGACAGAGTACACGGGTCATTTCCGTTTGCACCGCCACAAGCTCAGCCTGTCTTGCCTCCATCCGTCCTTGGTGTCGCTCTTGACTGGCATATTGCTCGGCCTGCATGTTCTTGATCTCTCTGAGGGTCTCCACTACCTGGCTGAGGCCCCTGGTGTCACGCCGGTATGAGTCGAGGATGTTGCTGACGTGTGACATTACCGGTTCCTGAGCCAACTGGTCAGGTTCGCGCCTCCGCCGTCCTCCACTCCCACCACCCCTGCCCACTTGCAGCTGGCCTGCCGTTGTGGGCACATCAGGTCTCCGGGACCCCTGAGGGATGGCATCTGCGGTGTCGCCTGCCTCCTCCTGGGTGCCCGGAGAACCTTGTCCCTCCTGGACAGACTGGCTGTGTTGTTGTGTGCGGGCAGGGCTCCTGGGTGTGTCCTGGGATGTGGCAGGAATGGGGGTGGTGGTTGGCACAGTTGTACCTGACGCAGGGGCTGCAGGTGGTTGGACACCAGAGGGGCCAGGTTGGTCTGGGTCATCCACGGAGTGGTGAGAGTCGTCACTGCCGGTGGGGTCCTCTTCACGCAGAGCCTGGTCCTGTGAGTCTTCCCCCCCAGTGTTGGGGGGAGATCGATGACGTTGACCTGTGTGTGAGAGAAACAATGTTAATTGTGTTACATGCGATATCCATGTTTCATTCATTTTTCATTTGGCACAGTTCCTCATGGTGGTTGGATATGGTTTGCATTCCTCTCGCAGTGCACTTGTGCATGGGTATGTCCCTTGACCACAGCTTTCGACGCTTTACCTATGTGTGACCCAATCTTAGTTGATGCATCTTTTTGGAACGCAGTCAGCAGTGTAGTGAGCGGGCGTAGCAAGCCATGCAGAGCCGCCTTACGTGTTGCACTGCACTTTGCCAAATGGTCTGTTCACCATGCTATATGAGAATGCAGGTTGGTAATTTGGGCATTTGTGACAGGGTTCTAACATACACAGTGGGTAGGTTTACTGGGTGTTAGCTTAGGTTTGTGCCTGCAGCACGGATGTACTCATTCACAGATTGACACATGGCTCAGTATTTGTCACAGGCTAAAGGGGGGGTTAAAGCACTGGGAAACCTTGTCTACATGCACACAGTCCACTTGCTGACGAGCGGACATGGCCACACCACCCAAGGGTGATTTGGTCTCCCTGTGTCTCCCTTTCTCCCTCCCTCTGTCTGCCTCCTCCCTCTGTCCGTCTCCCTGTGTCTCCCTTTCTCCCTCCCTCTGTCTGCCTCCTCCCTCTGTCCGTCTCCCTGTGTCTCCCTTTCTCCCTCCCTCTGTCTGCCTCCTCCCTCTGTCCGTCTCCCTGTGTCTCCCTTTCTCCCTCCCTCTGTCTGCCTCCTCCCTCTGTCTGTCTCCCTGTGTCTCCCTTTCTCCCTCCCTCTGTCTGCCTCCTCCCTCTCTCTGTGTGTCACCCTCTGTCACCTCAGCCCAGCTTCCTGGGCACACACAGTTTGCAGGTCTTTCACAGTCCATTGGCTTGTTCATGTGGGTTTGTTTGTAATCTCCGGGCACCCATTGGGCGGAGTGTCTGAATCTGCGCTGCTGCTGTGGCGGTGTGTGCTGACACTCTTCCAGAGTGATGCGTCTTGATTAGCTGCTGTTATGTGCAAATTGTGCCTTCATACCCATGCCATCGTGCTACGCGGCCACCATTTGCAGGCAACACAGTACTGTGTGGGGACACACTGTTTGTATGGCTGTGCCCTAGGCCATATGAGCTGAGGGCATTGTTGTGTGCTTCAGAGTTCCTATGTGTTTGTTTTGGGACCCACCCTCCCGGCATCGGGGACGTCCTGTCTTGTGTTGGTGTTTTGAGTGGCCTGTGACTTGGCCTAGCCTTGCCTGGTGCATGGGGCATGGAGGCGCTGTTGGCATGTGTGTGTTTTTGGAGTGTGGTTGTGTCCGGTGCTGGCTTTGGGGGGTTGCGTGCATGATTGGGATTTAGTTTGTGTATGGCGTTCCCCCCATGTGAGGTGAGTTGTTTGTGTACTCACCAGGCTCTCGGACTCCTTCTACTCCGTCTACTCCCACCGGCGGCAGCGTGGCCATCACCTTCTCCTCCCAGGGATGGTACTGTGCCAGTCTGCGGGGCGGCCCTACTCCAGTGCTGTTCCCCTGGTTGTGATCGTCGGTCATTTTGCGGCGGACCGTCCTCCGCAGATCGTACCACCTGGCTTGGCACTCATGCCTGGTCCTTCTGGTGGCCCCAACAGCATTCACAGCATCGACAATCCTCTGCCACATGGCTGTTTGTTCGGATATGCTGGTCCGTCTGACCAATGTTCCAAAGAGCTGTGGCTCGACTCTGATGATTTCGTCGACAAGGACCTCCAGCTCATCCTTTGTGAACTTTAGATTCTTGTTAGTGGGCATGGTGTGGGGTGTGGGTGTGGATGGTTGTGGGGGTGTGGGTGTGGATGGTTGTGGGTGTGTGAGTGTGGTTGTGAAGGTGTGTGTGTGAATGTGATGAGGGGGTGTTTGTGATGGTGGTTGTGTGAATGAGTGCAAGTGTAAGGTGTATTGATGGCTGTAGTATGGTGCAGTGTGTTGTCTCTGTGGTCTGGCAGTAGTGGATCTGTTGCAAAGGATCATGGTTTGTGTGTGTTGTGCCTTTTTATTGGTCCATTTGTGGGTGTGGCTGTGTTTGAAATTTGGGTGGGTGTGTTATAAGGTGTGGTTGTGTTTTGGGCCTCTGTTTGGCTGTTTGGCAGTTGCAGGTCAGTGTATGGGGTGTATTTGTGCTTGTTGGACATGTTTTGTGGTGTTGTGTGAATGGAATTGACTCTCCTTGTGTTGTTTGGGGTTGTCCTGGTTCAGTATGTGTGTTTTTGGCATCTGTACGGTACGTACATGCACTGGTGGGGTGTTGGTACGCGCCGTACATACACGGGTGGGGGTTCGGCGCTTACATGCACTGGTGGGGTGTTGGTACGCGCCGTACATACACTGGTGGGGTGTTGGTTCGCACCGTACATACACGGGTGAGGTGTTGGTACGCGACGTACATACACGGGTGGGGGTTCGGCGCGTACATGCACTGGTGGGGTGTTGGTACACGCCATTCAGACATGGGTGGGGGTGCGCTCCGTATATACACGGGTGGGGGTTCGGCACGTACATGCTCTGGTGGGGTGTTGGTACGCGTCGTACATACACGGGTGGGGGTGCGGCACGTACATGCACTGGTGGGGTGTTGGTACGCGCCATTCAGACATGGGTGGGGGTGCGCTCCGTACATACATGGGTGGGGGTTCGGCACGTACATGCTCTGGTGGGGTGTTGGTACGCGCCGTACATACACGGGTGGGGGTTCGGCGCGTACATGCACTGGTGGGGTGTTGGTACGTGCCGTGCATACACGGGTGGGGGTTCGGCGCGTGCATGCACTGGTGGGGTGTTGGTACGTGCCGTGCATACACGGGTGGGGGTTCGGCGCGTACATGCACTGGTGGGGTGTTGGTACGCGCCGTACATACACGGGTGGGGTGATGGTACGTGCCGTACATACACGGGTGGGGGTGCGCTCCGTACATACACGGGTGGGGGTTCGGCGTGTACATGCACTGGTGGGGTGTTGGTACGTGCCGTGCATACACGGGTGGGGGTTCGGCGTGTACATGCACTGGTGAGGTGTTGGTACGCACTGTACATACACGGGTGGGGTGTTGGTACGCGCCGTACATACACGGGTGGGGGTGCGCTCCGTACATACACGGGTGGGGGTTCGGCGCATACATGCTCTGGTGGGGTGTTGGTACGCGTCGTACATACACGGGTGGGGGTTCGGTGCGTACATGCACTGGTGGGGTGTTGGTACACGCCGTACATACACGGGTGGGGTGTTGGTACGCGCCGTACATACACGGTTGGGGGTTCGGCGTGAACATCCGCGGCAGGGGGGCGTTTGGCGCGTACATACGGGGGCTGGGGGCACATGTCTAGATGGTTGCTATGGGAGTTCGGTCCGTAAGGTGTATTTTCCATACGGTTGTAAAATTGGAAGGACGGGACGGATCGTACTTGCGCGGTCGGACTTCATTTTTCCGATTCGTAGGGTAAATCGTCCGAGGATGTGTCGGACACATTTCCCGACCCGAGGACGTGTGGGGAAATTTTCCCAATGCGATTCGTATGGACTTTTTCCCATACGAATCGTACTTGGCAGTTTGTACGCTACTTGGACGATTCGTACTGTAAAAATACCGGATAGGATTCGTACGGGGAAAATTTTTCCAGGATCCGAATCGGCACCTTAGTGTAGGTAGATACACCACTATCACTACACTAGAAATGTCTTTAGGTTTAGGTGCCCCTAAGGCTCTGGAAGGACCCCAAAGGGTCCCAGTCGGCAAGTATGATCATCTCTCCTTTGCTGATCTTAGGGAGATGTGCACCCTTAGGAAACGTAAGACAAACAAAGGTGCCAATACCCAACGTCTCAGGGAAATCGTGCTCATAGCAGACTTTATGCAGACTTTAGGGTCTGGTGGGGTAGACAGGTTGGGTGGGCATCCATCAGAAGAGGACCCTCCAAGAGAGGACTCTGATGAGGACCAGGGAGAGGATGAAGATCCTGACCTGGAAGAACCAGACCACTCACAACATGGAGGTGATGGCCCAAGAGGCACTCCCTCCATCCCTAGAGGGAGAGTGGTGGATCCAAGAAGGAACAGATCCCCCTCAGTGGGATCCAACCATTCTGGGAGATCCAAAGGGACCTCTGCCTCTTCTCAGAGAAGAGAACCCTCTCATGAGAGGAAATGCAGACTGATCAAATTTGAGCAGGCTAAGCTACAGCTTAAGAGAGAACAGTTAGCATTGGACAGGGAAGCCCTGGAGCTTCAGAAAGCTTCAAGAAAGTGGGGTCTAGAGACCCCTGGTGGCAGTAATGAAACCCCTAGAGTTAGAGAGAAAGTCCCTGACAATAGGAACCTCCACAAGATTGTGCCCCCCTATAAGACAGGGGATGATATCCACAAATGGATCTCTGCTCTTGAGAGGGCCTGTAAAGTACAGAGGGTCCCAGTAGAGCAGTGGGCAGCAATCCTGTGGCTCTCCTTTGCAGACAAAGGTAGAGACAAGCTCCTCTCTGTAAGAGAAGAGGATGCTGATGATTACTATATCTTGAGAGATGCTTTAATAGATGGGTTTGGCTTAACCACTGATCAATACAGAATTAAGTTCAGAGACACCCAAAAAGCACAGGATCAAGATTGGGTAGACTTTGTTGATTGTGCTACCAAGGCATTGGAAGGTTGGTTAAATGGCAGTAAAGTTAATGATTACAAAGGATTGTACAATCTCATAATGAGGGAGCAGATTCTTAATAATTGTCATAACCAACTCTTACACCAGCACCTGGTGGACTCTGATCTGACCTCTCCCCAAGAATTGGGAAAGAAGGCAGACAAATGGGTCAGAACCAGGATCAGGCCCAAGAACCAAGGTGGTGACCAGAAGAAAGATTCTACCAAGCCCAAAGAGAAAGGTGGGGATAATAAAACAGAAAAGTCCCCTGAAGTGCCCCAAAATCCCAGTGCTGGGGGTGGGTCCCAAAATACTTCCTCTTCTAAAAAGAAACCATATTGCCATGTGTGTAAACAACCGGGCCACTGGAAAACTGACTCCAGTTGTCCAAAGAATGGCAATAAAGAAAATGTTCCTCCAGTTGCAGCTCCAACACCTCCTGTTGCTACTAGTAGTAATCCCCCAGGTGGTGGGAGTGCACCCAAAAACTTAGTAGGGCTTTCTTGGGGAACTCAGGGGGACTCTGGCCTAACCAGGTCCCCTGCACAAGCAACTCTAGTCTGTGATGGTGGCATGGGGTTTGCCAACTTTACCATGAGCCCCAGTATCCTGGGCAGGTACAGACAAGAGCCCATGATCAATGGTTAGAAGGCTGTGGCCTATAAGGACACAGGGGCTAGTGTCACCATGGTGACCCAGAAACTAGTGCCCCTAGAACAGCTTTTACCTGGGTTTAGCTACCAGGTGACCAATATAGATGGAATTAGGAAAGACCATCCCATGGCAGTGGTAAATCTCAGCTGGGGAGGGGTCACTGGCCCAAAGAGAGTGGCAGTGTACCCAAACTTGCCTGTAGATTGTCTACTGGGGAATGATCTAGAAATCTCAGCCTGGGCTGAGGTGGACCACAAGGCCCATTTAAAAATGGTAGGAATTGCTGAGAGAGTGGATGAGACCTCAAAGGCCTCCCCTCCACCCCAGGAGCAAGTAAAAGGAGTGAAGCCTGAAACTATGGATCACTCCACCCAAACAGAGAGCATAGGGGAAGAGGAACAGCCCTCCCCCCACCAGACCAAGGGTGAGGGTCCAGTTTCTCAGGGAACTGATCCTTCCCCTTGTGAAGTAATTGCCCCAGAAGTGGACAGGCCTGGCCTGGCCACCTCTCTGATGGCAGGGGAGCCTTCCAAGGTGGTACCCAGTCTGGAGCAGGTATCCTGCCCCTCTCTACCCTGCCTCAGTCAGCCCAGGGCTGCAGAGGTCAGGGAGGTCAGTGGACCCTTAATGGGCCCCTGTCCAGAGGAACCCCCTAATCAGCAGATTAGGGACACCCAGCAGAGTAGTTTCAGCCAGGTGAATATTCCTCTACAAACTGAGGGATCCCCCTTACCCCTAGGTATAGGTACCACTCAAATGGATGATGTTGAGCACAGGGAAACCTGGGGCTCAGTTGCCCCAAACCTTCCCGTGCCCTCCACTATTCCAACCAAAGGGATCCAACCCCCAGCTGTAGGTATCCAGAGGTTGACCCTTAGGGCCAGATATGACACAGTCATGGGCAGAAAGGCTTCCATAGTGGCCAGTGATCTGAGGAGGTTGAGACCAAACCAAATAGGGCCTCACTTCCAGACTCAGACACCCCACCAGCCCACCTCTGACCCAAAAACCAATACAGGTATTTCCCCTAGACTTTGGAGAAACTCTAGAACCCCTTGGGGTAGGATTTCCCAAGTGGACCATGAGACAGGGAGCAACCATGCTAGTGCAGGTTCTTCCTTATATGGCCACTCAGGAAATAAAGGCTTATCTGGACAAGGTTAGCCTTATCTCCTTTCGTTTGGGGGGGTTATGTAGGAAGGTGGAATCTGACTAATGGTTGCCCCCAACTTTTTGCCTGGTATTTGAGTGGTTTTTGACTTGTCTGGCTGGGATCCTGCTATCCAGGACCCCAGCCTATCTGCTTTCTCCCTAAAACTAATGTGAAGTACCCTAGGTACAAACCAATTGGATGCTAAGGATGCCCTGACAGTCCCTTGTAGATGGTACCCTAGGTACCCAGGGCATGGGTCCCTCAGTAGGCCTACCAGGGCTGCAGCACTTTTTGTGCCACCCTGGGACAGCCATACAAACTGACACCACCAGACCACTACTGTAGTCTGGGTAAGGTGGTGCTAGCACCCCTTACCGGCATATAGGTACCCTATATCCCACCCCATTACAACACATATACTCTCATAAGTCACCCCTATAGCAGGCCTTGGTAATCTTACAAGGCAGGGTGCTGAGGTATGTGTGAGGGGGGACCCCTACATGAGTAGGGCCTCTCTGCAACCTTGGTAAAATCATTGCTGGGTTGTTTGTAGTGTAGCCATACCATATACTCTTAACCGCATTATGAGTAAATCGCGACATCGCGATAACTTGGGAATGGCTACACAGAACCATATCGTGTTTGGTGTCAAACATGTAGGAATCATACCTCCAGTCCAGCCATGGGCATGAGGGTACGATTCCCCCCTGCTAGAGGGGCGATATGGGAAAGGCGGTAGAATTTAGACACCAATTTAAAAGTGCACTAGTAGTACAAAATGGCTACTGCCCGCCACCCACATGACTCTGGCTGGCTGTTGCTGGGGAAAACCCCAGCCTCGCCAGCTGGACAAAAGGGCTCCTGTGGCAGGGAGGTGCTAGCATCTCCCCAGACAGGATTATGTGGATTGGAACAGGGTGGGTGCACCAAATGTCCTTTCAGAGTTGCACGTAGGCAGCTGCAGAAGCCTCATTCTGCATACACCGCTTGGAACCGGTTCAGGGGCATCCTGCCCCTCGCCCAGGCGGGAAACACACAAAGGGGAGAGGGTGTAGCCACCCTTTCCCGCCTCACCAGCCATTGGTGGACACTACTCTGGACACTCCCCTAATCTTGGGGATAAAGGTGAATAACGTGGCCCCAGAGCCTCAGATTAATCTTGGACTTCAAAGACTTGACCTTTGACGAGCTGCTGCCCAGCTGACTGAAGAAATCTCCCTTGGGATAAAGGAGTTATCCCCCTGCTTGGCAGGCACCTGAAACACTGCAAGTGACCTGGTTGGAACTTCGCTGCTCTAATGATCTTCGACGACCTCCAGCTCCCTTGAGGTGGGTTTCCAGCACATCCCAGAGGCCAGTGAGTGTGCTCCACGAGTTTGGGCACCGTGCACCCCGTGGGTGCCGAGATCCCCGATACCCCATGACACCGGTCACCTCTTGCGTAGCACACGACCCTGACCAGTGGTGAAGTCGTCCTTTGGCTCATTTGTGAGCCAACCACCAAGCAGCATCCGTGCCAAAGACCAGCGCCCCAGCACCTTCCGGTGGCCCGTGGGCGTCCTTTTACGCACTCCATTTTGCTGCCTTCCGCGGTCCCTTGTCGCTTGACTTGTGGGCCCTAGCGGCAAGTTTCTTTGGTTGCTCCAGGCCTGCTCTACAGTCTCCTCAAAGGAGACCTCTCTCAGACCTCGTGGGTCTGCAACAGTAGCAGATTTGTGCATCTTGCGTGGGTTGCGGTTGCCAAGGCTTAGTATCCAATCCGGACACTAACACCGCAGCGACCCTCATCCGACGTGGGACAGTCGCCGTCCCGAAGCTAGTCTTCTTTGAAGCCTCCCGGAGCCCGTGGCTGCAGATCCAAGCTACCCCACTTTCAACTTGAAGCACCCGACATCGAAGGGCTCTTTGCTTTGAGCCTCCTGGTCACTTTGCCGTGACCCAGACTCTGTACCCCCTGCTTTCAGGTTCTTCTCTACAATCTTCACATCTTTGATCTTCACAGAATCATCAACGCTTTTGGCTAGCAGAACTTTTGACTCTTTTCCCATTGAAAAGCAGCCCGCGACCCGACACCAGAATCGACCTATGCACCCGGCTTCCCTGGGGCAGGTAACAGTGGTACTATGGTACTCCCGAAGTTGTGGGCCCTTCAAAAGCTTAACTCTAAAGTGTTAACTTTATACTCCTGCTAGAAGTATTTTTAAATGTTTTATTTCCAACCACGACATTCTCCATAGGCTTTAATAGCGATCCCGATAGCAGCTACTTCCACTGCACGCGCCTCCCGTGGGTCCCCTTCCTCATCACTTGGGGTGGATTCTTAAGGGGCAAGCGGTCCTGAATGCCCTAGGCATTGCCTGTAGAATTGTCGTGGTTCTTATACCACTATTTTAGTATATGGTTTGGTCCCCCCCTGGGGCCCAATGTTAACAGTGCTATTTATTTGTATCTATCAATGCTTGTTTGATGTATAACTTTGCCTAAGCCTCATAAAGAGACTTGGGGATTCTGTCTAGAATAAATACATATATTTTATATATATACCTGTGTAGAATACTCTTTCATTTGGTCATTCAAGAGGTTATCTATGGTAAAACAATAAGCTTAACACTCCTTCAAGACTTAGCCTGAAGGCTGCTCTCCACAGCTACCACTAGGATAGCTTTCTTTAAAGGTTGTCTTTTAAACCTAACACCATAAGAGTCGAATTGGACTGGTGCAAGGTGGCCACTATAACTAGTGACCAGCATATGCCAGGCCAACTTCTCACATTGGGGCAGTGCTGAAAGTTCTGCATTGCGCAGAGAAGAACTTAGAGGCCTGCGCAAGACACCAATAGCACTAGACTGGGACGTGATGCTTGAGGACTTGAGGTCAACAGATATTGCGCAGGAACCTATTTGATTCAAGAACCTGAATGCACGTTGGACACCCCTACTTTACATGTGGAACAGGGGAAATGGTGTTATCCACGTACATATGACATGTTTATGAGCTGAGATGCTTAGTGTGAACTATTTAAGATGTTTTATGGTGCATATGAGACCGGGGAGTTGAGGGTGGGGGGAGTTACAAGCAGGTTTATTACAATTCTGTTAATAAGTACGGTTAAGAACTGAGACTGCCACAATAACACGGAAGACACGTGAACATTTGCAAAATCACGAGAATCACTGACACGGCACAAGGAACGGATACATCGTGTTGATAAAATGTATGTACTTATGATGCACTGTAATGCCTATATATGATATGTAAAGTACTGCCGAGACATATATGATACAAAAACCAATAAAAATATGTTTTAAAAAAAACACAGAGCTTCACACAAGGACAACACAAACTACATTTAAACATCAACTAACTACAGTGTTGTGCCATTTTGTACTTTTTATAGACACATGAACCTCCCACCCGAACTAAACACAAAGTACCCCTACCCACTGAACTTGCACCCCCCCCATAAAACCCCTAAAATCACTACTATAATATCACTATCACTACACTAGCTAATCTAAACTAAGCTGTAAAATCTAATTAGCAACATTAAAACTATGTACAGGGCGAAGGGCAGCAAGGCTCCCTGTGGCTAACATGGCCTGGTTCTTCCCACTGGCTGATTCAGTTTGTGGAGGAGTTTCAGAGCCTGGTCCATGTTATTCTCTAGCACAGCCACCCACAATTGTTAGTCTGAAAGGTCCTTCTTAATGTCAAGCTCAAAGGAGCTAGGCCGTCCGGTGGCCTGAGGTGTGGGGACAGATAGTTGAGATGCTCCACTGGTGGATGTGCTGGGTACTGTTTCCTTGGAGGTACCTTGGCCTGAATTTCCTTTACTGCCTGAGCACCTCTTCTCCTGTGTTGTCGGTCCTAGAGAAAAGCTTGTCCACTTGCCCAGAACCTTCTCCTCCTCGTAACGCTTCCTCATGTTCTTGTGTGCCTTAGCTACTCTTCTTAGGTGGTGGTAGCGCCCCTTTCTGAGATTATACTACCTTAGCTGCTCGGGGGTCATGTTCTCTGTTGAAGGAATAAGTATAACTGTCAGTCAACGGGGGATTAGGAACAGGTGCAAACATAATGAAACAATATTTCTTTCACAACATCTAAGGTAGCAGCTTCTACAGCCTAAATTCATCTTGCAGTTTAGAGCCAGCATACACATGCCTATAATCTATTATATCAGAATTACCAAGGCCGCATAATGAAGAAAGGGCAACAATGCAATTGCAACACCTTGGCACATTTAGGTATGACTATGTCAGTACTTACTATGCTTGGTAACAATGCTGTTTGGTACTCATGGAATGGTACTCATGCCATATTTACTGAAAATTAGTGTGCCTTCTGCATCCTGTAATGGCCTTTATGTCATTGGCATTTGCCACAGTAAGATGTGCAATGTCTGCAAAGTACAAGTATTGTCTCACAATGTAGTGTAACTGGTATGGCAAGGACCCTTATCAGGACATATTGCTAACTATACTGAACACTTCGCAGTTCTTGGGCATTGGAGATGCACCTCACACCACACAGAGGCATGTGAAACCTTTCGTATCGGAAATGTTGTAAGTACATGATGGACCATGCCACCACTGATTACATGCACCCAATATCATAGAATGTGCAACTGACATGGATTCAGAATTCTTCACAAACATGACTGTTAGAACTGGGGTCACCAATTCCGACGTGGTAGCTTGGCGCGAGGTAGGAAGGCACCCGAAGGCAATGTGTAAAGCAATTGTGCAGCACTCACCCACATGAACTCAATGACGCGCACACAAGGAAGGACACCACACCAAGTTGTCGGTTAAAACAAGATTCTTTATCTGCTGCGAAGTGGAGAGTAGCAATTCATTTCAAGACTAAGGCAGGTAGACGCAAGTCAACCATAAATTCATTCAAGTCAATGGATCAATACTTCTCAGGGTAACAATCAATGTATTCAGGAATAATGCTGGTAATTCAAAGTAGCAGTCAATTCATTTAAGTAACTAAACCGATGTTCGCAGGGCAACAATTAATTCCTTCCTGCAAATAGAGCAATGCAATTTAGCGCAACAGTTAATTCATACCTGTGAACAAAATAGTGCATTTCAATACCACAATTAATTCATTCCTGTAAGGCAAACAGTGCATTTCCATACAACAATTAATTCACTCATGTAAGGCAAACAGTGCATTTCCATACAACAATTAATTCACTCCTGTACCCCAATGGGATAATCTCAGGCCCCAGCGATTTCAGGCAGGTAACCGGTGCAGACAGCGTTTAGGGCCACACCTAATGCATCCGCCTCACTGGGGCATGTCAAGACTTTCAATTTTCGCTCCCACGGCAGTCTCGGGTTCCCCCTGGTGGGGAAGGGTTACCTGTGGGCCTTGGCCTTGGGAGGCCCGTGCAGTCCTGTCCCGGCTTGGTGAGGGGAAGTCCGGGCCTCCTCTCACTGTGGCTAAGGCCTCCGGGCTCCGTCCTTGCTCCAGGGCCCGGGAGCCAATCCGGTCACGGCCTTCAGGGGGGTGCAGCTCGAGCGGGGGTGCGGTCGGTGACGCGGCCGGCACCCCCGTCACTTGATGAGGCCCAGCGCGGCTTTCCCTACAATCGCGTCACGTGATGAGGCCCAGCGCGGCTTTCCCTACGATCGCGGCGGCCCTCCCAGGCCTCGGGGGCTGCGACTGAGTCCTCTGGCAGTGCCGGCCTGCGGCGGTGAGTCTGGGCAGACAGCGCTTCAGCGATCGCAGTGCTGGGGCAGCGGCGGTGATGACTGGCACAGCGCTCTCCTCCTGGGTAGCAGGGGCCCACGGCGGTGATGGCAGCTAGCGCCTCCAGGGGCCGGCGCTGGACCATAGGTACCTGGGCAGCGGCGGTGTCTTGAGGGCTCACGGCGCCTAGCAGGCTCGGCGCTCAGAGGGTACAGCGTTCACAAGGGCACAGCGCTTACAAGGCACAGCGCTTGCAAGGCACAGCGCTTAGGGGCACAGCACTTAGAGGCACCACATGCAGGCAAGGGGAGAGGCACAGTCGCGATGCAGTCATGGAGCAGAGAGATAGCGCTGTGGGGTGACTCCGCGCGTAACAGCAGGCAACCTCTTTCTCAGGGGCACAGTCCTGGCAGCACAGCACTAGGTGGACACAGCGCTTTACCTGTTGGTCCTGCAGGGTGCATAATGACAGTCCAAGTTTCAGGGCAGCCCTTATCTTGGAGGGGGAGAAGAAGATGGCAGGTCTCCCTGGTAAGCTTAGAAGGGGGAGAAGGGGGTGGAGTTGGCAGGCATCAGAGGCAGGGTGGGTCCCTGCAGCACACTGGAGATGGTCCCCTGGGTTACCCCCTCACCAGGCAAGATCAGCAGGCAGGCAGAGTCCCTCATCTAACTTGGGTACAGCAGGGCCTAGACTCACTCAGTCCCAGTAGTGTAGGTTTCTCCCCTAGGCCCAACCACCTACGCTCCGGCAGAGGTTCCCCCAGGTCCAGTGGTGCCCCAACTGACTAGTCAGGTTTCCCTCCTTTCCTCTTATACCCCCAGGTCAGGTGACCCTCCTGCAAAGGCGGCAAAGCATAATCCCTCCCAGGGCTGGAAGGTTCCAGGAGCTTCCACATAACTGTCTATGGGACAAAAAGGCGGGATGGTAAAGATACTGTATCAAGATGTCCCAGCCTGCTCCTAACCACTAGTGTGTGTATGCAATGGCCACTCCGCAGTAGCAGGGGCCTGTGGCAGCCATGTTGTTAGGAGAGAGCACCTGCACCTCAGCACTGTTTAGCAGTGGTAAGGTGCCCAGAGACCTAGGGCCAACAAAAAGATGGCGGTAAAAATGAGACGACAAGGGCAAAAAAAACGGGGTAGACCACCCTAGGGCTGACAGGTCTAACATGCGTCCCCCCAGCCGAAAGTGGGGAGAGCTACCCAACCTCTAGGGAGTTCTCATCACTAAGGCGGAAGAACCGAGAGAGACCGTTAGCGTTGGCGTGGTCTACTCCGGGTCGATGTTCCACCCTAAAGTCCATCCCCTGAAGGGAAATGGACCACCTCAACAATTTGGGGTTTTCACCTCTCATTTGCATGAGCCAGCGAAGGGGTCGGTGGTCGGTCTGATTGAGTATGTGAGAACCAAAAAGATATGGCCCCAGCTTCTTCAGGGCCCAAACCAGGGCGAAGGCTTTGCGTTCTATCGTACTCTACCGCTGTTCCCTGGGGAGTAGCCTTCGGGAGATAAAGGCCACTGGCTGGTCTTGGCCTTCCTCATTCATTTGAGAGAGCACAGCTCCAATGCCATGCTCAGCGGCGTCTGTCTGCACAATGAATTCCTTGCTGAAATCTGGAGTCCGAAGCACCGGAGCGGTGCACAACGCGTGCTTCAGGGTTTCAAAGGCCTCTTGACAGGCAGCCGTCCAGATGACTCTACGGGGTTGCTTTTTAGATGTCAACTCAGTCAAGGGGGCAACGATGGTTCCATACCCCTTGACAAACCGGCAGTAGTAACCCGTGAGTCCGAGGAAAGCCCGGACCTCCGTTTTTTGGGGGGATCCCAGGCCAAGATGATCTCAATTTTGGCCTGGAGGGGTTGCACCTTATCCCCGCCCACCAGGTGTCCCAGGTAGACGACAGATCCCTGTCCAATCTGGCACTTGCTAGCCTTGATGGTTAGGCCAGCCTGTTGTAGAGCCTGTAGCACCTCCTGGAGGTGCTCCAGATGGTCCTCACAGCTGCTTCTGAAGACAGCTATGTCATCCAGGTAGGAAGCTGAGAAGGCCTCTAGGCCAGAAAGCACCTGGTTGACCAACCACTGGAAAGTGGCCGGAGCATTCTTGAGCCCGAAGGGCATCACCCGACATTGAAAGTGGCCCTCGGGGTGGAGAATGCAGTCTTCTCCTTGGCTCCGTCCGCCATGGCATTCTGCCAGTATCCTGACGTCAGGTCGATGGTACTTAGATACCGAGCTACTCCCAGTCGGTCAATCAGCTCATCCGCCCTAGGGATCGGATGAGCATCCGTCTTGGTTACGGAGTTCAAGTCACGGTAATCCACACAGAACCGAAGTTCCGGTGTGGTGCCCGGTGGGGCCGCTTTCGGCACCAATACCACCGGACTAGCCCATGGGCTGCTGGAAGGCTCAATCACCCCCAGCTCCAACATCTTGGCCACCTCTCCCTGGATGCTGGTCTTGTTCTTGTCGGACAGCCGGTGAGACTTGGTTTTCACGGGCGGGCTGTCCCCTGTGTCCACGTCATGGGTACACAGATGCGTGATCCCAGGAGTGAGGGAGAACAATGAGGCATACTGCTCCAAGACCTGGCGGTAGTCCCTCTGTTGCCCGGGGGTCAAGGATGGGGAGAGGACCACTCCCTCCACCAATCCATCTTTCTCTTGGGTCGCCAGAAGGTCCAGAAGAGGCTCACTCTCTTCCTCTTCGCTCCCATCCATCACCATAAGGAGAGCAAGCTCCGATCTCTCATGGTGTGGCTTCAGGCGGTTGATGTGGAACACCCTATGGGGTTGTCATGGGGTCTTGAGGTCAACTACCTACGTGGTCTGGCCTCTCTTCTCCACGATGTCGTACGGTCCAGTCCACTGGTTCGGGAGGGCGCTAAGCTCTCCGGGCTCCATGACCCACACCTTCTGTCCAACATCCAACTCCACCGTCCGAGCGTTGCGGTCATACCACTCCTTCATGACGGCTTGACTAGCCTCCAGGTTGTCTGCGGCTTCCTTCCACAGCTTGGCCATCTGGCTGCGCAATGCGCATGTAGCTGACCACGTCCCGGGGAAGCTTCGTAGAAGTCTTCTCCCACCCCTCCTTCACAAGACTGAGGGCCCCCTTAACGGGGTGGCCATAGAGCAGCTCAAAGGGGCTGAAACCGACCCCCTTCTGCGGCACCTCTCGGTAGGAGAACAGCAGACAGGGTAAGAGGACGTCCCACTTCCGTCTCAAGTCCTCTGGCATGCTCCAGATCATCCCCTTCAGAGTCTTATTGAAGCGCTCTACGAGCCCGTTAGTCTGGGGGTGGTAAGGAGTGGAGAACCTGTAGGTCACTCCACACTCCTTCCACATGGCCTGCATGTAGGCCGACATGAAATTAGTGCCCCTATCTGACACCATGACCTTGGTGTATGAGAGTGGAATCTGACTAATGGTTGCCCCCAACTTTTTGCCTGGTATTTGAGTGGTTTTTGACTAGTCTGGCTGGGATCCTGCTATCCAGGACCCCAGCCTATCTGCTTTCTCCCTAAAACTGATGTAAGTACTTTAGGTACAAACCTAATTGGATGCTGGGCATGCCCTACCAGTCCCTTGTAGATGGTACCCTAGGTACTCAGGGCATGGGTCCCCCAGTAGGCCTACCAGGGCTGCAGCACTTATTGTGCCACCCTGGGACAGCCACCCAAACTGACACCACCAGACCACTACTGTAGTCTGGGTAAGGTGGTGCTAGCACCCCTTACAGGGATGTAGGTACCCTATATCCCATACCCTTACAACACATATACTCTCATAGGTCACCCCTATGGCAGGCCCTGGTAATCCTACAGGGCTGGGTGCTGAGGTATGTGTGAGGGGGGACCCCTACGTGAGTAGGACCTCTCTGCAACCTTGGTAAAATCATTACTGGGTTGTTTGTAGTGTGGCCATACCATATACTCTTAACCGCATTATAAGTTATTGCGTCATCGCTGTAACTTGGGAATGGCTACACAGAACCATATCGTGTTTGGTGTCAAACATGAAGGAATCATACCCCCAGTCCAGCCATGGGCATGAGGGTACGATTCCCCCTTGCTAGGAGGGTGATATGGGAAAAGCGGTAGAATTTAGACACCAATTTAAAAGTGCACATGTACCACAAAATGGCTACTGTCCGCCACCTACACGACTCTGGCTGGCTGTTGCTGGGGAAAACCCCAGCCTCGCCATCTGGACAATAGGGCTCCTGTGGCAGGGAGGGGCCAGCACCTCCCCAGACAGGATATGTGGATTGGAACAGGGTGGGTGCACCAAATGTCCTTTCAGAGTTGCACGTAGGCAGCTGCAGAGCCCCAATTCTGCATACACCGCCTGGAACCGGTTCAGGGGCATCCTGCCCCTCGCCCAGGCGGGAAACACACAAAGGGGAGTGGGTGTAGCCACCCTTTCCCGCCTCTACTCTGATTGGTAGGCTCTATTTGGGACCATCCCCTAATCTTGGGGATATATGGGAATAACTTTGCCCCAGAGCCTTAGATTAGTTCAGAACTTAACAGAACTGACCTTCGACGAGCTGCTGCCCAGCTGACTGAAGAAATCTCCCTTGGGATAAAGGAGTTATCCCCCTGCTTGGCAGGCACCTAAAAGACTGCAAGATACCCGGTTGGAACTTCGCTGCTCTCATGAACTTCGACACCTTCCATCAACCTTGAGGTGGGTCTCCAGTGCATCCCAGAGTCCTGTGAGCGTGCCCAGCAAGCCTGAGCACCGTGGACCACGTGGGTGCCGAGATCCCTGCATACCCCGAGACCCCAGCCACCTCTTGCATAGCACACGACCCCGACCAGTGGGGAAGTTGTGCTTTGGCCTATTTCTGCGCCAACCTTCAAGCAGCATCCGTGCCAAAGCTCAGCTCCCTAGTCCGCTCCGGTGGCCCGTGGGAGCCCTTTTACGCACTCCATTTTGCTGCCTACCGCGGTCCCTTGTCTCTCGACTTGTGGGCCCTGACGGAGGACAATCTACCTTTCTAAGAGTTCCCCTGGTTGCTCCAGGCCTGCTCTGCGCTCCCTGCAAAGGAGAGCACCCTCAGACCTCGTGGGTCTGCACCAGCAGCTACTTTGTACATCTTGCGTGGGTTGCGGTTGCCAATGCTTAGTGGATCCAATCGGGACACTAACACCGCAGCAACCCTCATCCAACGTGGGACAGTCGCCCTCCAGAAGCTGGCCTTCCTTGAAGCCTCTCGGAGCCCGTGACTGCAGAGCCCAGCTGTACCTTCTACACCTGAAGCACCCGACATCCACGAGCTCCTTCCTGTGAGCTCCCTGGTCACTGTGCTGTGACCCAGACTCTGTCCCCTCTGCTTTCAGGTTCATCTTTATCTTCTCTTCATCTTCAATCTTCATGACTTCAACGACGCTTTCAGCTAGCAGCAGTTTGGACTACTTTTCCATAGAAAATCAGCCCGCGGCCCGACACCAGAATCGACCTATGCACCCGGCTTCCCTGGGGCAGGTAACAGTGGTACTTCAGTACTCACGTGGTGGTGGGCTCTCCAAAGCCTTAAGTCTCAAGCCTTAACTTTGTACTGTTGCTAGAAGTGTCTTTAAACTCTAAATATTCAACCGCGACATTCTCCATAGGCTAACATTGCGATCCCGATAGCAGCTCTTTGCACTGCACGCGTCTCCCGTGGGTCCCCTTCCTCTTAACTGTGGGTGGATTCTGAAGGGGCAAGCGATCCTGAATGCCCTAGGCATTGCCTGTAGAACTGTCGTGGTTCTTATACCACTATTTTAGTATATGGGTTAGTCCCCCCCTGGGGCCCATTGATTTCTGTGCTATTTATTGTGTTTATAAATGCTTGTTTAAAGTGTAACTTTGCCACTAGCCACATAAAGTGACTGTGGGATTCTGTCTAGAATAAATACATATATTTTATATTTATACCTGTGTGGGCTACTCTTTCATTTGGTTATTCAAGAGGTTATTATGGTAAAACAATAAGCTTAACACTCCTTCAAGACTTAGCCTGAAGGCTGCTCTCCACAGCTACCACTAGGATAGCTTTCTTTAAAGGTTGTCTTAAACCTATCATCAATAAGAGTCGAATTGGACTGGTGCAAGGTGTCCCTATAACTAGGAACAACATATGCCAGGCCAACTTCTCACACTTGGGGAATCCCACACGGGTAAAAATCCCCATCAAGGCCCGTGCCACCGCAGGTGCAGTGATGGTCCTCAGAGGGATCGCCTCGGGTACCGGGTGGCGTGGTCCACTAACACCAAGATGAACCGGTGTCCCGAAGAAGTCGGCGGGTCCATCGGCCCGACAATGTCAATGCCTACCCACTCAAAAGGGGTACAGACAACTGGGAGCGGTTCCAGAGGGACCTTCAACTTGGTTCCAGTCTTGCCACTCACTTGACAAGTCTTATAGGTCTTGCAAAAGGTGTCAGAGGCAACTCGCATTCTGGGCCAGTAAAAATGTGGGACCAACCGAGCAAAGGTTTTGTCCTGGCCCAGGTGTCCTGCTAGTGGTATCTCATGTGCCAATTCTAGCAGAAAGGCCCGGTAGCATTGGGGGACCACTAAGGCCCTAGATGACCCATGCACCGGAGCCTTAGGCTCACTGTAGAGGAGACCATCCTCCCAGTAAATATGGTAATATGGTAATTGCCGGTCTCTTGGTTCGTCGCTTGGGCAACGGCCTGCCGCCGCATACCTTCATGCGTGGGGCCCTCTCTCTGTGCCCGACAAAATTCCTCCCGGGTAGGCCCTCCTTCCACCTGCCACTCTGCAGGGGTCGGCAAGTCCCCCACGGGAACAACATCCACCTCCGCGGGCTCCGGGGTAACCTCCACAGGCTCCCCATCCATCTCGCAGGGTGTGTCCTCCACGACATCTTCCTGACCAGCATTGGGCGGTGCCATTGTTCCAGGCTCCAACCCGGGTTGAGTTCCTTGCCAGGCAGCCATGGACCTCGTAACCACGCAGGTCCACCCCGGTAACCCCAGCATCTCAGCATGAGCGTTGAACTCCACTTCCTTCCAGGCGGTATGTTCCAAATCGTTTCCGAGCAGACAGTCCCCTGGCATGGCAGGGCTTACGGCGACTCTCAACTGGCCTGAGACTCCTCCCCACTCAAAGGGAACTTGGACCATGGGGTAATGACTCTGGCTGTTATCGGCCATTACCACCGAGAGGAATACTTCAGGAATCACCTGCTCTGGAGACACCAGCGGACGTCTTACCATCGTCATGCTGGCACTCGTGTCCCTCAGAGCATCCACCTCCTCCCCGTTAACCCGTACCCTCTGCCGGTACTTGGCAGTGTTCGAGGGCAACTGTGTCACTGGGACCATCTCTCTACCCCCAGTGAAACCAGGGTCAGGCCTGTCCACTCACCCCCCCCATCTAGGGACAACTCCTCTCCCAGCGCTACGCTAGCCACCCCGGGGCTCTTACCTCCTGTGGGGGCTGGGGTCCGTTTGCGACACTGGAGATCCCCCTTGTAGTGCCCAACCTCCCCACATTCGTAACACCGGACAGTTCTGGGCTGCTGACTCTTGTCAGGGTAAGTGGGTTTTGGTGATCTAGATTGAGGTGGGGAACCTACCCCCTTCCCTTGAGATCTATTTTGGGGGCCTTTGAAGAACTCCTTCTATTTATCCCCCCCTCTTTCTTCTGGGGTGCGCCCTGTCCGCCTTTCGGGGTGTCTCCCCCGGGTCCCTTGTGGGACACCCGAGAGCTAACCCAGGTATCCGCAAGCTTCTGAGGGTCGGTCAGCTTGCGGTCCACCAGGTGTTGACGCAGCTCTGGAAAACATTTATCAAGGAGGAGCTCTCTTAAAAACAAGTTGTACAGCCCCTCATAGTCGCTCACTTCGCTACCACGCACCCAACCCTCTAAGGCCTTACGTGCATAATCACAAAAATCCACCCAGTTCTGTGTGGGAAGCTTATGGCTGTTGCGGAACCTTTGACAATATTTCTCTGGGGTGAGACCAAACTTCCTAAGCAGGGCCTCCTTCATGACAGGGTAATCTGTTCGCTCTTCTCCGTCTACGGTCAAGAGTGTGTGCCTTGCCACGGGAGGCATGTACCGGTATAGGCCACCCCCCCAGTAACTCTCAGGCACCCCATGGGCTACCAAGGACACCTCGTATGCCGCCAACCACTTATCTATGTCATCCCCGACACTAAAACTGGCCACCACCTCCCTCTGTAGATGGAACTTAGGCTCTTGTGGAGCCTCAGCGGGTAAGTTGCCACCATTCCTGTTGCCTTGCGCCCCTAGTTGCAATGCTTTCAACTCCAACTCCTTTAGGCTGAGCTCATGCGCAAGCTTCCTCTCCTCCATGGCTAGCCTCTTCTCCTCTCTCTCCTTCTCCATCCTAGCAAGCTCCAATCTCAATTGCCTCTCCTCCCTCCTGTCCTCATACTCCTCCACCGACACACTCCCTGATGACACACTACTGCCTGCCCTGGAACGTCTCCCTGGCAACACATTGTCACTAATGTCAACCTGCAGTAGGTCCAACTCTCCTGGAGTGCCCGGTTCCCCGTGAGCGTCTGGCTCCCCCGAAGCGCCCGGCTCCCCCTGTCCCTCGTCCCATCTCCCCCCCCCCCCCGGTTGGCCAATACCCATGCCCTCAAGGCTTTCTGAAGCTCCTCTCTCTTGGCGCCTCGCCTGACGGACACCCCCATCCCCTGCCAGAACTCCATCAGCTGCGCCACCGTATACATTTCTAGTTTGGCCAGCTTGAACTCCATCCTAACAGGTGGGGCCCCAGACAATTCAAGGGAAAATTACTAAGACGTAGGCAACAGGTTCAACACAGGAGCCTATACACTCAAATAGACAGTGAAGGGCAAATTGTTAGGCTTGCGACACAACCGGTGTCCAATTGCGGCACACACTGAATCCCTGTAGGGTGCTGCACAAGCGGAAGTCGCAATCCCACCGCTGAACACCAATGTTAGAACTGGGGTCACCAATTCGGACGTGGTAGCTTGGCGCGAGGTAGGAAGGCACCCGAAGGCAATGTGTAAAGCAGTCACTCACCCACATGAACTCAATGACGCGCACACAAGGAAGGACACCACACCAAGTTGTTGGTTAAATCAAGATTCTTTATCTGCTGCGAAGTGAAGAGTAGCAATTCATTTCAAGACTAAGGCAGGTAGACGCAAGTCAACCATAAATTCATTCAAGTCAATGGATCAATACTTCTCAGGGTAACAATCAATGTATTCAGGGATAATGCTGGTAATTCAAAGTAGCAGTCAATTCATTTAAGTAACTAAACCGATGTTCGCAGGGCAACAATTAATTCCTTCCTGCAAATAGAGCAATGCAATTCAGCGCAACAGTTAATTCATACCTGTGAACAAAGCAGTGCATTTCAATACCACAATTAATTCATTCCTGCAAGGCAAACAGTGCATTTCCATACAACAATTAATTCACTCCTGTACCCCAAGGGGATAATCTCAGGCCCCAGTGATTTCAGGCAGGTAACCGGTGCAGACAGCGTTTAAGGCCACACCTAATGCATCCGCCTCACTAGGGCCTGTCAAGAGCTTCAATTTTCGCTACCACGGCAGTCTTGGGTTCCCCCTGGTGGGCAGGGGTTACCTGTGGGCCTTGGGAGGCCCGTGCAGTCCTGCCCGGCTTGGTGAGGGGAAGTCTGGGCCTCCTCTCGCTGTGGCTACGGCCTCCGGGCTCCGCCCTTGCTCCAGGGCCCGGGAGCCAATCCGGTCGCGGCCTTCAGGGGGGCGCGGCTACACCCGCCAATGGGTGTGCAGCTCGAGCGGTGGTGCGGTTGGTGACACGGCCGGCACCCCCGTCACGTGATGAGGTCCAGCGCAGCTTTCCCTACGATAGCGTCACGTGATGAGGCCCAGCGCGGCTTTCCCTACGATCGCGGCAGCCCTCCCAGGCCTCGGGGGCCGCGGCGGAGTTCTCTGGCAGTGCCGGGCTGCGGCGGTGAGTCTGGGCGGACAGCGCTTCAGCGATCGCGGTGCTGGGGCCGCAGCGGTGATGATGGACACAACGCTCTCCTCCTGCGGAGCAGGGTCCCGCGGTGGTGATGGCAGCTAGCGCCTCCAGGGGCCCGGCGCTGGACCGTAGGTACTAAGGCAGTGGCGGTGTCTTGAGGGCTCACGGCGCCTAGCAGGCTCGGCGCTCAGAGGGTACAGCGTTCACAAGGGCACAGCGCTTACAAGGCACAGCACTTGCAAGGTACAGCGCTTACAAGGCACAGCGCTTGCAAGGCACAGCGCTTAGGGGCACAGCGCTTAGAGGCACCACATGCAGGCAAGGGAGTGAGGCACAGTCGCGATGTAGTCATGGAGCAGAGAGATAGCGCTGTTGGGTGACTCAGCGCGTAACAGCAGGCAACCCCTTTCTCAGGGGCAGAGTCCTGGCAGCACAGCGCTAGGTGGACACAGCGCTTTACCTGTTGGTCCTGCAGGGTGCACAACGACAGTCCAAGTTTCAGGGCAGCCCTTATCTTGGAGGGGGAGAAGAAGATGGCAGGTCTCCCTGGTAAGCTTAGAAGGGGGAGAAGGGGGTGGAGTTGGCAGTCATCAGAGGCAGGGTGGGTCCCTGCAGCACACTGGAGATGGTCCCCTGGGTTACACCCTCACCAGGCAAGATCAGCAGGCAGGCAGAGTCCCTCATCTAACTTGGGTACAGCAGGGCCTAGACTCAGTCAGTCCCAGTAGTGTAGGTTTCTCCCCTAGGCCCAACCGCCTACGCTCCAGCAGAGGTTCCCCCAGGTCCAGTGGTGCCCCAACTGACTAGTCAGGTTTCCCCCCTTTCCTCCTATACTCCCAGGTCAGGTGACCCTCCTGCAAAGGCGGCAAAGCATAATCCCTCCCCCGGGCTGGAAGGTTCCACGAGCTTCCACATAACTGTCTCTGGGACAAAAAGGCGGGATGGTAAAGATACAGTATCAAGATGTCCCAGCCTGCTCCTAACCACTAGTGTGTGTATGCAATGGCCACTCCGCAGTAGCAGGGACCTGTGGCAGCCATGTTGTTAGAAGAGAGCACCTGCACCTCAGCACTGTTTAGCAGTGGTAAGGCGCCCAGAGACCTAGGGCCAACAAAAAGATGGTGGTAAAAATGAGGCGACAAGGGCAAAAAAAACGGGGTAGACCACCCTAGGGCTGACAGGTCTAACAACGACCATGTTCAGATGTGTATCCACTACCACATATTTTTGTTTAGTCTGCCACTGTGATCATGGCTCCCCTTGCCAAGCCTCTATCATGTGGTCCATCTCAAATTGGCAATGTATTCTCCTTGATAGTAGCTAGAGGCTGATAGACATGGAACACTTAACATCCACTATTTCCTGACCTAATAATCATCAAACAAAAGTTGATTTGTGTTAGGGATGCACATTGAATCTGGCAAGTCACACAGCACCTGACATTACACTCAATTCTTGCACTATACAATTAACATTGATGAATCCACTTACTGGTGAAGTTGGGGTCCTTCAGGTTATCCACCTCTCCATCTGTGTATGCTGGGGATCCAGCTACACAACATAACATGTAAAACACATCAGTAAAGTTAGAACACATATTTGATATGCAACACAAGCACAGTACATATGCATAGCTATTGGCTATGTAACTGTTCAGGTTGTAAGTAATCAAATTACACTGTTGACATGCCTGAATGAAAGACATTGATAAGGCAGGCTGAACTGTACATACATATGATGAGCCAAAATATGTACCTGTTAGCCAATTTGTAGAACCAGTTCATAAACCTCTTCAATTCTATGTTTCACTATGGTCTATGACTTTGATGATTCTCTGAACCTACATAACTGACATACCATACTCAGCATGGTATTGCAATACCCAGATCCTCTTAAATTTTGACACCAGGAAATGAGTAAGCTACGTACATCACACATCATGCGTACTTGTTCCTTAAGTTAATGAGTTCTGTACCTGTCAGTGATGCAGAGTACCATATGTTGCAGATATTGTTCGGACATGTTCCATGCATCCCTACGTTTTTAATTGCAGATTTGACTAATAACATGTATGGGATATGTTTAGATGTGTTAAATTCAGGATAGCATAACCTGGGATAAAGTACAATGTGAGTGGGCTCCCCTCTAACATACATTGGGCCTCATATTAGAGGCATGAACAATGGGAGCCTCACATGTAAGGACAGCTCCAGCGGCTCTGGCCTCAAAAACACTGCCATATCAGGCCTCATTAATGCCTGACAACCCATGGGAGGTATGCCAAGGAGGATCATCTGCCCATCACTATGGGGCTTATTTACAAGGCCCTTGCGTGGACAGTGCATCACTTTTGATTATGCAAGAAGTGAAATCCCAGCAGTGCAAGTGGCTTAGAAATAAGCCCCTTTATGGATAGCGTATGTTCTGTAATGGTCCATCATAACTGTACCTGACAAATGCTTGTTGTGAAATAAGCACCTCTAGAGCTTATCTGCACTACCTGGTCTGTCATCATAAGAGTTGTCTGGATGGGCTATGGGCATGTACATCAGTCCAATGCTTCCTTGGGACTCATTTGTATCACCAACAGAGATATTGACAAGTGTGGCTCGCTCAGTGTCACAGATAGCACTGCTGCACAGATCCTGCTAGTGCCATTGCCACAACATTTCCCTTTTTTACGTGGGTGCATTGCTATTTTGAGTCAAAAGTCATGTGAGCCATACTTAATGTTACCGCAAATCATCAAGGGTACATGAGGCAAATAGGAAAACACAAAGCTCATGTGTACTTCCCAACTGCTGTGCCAACTTCGATGCCAACAAAGTTGAGGAGGTCAGATTTCCTGCTAACCACATCGGCCCAGCGAAATTTCAGCTGAAGGATGTTGCAGTCCACTCCAAACAGCCTCAGCATCTGGAGGCGGACACTCTCCTACCGTTGCTTCCGCACCTTCAAAGGGTAGCCCTGAAGCACATGTCCCCCTCTGGCTACCATGTCAGGCAGGTAATGTGAGACCAGTTGCAAGAAGCTGCCAAACTCCTGCTCACTCTTGGGGTGAGCCCTGCGCTTCCCTGGCATGATCCCATCAAAATACAAAAACCCAAAGAAAATCGAACACCCCAAAAATCCACTACTACACCTATGACAAAAATACCCCAGTAGGCAAACACCAGAGGAAAATACACAACAATAGACAACTAAACAGCACATAAAGGACTTGAGGGACATGACACGGACAGCAGACACGATGAACCAGCTCCAAACACACCAAAACACTCTCCAGCACAACCAAAACCTACCACTCCCCAGCTCAGACAGTAAAGCTGTGACTTTAAAGTCAAAATGAAAGTAACATTACAGTTCCTGGTTTGCAGCATGCAGGATCCATGACATCACTTCCCTTAATCCAAACCATCATTACTTGGTGGATGCATCACATTTTCAGCTAATGCGTTGGTTTCACACAATGGCTGACAAGGCACAATACGTTTGTTTTGGCGCATCAGTTGGGAAGCCTCATTTTTGGCTGACGCAATGGCTGCAAAAATCACGCTTAATGCTTATGCATCAGTTTTTTTAATGTAAAAAGGCAAATATGTGTTTTTTGGTATATTGGGATGTTCAACGCATGGAATAATATACAAGGTTTGTGGTGTTGGGTGTGAATAGTGGAGATGACCTGTTTACTGTTTTGCATGTGTTTTGACAATGTACATATGTGTGAGTTAATGCTGTTCAGGGATCATACTATGCATAGTGCCCAAACACTGTGGTAGCACAAGGGCGCACCTTACAAGAGGTGCCCTGTGTGCTAAATTAGTCTTAGCACCATTGACATTTCATTAGGTTACCGAAGGGATGCGACAAACAAGCACTGCCATGGGGTCAGTGCACCCACATCTACGACAGCGCAGCCTACTGCCAAACAGCACAGTGCCCCAAAGTGGAGGCATCAGGCTGTGGGGAAACATGGGAGTGTGCAGTGATTGGCTGCACCCACCTGGAAGGGGGTGTATGGATGGCGCCATATGATTGTTTGAGTATAGGCCATTCATATTAAAGGGTCACACCAGACAGGAAAGTAATAGTGTCATCATTTGTGGACAACATGATTCTCCCTCATGCTGATGGTGCTACCCTAGAATGCCTTGGTGTGACCTCCGACATTTTGCTGACAGTAAGGCTACGTAAACCACACCATTGCTACACTCTGCATCAAGGTGGTTTTGCTTGTGCATAGCAGTGGGTGTTCACATGCAAAACAGTTGCACAGGCAAAGTATAGTATGTAGCATTTGTGTGTGTGATGTGACATAACCTAATGGATTTCCTCTGTGGATACAGTTATTGATGTAGCATATGTAGACTGTAGTTTTGGGACTATGTGAATCACTTCACAGTCATCATACTATGAGTTCAACTCTACAATCGTCCACAAGTATGATGCTGTACAAACGGCTAGCTGTAGGAGAGACACACACAAAATCATTGCACACTATCTATGTTACCACACCATGTTAATTGTGGCTGGCAATGGAAGACTATTTGCTACCGATAGTTGGCATTCACATTATTTTACTTGTACCAGATGATGTTCAATTCTCTTTGTTACACATAGCTACATATATTTTCTATGGATAATTAGTAGCAGGTTAAATGTGAATGTTTAGATGTTTACTGTAACTATGGAATCAAAATGAATCCACAGTGGTAGTGCTCATACATTTATTAATATATATATTTACAAAGTTATATCCGTCACCATTGAGTGGCATCATGTATATCACTCATACTTCTGTGAAGGAATTGTTGCTTATGTGGTCCCTCCGCACTGTTGTGGCAACTGATGGTACATTTCGATGAGGCTCCTCATCTTCCTCCTCCTCATTGTCCGGCAGTTCCTACTCCCCATTGTCATCAGCCCATGGCACATTTAACCCTATACAAATATTGTGCAACATGCAGCACAACAATATTATTTTGCACAATATTGGTGGCGAGTAGAGCAATCGGCCACCAGATATATCAAGGCTCCGGAAGCAGGATTTTAAAACACCCAATGGTTGCTCAACCAAGGCCCGAAAGCTGCTTAAGGCATGATTGTACCTCCCCTAGGCTTCCATTTGTGGGCATTTCAGAGGAGTCATGACCCCTGACAACAGAGCGTTTCCTCAGTCCGCTGCATAGACAGGAGGGGCCCAATTAGTTAAGAGACATGACAAGGGATGCCCCACAGTCATGTACATTCTGTTAGGTGTCCTGAATGACTCATACACCTTGCTATGCCATTGTGTGGCATACACTCAAGTAGGGATTGGAAATTACCAATACTGTGCTACACATACAGGTGTGCTGTTCTCTGTAATTCACTTACTATTTGTCATACTGGTGAGTGCCAAGGTCATGCAGGAGATGATTTTTCACCAGTAAGGAGAGTCAATTTGCCATTGAGTAGACACATTTCTCACATTCATCTATTAAGTCTATTATTGGCTAATATTGCCATTCCTGAACTGATACCGGTCTGATTTTACAACATGTAACTGGAGCAGGTAATGCAGTGTACTTCAGTCACACATATTTGGCATTGAGAGTTGGAGTCACGTTTTTCAATGTGTACTGCCATGGGAAGGATAGTGAGTGGATATCAATGTGGGACATGATAGTGTGCCCATGGCAGTGCACAATGCCCACTATGGGGATTACCGTCTAACCATCTTGGTCCGTTTCTGGTGGAGGGATCACCAGATCAGAAGAGAAGTCCCTCTCACTGTTGAATCATGGGAGTAGGAGCGAGTAGGAGCAAGCAGGCAGCAGCGTGAGCGAGAGCGAGAGCCCGGCGGAAGCCCGGAAGACCCAGCAGCGAAGAGCCGCGACTGCCCATCAAGAATCGCGGTCGCGGTCGCTGTAAGAGCCAAGAGCTGTGGGAGCCGAGAGCTGTGGGAACCGCGGCATCCGCGTCAGCCCAGGGTCAGCCCAGCAGGAGCCGTGGCAGGGAATCAGGCCAACAGGTACCGCAGAGCCTTAAGAGCCGCTGGGGGGCGGCGGGAGCCGCGGAAGAGAGACCTGCAAAAGCCGTGGTAGGCCAATAGGAACCAGGGGGGCCGCAGGGGTTGCAGGAGCCCTAAAGGACCCCCGCAGGAGCCCCGCAAGAACAGCAATAGAACTGTGAGAGCCCCAGGAAAGCCTTGGGAGAGCCGTAGGAACCCAGTGTGGGCTGCGTGCAGCGGGAGAGCGGCAGTGGGGTTCGCTAGAGCTCCTCCAGCATAATGAGAGCCACAGGAGAGTTCACACCCCTCAGTCCATTAATAGGGGCCCCAGAAGTTAGTACCCAGACCAGCAGAAACAACAGGAACCACAGGAGGGGCAGGTGGTGCAGGAGGTGAGCCGCATTGCAGGAGGAGAGCCGTAGTTGCGAGGAGCAGAGCGAATGTTCACAAATCACCCATTCCTACCCCCTAGGTGAGGTGAGGTCGTCGCCGCTCGCACCAGAGGAGCCAACCTCCTATCGCCAACTGCCCAACCCCATACCGCCCCCCCGCCCCCCATCTGACAGAGGTTTGGTAACCAAGAGTCCTTGACACTGGATAACTGGGGGGTGAGGTATACTGGGCAGTGCACAGGAAGAGGCCCCCAGAGCACAGCGGGAGCAGTACGGGACAAGTGGCTGAAAGAAGAAAGGAGCAGGAGCTGGAGTAGGTGTGGGGTAGGAGAAGGAGTTAGGGGGGCACAACCAGTCCCCCGCCTCCCACCCAGTCAGCGCCAAGTGTGGAGTAAGACTCCTCCAAGACTCCCCCAAAAGGAACCCAAGAAGAGTGACAACATCGAAGTCCACCATGAGATCAGGGAGAGACAGAGACAGAACAGAGATCAAAACAAAATTTAAAAAAAGAAACCAACAGCATAGCGGCAAGTCGAGTGAAGGAGCAAGCGATCTCGTAGATGAAGACAAAGTGCAGGAGAATAATACCCATACCCTTTCTCATTTTGTCAAGACGCAATTGAAAACACCAGGATTTATGAACTCAAAGATCACAGATTTCTTAATTTCACCAGCATCACTAGTGTCACGAGTTCAGAAAACAAAAACCGTTACCAGCACACAGGACCCCAAAAAAGAATGTCCAAATCAGTCGGCTCCATGTCTAACCTATCACAGCCACAGTTCAATATCTCATCACAGTTCAATACCTCATTAGCGAATAGCCAAAGCCCTCGGAAAACCTCCAAAACCCCCAAAATGATTACCAATAGAATAACAGTGACAGCACAAATAAACACAAAGGAAGCAGTAAACAATGGTCAAACAAATTTGCGCAAAATACCCTCAGAGGCATCAAAGTAAAAAACACCAAAGGGAAAAACCAAGCGACGATCAAGAAGTCTTGGATCACTCTTCTGTGCTCAGGGGCCTGATTTTGGGGGCGGCCGGCTATCAGATGCAAGCATGGACATAATGGACATTGAAATAATTGACAAAGAAATCATAGCATACCAAGCAGGGGGCCAGCCCAAAAATTTTTATTTATACTTAGTAACACAGAAGCCACAGAAGCGCTCAACAATCACTCAGGAGCTACCACATGAAGTGCAAGCAACAAAATCTGCTTCAGTTTCAGAAACACAGGAAGCACATGATTGTTTAATCAGTTCAATAATTTGCCACAAGCCAAACGAAATTCCACCAAATGGCCCGATAGGGCTCCCTCATACCTACCACACTATTATTTCACCAATCAAGGTTCAACTAGCGAACGGTCCTTGCTCCCAAACAAAAAGGGACAAACCAACAAAACCCGAACCAGGCGTTTGCCTGGGAGGAGACCTACATGATAACATCTGGAACAAATCAGGGGAGGATACCTGGTCAAGCCCGCAAGTAGGCGCTAATCAAACAGACCACTTCCTACCATCACAGGCCCCACTGTGGATGCCAATCATAGGCCTCATGGAAACTATATCTTCAGCACTACTGCAACACTCAGAAAAACTAGAGCTACAAATCGATCTCTTGCAAATTTTGGCATCCCACGTGGTTGGCATAGACAGAAAATACAAGATTTAAATTCACTCATCGAATGGGTACAGAAAGACCCCCATACAATGTACCACGAATGACAATGCTCAGGACCAATGAACCAACTTATAGCCCTACCAGCAATTCTAACAGATATTCTGACAGAGGTAAAAACCAAAAAACAATACAACTGACCACCAGAACAGCATCTCAAGCCCCTGCCCCGAAAATGATTCAGAACATTTGAAGCACACTACTAGCTTCGACACTTCAGCAAACGAGGAAACAAGTGTGGACGCAATGGAAGGCACATCAAAAAATCTTACATCAGACAACCTGATAGAAACACCCCAAAGTCTGCCATTGCAAAACATTCATAAAGACACCCAAGAACATGACGATGAACTGACTGAAGAAACAAGGCTACAATCAAATGTGCAACAAAAATGTTACCACCCTTTAACCAAACGCGAAGTAAGAGAGTGAGAAAAGCTAGACAAAATAAGCAACAAAGTAAAAAAGCAACAGCACTCTTCACTCAGCATCAGGCCCAAGAGACATCACTAGAAAGCTACCAGTATATAAACTCGCCAGGATCAACACCAGTAAATGGGACGAAGGGAAAAGAGTCAAGCAGAAGGGCCCAGGAAGAACTAGGGGAAGTTAGTCAAGAACGCGATCATCACAGATCCAAGTCGCCCCCAAAAGACATAACAACAGCACAGCCAAGCAGTCTAAAAGACTCTCAGTCCATCCAAGGCAACACAAAAAAAACAACTTGAAGATGGCTCACCAAAACAGAAGACTCAAGCAGGACAAAAAAGCATATCTCATTACTTTTCAAAAATTACAAAGGTCCAAAAAGAAAATTTCATGGTCAAAGCGTACCAACCAGAAACTATGATACAAGGGCCAGAGATTTTAAGAGTCCACTCGCCGGCATTTGGCATTGAGGCAATAGTACAGGACAAGGTCACCAATCAGTACAATCCAGTCAACAAATTAAAAACAAGCGCTCAAAACATGTTTTTGGACTCTAAAGAAAACAAAGAACTAATTTACCCATTAAGCCAAACAACCCTTGAAATTATCCCGCACTACAGCTCCAGAGGGAATCATGACATCCTTAATCGGAGTGCCATTTTAAAACTTGCAAATTCAATTGAAACACTAAAACACCTGAATACAAATCACATTGAAAGTATTCAATTCAAACCACTCTCAAATGCGAAGGGGAGAGATAAGACAGTGGTTACTTGGAGTGATCCAAAGAATACCAAAGACTTTTGGCAGCACAGAGAAGAGTTTGCCAAATGGGGAATTGAAATTAGATTAACAGAAACTGAATGATGTCCAGGCCCATTATGCCCGATGGCAGAGTCAAGATCACAATCTGATAGCGGTCTACTCCGGGTGGCAGTTGGTCGTAGCACCAGCACCAAGGAATGATGGACCAACCTATGTATCATCCATCAAGGTTCATCAGGAGCAACCAGTCAGACTCGGAAAGTGCTACCCCCAACATCAAGTTACATGGACCACAGGAAAAATGAAGAATGAAAATGTAACTTCAAAATAGGCTCGTGGAACATAAACGGACTAGGCAGCAAAACAGAGGATACAGATCTATTAGTATTCCTAAAACAATTTGATATCTTATTACTCCAAGAGACATGGTCAATAACATCGGTTCAGATAAACGGCTTCAAAGAATTCCAACAATATGCCACCAAAAGAGGTTCACTTGGTAGGGCAGCCGGCGGATTATCAATCTACCTGAACACCAGTATACCATGAACGTACGATCTAATTGGCTCAGGACAAACATGGATTCAGTGTATCAAAATTGAACTACCACCAGACCTCTGTTCAGGATCGCAGGACTCTCCAGACATACGGTTATTGGTAATTTGTAACATCTACATTCACCCAGAATCTAAGAAGAAACAAGAGAAAATTGCGACTCTCAAAGCACTGGTCAAAACTTTGCAATCCACCTTCCCACAGGCGGGATTGGTAGTATCAGGCGACTTCAACATGTTTTATTACAAGTAGACCACACACAAAATATCCAACAAAACAAACTGAAAGGCAAAATAATTCCACCACTGATAACAAATCACCGAAAAAAGGATAGACAAGGCCAGCAGTGTGCCTTAAATTATGCTGAAATCGGCATGATCACTTTGAACGGTCGCTTCCTACAAGACCAGCCCGCAGCCACGACCAGAATAGCTAAACAGACTCAATAAGTCCTAGATTATACCATAGTGGACCTGGAGGTACTCCAAAGGATCGCCAGCTACCAAATAATACACATATTGGAGAGCGATCATAGTTTGCAATCAATTGTTCTTAGCCTTCAATGTGTAAGGGCACCAGCAAGCTTGACGGAAACCCCTAGCCCATATAACCTAAAATGACTCGCATGGAATGGAAAGAATGTCGAAGAAATTATGACCCATGTAAAAAAGGTACAGGAAAAAGGCGAAGAAAAAAGATCGGCAGAGCATCGGGCCAATTGGGAAAAGATGATCATAAGTTTAACAGACAAATTTGGTTCCCGAAACAAAAGCCATAGAAGAAATCCAATGGCAGCATCGCTGGTACATCTTGGCTCTATAGTGTGTAAAAAAAAGGTTCTAAACCAGGAAATTAGAAAGTTACAAGGAAAAGATCAGATCATGGGTGAAGACACACAGCGACAAATCCACAAATTAAGGCAAAAATATAAAAAAGAGGTTTGGATAGCAAAGAAAAATCAACAAACAGAAATTTGGCAAAAACTATTGGAAACAAGCAAATCAAATAATAACAGGAAATTTTGGGCAGAAATTAACAAAATAGCAAACGGAGCATTCCACGAACACAACGCAAATATACTAGAGGCAGATTGGAAACATCACCTAGAGCAAAATCAAGGGCAAAATTGCAACCTTCAAGTACTGAAATCAGATCACACTAATACAAAAGGGAAGAACCCAAACAAAACTTTGGTGAAAATTGGATCAGATCACATCAAGTACAAATGGTTATAAAAAAACTGAGGACTACTGGCGCACCTGGCCCAAACGGCTTGCCAATCGTTCTGGGCAGAATACCTCACCCCATTGTTCAACCACGCTTTTCAAACGGGAAGTATACCACCATCATGGAGAGGGAGCATTTTGCATCCAATTTTTAAGGCAGGCGCTAGATCGGACCCGGCGAACTATCGGCTGATCGCTCTCATAGATGTAGAGGCCAAAATATACGCATCAAACCTCCTGATAGTACTGGAAGAATGGGTCACCACGAATAAGATCCTCCCAATTACACAGACTGGGTTCAGGCCGGGAACAAACACGTTGTGGAACTTGTTCGCCTTAAATCTTCTTGTTGAAAAATCAAAGGACAAATCAACAATATTTTACACCTGTTTTGTCGATTTAAAATCTGCGTTCGACACAGTACCAAGGGAGATCCTATGGCAAAAGATGGCAAACTGGGGTATCCCACCAAACTTACTGCAGGCATCATCAACCTATACACATCCACCTGGGTCAAGATAAAATGAGGGAATGGTGAAAGAACAACAGCAAAGATCCCAACCCACATTGGCCTAAAGCAGGGATGTGTACTGGCCCCCACCCTTTTTAACATTTTTACTGCAGACCTGGATAAGAGGATATCGGAAATTCAGAGCGATCGCCCAAAGCTAGCACACCGCAAAATAAGTAGCATACAGTACGCAGATGACATCGTCCTATGCAGCCAGACCCCAATGGGCCTACAGCGCTCCATCACAAGGTTGAACGAATACACCACGGAGCATGGTTTGCTCATCAATCATAAAAAAACGAAGGTCATCTGTTTTTCATCACATACAGGGCGGCAAAAATTCAAATGGCACGTGGCAGGAAACATCATAGAGCAAAGCGTCACATACAAGTACCTAAGAGTAGTGGTAGGCTCAAGGTTGACTCTAAAAGATCACTCACTGTACAGAAAAGCTCAGGCTAACAAACTACGCTTCGCTCTAAATGTATTAAAAACAAAATTGAAGTATCCATCCAACTTATACTTGCTAAAAGTAATCGCAGCCAAATTTCTCCCAACCCTCACGTACTGCTCAGAATTATTCAGAGGACAAGACACAAACTTCCTGAATCTTTTTTTTTTTTTAAACTTTATTTTTCGTTTTCCAACAAACAAGCGCAATACACCCCCCACCCCCCCACATCAGAGTACGACAGTACATACAGATACAATCCAGAAATGAAAAAGCACGCCTACTTCTGTGGTAGCTCAAAGTGAGACATGGCTCAGGCCATAGCATGGGAGTGACTGGTCCAGCCCCATTCATTATCGTACAGGAGCCGCCTCGCCTTCATCGCCGCCCCCCTCCCCCTCAGAAGGCAGCGGGGAATACAACTCTCCACTCGTTCCCTCCGACTCACTCTGCGATCCTTGCCCCTCCACCGCCAATCCCTCCATACACAGAACTCGCCATGCCAGAAGGTCCTCTTGTAGTTTTTCATCCCTCCTAGACCACTGCATGTGTGTTTCTTCCGCCAGTGTCCATTCCCTCACATCCCTGAGCCACGTATTAAGCTCCGGGGCTTTCCGTCCCATCCAGGTAATTGCGACCCTGTGCCTCGCCAACACCAGCATCAACTGCAGCAATTTGTAAGCTAATTTCCGTTTCCGTGGTTTGGGAACCAGGGCCAACAGGCAGTGCAGGGGTGACCGTTGGATTCGGAGGCCAGTGGCAGCCGCGATGCGGCCCACCACTCCTAACCAGAACCGCTCGACCAGCGGGCAGTCCCAGGCCAAGTGTAAAAACCCCGCCCCTGCTGTGCCACACCGAGGGCAGTCGTCGCCCCTGCCCGGACCAAATCTACTCAGCGCCTTCGGAGTAAGGTAGGTGCGGTGCATAAAGTTAAAATGGGTGAGCTTAAACCGCGCATTACAGGACACTCACCTCGTCAATGCTCCGATGCACGCACGTTGCCCTTGATCCAATGGCTCTCCCAAGTCCGCTTCCCAGGCCGCCCACGCCGGAGGCTCCGGCGGAGCCGAGTCCCGTTTCATCGCTGCATATAACAGGGCAATCAATCTGCGGCCCCGGCTGCACGTCAAGATGACATGAAGGGTCTGAGTCGTTGAGGGCATCTCCGGGCACTGCGGCCAGACGAAACGAACAATCCTCCAAGTGCACAGACGGACTACCGAAGGTCCCCACTGGACCACGCAAGCCACAGGTGAGTGATCCGATAAAAAACGAGCCAGGTGCGTGACCTCTACTGACATACCCCGCCTCTCATCTGCCACCAAGATTCGATCCAGCCGACTATAGGTGTTGTGCGTAGGAGAAAAGCAGGTGAACATCCTCTGCGTGGGGTTCTTCTGACGCCAAACATCCACCACCCCTATTTTGGCCATCACCTTTTGGAGCTGGTCCGTCATACGCGGTTTCGTCCCCTCGCGAGTAGGGGCCCTGTCCAGTACCGGATCCAGGACACAATTAAAATCTCCGCACCAGAGTATCGGGGTCCCCAGATCATAAGTCAAGACGTCCTGCAAGGCCCTAAAAAATGCTGGCTCATCTATGTTGGGCGCATAGGAGTTCAAAATAACTATTTCCCTGCCATCTAATTGCGCCCGGAGGAGCAGGTATCGACCTTCGATGTCCGCCTCCATATACTGGATGGCGAATGGCACCCCCGGCGCCACCCAAATCAGGACCCCCCTGGCGTATGTAGAAAATTACGCATGGAACAGCTGTCCCCGCCATTTTTTCCCTAACTTCTGCGCCCCCTCATCCACTAAATGTGTCTCTTGTAGGCACGCTATCGATACTTTGTGCCGTCGAAGGAGGGAGAGGACCCTGTATCTCTTTGTGCATGTACCAAGTCCCCTCACATTCCAGCTCAAAAACTTATATCCCATGCTCCTTTAGTTACCCTACCCTGCCTCGCCCATCCTATCCCGACAGAGCCCCACTCTGGTACCTGACCTGCAATACAACTGATGTCAACAACATTCCCCATCAACTTCCCCCCAACAATTCCCCCCTCCCCCCACCCACGAGCACTATGCCAGCAACAACCAAACATGCCCATATGCCCTTTCCCTGCTGGTGCCAGGACGTACACAGCCACCCCATTCACACAACCAAACTAGTCCCCCTCACTCGACCACCACTCCCCCCCACCCCGACCCCCGTTCTGACCCCATTGCCAATCAAGCATACCAAGCACAACCTGCCCGAATCTCCTCCATGCACCCAATCCCCCCACCACAGTTCCTTCCCACCCCACTGCTCCAGGTCCACCTGACCGGCCAATCCCTCCCGGGTTCATGTCACAGCCCCTCACCTCCTATTCCAGGCACCGCAACCACCGCTTGTGTCCCATCCCCTCCCAGACTCTCCACGCCGGGACCACCTGTCGCATCAAGAGGGCTCCCCCCGGCCAGGAATCCCAACCCCCACAGTTTCCGGGATCACCAAAGTGGCGGCCACTATCTCTCCGTCCGAGGCCAGCAGCGTGTCCGGGACTAAAATGTCATCGGGGCCAGTCGGGCTCACTGTTGAGGGCTCCGGCCCCTCCGCTGCTCCCGCTCGCCCCAACTGCAGGGCCCCGTCAGCTCCCACTGTCACTCTGTCCCCAGCCTGGCTGGTCGCCGGCCCCGAGAAATACCTGCTTCTGTTGGAACGTTTCCGCGGTGGCCGCATTCCCCACGCTCCACGGGGGCCTCTCCCCGCTCCCGATGGGACATCTTCTCCCCGGGCCTCCAACCATTCCCAGACCGCTCCCGGGGTCTCAAAGAAGTGAGCCTTCCCCTGACACAGGACCTTCAATTTGGCGGGATAGAGCAGCATATATTGCAGATTCATCACCCTCAGTTTCTGTTTAACCCCCAGAAATGACTTTCGTTGCTCCTGCACCTGCTGTGTATAGTCCGGGTATATGGAGATCCTACTGTTCTCGTACGTAAGATTCGCCACCTCCCGCGCCGCCTTTAGAATACAGTCCCTATCGCGGTAATTAAGGATTTTGGCGATGATGGCCCCTGGGGGGGCTCCCGGTCTTGGCGGCGGCACCAGCGCCCTGTGTGCCCTTTCTATCACAAAAACCTCTGACAGCCCCCTGGGGCACAGGCACGTTCGAATCCAGTGTTCTAGGAACCGCTCCGCGTTCCCATCCTCCGCCCGTTCCGGCACACCAACGACCCTGATGTTACTGCGGCGTGCCCTCCCTTCCGCATCTTCCGCCCTCCGTTCCAGGGCACCAGTCGTTGCCTTGAGTTGTGCGACTGTCTGTTTGAGGGTCATGACCTCCCCTTGTAGTTGCTCTATGTTCCCTTCTGCATCTGTCACCTTATCCGCTACTTTCCGGAGGTCTGTCCTGAGTAAATTCACATCGATGGAGACCGTTTCAATTTGTCGCTCCAGTGGGATCCCTGTATTGCCTTTAGTAGCTCCGCTCGGGAGGGCTCCCCAGGGTCGTCCTCCGCCCCGCTGAGGCCCGTCTGCCGTGTGAGCCGCTGAGATGGCTGCCGCAGTGTGGCATATTGCGTTATCGTATTCGGCTGCGTTGAGCGAGACATCTTACCCTTCGTCATCCCCAATGCCACCTATAGTGCCCAATGCCACTACGAGGCCCAGCCGGGGTCCGAGGTCGCCACGCACTCCCAACCGGGCGGGGTGCCCCGGTGAGGTCGATGGCGAAGGTCCCCCGAGGGTTGCACTGACTTCTCCCGCCTCCACTCCCGGGCGTCACTGCCCGTGTCCAGCGGCCGCACCCTCGTCCGTCCCCTCTGCGGTGGCACCTCGGTGGCAGGCTAAGTATCCAGAGCAGTCCCTCTCCCGGCACCACGCTACGTGCTCCGCCGCTCACTGTGAGGTCCCTCTCCCCTCGCAATGGCCAGGTCTCTCACCTCAGAAGCGCCAATGTCCTCGCAGCCGGTCCAGGAGTCGCCGGCCAGTCCCCACAGGGCCTCCCAGCGCTGGGGCAGATGTAGGAGTGTTCAGTATATCCCGGCGAGAGCCCGGCCCAGGGGAACCCCCAGTATCCTCACAGCGGGGCCGTCCCCAGTCGCCATCGCAGCTCCGCACCGCAGGACTCCCCGGGGCTCACAGGTCCGGGCCCCCACCTCCAAGTGCAGGCGCCATGTACTCCCCCGCCGCAACGGAGCCGTCCTCCCTTCTGCTCCGGTCGGGCCCGTCAGCCCCTCCTCGCCGTCTCCTGCCGCAGCCTCAGGATCCGAGCCACCGGCCCTCTCTCCGCACTCCTCGCCAGGCTACTGTCCCCACGATGACGGCGGGCTGGACCCGACACTCCAGCCTCCTCACTGCCCTCCACCACGGCCTCAGGCCTGCCGGCGGTCCCCTATGTGCCTGGCCTGGGCTCCCGCAGCGTTCCGAGGAGGAGCCGCCCTCCGGCCAAGGCAGCGTACCTGTCACCCCTGGGCATCCGCCGTTGTTCGCAGTCCCGCCGTCTCCGGCGTTCAGGAATCAGCCTCCAGGCTGGGGCTCGTTGGGACTGTTCTCCGGCTCCCCCTCCAGGCACTCAGACAGGCTCCCGTCCGCGAGCCCTCCGTCCCCTCCCCGCACCAGGATGTCGCAGTCATCAAGGGAGGTAGGCCGGGTCAGATCCGCCAGCTGCACCGCCACACTCCAACGAGGCCTCTGAATGATCGGATGCCTCCAGTGCACCCGTCTCGGCCTCCCGTGCCGGCCCGAGGACGGGCGTCCTTTCGGCCAAGGCGGCGGCCTCCCACCTCCGATCCTCTGCTATTTTCCGTGCTCCGGCCCTCACCAGCAGCCGGGAGTAGGCCCCAGACCCCGGCCTCGCACAATCCAATGTCCGGGCGTGGGAAGGCAGGGGCTGTAGCTCGGCGGCACCGCAAGGTAACCGCTCCACGGCGCTCCGGGAGTGCCCCCGGACCCCAGGGGGTGAGGCGCCCTGCAACTGTCGGCACAGGGGCTCTGGTAGGATCTCGTTTACAGGATATTGGGGTCAAGGCATCGGGAGCCGGTGGAGCTCACGTCCTGTCGGCCATGCTGCGTGGCCACGCCCCAACTTCCTGAATCTTTAACAATCAGAGTTATTCAAATACATCTTTCAGATCCCGAAGTTTGTATCACAAGCACAAGTACGTCTGGAATTTGGGTTATTAAACCAGCACCCAGTAAGACAAGCAGCAATATTAAAATGTGTTGGAAATTAAAAGCAGCACATTCGTTGATGGGGTACTGTTGGATCGAAATAAAGAATCAAATGAAAGGAAAAAACGCCTGGAACACAGTTCTAGAAGAAGCATTGATAAACCTCAAAATGCAAAAAGCATGGAACACCAATTACACCTTTGCAGCTTTTAAAAAAATAGCCAATAATGCGGCAAAACAAAAAGCCTGGATTACAGATAAAGCTGCATTAGCAAAGAAAAAACATGGCTGGACGGTATTAGCTACATATGAGAGATGCTCCCCACAACCATATTTAGTCAACCACATCACAACCGCTACCCAACAACTGCTACTTTGAACTCGGATGGGGGCTTTTATGTCAAAAGATCAGGTTCCAGCATGGAAACAAACATGGTCAACATCACTCTGCAGACTTTGCGGTCAAGCAGAAGAAACTCTGACTCATTTACTGTGCATTTGTTCATCCCTGAATAACCTGAGACGTTTTATATATTACATGCATTTTGTATATTTCAAATTAGATCATGTCGGCCAGCAGTCATGTTAGCATTGAACAGCAAACTGTTACAGGTAGCATGCAGGGCCACCAGATTCTTGCAGAAAGTTAGCTTCTTAATACAGAAAATCAAAACATAGTGTATGAGATCAAAATCTTTAAAATTAAATGACCGAGGTACAAATAATAGTTTAGAACCTAAGATAACTTCAATTTTTTAAATATGACAGTATAGACAACCTGTGTACTTTTTACTTTTAAAAGACAATCAGAAGATTTTAGCACAAACATTGTAAAGGTTTTAACTAACTATATACAATAATATTTACTTTACTTTACTTTACTTTATGGGGACAGTACACAAGGGATTTGAGATATGTGTTAATCTTGCGCTGTATAGTACAATTGGTAGACTAAGTACACTACAGTGTCACACTGTTTGTGGATAGTGTAGGCCATATTTTCCACATGTTTCAGTGGCCAGGGTTTTGTGCATGCACTGGCAGAAACTGTGCAGCATTGCTCCAAGAAAGGTACATCATTCACAAGATGACTGTTTTGTTGGCTGTCATGGGAGATGTAGTTTGTGCAGCACAGTCTCAAGCCTTAAAGGACTGGCAGAGTGGTTTGTGCGCTACAAAACAGTGTGCATATAGGATGTGATGTGTGTATATGATGAGTCATGTATTGTAGCATGGTAGACATGATCTTGTGAGGTTAATTGATGACAATATTTCTTAGTTGCACTGTCCAGGAATACAACTCATGACCATGGGATTTACATGTGGGCACACAGACCACAGACAGATAATCCCTTGCTTCAACAGGGTGTTTGGATGCTGCATTTTACATTATGTTGCATTGGTGAGGCTCTTTTGAATGCACACACGGGCCCCATTTAACAGTTTTTGCTGCTGGGAATTACTTGATATCATCTGGCTGTGCTGACCTGCATCGAAAGTGAAGGGGTGGAATGTGTTATGTTCCTAACATACAGTGTGAGAAGTTGGCCTGGTATATGTTGTCCACTAGTTATATTGGGCACCTTGTACCAGTCCAAACAACCCTTATTAATGATTAGGTTTAAAACAACCTTTATTGAAAGCTATCCTAGTGGTAGGTATGGAGAGCAGCCTTCAGGCTAAGTCTTGAAGGAATGTAAAGCAGCTTGGTTTACCAGATTATAACCTCTTGAATAACTAAATGAAAGGAGAACCACACAAGGTATATATATATAAAATATATGTATTTATTTCTAAACACTCTCTACTAACCTCTTTATGAAGTTAGAGAGCAAGGCACACAATAACACAGTTATTAAACAACAGTAAATAGCACAATATACAAGGGGCCCCAGGGGGAGACCAAACCATATATTTAGAAAGTGGTATAAGAACCACGACCTGACTAGACACAGTGCCTAGAGCACGTAGAATAGCTGGGACAGGAGACCCACGGGGGACGTGTGCAGTGTGAGAACACAGCCGCGAGCCCTGTACAATTCGATAGGAAAGTCGCGGTTGGAAATTTAAAGAATAAGGACACTCAGCAGAGGACTTTGAGCAAACCCCTTTAGACTTAGAGGGTTCTAGGGCCAGCACCCATGGGAGCACTAGAGTACTCGTGTTACCTCACCCAGGGAAGCCGGGTACATAGGTGTCAAATGGTGTCGGGAATCGTCGTCGATTTCGATGGCGATGTGCTGCAAAGTGCTGCTGCTGTGGAAAGGAGAAGTGTCCAGTGTGATCCAAGCCTGGATCGAAAATGTGAAGAACCTGAAAGCAGAGGGGACAGAGTCTGGGTCACTTGGGAGTGACCAGGGGCACGATAGACAAATGCCCACCGATGTCGGGTGTTGCAGGTGCGAAGAGGTGAAGCTTGACTCCACTGCCACGGGGACCAGGAGGCGTCGACGATGACCACAGTCTGCAGGTGAGCTGTCCCACAAAGGATGTCGAGTGCTGGGGGGGTCAGTTTCCGGATTGAAGACCACCAAGCCTTGGCAACTGCATCCCACGCGGTGAGAGGAAATGGCTTTGGTGTGGACCAGCAAGGTCCTGTGGACTCCCCAAGCAATGGAGAGTCAGGGCACATCTGGAGCAACCAGGAAAGCCCAATGAAAGTTAAAGTACCGTTCTCAGGGACTCATAAGTTGACGTACAAGGGCTCGCAAAGGGACCTTGAGAGGAATTACTAGATACCAACCCACGGGTCACTCAAGGAGTGTAGGCCAGCAATCTTTGGTGGAATCACTGCTCGGGGTCTGGACTACAAGTAGCCCAAAGCACAGCCTCAGGGATCACCAGGAAGCATATGCTGCTGCAAATGATCACGGTGTCCAGGGGTTTGGGTTGCATGGTCCCCACGAGGGCTTTGGATCTCAGAGTTGCTGAGAGCATGGATCGGCCTTGGGGAAGCTGGGAAACCCACCTCCTGTGTTGCAAAATCATCGGTGTCCTTCAGGAGCAGTGTCGATGCAAATCGGACAGATGCGTCTTTGGTGCCTGCCTTGCAGGGGAGTAACTCCTTTACTCCAAGGGAGATTCTTCGGTCATCCAACGTCGTGTAGATAGTAGAAGTTCTGGGATTCTGTAGCAGAGTTTCCTCCAGGTAAATCTAAAGTCCTGTAGTCAGGGTTTCCTACTTTATACCCAAGGAAGGGTTGGGACAAACTCTGAGGACCCACCTATGGGAGGGTCAGGACAGAGGGGTGGCTACACCCATGTCCTTTGTCCAGTTTCGCGCCAGAGCAGGGGCTTGAAGAACCAGAACCTTTTGGGCCTGGCAGCGCAGGGTACGCCTTATTCTCCTGGATTCTCCTGCTCAGCTACACAGAGACACGGGACACTCTGTTAGGCGTTAGAAGATCAGATTTATTAGCTGCAGCTAGTACAGTTATCCCAGAAGTACACAAGGTAGGTTCTCAGGAGACTGCCACTTCACTCTGTGGCGCACAATCTTATATGGCATATAGGTAACATATACATTAACCAAATATACACCCAGAACATACAAGAAAGAGCCAATAAGGAAAGTTGGAAAACAGGATAGAACCAATAGGAGAGATTTGAAAACAAAAGTGTCAGATGACTCGAAGAAACCTCTCCTCCAACTATGTTTGTCACCCCTCCCTCAAACAAATTCATTAACGGATTTGTAACTAACTTGCAGGTGGCGAGATACGTTTGTGTGTGTTGGAGGACAGTTGTGAAACAAGAGAATGCTAGCAGAGGACAGTGAAGGCCAGACGATAAGATAAAGTCAGAAAAGAATAGTGTGAACCAACAGATAGTTGAGACGGGGATTAGAAAACCAGACGGGGATTAGTGTACTCGGCCAGTCCTAACACCAGCTTTGCATATAGAGGCAGAAGGTCTGTTTTAACACGAAGCTGCAGAATAGACTTTGTTCGCCGTGCTGCCTGAGTGATGGCAACACAAGATGGCGGCGGAGCACAAAATTGCGGGTCGATTCGATCGCGATCGGAAATCGAAGTTCCTCAGACCCTCCTTTTGCCAGAACTCAGGCAAGATAGACTCATGTTAATCTGAGTCAATGTCGATAGCCATGAGGTCATCGAGCTGTTGCTGTAAGATCATTCTTATGTTTTCTGTTCTGGGTGATTTGGGTTTAGGGATGCACATAGTAGCACATAGGTCACAGATGGCGGGACCACGGTGCATACAAAGGCAACAGGAGAAAATAATGGTCAAAATTATTCCAAGAAATGTCAATGCTTTCCAACCCCATTTGGACAGCAGTCCCCAAAACCACTCCATAAATTACCAATCTCCTTCGTCCTGGTGAATTGACTCAGAGATTATATGCAACTTGGAGATAGCTTTGTATACTGTCGGAGCGTCATTAGGTATGAAAATACAGCAACTTGACCCGATCAATTTGCACACTCCACCACGATCTGCAAGAACAAAATCTAAGGCAACTCGATTTTGTAAGGTCATAAGATGGTCCGCCTGTAGTTCTGCCGTGATATTACTTAAGGCTCCTACAGTGATGTCTATTGTGGTCTCTACGACACGGACCAGTTGCCTTATATTTCTGCTGTTGGCCATTGGACCCCAAAAAGGAAGAAATCCTTTGAGGAAATCTCCTCCCTCTTGTCCTGCTGTGTCTTTCGAATCAATAATCCCTCTGCCATATCTGTTTCGATGATAGTTTGCAGAAGCGGTGTATGTAGGGGGAAGAAGGAAAGCTTTACAGCAGGTACCAGAAAAACCCGTTGGTAACCATGTGTAAGCTCTATTGTGGCAGATAAAATATGTGCCCTGAGATGGCACTAGAGGAGGCGAGTTCTGAGAGGAATAAACGGATGTGTGGGAACAGTTATTTCTTTGTATGGTGTCAGAAAAGCGATCGTTAATTTGCAGACAGAAATTTCCCTGATGAGGAATCGTCCAAATCGGTGAAGATTTTCTTTGTTTGACCTTATCACTAAGGCTAGTGACATAATGAGTGACGTTCCAGTTTGTATACGCTTTTCTTTCATCAACGGAAATCTTACTATTTTCCATGATTTTAGCCATAGCTACCATTCCCTTAATTAATGAGCTATGACTAAAATCTGGACCACCAATATATGAACTAATGGATCGTTTGAACTTGCTTTGGTAGGCATTGGAGAAAATGACAAAATAAGCCCAAGCAGAACCCTCATAAGAGAACGGAAGAACTAAATATGGCATTCCTTTCTCTGTGGTATGTGGCATAAGTCCACACACCCAGCAGTCAGTTGTATTGACCACTAACTGATGTTGATGTAAAAACTGAACAAAGGAATTGTTATAATATTCGGTTCTTCTAATGAGTTCATGTTGAGGAAGGGTATGAAAGAGATGTGGAGAGACAGTAGAAGAAGACGAAGAGGAGGAAGGAGAGACAACTTTTTGCTGCAGAGCATAAATAATCCAACCTATAAATGCCAAAGCAATACACAATAATATAATAATACATAAAGTTATACTGAAAAGACTGTACATTATTTTACAGGATTCTTTCTTCATTTCATCCTTTCTCTCTCTTTTGCCTAGTGTAGTTTCCATCTTTCTAATAGATGCTCATGGCAATCTTCCTCGATCACTTAATAACGATTGTCTGCCGTCCTATGACACTGCAAGTCCTGCAGGCCTATTGCCACTACTCACGTCGCAACTAAGACTCCTACCGTGACCTTGCAACCGGGACAGAATACTACATAGGAGAGAGAAATCTTAAGAGTTCTTTAGTCTAGGTCTCAAATTATAATGTTCTTTTCCAGGTGTGGTTTGATCTTGGAACAATGTTTGTGAATTGGTCGTATTCAAACGACGATGTGATGGTATTGCTTCTTGAAGAATTGTGGTACTTTAAATTTTGGGACCACGTAGGAGGCATGGCCCTACCCTGCCTATTTCGGTATCAGCGAACAGCGAATGGCCAATGCGGTATGTACAAGTGTTTTGCATAACGTTTCATCGATAAATTCACTTTGTATACGATATTATACATTGACTTCGTGGGTTCCATTTTAGAGCGGTAGCCATCTTATGGTTGCCCTCACATAGGCTGCGCATTAAGGCCATGCACAGGCCTTCAGAACACATGTACCTTCTATTGACTTCTCTGTGACCTGTGCGAACTGGCTCCACTGCCCGAGGTCAGTCCGGTCTCACGAGCTCCCCTTCCTACGGCCACGTGTGATTAGCATCAGGGTTTCACACACCATAAAGCCTTTCATCCCACACAAGCCCCCGACTAATTTCTTTCACACCTGACTCTGCTTCCTGCTTTATCGCCTGTTTTACGAGGAGGAGGTGCCCGTGTTTATTGGGGTCTGCTGATATCTGATGAGGGATCTGAGCCTCGCTGGGTAAATAATTGTGGGCTGGCTGAACTGAAATGTGGGATGGTCATCATGACTCTGCCTTTTCGTTTGTAATGAATACATATGAATGACCATATCGTAAAACGAGGAATGTGTGCCTGAAGCATGATATTTTGTATATAAGGAGAAGACTGGTTTTGTAACTTTGAGCAGTCTCCTGAGAACATACCCGTGTGTACTTCTAGGATTGCTGTTACTGGCTGCAGTCAATAATAAAACGATCTTTTACGCCACCACAAGACTCTGTGTTTCTGTGGTCCAAGACAGGAAGAACTCGAAGTCATAGGGTGCTACCCCTGGCACCGCTGGGGTCCTAAATAACCCAGTACTTCAGTTGGCTCCCAACGTGGGGCGATTTCAGCGGTACTGGTCAAAGCCAGAGGTTCGTGAGGAGCTTCTTGTGGAAATTCTGGAGGAAGGCCGCCACTTCATCGACCCCTGCATGTCGACGTGGTCCGAAAGTCTTTGCTGCGAGGTTCCCCGCTTGCTGACGGCTACGAAGGACTGCTGCCCTGACTATCGCCCTGTTTTGGACCCTTGATAATTTGGTAGAGCGAAACGATTAACCGAGTCTTCTGGTGACGTCACCAATACCTCAGTTAAGTATAAGTGGAGCGCCTCCTAATTCTTAGTTTGGTTCTTAGTTTTGGTATCCCTTCGGGATCGCTTTGATTTGGAGCTTGCAAGCGCCAAAGCCGAAGGACTCGTGTATTCACGAGACTATCGCGTTTTGATAATCCTTTGAAGTTTGAAACTAGACTAGTGAGCAAAGATGCCTGGTTCTAGTATATTTGGAAACTTGTTTTGTTTGGGTTGTAAAAGGGATTCCCAATTAGAGGATTCGTGTCCGGTTCCTCCAATTGGAACTCCAACTTATGAGCTTTATGTAAAAAATGGCGTGGGCCCCATTGCATATAATGAAGTATGGACCCGATACACCAGGAAGGACGGTGTTTTAAAATGGCCCCAAAATGGTAGCTTCGACACAGATATCTTAGACAATTTGGAAGTTAAATTATTTAAAAAGAAAGCCCGGCCGGCGATGTTTGATTCTTTCCGCCTATGGCGAAAGGAAGCCAAACAGAAAGAAATTAAATTAGCAAAAAGAAATAAGAGAGAAAAAGGTATGTCGATAATGCAAGCAGCTGTACAATTTAAAGATAGTGAGGAGGAACAAATGAATGAGCAGTTACATAGACAGCGTAAACTAGGGATCGATAAATGTTACCCAGTTTTGCCGCACCTTCAACAGGTTGTGTTAAAAGAGAAGGAGAAAGATCCCCTAATGTCACATTTGCTGAGTTCGCCACCTCCGTATGCGCAGAGTGCTACAGCACCTCCGCAACCCTTGAATGCACAGCCTCCAGTTAATGTGCCGCAAGCTTTCCTGCAGCCGCCAGCTCCTCCTCAGCAGGCGCCTGCTTTTGTGGTGCAGCCCCCTCAAGGGCCACCGACTTTGCTGCCTGCATCCCCTTTGCCTTCTGCAACTTCGCCTGCTGCACCAACTGCCTCCCTTGGCGCTCTCCCTGATACTATCCTTGCATCTGCATCTACACCTACTGTGCTTCCCTCTGTCTTCCCCTGTTCTTGCCTCACCCTCTCCTACTACACGACAAAGAATAGCTAGTGCAGTCACTAGTTTCATATCGCCTTTATTTGGGTCGTCTAGTGCGACCCCTGACTCAAAGCGTAAGCAGTTGCGTAGTCAGTGGCCTGGTTCTGAAGAGAGAGAAGTATTAGACCACATGGCACGTAACTGGATTGTTCATCCATCAAGGTATAATGTGGAGTCTGTCATGAGTGTCTTTCGTCAATGGGAAACACCAAAGCAAAGATATGTTTTTGATAAAATGTGTGAATTCCTCTGTGAGGAATTGGAAGATCATGGTCTAGACTCAAGCCCGCAGGTTTTGTGTCATTTACGGTTTGAATTTGACAAAGGCACGATTGTGGGCCCCAACGTTGATAGAGCAGTTACGACATTGTTGTCCTTCAGGAATGGGGATTGTCATCAGTCACTGTCCGAACAAGAGTTCGCTGTAGGGAAAAAGGGAAAAATGCGACAATACCCAATGAGAGAAGTCCCTCCGGTATGGAAGGAAGCCGTTGCGGCTGATGCCGGTCGCGGCATTGCTGCTGCTCCAGCTCATTTCCAGCGTGATTGGGTGCATATCCCTTGGAAACGATCTGAAGTATAGCGCTTAAACAGACATTGCCTGATCCCCGTAAAAACCCTGCAGGATATTATAAGGAGTTGTCACAGACAGCAGGATCATGTATCATGAATCTAGCTGACATAGATATGTTGTTTGGAAATGTTGTTCCACAGCCTTTGTGGGGATTGATTCGTAATGCAGATCATGCTGCAGAGTTAGGTGACACATGGGCTAATATTATTATTGCTAATGATGGACAAGATGGTGGTGCCAAGCCTGACCCTTTGGTAGCAGAACTCCCTGCTAGAATCATTGCTTACATGAAGACTTTAATGCCCGCGATGCGTGTGAATTGGGATAAATTGTCTGCGTGTAAGCAGAAGAAAGATGAGACAGTGTCTGATTTCTTCACCAGGTTTGAGGAAACGTTTATCGACCACAGTGGTCAAGATATGAGTACGGAAGGTGGCCAACGATTATTTGTTGATAAATTTGTGCATAATTTGCTTCCCGAGTTGTGTAAGAAGTTAAAAGATTCAGAGAGTTCTTGGGCTGTTTCCTCATCAGCGCAAATACTGGCAACTGCACAGTATTACGAAAATAGAGATAAAGATGAAAAAGATAAAGCAGACAAGAAAACGAAAGAATTAAAAACGAAAGTTCTTTTACAGCAAGCTTACCCGCCACGTGGTGGCCAGAGTAATTATCAGCAACCGCCACAGTTTCAGAGAAACGTGCAAAGGTACGAGTATTCTCAACCGCGCGTTCCTGTAGGCCCTAATCAATGTTCATATTGCAAGGAAGAGGGCCATTTCAAGTATAGTTGTCCTATTTTACTACAGCGCGCTAATGGCGCTTTTAGCACCAGAGGTAGAGGTGGTCAACAAGCTCCTAGAGGTAGGGGACGCGGGAATGTTCCCCAGAACGCACGTCCTCTTCCATCTCAAAATATGATTAATAGTTTTGATCAGCAAGCCAATGCAACTGGTAGGACAGCTTAGTACTATAACAATGACTATTATACAGAAGATGAAAATGTAGAAAGTAATGATTACTAGGATAGCCGTAGACAAAGAGAGGGAGTTGTTTCAGTGCCAGTGGATCAGAGTGGACCGTATGTCAAGGTGACTACAGCGGGAGTGACAGAACCTTTTCTGTTGGATACTGGTGCTGCATAAAGTTCAATTATGCATTCAAAACTCCCTGGCGCACCTTTGTCTGGCGACACGAAGGTTTCAGTAGGTTTTTCTGGCGCCCCGGTTAGGAACCCGATCTCTCGTCCTATGCCCCTTTCTGTTGGACCTTGCGAGCTGAAAGCACCCCTTATCCTAACGACAGGTTGTGGTGAAAACCTGTTAGGATTAGATTTGTTAAAGAGATTACATGCGACATTATATTGTTCCCCCTCGGGAGTACAACTTACACTTGATAGGGAAGTGATTTCTCCAATGTATTTGTCAAGGAATGAACTGCCAGCTGAATTGTTGTCTCTTCCGGATGATCTTTGGGCTTCTGGTCTTAATGATGTGGGCCTTTTGGAAATACCGCCATACGTGGTAACCTTGAAAGCCAATGTTAAATTGCCACGCATTCCCCAGTACAAGATCTCTAATGAAGGTGAAAAAGCGTTGCTAGCGATTATCTATGATCTGATTGAAAAGGATGTAATTGAAGAGACAAGAGGTAACGTTTGCAATAGCCCTGTTTTGCCTGTTTTAAAACGTACTTACCCTTCACAGCCACCTGTTTACAGATTTGTGATCGATCTTAGAGAGGTAAATAAGATTGTTGTGCCACAGTTTCCAGTTGTCTCTGATATAACTGCTTTGTTAACTATGATTCCAGCTTCTGCTGCTTGGTTCTCAGTGATTGATTTAAAGAATGCTTTCTTTAGCATCCCGATTGCAGAGGAAAGTAGGGACATTTTTGGTTTTAGCCTAGGAGGTCGTAGCTTCCGTTTTAAACGCGCTCCTCAAGGCTACTGTGAAAGCCCATCAATATACAGCCAAGCTTTAAAATCACAGCTTGATGCAATTGTTTTACCTAGTGGTGCCACCCTTATCCAGTATGTTGACGATTTACCAATCGCCGCGGATACTGAGGGGATTTGTAAAGAAGCTACGGTGTCATTGTTGCGTCATTTGTCTGCCTTCCATCACAAAGTGTCTCTCTCAAAACTGCAATATTGTCGACAAGAAGTGACCTACTTAGGTCATCTCTTTTCGAAGGAGGGAAGGAAACTGACCCCAGAAAGAATTCAGGCCATTGCAAAATTGAGCGTGCCAAGAACACAGAGAGAAGTGCGTGCTTTCTTGGGTATTACTTCCTACTGTAGGCAGTGGATCCCAAGTTTTTCTTTACTGGCAAAACCTTTAATAGCATTGACATGTAAAGATACACCGAATCTCGTCCCATGGTCTGAAGAGTGTCAGAAAAGTTTTTCTGAATTGCGTGAGGCATTATGTTCAGCTCCTGTGTTGGGCACTCCCGACTACAGCAAGCCTTTTACATTGTATGTTCACGAGAAAGAAGGTTGTGCATTGTCAGTGTTGGAGACAAACAGCGCCCATGTGCGTATTTTTCATCGACCTTGGATCCGGTAGCTAAGGCCTTGCCAAGTTGTTTGAGAGCCACAGCGGCAGCAGCTGTCTCTATTCGACAGTCTGCTGGGTTAGTAATGAATAACACGTTAATTGTGATGGTTCCGCACGCAGTGGACACGTTATTGAACAGGACCAAGACACAGCACTTAACTAGTGCTCGATTGTCAGGTTATGAGTTGACACTATTAGCGAGTCATGTACACATAAAAAGATGCAACACATTGAATCCAGCTACTTTATTGCCGATTGCAGCAGACACAGATGAGATTGAACAGCATGAGTGTCTGTTCAGAACAGAAGAGGAAACAAAAGGGAGAGTGGATCTTAAAGATACTGCCTTGACTGAGTGTGATGGTACCTTATGGGTGGATGGTTCATGCTTCAAGCTTCCGAATGGTGATGCGACTGCTGCATATGCTGTCACGACTTTGCACACGGTTGTTGAGACCGCACGTATACCACATAACTCGGCTCAAGCAGCAGAGCTAATTGCACTTACGAGAGCATGTGTGTTGTCGAAAGGTATGAAGGTGAACATATACACCGATAGTCAGTATGCTTTTGGCGTGGCCCATAGTTTTGGGCGCTTGCGGAAAGAACGTGGATTCCTGACTTCGCATAGAACCAAAATTCAGAATGGTCAGTTGGTGAATGATCTCCTTGAGTCACTGACCTTGCCGCTACAAGTTGCGATTGTAAAATGCAGTGCGCACAAGAAGGTTACCGATGATGTTGGTCGTGGTAATGCATTTGCTGATGAAGTTGCGAAAGAAACAGCAAAGAATGTAAATAATCGAAACTATGTTGCAGGCCCTGCAAGATGGGTTGGTGATGTTGGAATGTGTGAAGACACGATAGAGAGCGTGAAGTCCCTTCAAGCTGAAGCCACAGAGAAAGAATCGAGCAAGTGGAGAGAAAGTACGGGTAAATTGGATGAAAAAGGTTGTTGGGTTGATTTGTCAGAACATCAGCGTTGGTTGTTACCCGATGCGTATGTGCTTGCAGTGGTGACAATGGCTCATGGAATGGCCCATATTAGTGTAAAAGGGATTTGCAAGTTGTTGGCTCCAGTATGGCAAAATGCTGGAATTCCCAAATGTGCAGAGAATGTGGTCAAGAATTGCATGGTATGTCTGAAATACAATCCTGGTAGGGGAACCCCAACTCCAGCTGGTCATTTTGCACCTCCGACGTATCCGTTCGAGGTTTTGCAGCTAGATTTCATCCACATGAAAAGGTGCAACAATTTAAAATATGTACTCGTTGTTGTCTGTGCCTTCTCAAAGTGGATAGAAGCATACCCCTTAAAAGACAATACTGCCTTATCCACAGCTAAAGCCCTCGTCAAAGAATTTTTCCCTAGATTTGGAATGCCAAGAATGGTCTGGAGTGATAATAGGAGTGAATTTGTGGGTCGAGTGATGAAAGAAGTATGTGAGGGGCTAGGGATTCAGCAGAAATTCCACGCTGCAAATCACCCCCAATCAGCTGGATTAGTAGAGTGCTATAACGGCACCTTAAAACTTAAATTGGCTAAGATCCAGGCGAGCTCTGGTCTTAAATGGCCTGACGCTCTGCCTTTAGCACTCTTGTCAACCAGAATGACTGTGCACTCATGAATGGGACTTAGTCCGTATGAGATAGTGTTTGGCCGACCGGCCAACATATGGGGAGTGCCAAGGCCCACAAAATTCAGTAAAATCGAACATCCAATACTGCTTGACTATCTGTATGAATTGACGGCTAAATTGCGTGTTTTACACCAACAGGTGCACGATACTCTGCCTCAGGCCTCTGAAGCTCCAGGACATCCCATCGATCCTGGAACGTGGGTGCTGGTGAAGAATTTTCAGCGGGCAAAGAATGATGAGCCCCGTTGGACTGGCCCCATCTCGTCCTTCTTTCTACAAGATCGGCTGTTCGAGTGAAAGGAAAGAAGAACTGGATCCACGGCGTCCACTGTAAAAGAGTCCCTTTGCCTTTGCCATATGACTGGTGGGTCCAGGAGGGGATCGCTGATTCTGAAACTGAGACCGTGCCTCGTTTTCTGCCTTTTAGCGATGCGCGTGTGAAAGGAACAAGCTCTGAGCAAGAAAGTGACAATATTCTGCAAGAAGCTGTGCCACCGTCAATCCGATTGGATACTACAGAGCCTGAACTTTTGTTTCAAGATCAGACAGTACCCGGACGAGAACACTATAACTTGAGGCCTAGAACTATGGACAAATAAAAATTCTTTTTCTTTGATATTTTTGACAGTACAGCTCTCCTTCATCTGAGAAACTTTCTTATTTTTGGTTTTTCTTTTTCGAACCACCATCCGGGTTCAGCTGTAGGGTCGCGGTGCCAAGACTTTGGGGTACAAGCCGGAGACGTTAGGTCAACGGTTCTGGTTAGTCTGGGGCGTTCCCTGGACTGACAGGCGTATTCCTAAGCAGAAGAAACTCAACCGCCGCGAACAGCACGATTAGAGGATGGAGTTTTTCAGGATGGAGAGACCCGCTGAGGAAATGAACTTTAAGAAAAGAATATGTAAAATAATGAGGAGCAAACGTTTTGTATTATCATGTCTGTTTACACTAGTTAGTATGATGATGTTTACTGTGGGATATGTATTATTGTCCTCTCAAGTGCCATTTGCACCCACTGTACAGCCTATACCTCCTCCTACTGTCTCCTTACACTCTTTCCACCCTCTGCCTGAACACGAACAAGCTAGACGGTCTGAGTTTGTAAACAACTCGTTTATTCAACTCCTGCACCAGCACCAACTAGTTATGAATACAACCAATTGCTGGGTGTGTGGTTTAATGCCACATACCATTAACAAGGGTATCCCATATCTAGTGCTGCCGTTTAGCTATAATGGATCGTCATGGGCATTCCAGACTATGTTTCTTTTTGCATTAGATGCCTACTCCCCGCAACAACCGCGTTCCATCAGACCTAGCACAAACAATAAGGCCTTAATGAAAGGAGTTGCTGATATGAGCAGAGATATCGACGCATACTCATCTATTCCCAAGGATGAATTACGAGCTTATGTAGGTTGGAACGCGACGGGGTATAGCATTAGTCTGGGCGAAAAGCAGCGCAAAATTTCATCCCCAATTTGGGTCGTACCCCACATAGGTCGATTCTGTTTACAAGGTAATGGTCAGAATCCAAGAACTCAACTGGGGAAAAGTGACTGTACTGAAACGTACACTTTTCCATCACAATTTTCCCCTGCGTTTTTGGCTGCCAAGGGTACATATTTTGTCTGCAATGACCGAGCATATACATGGTTGCCCCCTGATTTCTCGAGCACATGTTATATTGCAAACTTGCTACCGCCACCATTTACTGCTGCCTCTGATTATCACAAGACCAGAGTTGTGAGAGGCGTTATTAGTCAGGAGGATACTGCCGGTCAGGAAGCGGGAGACTTCTTTTTGGGTGTCCTGCCGTTTTGGGGACCGATGGTCAATAGTAGGAACCTGAGACAACTGACTCGTGTGGTTGAATCCACTGTTAATGTAACGGCTGGTGCCCTTCGTAATTTGACAGCTGAGCTCTAAGCGGATCGCCTCATGACTTTGCAGAACCGTATGGTTCTAGACGTCATACTTGCAGACCGTGGTGGGGTATGTAAGGTCATCCAATCTAGCTGTTGCATTTTCATACCAGATAACGCTCCAACAGTTTATCAAGCCATCTCCAAACTGCATAAAATATCTGAATCTATTCACGTGGATAAAGGAGATTGGTCACTGATGGGGTGGTTCTGGGAACTGATATCTGCCTGGGGATGGAAGATTCTGATGGTCATTGGAATGATCTTAGCCATTATTTTCCTGTTCTGTCTGTGTGTACAGTGTGCTCCTACAGTATGTGGCCTCTGTGCTACATCGTGTATAAGGAAACCTGTATCGAGGGACGAGCTAAGCAATAGGATGATGCTACAGCAACATCTCCATGACCTTATGAATATAGACCTGGACTCGGACTAATATGAGTATAGTTATTGCCTATGTAAGGGCAAAAGGAGGGTCTGTGGTACTTTAAATTTTGGGACCACGTAGGAGGCATGGCCCTACCCTGCCTATTTCGGTATCAGCGAACCGCGAATGGCCAATGCGGTATGTAAAAGTGTTTTGCATAACGTTTCATCGATAAATTCACTTTGTATACGATATTACACATTGACTTCGTGTGTTCCATTTTAGAGCGGTAGCCATCTTATGGTTGCCCTCACATAGGCTGCGCATAAAGGCCATGCACAGGCCTTCAGAACACATGTACCTTCTATTGACTTCTCTGTGACCTGTGCGAACTGGCTCCACTGCCCGAGGTCAGTCCGGTCTCATGAGCTCCCCTTCCTACGGCCACGTGTGATTAGCATCAGGGTTTGACACACCATAAAGCCTTTCATCCCACACAAGCCCCCGACTAATCTCTTTCACACCTGACTCTGCTTCCTGCTTTATCGCCTGTTTTACGAGGAGGAGGTGCCCGTGTTTATTGGGGTCTGCTGATATCTGATGAGGGATCTGAGCCTCGCTGGGTAAATAATTGTGGGCTGGCTGAACTGAAATGTGGGATGGTCATCATGACTCTGCCTTTTCGTTTGTAATGAATACATATGAATGACCATATCGTAAAACGAGGAATGTGTGCTTGAAGCATGATATTTTGCATATAAGGAGAAGACTGGTTTTGTAACTTTGAGCAGTCTCCTGAGAACATACCCGTGTGTACTTCTAGGATTGCTGTTACTGGCTGCAGTCAATAATAAAACGATCTTTGACGCCACCACAAGACTCTGTGTTTCTGTGGTCCAAGACAGGAAGAACTCGAAGTCATAGGGTGCTACCCCTGGCACCGCTGGGGTCCTAAATAACCCAGTACTTCAGAATGTTGTCGTCCTCTTTCTCGGACAATGTTCCATTCAGACGTGCATGGCTAAAAGGTACGAATCGTGGAACTTTTTCACTTTCAGAGTCACCAATACCCCTGCGCACTCGTTGATTGTAGGGTAAAGGCAAAGGCACTTTCTTACAATGCACGCCGTGAATCCAATTTTTCTTTCCTTCGACTTTAACTGCTGTTCTCGTGGTCAAGAGCACTAAACGAGGCTCCCTCCATCTGGGCTCCAAATTTCTCGTCCTTTGGACATTCTTGGTGCAGACCCAGTCACCTGGTCGAATGGAATGTCCTGGGTCTGTGGAAGCCTCTGGTAAAGCACTCTGAACCTGTTGATGGAGAACACGCAATTTAGTCGTAAGATCATGCAAGTAGTCAATCAACATTGGATATGGCAAGTCTGAGTATTTCTTAGGGCGAGGGACTCCCCATACATTAGCGGGGCATCCAAAACCCACTTCGTAAGGGCTAAGTCCCAAACAAGAGTGTACTGCAGTTCTGGTGGACAGCAAAGCCAATGGTAAAGCATCGGGCCAATTGAGTCCTGTACTAGCCTGAACTTTCGCTAGTTTTAACTTTAATGTACCGTTGTAGCATTCTACTAAACCCGCTGACTGTGGATGATTTGCCGCATGGAACTTTTGCTTGATACCAAGACCCGCGCAAACTTTTTGCATGACTTGGCCAACAAATTCGCTCCCATTGTCACTCCAGACAATGCGCGGCAAACCAAACCTGGGGAAGAATTCTTTTAGTAAATCTTTACCTGTAGATAAGGCTGTGTTGTCTTTTAAAGGATATGCTTCTATCCATCTTGAAAAGGCGCATACTACCACCAGAATGTATTTAAGGTTGTTGCATCGCTCCATATGAATATAATCGATCTGCAACACCTCAAATGGATATGTTGGAGGAGCAAAGTGACCTGCTGGAGTTGGGGTTCCCTTTCCTGGGTTGTACATTAAACAAACAATACAATGTTTCACTATATTGTCTGCACATTTTGGGATTTGTTCATTCTGCCATACTGGAGCCAGAAGTTTGCATATACCTTTTGCACTTAAGTGGGCTGGACCATGCGCCATAGTAACCACTGGGAGCACATAGGCATCCGGTAACAGCCAACGTTGATGTTTAGATAATTCCACCCAACAACCCATCTCATCCAACATTCCTGTACTTTCTTTCCACTTCTTCAACTTTTTCTCTGAAGCCTCCTTCTGAATCGCTCTTACACTTTCCACTGTATCCTTATACATTCCTCTCTCTCTGACCCAATTCGCAGGACCCGCCACATACATTCGACTTGTAACATCTCTCGCTGTCTTTTTCGCTATTTCATCTGCAAATGCATTTCCTCGGCCAACATCATCTGTAATCTTTTTGTGTGCACTACACTTCACAATCGCTATTTGGGTGGGTAAGGCAAGTGATTCAAGAAGATCAGTCACTAACTGACCATGTTGTATTTTGGTGCCATGTGAAGTAAAGAAACCCCTTTCCTTCCAGAGACGCCCAAAATTAAACGCTACACCAAAGGCATATTGGCTGTCGGTATACACGTTCACTCTCTTCCCTTTTGACAATACACATGCTCTCGTTAAAGCTATCAATTCTGCTGCTTGAGCTGAATTGTGTCTGATACGTGCAGTTTCCACAATTGTATGTAAAGTAGTTACAGCATAGGCTGAAACCGTATCTCCATTAGGCATTTTAAAGCAAGAACCATCTACCCATAGAGTTCCATCCGGATTCTCTAGCGGTGTGTCTTTCAAATCAATTCTTCCTTTTGTCTCTTCCTCAGTACGAAAGAGACAATCATGTTGCTCCTCAACACTTTTCTCATCTGGAAGGGGCAACAGAGTGGCTGGATTTAGGGTATTACATCGTTTGATGTGTACGTGACTAGACAAAAGCATCAGCTCGTATCCAGTTAGACGAGCACTCGTAAGATGCTGCGTTTTCGTTCTGTTTAATAAGGTATCCACTGCATGTGATACCATGACAATGAGAGTGTTATCCAACACTATTCCAGCAGACTGTCGAATAGAAATTGCTGCTGCTGCTGTCGCTTTGAGACAACTAGGCAATGCTTTAGTTAAAGGATCTAACGTGGCCGAAAAATAGGTACATGGCCGTTGTTTGTCCCCAAATTGCTGTGTTAAAACTGACAACGCACAACCTTCTCTCTCGTGAACATAGAGCGTAAAAGGCTTACTGTAATCAGGAGTACCTAGTACAGGAGCGGAACATAGAGCAGTACATAAGTCAGTAAAACTCTTTTGGCACTCATCAGTCCAAGGAAGGGGCTGAGGCGTATCTTTTAAAGTGAGTGCCAATAAAGGCTTGGCCATCAGAGAGAAGTTAGGGATCCACTGCCTACAATAGGAAGTAATGCCCAGGAAGGCACGTACCTCCCTTTGTGTGGACGGCACAGACATTTGCATAATCGCCTGAATGCGTTCTGGTGTTAATCGTCGTCCCTCCTTTGATAGGAGATGACCCAAGTAAGTAACCTCTCTACGAACGTATTGTAGTTTGGAGGGTGAATTATGATTCAGATTAAACAAATGGCGTAACAATGCAACAGTCACATTTTTGCAAATATCTTCTGAATCAGCAGCGACTAACAAGTCGTCCATGTACTGTAGAAGAGCAGCACCAGACGGCAAATGAAAAGTATCAAGATGACATTTTAAAGCTTGGCTGTAAATAGAGGGACTTTCACAATAGCCCTGAGGTGCGCGCTTAAACCGGAAGCTTCGGCCTCCAAGAGAGAAGCCAAAAATGTCCCTACTCTCTTCTGCAATGGGAATACTAAAGAAGGCATTCTTTAGATCGATAACAGAGAAAGCCGCTGTGGAAGGTATCATTGTCAACAGAGCAGTGATATCTAGAACAACAGGAAATTGTGGTACAACAATTTTGTTTACCTCCCGCAGATCAATTACAAAACGATATACAGGAGGCTGAGAAGGATCAGTGCGTTTAAGAACAGGAAGAATAGGACTATTGCATATGTTTCCTCTTGTTTCTTCAACCACACCCTTCTGAATCAAATCATGAATGATTTCCAAAAGCGTTTTTTCACCTTCAGTGGAAATTCTATACTGCGGGATGCGCGGTAATTCAACATTGGGCTTAAGAGTGACAACATAAGGTGGAATCTCAAGACAGCCCACATCATTCAGACCAGTGTCCCAAAGCGTTGCTGGAAGAGAAAGCAATTCAGGTGGAAACTGATCTTTGGACAAATACATTGGAGAAATAAGTTTCTGTCCTAAAGTAAGATGTACACCAGAAGGAGAACAATATATCGTAGCATGCATTCTTTTCAATAAGTCCAAACCCAACAGATTCTCACCGCAACCATTCGTCAAGAGGAGTGAAGCTTCCAAATCATAAGGGCCAATTGAAATAGGCAAAGGGCAAGAAACTGGGTTACGAACAGGGGCGCCAGAAAATCCTACAGAAACATTCGTTAAGCCAGACAAAGGTGCCCCAGGGAGTTTGGAATGAATGATAGAACTTCTCATCGCCCCAGTATCTAGAAGAAATGGCTCTGAAACACCCATTGTAGTGACGTTAACATAAGGACCACTCTGGTCTACTGGAATCGACACAACTCCCTTACTTTGTCCATGGCTGTCCTAGTTGGCATGAAGACTTTCATTTCCGTTTTCAATATAATGATCTTCATTGTAGTACTGAGTATACCGAACGTTCTGCTGATCAAAGTAGTTCACGGAATTAGTAGGGGGAGGAGAACGCTGTTCTTGGGTCAACATACCCCGACCTCTACCTCTGTTTGCTGACTGGAGGCCAGTACGACCTCGTGGAGCAGATAATGCTCCATTGCGCTGCAACAAAACCGGACAACTACTTTTAAAATGACCTTCTTCTCTACAATAGGCACATTGATTAGGTCCTAACAAAGGTCGCGGAATATATGGTTCAGGTTTTTGATACAACCTCTGAAACTGCGGAGGCTGTTGAAACTGAGGCTGAATATAGCGAGGAGGATAAGCTTGTTGCAAGAGAACCTTTGTTTTTAATTCTTTCGTCTTTTTCTCTTGCTTTTCTTTTTCTTCTTTATCTCTGTTTTCATAATATTGTGCAGTAGCCAATATCTGAGCAGAAGAAGAAACAGCCCATGAACTTTCAGAATCTTTCAATTTGTGTCACAGCTTGGGAGGCAAATTAAATACGAATTTGTCCACAAATAATCGCTGTCCACCCTCTGTAGCCATATCTTGACCACTGTGATCAATAAATGTCTCCTCGAAATGAGTGAAGAAATCAGAGACACTTTCATCTTTCTTTTGTTTGCATGCTGCTAGTTTATCCCAATTAACTCTCAATGCAGGCATCATAGTTTTCATTAATGTAATAATCCTACCAGGGAGTTCTGAAATTAATGCTTCAGGCTTTGCACCACCCACTTGGTCTCTATCTGTGGCAATTATAACATCCCAAGTGGCACCTAATTCCTGTGCGTGATTCTCCTTACGAATCTTAGCCCATATTGTCTGTGGGACTACATTTCCCATCAACATATCGATATCAGCTAGGTTCATAATGCAAGCATCAACTGTCTGTGATAATTCTTTATAATAACCCGCAGGGTTTTTACGAGGATCCGGTAGAGTCTGCTTAAGGGCCAAAACTTCAGATCTCTTCCAAGGGACATGTACCCATATTCGCTGAAAATGAGCGGGAATAAGTGGATTAGCACCTACTGCTGCAACCTCTTCTTTCCATACTGGAGGAACCTCTCTCATGGGATAATTTTTCAGTGTTAGCCTAACCGACGGATCAGAATCAAGGAAAGCCTGAGAGAACAATAAGGATCTATAAGAAATAAGTGTCCTTACAGCTTTCTCAACCTTAGAACCCACAACAAGTCCTTTATCAAAATCAGTCTGAACATCTAACAGATCTTGTGGGATCGGACTCGAATTAACATCTTCCCATTCTTTAATGAGAGTATTGCACATTGCATTAAAAACATATCTTTGCATAGGCGCATTCCATTGTGAAAAAGTAGGCATAATATCGGGCACACTGTATTGAGGACCCTTTTTGATCCATTTACGTGCAAGAGAGTCTAACCTTTCTCGTTCTTCAAAATCTGGGAACTGACTACAAGACTGTATTCGAGCAAAAGCCGGAGACACATTTAAAGCTCCAAAGAAAGGAGATAAAATACCAGTGACAGTGTCTGTGAGACACTTACGCACAGACGGAGAATTAGACATAAGAATTGGAGACAAAGTATTAGGAGAACTGACAGGAGGAGAACCGATAATTGCAGGAGGAGCAGAAGGCAAAGGAGATCTAAGATCAGAAGATGAGGGCAAAGAAGTTGAAGTTGACAGTAAAACTGGCAGAGGCGGTAATACTGGAGGAGGCAAATGCGGAAGAGCCGGAACAGGCGGTGGTACCGCTGGCGGCTGAACAGGCTGTAACAATTGGGGTGCATTGGCATTTTGTACATAGGACGGAGGCAACCTCAATAAATGGGACATTAGGGGATCTTCTTCTATATCTTTCTTATTATCGGAAGGGGAAACAGGCAACACCGGATAGCATTTATCTATCGCCATGTGATGCTGTCTTTCTAAAATTTCAGTCGCATTATTAATTTCATCATCTTTGAATTGTTGGGCAGCCTGTATAATTGTCATACCCTGTGCTTTTCTATCTCGTTTTGCTTGCTTAATTTCTTTCTGTTTGGCTTCCTTACACCAAAGGCGGAAAGAGTCAAACATTGCCGGCCGGGCTTTTCTTTTGAATAAGACTGCTTCTAAATTATCTAGCACATCGGGATCAAAACTACCATTTTCTGGCCATTTTAGAACACCATCTTTCTTCGTGTATCGGGTCCACGCCTTGTTAAAGGCAATGGGGCCAATACCATGTTTTGAATAGAGCTCATATGTGGGAGTTCCAACCGAAGGAATCGGACAAGAGTCCTCAAGCCGGGAATCCCTATTACAACCAAAGCAACAAATTCTTCCAAACTTAGTCAGACCAGGCATCTCGTGATTTCACCGGACTGTTCACAAACTTCAAGGGGGTAAAACTCAGTTTACGTAGCACAAATGCACTTATCCTCGGCTTCGGCTATTGCAATAGTCGAATCTAAGGACCACAAAGAAACAAAGGACAAAAATTGTGGGCGCGACCCACGAAAATACTTAACTAAGGATGTCTTCTCACGCCAACAGAGGCCCGTCTATCGTCTCGCCTAACCATACATCACCAAAGGAAGGGCCAAGGCAGGGCGGCAGTCAGGGCAGCGGTCGTTAGAAGCCGTCAGGAAGGAGTAACCGCGCTGAAAAAGACCTTCGGACCACTTTCGACATACAGGGGTCGCTTGACGTGGCTCGCGAATCCTCCGAGATTTTCTTGCGGGATTCCTCACGACCTTCAGGCAGAACCGGTACCACTGAAGCCGCCCCACGTGGGCTCCAGTTGAAGAACCAGAACCTTTTGGGCCTGGTGGCGCAGGGAATGCCTTAATCTCCTGGATTCTCCTGCTCAGCTACACAGAGACACGGGACACTCTGTTAGGCGTTAGAAGATCAGATTTATTAGCTGCAGCTAGTACAGTTATCCCAGAAGTACACAAGGTAGGTTCTCAGGAGACTGCCACTTCACTCTGTGGCGCACAATCTTATATAGCATATAGGTAACATATACATTAACCAAATATACACCCAGAACATACAAGAAAGAGCCAATAAGGAAAGTTGGAAAACAGGATAGAACCAATAGGAGAGATTTGAAAACAAAAGTGTCAGATGACTCGAAGAAACCTCTCCTCCAACTATGTTTGTCACCCCTCCCTCAAACTAATTCATTAACGGATTCGTAACTAACTTGCAGGTGGCGAGATACGTTTGTGTGTGTTGGAGGACAGTTGTGAAACGAGAGAATGCTAGCAGAGGACAGTGAAGGCCAGACGATAAGATAAAGTCAGAAAATAATAGTGTGAACCAACAGATAGTTGAGACGGGGATTAGAAAACCAGACGGGGATTAGTGTACTCGGCCAGTCCTAACACCAGCTTTGCAAATAGAGGCAGAAGGGCTGTTTTAACACGAAGCTGCAGAAAAAGCAGAATAGACTTTGTTTGCCGTGCTGCCTGAGTGATGGCAACACAAGATGGCGGCGGAGCACAAAATGGCGGGTCGATACGATCGCGATCGGAAATCGAAGTTCCTCAGGCTGAGTGCCCCTGCAACCGGTTTGAGCTGGACTAAGCACAGGGACACCAAGTGTGCCCCCAGTTCAGACATCAATGCACTCTTGGAGTGCACCCACCCAGCCCCAATACACTAAAGCCTGTCTGGGAGGTGGTTACACCTCCCTGTGACATGAAACCTATTGTCCAGGCCTCCCCTGCTGGAGTTTCGTCCAGCAGCAGGAGGTCAGACTCGTGTCTGTGGCTGGCAGCATCTATTTTGTGATGCCAGGGTCTGTTAAGCTGGTACCGGGTATACCAGTGCTGTCATGTTTCTCCCTATAGTAGGGTGGAATCATATCTCCCACACCAGTTATCGGTGTGGGGGTATGATTCCAAGGTGTTTGACACCAAATGCGACATGTTTCAATGCAGCCATTCCAAAGTTAGCATTTACCGTGAGGTTATAATGCACTTAAGAGTATATGGTTTGGCTGCATCACAAACAACCCCGGAATAAAGGTTCCGTAAGCTGTAGAAGGGCTCTGCTCATGCATGGGCACCATCTGACATGAATCCCAGCACCCTGCCTTCAGGATTGTTAAGACCTGCCATAGGGGTGACTGATAGGTTTAAATGTGCAGTAATATGGAGAGATATAGGTAATCTATATCTCAGTAAGGGGTGCATACACCACCTTACACAGGCTGCTGAGGACCATTTTGGATGGCTTCCCAGGGGTGGCATAATACATGCTGCAGCCCCTGGTAGGCCTCTGGGGTACCTATGCCCTGGGTACCCCAGAATCCAATCTGGAGTCTACCTAAAGTACATGTTATCAATTTTAGGGAGAAAGCAGATAGGCTGGGGTCCTGAATAGCAGGATCCCACCCAGACTAAGTCGAAAACCAGCAAAACACCAGGCAAAAAGTAGGGGCAACTTTGTAGTCGGATTCCACCTTCCTGCATACAGCACATCCACGGTTTATCCGCATATGCACCATCACATGGTAGTGACTGGTTCCATCACCCCCCCGCAACATGGTACATACGTGTCAGCTTAGTGTCCTCACATAATGCCATGCTTTAACCTCTTCGGTGCTCATGACGGAATGGTTCCATCATGAGCACCAGTACTCCTATGCTCATGATGGAATCATTCCGTCATGTGCACAGGCGCACTAAATCCCTCTGCTGCAAACAGCAGAGGGATTTTCTTTTTTTCTTTTTCTTTTGGCCTTGGGAGGCGGAGAAGAGCTTCCCCAACCTCCTGAGGCTTTTTTCTCCAATGTAAAGACGATCTAGCGCATGACGCGCAGACGTCAATATTTTGAAAATGAAACTGAAACTTAGTTTCAGTTTCGCTATTTTGGTGCTCATGGGGCTATCTCAACCCCCATCCACTCGAGGTATCATTGGAAAGAGGAGAATCTCCCCTTTCCAATAGTACCCTTCCTTAGTGGATCCCTGCTTAGGTATCGCCCATGGAGGGCGATCCCCAAGCAGCTATCCACCCACTAGGCACCAGGGAAGGGGGAGCAGCCCCTTGGGCAAGGGCCTTTGCTCCTCCCATTCAATTCTGGCATAATCAGTCTTTCAGCCCCTCAGGGAGGCAGAAAGCACCCTAAACACCAGGGACTCTTTTTTTATAGGCCATGGGTGGGGGCTGCCCAGAATGGGCATGCCAATGTCCCCACCCTTTCCTCCCCAAAAATGCAAAAGTATTTCTGCCCCTTCAGGAGGCAGGTAGGGGAAATAGCACCTGATCTGCCCACCGGGAGGGGCAGAAAGCCCACTAGGTACCAAGGATTTTTTTTTTATACGTTGGTGGGTGCACAGAATGGGCATGCCAGTGCCCCCAAAAAACATGCCACAGTCTTTCTGCCCTTGCAGGAGGCAGATGGAGCAGTGGCCCTGATCTGCCCCCCGGGGAGGAGGGGGCAGAAAGTCCACTAGCCACCAGGCATTATATTTTTTTTTATACATAGGGGTGGGTGCTGCCCAGAATGGGTATGCCAATGCCCCCATCCCAAAAATAATTGCCACAGTCTTTCTGGTCCCCTGGGAGGCAGATGGGGGCAAAAGCCCCTTATCTGACCCCCCCCGGGGTCAAAATGCCCACTAGGCACCAGGGATTCTTTTTTTCAGATTTCAGGGGTCGGGCTGCCCACAATGGGCATCGCAATGCCCCTGAAAAAATGCCACTGACTCTATGCCCACCCAGGAGGCAGATAGAGGCAATAGCGCCTGATCTGCCCCCCCCCCCCCTGGGAAGGGCAGAGAGCCCACTAGGTACAAGGGATTACGTTGGCTTTTTTATACGTAGGGGTGGGGGCTTCCCAATGCCCCCAACCCCCAAATAATAGCCACAGTCTTTCTGCCCCCTTTTGGATCATACTGGGGCAATAGCTCCCGATCTGCCCCCCCCCCCCAGGGTGGCAGAAAGCCCACTAGGCACTGACCTTTTATTGCAATGTGCCTAGCTGTGGATTTTGGGCTATAGCGCAGCCGGCACCTAGGGAAACCTAGCAAACCTGTCCATTTTTAAAAATTAGACACCAAGGAGAATCTAGAATGGGGTGACTTGTGTGCCTCTCACCCGGTTCTGTTACCCAGAATCCCTTGTAAACCTCAAACTTAGTTACAAAATACATATTTTCCTCACAATTATGTGATGGAAAGTTCAAAAATCTAAGGAGAGCAACAAACTTCCAACAACCCAGCATTCCCCCAAGTCTCCCAATAAAAATGATACCTCACTTGTGTGGGTAGGCCTAGTGCCAGCGACAGGAAAGGTCCCACAATGCAACATGGACACAACACATTTTTTGAGTGAAAACTGACCATTTGTTTGCAATGTGCCTAGCTGAGGGTTTGGGACCCTAGCTCAGCCGGAAACTAGGGCAACCTAGTAAACCTGTACCTTTTTGCAAACTAAACACCCAGGGGAAGCCAGGATGGGGTTACTTTTGTGGCTCTTACCAGGTTCTGTTACCCAGAATCCCTTGAAAACCTTACACTTTGTAAAAAAAATGTCCTCATATTTCTGTGATGGAAAGTTCTGGAATTTGCGTGGATCCACAAACTTGCACCCACACAGCATTCCCCAAAGTCTCCCGATAAAAATGGTACCTCACTTGTGCGGGTAGGCCTAGTACGGGCAAAATGAAATGGCCCAAAACGCAACGTGGACACATCAAAGTTTTTCAGTGAAAACTGACCCATTTTTGCAATGTGCCTAGCTGTGAATTTTGGACCCTAGCTCTGCCGGCGCCTAAGGAAACCTAGCAAACCTATACATTTTTGAAGAATAGACACCCAGGGGAATCCAGGATGGGGTGACTTGTGTGGCTCTCACTAGGTTCTCTTACCCAGAATCTCTTGCAAACCTCAAACTTTGGGGGGGAAAACAAATGTTCCTCACATTTCTGTGATGGAAAGTTCTGGAATCTAAGGGGAGCAACAAACTTCCACAAGCCCAGCATTCCCTCAAGTCTCCTGATGAAAATGGTACCTCACTTGTGTGGGTAGGCATAGTGCCCATGACAGGAAACAGCCCAAAATGTACTCTGACTTTAAAATTATCGATTAAAAAAAGACCTTGCTTTGCGAGGGAGTCTCCTGCGTTTTTGATCTCGAGCTCGGCGGCCATCTAGGGAAACCTACCAATCCCAGACATTTTCTAAAACTAGACACCCAGGGGAGTCAAATGAGGTGTCACTTGCGTGGTTCCCCAATGTTTTCCTATCCAGAATCCCCAGCAAACCTCAAATTTAGCTTACAAAAACCCATATTTTCCTTACATTTCTGTATGGGCTCAACGCGCTGGCAAAAATGTCCTATCACCCAGCGTTCCCCTTGGTCTCCTGATACGAATGATACCTCACCTGTGTGAGTGTCCAATGCAGAAGCACCTAAAAACTTATTTTAAAAAAAATATATAGTGCTTAGAGCTATACCCTTAATCCCTATGTTTTTGGCTCTTCCTATTTGCAGGCTCTTGGCCCACCCAAAAAGGTGAGGTATCCTTTTACTCGGAAGACTGAGGGAATGCTGGGTGGTGTGCAGAATGCAGCACACAAAGAAAGAGGAAAAACAAGGAGAAATAAAGATACTTCTCCTCATTGTGCCTCCCTTACTCCTCCCCTGGAGAGGCGTAATTTTTTGGCGCTGCCTCAGACTTATTATTTCTCGTAAATCTCGGGCAGTGTAAAAAATCCATGGATGTTTGCTGGGAACGTCCCCAGCAACACCCATAGAACGCCCCTTTCATGCAGTTTTCTGCGTGAAATGAGCATATATTTATAAGGCCTTGAAAAGCCATGTAACGTAGCTTTACGCTGCATTATAAAATTGGCAGTGGGACATTGCACCACCAGAACGTAAAAAAGTGATGTTTCTGTAGCGCAAAAATGCTGGTAGGGCCTCATAAATGAGGCCCAAAAGCTGTACACCACAGGGTTGCTAGTCCAAAGCAGGTTGGATGCAAGGCCTGGCCAAAGCCCTGCAGCCAAATCCTGCTGTACACAGCCTTTCGCCCAACCCAGAGGCACCCAACAGGGACTGGTTATCACCTAATAGACATGCCGCCCCCCACAGAGGACTGGCCAATCCCCAAAGTGACTTGCCCCTTTACCTTGGCCATCCCTTTAACTTTGCCTGCATTGTCAGATCTTGTACTCTGAAATCCCTGCACTGGGCCTCACTTGCTAATAGTTTGCAAACACCAATGTTACTTGCAAATACTTTTTTGCCCCACCCCATGTAACTGTGCCTCCTCTCAATGGACTTGCATGAACTTTAATATATTGAAACTAAACTGCACACACTAAGAGTCTTTCCAAATTTTATAGAGATCCTTTAGTTGGTGCCAAAATATTAATTAGCAAGTCTAAGATTTTTGGCACAACTGTGACCTTGGCCTCCTTTGTCAGATCTTGTTCCTAAATGCAGAGATTCGTACACCACGTTTACCTTGCTAACAGCCTCAGCCTTTCCAATATAATACCAATTCTATGTCAGGACCAGAGGCTCCGATTATGCTTTATATCTCTCTCCGCTTTATTAACATTAAATTTCACAACAGCCAGAAAGATAAACAAATCTTTGAATTTGGGCAAAAAAAACATCAACTCCCATAACACCCAGGGAGGCATCTGAGAACATTATCCTTCCATTATGTCCATCACCATATCTAATACATAGTCCCTTCTCTGTGTCTATCCCTCCTCTTTCTTCGTGCGAGTCAAGCCAATTCATCACTGGTCCTGTTTTGAAACATAGTTTCCTAGAAAACAAAGACAACGTAAGGGTTTCAAGAAACTAAATCGCTATGCAATGTACAATGTTCGACAACTGCAATATGAGAAACTCTGTAACAAAACAATTCTTCAACCGATATTGAAAATCTCATCAAAAATATGAATCGGTTTCTTACCAACATACGGGTGGGTTCGCACCAGCTGTACCCCTGGTGGGTTAATCCTCGCCTCCATGTCCTTAATAGAATTGAAACTTACCTTTACGATGCTAGGCAAATTCCTATTCAATGTCAGGACCGGAGGCTCCCATTATGCTAGTTTAAAGCTTACTTACCACCAACTGAGCCACCTCCAAGACCGGTTTGAAGTGAAACCTTCTGAAGGTTGAGTCCGAGGACCAATCTGCAGCACACTTTAAATCCTCTAGACAAGCACCCTGTGAAAAAGCCTTAGAAGCCATTGCACCTCTGGCTGAATGGGCTCCATTTTGTTTTGTGTCAATACTCGCCTCTTACATAACCCAACGCACCCACCTGGCAATGGTGGGGGAAGAGACAGCCTTGTGCGGTTTCCTCAGAGCAATAAGAAGTTCTCGTTCGCCCGGAGGGTGGAGTTCTAGAGCTATTTCTTCATATGCCCTAAGGCAATTCACCACACATAATTTTGGGGTGTCTTGAAAAGCCGGGTAGGAAACCGTCCAGGTATGAGACTTAGTACGTCGTCCGACCGTGAACACTACTCCGTCCAGGGAAAACATTCTCGCTGAGATGTCCAGTGCCCGGACATCGGAAACACTCCTGCAGGAGACTAGACATAAAAGCATTGCCAGCTTGGATGAGATTTCTTTCTAGGAAAGGTATCTATTCAGCTGCCAAGACAAAAACAGGTTCAACACTAGGTTGACGTCCCATAGGGCAGAATAGCATTGGTCCGGAGCCCCTCTATTGAGTTATGACCTGCCTAAATTGCTGACAATATCGCATTCATTGAACGATACGCCAGCCCCTCTGAAGCCAAGTCTGCTAAGAAATTCAAGATTGGGACAACACCTGCGACCATGGGATCCAAACTCCTTCGAAGACACCAACAAACCTATCTCGTCCAGGTGGACCAATATTGTTTTGTGGTGCTATCTGCCCAAGCCTTTGACAAGAGGACTTCAGCTGGTCTCGAAAGGCCCGGCAACGACCACTGCTACCTGAAAGCCACCATGCCATGAGAAGGAGTAACCCCTGGGTGACCAGTTGATTCGGAACCCCGTCTGGGTTTGGAAGCAGGTGAGGGAGAAGGGGGAGTAGGATTGGAAAATCTCAAGAAAGTTCCAGAAGAACTGGGAACCAAACTTGTGATCTCCAAAATAGCGTCATCATTGTCACCTCCGCCCCCTGCCAGTGAATCTGGGCCTTGCCCTCGTGATCATCGAAAAAGGAGGAAAAGCGTAGCCCCTCTCTTCGCTCCACTCCTGAAGGAAGGCGTCTGTGGCCAAAGCCATTGGATCCGGTCTCCAACTTAAGAACTGTGGGACTTGATGGTCCAGGCGTGACGCGAAGAGGTCCACCGAGAACGGTGCTAGGCAAATTTCTATTCATTGACAAATGCTAAAGTTATTGGAAAATATACATTTATTGACAACTTCGGCAGAGGGGGAATTCTACACATTTGGGCAGGGGAATGCGACAAGTCCAATTACCACTTGCTCAGAAAAAAACATGCATCCCTTCACCCACCTCCCCCATTTCTTAAAATACTAGAAATATTTCACGCTTAGGCACAAAAAATTCTAAAGAGAGCACTTTGAACAAAATAAATGCGTCTGCAGGTGTTATTGTATTATGTTGCATTTCTTAAGAAATAATTGCACTAAAAAATCTCACCTCATTTGTCAGAGCAGCTGTTCAGTCACAGTTGTAAGTCATATAGAAAACGTTTTGACCGTTTGGGAATATTTTAAGGCGTGTTTGGTTCATATTTTTTAGACATAATTTTCTTAAATGTAATGGCTTCCAGTAGAGCAGCTAGAATCAGTTTTTCCTTTATAATTGTGCCATCTAGTGGAGAGATATAGGTCTGCGCATTATTCACTAGTGTTATATTTGGCTTGTATGTTGTTTTTACTATCCGTGGTTGAAATGTGGTAGACACCAGCATTCAGTTAGTCTATAATATGTTAGTCGTTCATTTCAAACCATAATATGATAAAATACGTAAAATACATTAAAAAAAGGTACAACTAGCATTTTCAATAGCATTAGACGCCCAGTCTTAATCTTTTTTTTTTTCATTTAGTTCTGTTTATGGTCAACATTATGAAACGTGCATTTTTACCATGTACATTACTCAATTACGTCCTGTTTGACAATTAAGTCAATCATTATGCATTGTCAGCAGACTGCGAATTCAGTTAGCCATACCCATAGCGGTGCCCCCTCCCCCCATACAGGATAAAAACCTCTGATGTTGTATTACATCGTTTACTATAGAGACATCCAAGGCACTGTGCAAGTAAATGTGGCCTAGTTAATCGCAGCCGTGTCATGGAGCAAAGATGGTGACCCCAATACTTCACTCTCCCAGTCCCTTCCATTTATTTCAACAGCTTGACACCTCTGCCCTCCCTCCTCCCCCGTTTCTTTGCTCCCCAAGTATATCTGATAGGGGCCTCAGTAATTTCACGGGCGATTTGGGGGTGGGGGGGGTAGGTCCCTATACGTCTCTGAGTATGATAATACGTAATATCGAGATGCCATTCTGTCACAATAGGCAATGGTCCACGGGCCCATCTCATTGCTACTCGTCGCTTGGCCAGTAATAGTCCCATTGCCACCAGTTAGTGTACTGATTTATCGAACCCCAGATCATAGCCCAATGGTGCCAGCATGGGGTCCGGCTCCAGTCCCGCTCCTGAAATTGCTTCCAGGTCTTGGAATATCTTACCCCAATACACCTGCATTCCCAGGCAGAGCCAGGCCACATGCTGAACCCTTGGCTCGCTTTCCCCTCACCTCTGACAGCTTGAAGATTTGAGTAACCCATATGGGCACAGGCGCTCAGGTGTGTAGTAAACCCGGTGGAGATATTTAAAATGGATCAGTCTATGTCTACCATTCAGAGAAAGGGCATGAGTCTTTGCGCAGCAATATTGCCACTGTTTGTCGATGATGGACTTTCCCAAGTCCCGTTGCAGTCAATTCTGACCTTTAGCATCTCCGGCCTACAAGCCTCCTGTGCATATGCATAAAATGTGGTGGAGAGCTTCATGGGGGATTCCGTCTGCAGCAGAGATGACAAAGCCGGCATAGCCTGCGGCTCCAACATTTCATCCCACAGTAGCCCCCTCAGTGCGCATCTAGCCCTGTAATAGTGGTATTGTGTTAGCGTTGAGGTAGTTAATAGGTCCTCCTGCATGTCTTCCCAACTTGTTACCTTGCCCTCCGTGAACAGATCTCCCATAACATTTATACCCAATGTGTTCAAAGCTTGTTTGGTCCCATTTTCCTGGCCCATTGGGAACCATAAATACCACTGGAGGGGAATATATGGCGAATACAGTAAAGCCCCTGCCTGTTTGTCAAGTAGACTCCGCCATGCCCGCGTCATAATAGCGATCGAGTCAAAGACTCCGTGATGCCAAGGGGAATTACAAAACAGCATCTGGGAAGCATTTAGTGTTGTGTGGTTCCTATAAACCTATATATGATCTGCGCATTTAGACCACATAGACTGTAGGATTGGTGTCCAGACTAATTCTAGTCACCCCTACCGGGTATGTTTGCCTGTATACCAGCTAGCTCACAGTGCCACTAGAAACCCTTCTTACCAAGGAGAGAATAATTCTTGGCAATTATCAAACATGACACCTCTGTCCCATCAGGGATCGTGGAAACAGTGCATTACTTTTCGCTCAGTCACTCGTGCTCACTTTGTCTCAGAGAGATACACAGAATAAATCGGTGGGGACGTTTTTCAATAAGCATTTATTGAACCAGCGTCATTCTAGTGTAAAATAGGTGTGCTGAAACAACCATCAGACAAAAACAGATATAAATGATTATAAGCACCAACAGGGTAAAAGATGGTAGATTTCTACCCTAGTGCTAAGACAATGAATAGAGGCAGGTATTAAAACACGTAACAGTATAAATGTGTACTCCTACGATGCAACCCCAAGTAGATGTACCTAAGTGTACCTAACATGTATGCGGGCGTGCAGCCAAGATTCCCTCTAGGATAAAGTCAACCCCATTACCTGAAGTGAGAGACTGTGGGTCCCCGTCTTGATCTTGAGATGGACACTCCGTAAGGGATGTCAGACCACTGCGAGCTGGAGTGTCTGCTTGCAGGAACCTCAGCATTGTGCATCAGCGTGTCAGCATGGAAGTCCTTTTCTCCTCTCCCTGCCTCCTCAAAGATATGTTGTTGATATACCCAAAGTCGTACCCTCAGGGGTTCAACCTTGCTGTGTCATGTCGGACTAGGGATGACAGAAGGAATGATCCTTATACAAAGTTATTATGCAGGAGATGATAGTCCTTCTGAGTTTCCAAGAATCCTCATGCATAATTGATGAGGGTAGTTTTCAGGGAAAACCCCACGTCCTGTTAGCAGTACCATTACTAGGTAAAAGGTCAATCTCAAGAACCATTATGTAGTGTAGTGGTAGAGGAGAATATAGGTGAAATGGTAGGATGCTACCGGAGCCTATATTTGGGTACCTATATGGAACATAACACTAGTGATCCGTAGCATTCCTCTCGAGGTATAGATGTGGGAGCATGGAGGGGCCATGCACCCAATAATGTGCAAAGGTGCTCTGTGTGGCCCTATAATAGATCTCGAAATCTGGGGCTCCAAGGCCTCCCATATCATAGAATAAAGTAAGTATTTCCCAATGAACCCATAGCTGTTTCCCTGCTCAAGCCAATGATAGCCCACTGTTTGTCAAAGAAAGCCCAAGACAATAATAATGGAATATTTTGGAATAAGAACAGAAACATGGGAGCACAACCATTTTCATAATGACCACTCAACGGGAGTTTAACCCAACGCTTCACATCCTCTTAAAGTTTTGGATCACCCTGCCATAATTGTCAAGTAGTACAATCGCGGGATCCATATGAAACCGGATCCCCAGGTAGCGGACTGACTCTGTAGTCCATTGCAGGGGGTAGTCTGTAGGGATTGGCGTCATGGTGGGAGTGAGTGAAAATATAATGGATTTGTCCCAGTTAACTTTTAAGCCCAACGGGCTCCGAACTAAACAACCTCTCTGAGTAACTGAGTGAGGTTTACCGCTGGGTCACGGATATAAAATAGTGTGCCATCAGCATATGAAGATATGATCAGGTTATAGCCCGGAAAGCGAATCTCTCTCCTACTGTGATATTCATGTAAAGCACAGGCCAGAGGTTCTGCCACCAGTGCACACAATAATGGAGAAAGGGGACAACCCTGCCAGGTCCCCCTAGTGGTCTCAATAGTGGAAGGTAAGGCATTACCGAATTGTACTCTGGCCCTAGGACTGGCATATAACACCATGACTAAATGTAAAATATCTCTCCAATCCCAATCCTGCAAAGAAGCGCTAGCATGAACCCCCATTCAACAGAATCAAAGGCTTTTTCGGCATCCAGGTACAGCGTGGCCGCTTTCACCTCTGGGTCCACTGTGCCAAACAGTTTCTGAGGTTGTATGTTATACTTTGGCCGGGGACAAATCCTGCCTGTTCGGGGCGTACTACACGAGACAAAGTAGGTGCTAATCTGTTGGCCAAGATTTTGGCATATATTTTAGTGTCTACATTCAACAATGACAATGGTTTGTGCAATGAACAGAGATAGGAATGTTTCCCAGGCTTCAGCAACATGACTATTACAGCTTCTCGCATTGTAGGGGGCATTTCACCAGACCACACCATCTGTTAATATAACATTATTAAGTGGGTGATTGTAGGAGAGTAGGATCTGCTTCACATGGGTACCCCCACTTTTTGCTGGTGTTTCACTGTTTTTCGACCTTAGTCTGGCTGTGGCCCTGCTAATCAGGACCACAGCCTAGCTGCTTCCTCTCTAAAATGGTTTCCATGTACATTAGGTACATATCTAATTGGATTCTGGAGTGCCTTATAAGCCCCTAGCATATGGTACACTATGTACCTAGGGCAAAGGTACCTCAGAGGCCTACCAGGGGCTGCAGCATATATTATGCCACCCCTGGGAAGCACTCCAAAATGACACCACAGGACTGCTACTGCAGCGTGGGTAAGGGTGTGCTTGCACCCCTTACAGTGGTATAGGCTACCTATATCACTACCCTATAAGCCACTCCTATGACAGGCCTTGACAATCCTGAAGGCAGAGTGCTTGGTTTTACGTGAGAGGGTACCCAAGCATGAGCTGAGCCCCTCTGCTGCTTTCGGAAATACTTCCTTATGGCTGTTCTGTGATACAGCCATACCATATACTCCTAAGTGCATTATAACCTTGCAATAAATGCTAACTTTGGCATGGCTGCATCAAAACATGTCGTGTTTGGTGTCAAACGCTTTGGAATACTACCCCCCTGCCAATTCTGGTGGCGGGGTTAGCATTCCACCCTTCTAGAGGGAGAGACATGTTCACACTGGCTAAACCCGGGAGGACTTTCCTGAGCCCTGGCATCACAAAATGGATGCCTCTGCCACAGACACGGGTCTGGCCTCCTGCTGCTGACCGAAACTCCGGCAGGGGAGGCCTGGACAATAGGTTTCCTGTCGAAGGGAGGTGTGACCACCTCCCCAGACAGGCTGATGTGTATTGGGGCAGGGCGGGAGCACTCTCTGGTGCTTTGAAGTCCTGCACTGGGGGCACGTTTGCTGTCCCTGTGCATAGCCCAGTTCAAACCGGTTGCAGGGGCTACCTGCCCCTGCTCTGGCGCAAAACTGGACAAAGGAAATGGATGTAACCACCCCTCTTTCCAAGCCCACCTATAGGTGGGGCCTTAGAGTTAGTCCATCCCCTAAACTTACTATAAGTATAGGAATCCAGCCATAGGACTTTAGATTACTGTGGACGAAACTCTGCTACATATATCCTGGACCTTCGACGTTCTATCCTGACTAGAAGACTAAAGAAATCTCCCTTGGGGTCAAGGAGTGACTCCCCTGCTTGGCAGGCACCAAAGAAGCAACTGACCCATTTGCATCGCTGAAAGCTCCTGCTGGATGCTGAAGTCTTTGCATCACCAGAGGTGGATTTCCAGACTTCCCCGAGGCTACCCTGAGTCCACAGCAAAGCTGAGGCCCGTGGCTACCGTGGGTGACGTGGAACCATGACCCCTGGACACCGTGAACTTTTGCAGCAACACTATCTTCCTGGTCCTCCTTGAAGTTGTGCTTTGGGCTCTGAGTAGCCCCAGCCTTGAGCACCTCCTGCACTGAAGATAGTTGGCCTCCACTCCACGAATGATCCGTGGGCCAGCTTCCAGTGCGACCGCTTGAGGCTCCTTTGCGATCACTAGCCCGTTGGCTAGCAGGTCCCCACGAAGGCAACTCCTTTTCTGTTTGGGCTTTTCTAGGTGCCCCAGAGGAGCCCTTACTTACCCTTGCTGGGTGAGTCCCTCAGACCTTGCTGGTCTGCACCGCAGTCCTTTCTCTGAATTCCAGTGACTTGCCGTTGCCAAGGCTTGTTGGGTCCATTCTGGTTGCTGACACCGCAGCGCTCAACAGACTTTGTGGGACAGCTCGGATCCAGCTCATGGACTTCGTTGACACCTCCAGGACTTCGTGGCTGAAGAGTCAAAACACCCATCAACTCACCTGAAGCACCCGACATCTGTGGGCATTGGTCCATCCTGTCCTAGGTCACTGGCAAGTGACCCAGACTCTGTCCCCTCTGCATTCAGGTTCCTTACATCCTAGATCCAGGCTTGGATCTCTCCGGACACTTCTTCTCTTCACGGCAGCAGCAGTTCTTTGCAGGCTTCCATTGGAAACGACGACGCGACCCGACACCAAAAGACACCTATTTACCCGGCTTTCCTGGGTGAGGTAACTCGCGTACTCCAGTGCTCTCATGGGTACTAGCCCTAGAACTACCTAAGTACAAAAGGGTTTGGTCCTGACTCGATTAGAAGTGTCCCTAATCTTTACATTTCCAACCGCGACATTGCCCATAGATGATAACGGGAACCTGCGGTTCTGTTCTCACACTGCATACAGTCCCAGTGGGTCCCCTGTGTCACTACCTTGGGTGGTTCCTTGGGGTCCCAGTGATTCTAGAGGCTATAGGCCTAGTGTCTATTCCAGTCGTGGTTCTTATACCACTTTTTTGGTATATGGTTTGGTACGCCCCTAGGGCCCAAAAGTGTATTTGTGCTATTACTGATGATTGCTATCTTGTAACTTAAGTACTTCGAACTCCAGTCTCATAAAGAGACTAGAGGGGTGTGTGTTAACCTAAATACATATATTTTAAATATATACCTGGTGTGGTTGTCTTTTCATTTGATCATTCAAGAGATTATAGACTGGTAAAACAAGCTGCTTTACATTCCTTCAAGACTTAGCCTGAAGGCTGCTCTCCATAGCTACCAATAGGATAGCTTTCAATAAAGGTTGTCTTTAACCTATCACCATAAGGGGTTGTTTGGACTGATACAAGGTGTCCACTAGAACTAGTGGACAGTATATATCAGGCCACCTTCTCACATTGGTGTGTAGCGTGTGGGATTCCAGCTTGCTACTGTTTTACCAGATAATCTCAATTGAATTGATCAACTGAAAACCACTAAAGGTACCTGAGGTACATATAAATATCAAGTTTAGCTACAGTAAGTTCTACTGAACTTAGAGTGGCGTGTTAAGGGATAGCACACCCTTTCTACAACTCAAGAGTGTTTAGTAGGCCACACTGGTGTAGGTAGTGCAATAAACCACACCACATTAGTAATGTCTAACCAGCCAGGAACCAGTGGGTCTCTACCAGGAACCAGTGAGCTCATTCCCTATAAATATGAGGATCTCTCCTTTGCTCAGCTTAGGTCCTTATGTTCCATTAGGAAGCTGAAGTCATGCAAAAGTCCATCCACCCAGCATCTCATAAAGATACTAAAACTGGATGATATCACAGGGCCTAGTGGGCCTGATGATTTAGACAGTGTGGGTGGGGCAGCACCTGAGGGTGGGTCCAGGGGTGGAAACTCACCTGACCCTAACTCTAATGCTGACCAGACTGGTGACAATGACCAGACTCTGGTGAACACAGACCACCAGGATGAGGATGAGGAGGATGACAATAATGTCACTTCCTTTATTCCCCCTGGTAGGCCTGAGAACAGGGCTAGAAGGGATAGATCTCTGTCAAGGGGATCTATCCAGTCTAACTCCTCTATAGGAACCTCTGTTTCTTCTCACAGAGGGAGGGGAAACCTCCCAGGAGAGGAGAGAGAGACTGCTGAAGTATGAGCAAGACAAGTTCAACCTCAGAAAGCAGCAGATGGCCTTAGATAGGGAAGCCCTGGAGCTCTACAGAGCTAGTATAAAGGAGGGACTAGAGTCCCTTGGTGGCAGCAATTTCCCTAGAGATAGGGAGAGGTCTTATGACCATAGAAACCTAAGTAAGATTGTCCCTCCCTACCAGAGTGGGGATGAGATCCACAAATGGATAACTGCCTTGGAGAGGGCCTGTAAAGTACAAAAGGTCCCTCAAGGTCAGTGGGCAGCAATCTTATGGCTCTCCTTTGCAGACAATGGTAGAGACAAGCTCCTCACTGTAAGAGAAGAGGATGCTGATGATTACAAAGACTTGAAAAGTGATCTAATCGATGGGTTTGGCCTAACCACTGAACAATACAGGTCAAAGTTCAGAGACACCCAGAAAGCACAAAATCAGGACTGGGTTGACTTGGTTGACTGTGCTGCTAAGGCTCTGGAAGGTTGGTTAGTGGGCAGTAAAGTGTGTGACTTCATAGGATTTTACAATCTCATCATGAGGGAGCAGATTCTTAATAACTGTCAAAATCAGCTGTTGCACCAGTACCTGGTAGACTCGGATATGACCTCTCCCCAAGAATTGGGAAAGAAGGCAGCCAAATGGGTCAGAACCAGGGTGAGGCAGAAGGTACAGAACCAAGGTGGTGACCTAAAGAAGCAAGATTCCAAAAACGCTGACAAGGGTGGGGACAAGGGTAAAGACCTGAAGTCTTCTCAGGGGCCCCAAAAATCTTCAGGTGGGGATTCATAGCCAGGAAAGGGTAAAGGCCAAAAGAAACCTTGGTGTAAAACCTGTAAACAGAAAACTCACTGGACTAGTGACTGCACCAAGGCCAAAGAAAACACTCCAGCCCCCACCAATGCCCCTAAGGCACCTGCTCCCCCTAGTGCAGTTACAATTGGTGGTGGGAATACACAGAATAATTGTGTAGTAGGGTTGACCCTGGGTTCTGAGATGGACTCTGGCCTAGTCAGAGTACCAACTCAGGCTGTGCTTGTCAGTGATTGAGGCATGGATATGTCCCCCTTTGTGAGTCCCAGTAACTTGGGCAAATACAGACAGCAGCCTTTAATTGATGGAGTAGAAGCTTGGGCATTCAGGGACACAGGAGCAAGTGTCACAATGGTGACAAAAGATCTTGTGGATCCTGGGTAGATTATACTTGGTTAAATGTACCGTGACCACTGCTAGCAATGTCAGAACAGACCATTCTCTGGCAGTTGTTAACTTCTCCTGGGGAGGGGTAACTGGCCTTAAGAAGGTTGTGGTAAGTGCGGACCTACCAGTACAGTGCTTGCTTGGCAATGATATGGAAACTTTAGCTTTGGCTGAAGTGGAGCTCAGGACACATTCAGAAATGTTAGGGATCCCTGCACATGTCCTTGCTGTGACCAGGTCACAGGCAAAAATGTCAAAAGCTGGACAAGCCCTGGATTCTGTAATAATGGACCAGGTGCCTTACAAGAGGAGGAGCAGTAGGGTTAAGGCAGAGCCTTCCCCCCAGTCTCGGGATACTGATCAGTCTCCTCAGGGAGATGATCTTGAGCCTGCAGAAGGAACTGTCCCAGAGGAGCTTGAACCTGACCAGGTTGAGTTCTTGGGGACAGGGGGCCCTTCCAGGTCTGATCTGAGCCAGGAGCAGAAAACTTGCCCCTCTCTTGAAACCCTCAGACAGCAAGCTGCTGATGAGGCTGCTGGGAATGCTAGTGGCACCCATAACGTTTATTGAGATGATGGACTCCTATACTCAGAGAGTAGAGACCCCAAGCCTGGTGCATCCAGGAGGTTGGTTATACCTCTGAAGTTTAAGGGATTCCTATTGACACTGGCCCAATATTTTCCCCTGGCAGGACACCTAGGCCAGAACAAGACTTGGGACAGAATTGTTCCTCACTTTCACTGGCCTCACATGTCTGAAGACACAAAGGAATTTTGTCGCTCCTGTGTAACCTGCCAAGCCAGTGGCAAAGCAGGTGGCACTACAAAGGCCCCACCTGATACCACTACCTGTGGTGGGGGTGCCTTTTGAAAGGGTAGGGATTGACATTGTTTTTCCCATGGATCCACAAACAGCATCTGGGCACAGATTTATACTGGTGGTAGTGGATCATGCCACCAGGTATCCAGAAGCAATTCCCCTAAGGACCACTACAGCACCTGTAGCGGCAAGAGCTCTCTTGAGTGTGTTCTCAAGAGTAGGTTTTCCAAAGGAAGTAGTATCTGACAGGGATGCAAACTTCATGTCTAGTTACTTGACTGCTATGTGAAAGGAGTGTGGAGTGAACTACAAGTTCACCACACCCGATCACCCACAATGCAATGGTTTAGTTGAGAGATTCAACAAAACCTTAAAGGGCATGATCAAAGGACTTCCAGAGAAGCTTAGGCGAAAATGGGACCTGCTCTTGCCCTGCCTTTTATTTGCATACAGGGAGGTGCCTCAGAAGGGGGTTGGCTACAGCCCATTTGAACTTCTGTTTAGTCACCCTGTCAGGGGTCCATTATGTTTGGTGAAGGAAGGATGAGAGTTACCTCTCAAGCCCCCAAAGCAAGACATAGTGGACTATGTACTTGGTCTCCGCTCCAGGACGGCTGAGTACATGAAAAAGACAAACAAAAACCTTGAGGCTAGCCAGGAACTGCAAAAAGCCTGGCATGACCAAAAGGTTGTACTGACTGTTTACCAGCCAGGACAGAAAGTGTGGGTGTTGGAGCCTGTGGCCCCATCAGCTCTCCAGGACAAGTGGAGTGGACCCTACACTATTGTTGAACAGAAAGGGGAGGTTACCTACTTGGTAGACCTTAGAACCCCTAGGAGTCCCCATAGGGTACTTCATGTCAATAGGCTAAAGCCATATGTGAACAGGACTGACATGGGCTTGCTCATGGCAACTGATGAGGGACAGGAGGAAGAGAGTGACCCACTCCCTGACCTCCTCTCACAGAACCTTGATGATGGGTCAGTTGATGGTGTAGCCTTGGCAGGCAGCCTCACTGCCCAGCAGCAAACTGATTGCAGACAGGTGCTCAATCAGTTCAGACACATGTTCTCACTGAATCCAAGTCAGACTACCTAGTGCACTCATGAAGTGGACACTGGGGACTGTCTGCCTATTAAAAATAAGATTTATAGGCAACCTGACCATGTCAGGGACTGTATCAGGATAGAAGGCCAGACAATGTTGGATTTGGGTGTTATTGAAGCCTCAGATAGCCCTTGGGCTAGTCCAGTGGTCCTTGTGCCAAAACCTCACACCAGTGGTGTAAAAGGAGAGATGAGGTTGTGTGTGGACTACAGGGGTCTCAATGCAGTCACCAGGACTGATGCCCATCCAATACCAAGGGCAGAAGAGCTTATAGATACTTTGGCCTCAGCCAAGTACCTTAGCACATTTGACTTGACAGCTGGTTACTGGCAGATCAGGCTAGCTGATGAAGCCAAGCCAAAGACAGAATTTTCAACCCCTAGTGGGCACTATCAATTTGTTGTAATGCCCTTTGGTCTGAAAAATGCACCTGCCACTTTCCAAAGGTTGGTGAATACAGTTCTCACAGGCCTTGAAGACTTTAGTGCAGCATATCTAGATAATATTGCTGTCTTTAGCTCCACCTGGAAGGGTCACCTGGTCCACCTAAGGAATGTTTTGGAGGCCCTGCAAAAAGCAGGTCTAACTATCAAGGCTACTAAGTGCCAGATAGGGCAGAGTCAGGTTGTGTACCTGGGCCACCTTGAAGGTGGAGGCCAGGTTCAACCATTACAGAGCAAAATCCAGACCATAATGGACTGGGTTGCTCCAACTACCCAGACTCAGGTGAGAGCCTTCTTAGGCCTGACTGGGCACTATAGGAGATTTGTCAAAGGGTATGGATCAATAGTGACACCCTTAAATGACTTAACTTCTAAGAAAAAGCCCAAAAAGGTTCAGTGGACAGCTAGCTGTCAAAAGGCATTTGATGACCTGAAGCAGGCCATGTGTACTGCTCCCATTCTGCAGAGTCCTGACTACTCCAAGAAGTTCATTGATCAAACTGAAGCATCTGAATTGGGGGTTGGGGCTGTACTGTCACAATTGAATGAAGAAGGTCAGGATCAGCCAGTAGCTTTCATCAGCAGAAGGCTGACCCCTAGAGAGAAACGTTGGTCAGCCATTGAGAGGGAGGCCTTTGCTGTGGTTTGGGCTCTGAAGAAGTTGAGGCCATGATTGTTTGGTACTCACTTCCTTGTTCAGACAGATCATAAGCCCCTCTTATGGCTAAAACAAATGAAGGGTGAAAACCCCAAACTGCTTAGGTGGTCCATTTCTCTACAGGGGATGGACTTTACAGTGGAACATAGACCTGGGAGTAACCATGCCAATGCAGATGGACTCTCTAGGTATTTCCATTTAGAACATGAAGACTCAACTGGTCAAGGTTAGTTTAATGTACCTGCGTTTGAGGCGGGGGGGGGGGTGTAGGAGAGTAGGATCTGTTTCACATGGGTACCCCTACCTTTTGCTGGTGTTTCACTGTTTTTCTACCTTAGTCTGGCTGTGGCACTGCTAATCAGGACCACAGCCTAGCTTCTTCCTCTCTAAAATGGTTTCCATGTACATTAGGTACATATCTAATTGGATTCTGGAGTGACTTATAAGCCCCGAATATATGGTATACTTTGTACCTAGGGCGTAGGTACTTCAGAGGCCTACCAGGAGCTGCAGCATATATTATGCCACCCCTGGGAAGCACTCCAAAATGACACCACAGGTCTGCTACTGCAGCCTGGGTAAGGGTGTGCATGCACCCCTTACAGTGGTATAGGCTACCTATATCACTACCCTATACAGACACATATAAACCTATAAGCCACTCCTATGGCAGGCCTTGACAATCCTGAAGGCAGAGTGCTTGGTTTTATGTGGGAGGGTGCCCAAGCATGAGCTAAGCCCCTCTGCAGCTTTCAAAAATACTTCCTTATGGCTGTTCTGTGATACAGCCATACCATATACTCTTAAGTGCATTATAACCTCGCCGTAAATGCTAACTTTGGCATGGCTGCATCAAAACATGTCGAGTTTGGTGTCAAACGCTTTGGAATACTACCCCCCGCCAATTCTGGCGGCAGGGGTAGCATTCCACCCTCCTAGAGGGAGAGACATGTTCACACTGGCTAAACCCGGTAGGACTTTCCTGAGCTCTGACATCACAAAATGGATGCCTCTGCCACAGACACGGGTCTGGCCTCCTGCTGCTGACCGAAACTCTGGCAGGGGAGGCCTGGACAATAGGTTTCCTGTCGAAGGGAGGTGTGACCACCTCCCCAGACAGGCTGATGTGTATTGGGGCAGGGCGGGAGCACTCTCTGGTGCTTTGAAGTCCTGCACTGGGGGCACGTTTGCTGTCCCTGTGCATAGCCCAGTTCAAACCGGTTGCAGGGACTACCTGCCCCTGCTCTGGCGTGAAACTGGACAAAGGAAATGGGTGTAACCACCCCTCTTTCCAAGCCCACCCATAGGTGGGGCCTTAGAGTTAGTCCATCTCCTCAACTTACTATAAGTATAGGAATCCAGTCCCTAGGACTTTAGAATACCCTGGACGAAACTCTGCTACATATATCCTGGACCTTCGACGATCTATCCTGACTAGAAGACTAAAGAAATCTCGCTTGGGGTCAAGGAGTGACTCCCCTGCTTGGCAGGCACCAAAGAAGCAACTGACCGGTCTGCATCGCTGAAAGATCCCGCTGGACACCGAAGTCTTTGCATCGCCAGAGGTGGATTTCCAGACTTCCCCGAGGCTACCCTGAGTCCACAGCAAAGCTGAGGCCCGTGGCTATAGTGGGAGATGTGGAACCGTGACCCCCGGACACCATGAACTTTTGCAGCAACACTATCTTCCTGGTCCTCCTCAAAGTTGTGCTTTGGGCGCCGAGTAGCCCCAGCCTTGAGCACCTCCTGCACCACAGATAGTTGGCCTCCACTCCACGAGTGACTTGTGGGCCAGCTTCCAGTGCGACTGCTTGAGGCTCCTTCGCGATCACTAGCCCGTTGGCTAGCAGGTCTCCACAAAGGCAACTCCTTTTCTGCTTGGGCTTTCCTGGTTGCTCCAGATGTGCCCTTACTTATCCTTGCTGGGTGAGACCCTCAGATCTTGCTGATCTGCACCGCAGTCTTTTCTCTGAATTCCAGTGACTTGCCGTTGCCAAGGCTTGTTGGGTCCATTTTGGTCCCCGACACAGCAGCACTCAACAGACTTCATGAGACAGCTCAAATCCGGCTCATGGACTTCGTTAACACCTCCTGGACCTCGTGGCTGAAGAGTCAAGACACCCATCAACTCACCTGAAGCACCCAACATCTGTGGGCATTGGTCCATCCTGCCCTAGGTCACTGGCAAGTGACCCAGACTCTGTCCCCTCTGCTTTCAGGTTCCTTACATCCTAGATCCAGACTTGGATCTCTCCGGACACTTCTCCTCTTCATGGCAGCAGCAGTTCTTTGCAGGCTTCCACTAGAATCGACGACGTGACCCGACACCAAAAGACACCTATTTACCCGGCTTCCCTGGGTGAGGTAACTCGAGTACTCCGGTGCTCTCATGGGTACTAGCCCTAGAACTACCTAAGTACAAAAGGGTTTGGTCCTGACTCGATTAGAAGTGTCCCTAAGCTTTACATTTCCAACCACGACATTGCCCATAGATGATAACGGGAACCCGCGGTTGTGTTCTCACACTGCATACAGTCCCCGTGGGTCCCCTGTGTCACTACCTTGGGTGGTTCCTTGGGATCCCAGCGATTCTAGAGGCTATAGGCCTGGTGTCTATTCCAGTCGTGGTCCTTATACCACTTTTTTGGTATATGGTTTGGTACCCCCCTAGGGCCCAAATGTGTATTTGTGCTATTACTGATGATTGCTATCTTGTAACTTAAGCACTTCGAACTCCAGTCTCATAAAGAGACTAGAGGGGTGTGTGTTAACCTAAATACATATATTTTAAATATATACCTGGTGTGGTTGTTTTTTCATTTGATCATTGAAGAGATAATAGACTGGTAAACCAAGCTGCCTTACATTCCTTCAAGACTTAGCCTGAAGGTTGCTCTCCATAGCTACCACTAGGATAGCTTTCAATAAAGGTTGTCTTTAACCTATAACCATATGGGGTTTTTTGGACTGATACAAGGTGCCCACTAGAACTAGTGGACAGCATATATCAGGCCACCTTCTCACAGTGATCAATAGGTCCTGGAAGGCCTTATGAAAAGCAACCATAAGACCATCCAAGCCCAGCATTTGCCTAAGTGCATTCTTTTCAGGGCCCGTCTTAATTTCAGCTGGGCTCAGGGGAGCCATGAGGTGCTCCCTGTGCTCCGTGGTGAGCCATGGCATCGATATATGAGCTAAATAGTCCTCCATTTCAGCGCTCTCAGGCGGAGGTCAAGATCTATACGAGTCCTCATAGTAACTGCATAACCTCTCTTCTATATTCCCTGCCCATGGATGAGCCACCCATTGTCAGCTAGGTTTTCTGGGGTGGCATCCATGGCCCTCCTAGGTCTCAATATGCTGGCCAGTAGAGTGCCTGGACCATCACGCTCCCCATAAGCACGCACAGTCCCATATTTACCCATGTGTTTAATTTCGTCATTCGCTAACTAGTGGAATTCATTACATTTCTGCTTAATGTCTGCCAGGGTTCTAACTTCGCTAGTGCTCTGAAAACTATTCTCAAGCTTCCCTATCTCTTTCTCCAGTCTTGTTAATCTACCCCTAATCGAGCTGAAGACTCTCTCGTGTTTAGAGACAGGCACCCCTCCTTATGTAGATTGCGGAATAATTAGAGACTGAGCCCACATTGTGTAGAAAATATTCTTATATTGCCTGTGTCAGCTAGTCTCTGAAGACAGAATCTAGCAAAGAGAAAAGAGAAAAACACCAAATAAACACAGGTATAGCTCTGGTCCGGCACTCCAAAACTAATATCACTGGGGCATGTTCAGAATAGGTCTTCAGGAGAGGCTCACAATGCTGAACCCGTTCAGCCAGACATATAGCGATCAACCAAATGTCTATGCGGGTATGAGGGATATTCTCAAGAACATGTAATAACTACAGCAAAAGTAGCCTAATGCAACTCTTCACATCGCAGTCTATCGCAGGAAAATAACTCTGTGTTAACGTGGTATTCCCAACACGGCCGCACCATGTGAAAGCCCCACCAATGCGACGCTGCAAAAATGCGAAACACGAACGCAAAAAAAGCTGCGATGAGGCCAAGCGCAATACAAAAATCAGCGATAACCAGCGATAGCCTACAATTCCCACGCCTCATGCTGGAAAAGGCACCATAAAAGCAGAGTACAAAAACGGTGAAATGACAATGTACGAGCACAACCGCAGATTCGTAAAGTTGAACAAAAGACCATTGTCCCGCATCACATAGGCATCTCCTCACAGTCACTATGTACATTGACATGCAGTCTTCATGTAAACTGTGTCAATGCAGACACATGCATGGAACTCACAGTGAAACCGCACTTCCCCTTCACATTGCAGAGGGACAAGCAACCCCCCCTGCACACAGACGTGTCATTTCCATGGTCAATCAATAATGACAGCGTGGACGAATGTAGGGGCAGTGACACCTGCATACGTACATGTTGCCCATGTTGTGGTACTTGAATCACAGGGGGCCTCCCTGCATCATGGTGGTATATAATTGACCCCAAAAGGAGCCCTGTTGTCACCTGTAGGTCACAATTGGCAGCCAAAATGGAATGATCTTGGACACACGTGATATGCCGAAGAGTGGGACACCCTACTAACTGTGACACACAGAACTGGCATATCGAATAAGTGACACCCCAAACAACCCCTCTGCACAGCGGTGACACATCCACCACCCATGAACACATCATAAAATCATCAACACATGTCGCACTCTCACTTGTCTGAGTGATGTGCCTGAACAGATGAGTGACATGCACATAGGGAATGTTATTTTAGAATGCATTTATTTGCACAAGCTGGGCCTGTGGTCATTCGGTACTGTCCCATGATTGCCAAGAACTGTCACAATGTGACGTGATCATCAGAAGAAATCTGCAAGGATTGTGTCCGTGCGGGCTATTCCTGCTGTGACTGCAGTGGGGTGTGGTCCACCTGCCTCATCTTCATCATCATCATCTGGTGCCTCTGGAACTGGGATCCATGGTGCCTTGCTGCGTACACATATGTTGTGCAACATACAACATGCAACGATCATCTTGCACACGATGTCAGGGCTGTATAGGAGCCTTCCACCTGTGACGTCCAGGCACCTGAAACGCGTCTTCAACACGCCAAATGTGCGTTCCACGATGCCCCTGGTGCATTTGTGGGCCGCATTGTACTGCCTCTGGGCCTGTGTGTTCGGGGCTCAAAGGTGCGTCATCATTCAAGCGCAGAGTGCATATCCTTGATCACCTGTGACAGTGCAGAGAGACATGAGTCAATAGTTGATTCTCCATAATGTGTTGGCAGGCTCGCAGGTTCATTGGTGTGTGATATGTGTGACTTTGTGATTCCTGAATGACATGTGCTGCATGTTGCAAATGAGCGGCATCAAGGTGTATTACGTAGCCTCACGGCTGCTCCTCCCTCCCCCGAGCCTATTCACTAGTGCGCACAGTGCGGTTGCATCACTTGCATCCCTACGGCACACCATTGTCATGCCCATCTGCACAAGCCTGACAACGACATTGTGATGTTGTGCGCTGAAGGTGGGTGGCCTTGTATGTGTAGGCCTATGGTAAGGACAGGGCATACACAGATGTAGAGGTCATGCCTGGCTAAACTCGCCCTGCTGCTGATGGTAGACCTTTGGCTTATGCTGCGGAAATAGGGACACACACACAGAAGTTGGCATGTATTATCCCGGACCCCGGGCGGGCTTGCTCACCCTCATGTACCCCGAGGCCGCACTCCGTGGGCATGCTACATGGCAACATTGCACATTGTGTGAAGGCTGGCGCAAACACTACACCAGAGACACACGCATCAGTCACCTCCTTGCCAAGGCCTAAACTCAACCACGCCCGAACCACGTGTCGAATGACCACACCCTTACGCTGTACTGCCATATGCCGATCCACTCACTTATGCTCACAAACTAGAAACAGCAAGGGCCCATGACGTGAGCTGCACAGAGTTAGTGACCCCGGATGCCCTACAGCTGGCAGAGGCGCACCCGCAAGGGACGGTTACTTGTGGTGCACTGAGATAGGGCCACGAGTGCCCAGCCAATTCCCACGCCTCATGCTGGAAAAGGCACCATAAAAGCAGAGTACAAAAACGGTGAAATGACAATGTACGAGCACAACCGCAGATTCGTAAAATTGAACAAAAGACCATTGTCCCGCATCACATAGGCATCTCCTCACAGTCACTATGTGCATTGACATGCAGTCTTCATGTAAACTGCGCCAATGCAGACACATGCATGGAACTCACAGTGAAACTGCACTTCCCCTTCACATTGCAGAGGGACAAGCAACCTCCCCTGTGCACAGACGTGTCATTTCCATGATCAATCAATAATGACAGCGTGGACGAATGTAGGGGCAGTGACACCTGCATACGTACATGTTGCCCATGTTGTGGTACTTGAATCACAGGGGGCCTCCCTGCATCATGGTGGTATATAATTGACCCCAAAAGGTGCCCTGTTGTCACCTGTAGGTCACACATGGCAGCCAAAATGGAATGATCTTGGACACCCGTGATATGCCGAAGAGTGGGACACCCTACTAACTGTGACACACAGAACTGGCATATCGAATACGTGACACCCCAAACAGCCCCTCTGCACAGAGGTGACACATCCACCACCCATGAACACATCATAAAATCGGCAACACATGTCGCACTCTCACTTGTCTGAGTGATGTGCCCGAACAGATGACATGCACGTAGGTCACAAATGGCAGCCAAAATGGAATGATCTTGGACACACGTGATATGCCGAAGAGTGGGACACCCTACTAACGGTGACTGTCGGAAGATGTATGAGTCATGCACACTGCCGGGGTAGTTGGCTACGACATTGGTGAAGACTCTCCGGTGGTCCACTGTTGCCTGCATATTGATGGAATGTGGGTGCTTTCTGTTGCGGTAATTGTGTGCAGTGTCGGTAGGGGGCACAAGTAGGGCATGTGTGCAGTCCTTTGCCCCTAACACTTGCAGGAATGCAGCTATGGTGTAGAAGCCTTGCTTGGTTTCCAGCTGTTCCTGCGCAGTGTGGGGGCAGTATAGGTAGTAGGGTACCAAGCTGATGATGGCATCCAGGACAGGTTTGAGGAACTTGCATAGGGCTGGCTGTGAGACTCCTCCGACTCGGGCGGTTGTTGGTTGGAAAGTCCTAGAGGCCAACAGGTGCAGCACAGCCAGCAGCTTTGTTTGCGGAGGGATGTTGGTTGTCCGCTGTGTTGGTACCGTCAGCCTGTGGGCAATGATGTTCAGGATGCGGAGGATGGTTGTCCTTTTGAGTCTGTAGTGGGCAATGACATGCTCTGGTGTTAGGTCTGTGAGGCTGGTGCGTTTCCTGAAGGTCCGCTGTCTATGTCTGCGCTGCCTCTGTGGTGGTCCGGGGGGGGGAGAGGGGTCCGAGGTGGGTGGTGGTCCTGGGAGTGGTGGCAGTGGGTGTTGTGGCCCTGTTGGGGGTCCGAGCTGCATGATGAGTAGCTCCATGGCATCTGTTGTTCTTCAGGTGTGGCTCTGGGCTGGGCTCCCTTTTCTGGTGCCGCCTGTCATCCGACTTTGCACCAGGTCAGAGCAGGTGTTAATTTCCTGCTGCTAACGTGCCTTATCGCATGTGTTGTGATCTTATTGCTGATCTGGCTGGTCGTTGAGAATGTTGAGATGTGCTGTTGTCGCGGGTTTTTGCTCGGGAACGCCTACTCTGCATCTCATTAGCAATAGTTGCCGGGGTCATCCGTGGCGATGTTTTTTGTGGATGCTATCGCCGGAAAACTGATGGTATCGGCTGTTTGCACCAGCTTGTGAATGGGGCGGTAAATTTATCATGACTTTGGCTTAGATAAAGGGCCGATAACTCAGCGATGGCTCCTTGAGAATATGCCCCTATGTGTTTTGTGCACCGATGAATAATGTGTCTAACCCGCTTCTGTCGGGGACATGTAACGCCATGCATCTAGTAATCCTACCTTACTCATTATCTCCAACACGGCTCGAACTGCAGCTGACCTTCACCTGGGGGGACCTTTAGAGCGAACAAGATCAGGATTCAATATTCAATTAAAGTTCCCACCCCAGATCTCTCAGCTGCACTCTCTTCTTTGGTCCGGTCCATTGACAATCACACTTCTAGGGTGTAGTAGAACTGTGGGTCATCTTAATTCGGGCCATATATCCAGTGGCGGTGCATCCATCAGGGCGCTTGGGCATTGCCCCACTATTGAAGCAGGCATTCAATTTCAAATAAGCGTTGCGCACACCGTCACTCACTTTTTAAAAATCTTTCCTAGGCTGGTCCGGGGCCCTAGGCAGTCAGCTCTGAAGGGGGCGGGGCAGCAGGAGTTCTGTCAGTGAGTTGTTGAAATCAATATCAGGTCGGCGGAGCAGAAGCGCACAGCAAGAGTGCGCATGTTCTGTTTAGGGCTGGTAATTTTTTTGACCAGCCCGAACATGCGCACTAGGCTGCACTGTAAAGAGCGAGGGTTGTTCCATGCCGCAGCCCCCGGTCTCCTAATGAGTGGTGACTATCACTGCTCAAGCCAATCCTGGCGCTGCTGGAGTAGCGTCTGGATTGGCTGAGAGGCACGCAGCAGTTGTCAGGCGGCCCAGGACTTCCTCTCTGCAGTGAGCATTGTTTGTGAGGTGCCGCGTGTGGGAGGCACTAACACGGTGTATGACAAATCACTGTCATGGCTTATTTTGAAATCATGCAGTGATTGGCCATTTCTACCATTGCTGGGCTGTTCAGCCAACCTGGCTGTCAGTCCCTCCCACTCAGGGACAGTGGGAGCAAGCGTGATGTGATGGTACGGACTCCAGAGCCTTGATGTCTGCGAGTGATCACTGGTCACGAAGATCAAGTCGACCTCACCCCAGTCGTAGTGGTCGACTCCACCCTCAGTGGACTCTGGCATCGATCTTGAACGGCAAAAAGTAGGTTGGTGTGATGGATGTCACGATTTGTAATTGAAGTAGCTAGTTACTGTGAACTGCGCAGGCAGGCAGTCAGTGCGTCAGGTCTCTGTTTTAAACGCAATACGCAAATACAAATTGCAATGCTTACTGTCTTAGTGTCTTTGCTGTAGATCAGGCCCTTACTTACTATACTCAGCATCCTCCTTTCTGTGCACACGTTCTAAGGAATCATAAAAAGGATAGAGAGCAGCAACATTTGCGTGGTGCAGTGAGAGCAGCCTGTGCATACTCATCATGAAGGGTGCAAATGGCATGCAATGTACCGCGTACTTTAAAGTTTACACACTTATCTCAAGTGCATCTCCTCACAATCACTCTCTAAAGTGAGCGCCATCTGAACCGAGAGGACAGGACAGCGAACACTGTCTAAGGTGTACAGTCTGAAACGTTCTTACAAAGTAAGCAAAGACGCACCTGCAATACCAAGGCAGTCCACTCAGGGAAAATAAAATATGCTAGCACAGACCGGATATTGAAACGGGATATTGAAAAAACACATGGCGATGCATGAAGATTATGCCAGGCTGGCATAATCTGCATGCATCGCGTTATTGGAAGGTGAATTTCTGGCCATTTTAATATCCTCGTCTATGTATTTAGTAAGCCTGGGCGCAGTGGGTGTAGTGGGGCTACTTGGAGCAGCGCGTAGTGTGGCAAAATCTACGCACACTCGCGCGCTCCGCGTAGCCCCACTACGCGCTGCCCGCCTTCCGCCCACCCTAATTTAAAAATAATTTAAATAAGGTTAAAAGTAAATATAAACCTCTTACCTTCAGCGCAGCATCTCGGGGCTCCCTCTTCTGGCTGATGGTAACTTCTTCACGCAAATGCGCATGCGCGGACGCCCGCGCATGCGCATTTGCATGAAGAAGTTACCGCCAACAAGAAGAGGGAGCCCCGGGACGCCGCGCTGAAGGTAAGAGGCTTATATTTACTTTTAACCTTATTTTAATTATTTTAAAATTAGGGTGGGCGGGAGGCGGGTGGCGGGCAGCTCTGCTTCGCTACGGTGTGTGCGTAGCGCTGCCTGCTTCGCCTACTTCGTAAATGGCGAAGCAGGCAGCGCTACGTGCACTCCGTGGGCGAAGCGGAGCACGACGCCCAGGGTTAGTATTCAGGATCCTGAGTTTGAGGTGATTTTTTTCCCCCGCAAAAAAATGGGTTTAAAACTTACTTTTATTTAGTTAAAACTAAGCCTTGACGTCATATGAGTAGTTTTTTGCAAACGGCGACACAATTTAGCAATTCTATCTCTCCCTCTTTCATTTGATAAAATGTGTCTTTTATTGCCAGCAATACGAGTGTTTGTATTGCAAAAACACAAGTGCACTGCTAAAAGATTCTTGCGCTACTGGCGAAGTCCGACTCCTGGCCTGGGTGAAATGGAAAAATATTTTCCAGGATGGCAAATTATTTAATATTATTATTTTTTTTTTTTTAAACAATTGACCAAACGATGGGGACATGTGAAACGTAGATATGATGTCAGGGATTAGTGATCCAACAGTAACTTCACGGTCATTTCTTACTGCAAAACCTCATTTACCTCTAGTTTACCGCTGTAAATGTGGTGGACCTTTGCCACCATGTTTTCACTTCCAGGAGACTTTACATAAACATGAAAAAATCTAAATGTAATTAATATTTAAACCAATACAGAGAAGCATGAATATTTTTGAAGGGTTTTATTTTTTAGTCAAAAGTTAAGTTTCTCTGACCCTTTATTCATTAGTCAAATATCAATCAGGTTACAGAATTGGAAAACAGGAAAAACAGAATTAATACAAAACTTATTATAGGTTGCATACAAAGCACTCCATAAAGGAGGGAAAAAAACGAATTCTATGTCAGTCAGAACTCTTTAAAGAGTCTCAGGAAAAATATAATTCAAGAGTGAGTTTTACAAGGCTAATTAATAATTAATAATTAGCCAAAATCTCCAATATAGAGAAATAAATGCATAAGACATAAAACCTGTCCTGATCTCTCAACTGCACTCTCTTCTCTGGTCTATCTGTCTCTCTCCATCTCCATTGTCTGACAGAGATTCTGGTCCTTGAAAAAGCCCCTCCTTCACAAGACCTCAGAGGAATGTGATCTGCCTTGCCAAAAATATGACATTCAAGGACTCTCTGAAAAAAAATAGGGCAAGACCCCCACCTCCCTCTGTCTCTCCTCGGACTCAATCTCCTCCCTGGCTGCACCCGCGACGTTCACATACCTAACCCATATGATGTCTGTGTCAGATCTGCTTCTTCTCCTCTCCTCCCTCTAAGACTTCTAAGGCTCTAAGGCTGACACGGCCCCTATGGGGTCATTTTTTATACTCTAATGCTTGGCTGACTGTACTAATAATGTTGCAGATTCAGTAGAAACTCACACTGTGATTGGTTAGCATAAATGACATGAGGGTCTCACCATCCTGTTCTCATTGTAAATCCATCCCATACCAGTTCTGACAATAGGGGCTTAATGCTAAGAACAATATACATAACATGTATCAGTAAGAACATTTCTTACAACAAAATGTATCACTCAATGTCCTGTCTCTCTTTCACATAGCACACAGGGATGACACTTTCCCACAAATACTGGTACATTAGCACGATGACAGCAGTGTACAGTTAATTGTGGCTTTGACCCATGTGTCTTCACTTGAGGCACTTGGCAGTTCATGCAGCTGGAAGAATCTTCTGCACATGTGTCTCTCATTCAGCAAACTGCTAACAATTCTCAGCCATGCTGGATTCCTAGGCAGCCATTTTATAGTGGGCCCAAAAACAAAACAAACACAAGAATATTAATTCATGAAATGAAACCCATTATGTTTACCTCGCCCCATACTAGTACCCTGAATTAGTTATGACTCGCAAAAGCTATTATTTTCAAGCAGCTTTTCTATTATTTGTGCACTACATGCAAACATGTGCAAAGTACAACATAGCATAAACATGCTCTAGTGCAGATTTTCAAAGCGCAAACAGTTAATACATACTCATAGCAACATGCTCTAATGTTTTAGATAGCTTTTCATGCAAAATGTGTTTGCTCCACATGTAGTGTTGGTGCATGGTTGATTAATTAAGCGGTACAAAAGGGGGTGGTGATGGACGGAGCATCAGAACCAATCAAACACTCACACCCAGTCAACAGATCTGGGTTTGATCCATCACCGTTCTTTAGCCCACTCTGCCACCCCAGTTCAGACATGGCCATATGCAAATCAGTCTGACCCTGTGCCTCATGGGAACAGTCCAGCCCGAACTGCCAAGCCATGCCTTCCCTGGACCGGAAACAAGCTTCCTAGGACTGGTTTCTGGCATTTCAGCCGTCTTCAGCCAGGCTTGCTTGAATCCAGTGGCAAAGTGAGCAAGGGACTCACGTCTGAGCATATCCTGCCAACTTATGGCGAACAAAGCGGTACAAAACGGGGTGGTGATGGACGGAGCATCAGAACCAATCAAACACTCACACCCTGTCAACAGATCTGGGTTTGATCCCATGAGGCACAGGGTCAAGACTGATTTGCATATGGCTGGGTTCAAACTGGAACGGCATGGTGAGCAAAAAAACGATGGATTTAGGCCCAGATCTCTGTACTGACATTGTTCTGCATTCTGTCCATCAATTGTTGTTTTTGCATTTGTCACCCTGTGTGGGAAGGGTATGCCCAGACGTGGGTCCCTTGCTCTCCATGCCACTGGAATCAAGCTATCCTGGCTGAAGAGGGGTGAAACCCCGAAACCGGTCCTAGGATGCTTGTTTCCAGTCCAGGGAGGACCTGGCTTGGCAGTTCGGGCTGGACTGTTCCCATGAGGCACAGGATCAAGACTGATTTGCATATGGCTGGGTTCAAACTGGAACGGCATGGTGAGCAAAAAAACGATGGATTTAGGCCCAGATCTCTGTACTGGGGTGAATGTATGACATTGTTCTGCATTCTGTCCATCAATTGTTGTTTTTGCATTTGCCACCCCGAGTGGGAAGGGTATGCCCAGACGTGGGTCCCTTGCTCTCCATGCCACTGGAATCAAGCTATCCTGGCTGAAGAGGGGTGAAACCCCGAAACCGGTCCTAGGATGCTTGTTTCCAGTCCAGGGAGGACCTGGCTTGGCAGTTCGGGCTGGACTGTTCCCATTAGGCACAGGGTCAAGACTGATTTGCATATGGCTGGGTTCAAACTGTAACGGCATGGTGAGCAAAAAAACGATGGATTTAGGCCCAGATCTCTGTACTGGGGTGAATGTATGACATTGTTCTGCATTCTGTCCATCAATTGTTGTTTTTGCATTTGTCACCCCGAGTGGGAAGGGTATGCCCAGACGTGGGTCCCTTGCTCTCCATGCCACTGGAATCAAGCTATCCTGGCTGAAGAGGGGTGAAACCCCAAAACCGGTGCTAGGATGCTTGTTTCCAGTCCAGGGAGGACCTGGCTTGGCAGTTCGGGCTGGACTGTTCCCATGAGGCACAGGGTCAAGACTGATTTGCATATGGCTGGGTTCAAACTGGAACGGCATGGTGAGCAAAAAAACGATGGATTTAGGCCCAGATCTCTGTACTGGGGTGAATGTATGACATTGTTCTGCATTCTGTCCATCAATTGTTGTTTTTGTGGTTGATTAATTAATACACATTATAAAAAAAAGTGTTATAAATTGAATATGCATTGTCTAAATATGCAACAAAGCCAGGTTCTCTTGAGAAGGGAACAGGGAGTGTAGATTACAAGGAAAAGGAGCGGGAGGAGAGAACACACATTCCATTTTATCTTCAAAGCTAAAGAGGAAACTGAAATCACGAGTTTTCTACACTGCAAAAACACATGTTAATTCAGCACAATTATGTGCCACTTTAAAAGAAAAAAAAATAATTCCCTAAATTAAATGTACATTCTATAGTGAGGTTAAATCTAACTAAACACATTAGACATCCATGATTAATTAATTAAGCATAGTTTTAAATGAAAGCATTTCAGACTGAAAGCATTTTGACCAGGCCTCATTTCATGTATTTCACTTTGCATGCACCAAAAGTGCCACTTTTAAAAAGCATTTGACTAGGCCTCATTTCATGTTTCATGCGCCAAGTGTTTTCACTTGCACCATAATGTGGGTGCCATTTTAAATGCAGTCTGTCTGAAACACAAAAATAAAGCAATGCCTGTATCCAGATGAAATCTGAGCTACATCAACCCTCCCTTTGATGATAGCAAATCTTGATACCTCCAATGATTTGTGAATCATCACACTTATTTAATCTCACAGGTGACATTTTTATTGCAAAAGCTGAACATATAACAATTTTACCTCTATTTCTAAGGCAATGCAAGTTTTGTCTGTAATCAGATCATATATAGCCAAGCTCAAAAATGTTTAGTGCAGAGTTCTGTAAGTAGCTTCTTGGAACTGTTAGTCTTCTCTAAAATAAGTATTTAAAATAATAAAAGGAATATTCAACAGGACAGTTTCGGCATTTCTTTGCTCTTTGTCATCAGCTTGACATCAGGATGGCTCATACAGTGTGGCATTCTATACTTTTTCCATGCAATTTGAGGTGCTGAGAAACTCTGACAGAGCACCATCAATTCTTTGCACTTCTTCAATCCAAGCCTTTCACTTTTATTTTCACTTTGATCAGATTCAAATGTTTCAGCACAGCATCTCTCAGATCAAAGTTGTTGCACCATCCATTATGTAGATCTTGTGTAGCAGCTGCAACCTGGTGAGAAACTGCACGCTCCACATCAGCCAGACCTACACAGCAATGGCTAGTGTTTTCATCAGTGTTTTTTCCAAGTGCATTTGCATGTAAATACTCAAGTCACTTCGGTGATGCTGAAACACGGTCTTTTGAAAAGTGGAACTCTGTGCTGCCTTTGTGTTGCTTTATTTTACTTGGAACTTCACGCAGATAGCTACAATCCAATCCTTGTCTAATCTGTGGTTCTGCACACATCATCTTTGAAACCTCATTATGATCTGATTTAAGAGAATCCGGCAATCTATACCTGGGCATCAGTTTTTGCAATAACACATTTGCTACTATGCAGTTGTCACTTTTTTCAAAAACAGTTCTGATACAACCCTGTTGTTCTGCTTATGAAACAATTTCTTGAGCCTCTGTTAGACCTGGCACCTTGGCGTCAGTCTCCCTTCCACTTTTTGTCGCTGTGCCTCATGTGTTTTGCTGGTGTTAGCTGCTCAGAGCACTGTGCCACTGCCAACCAGTGCCACAGTGCAAGTGCTCCCTATTTAAAATGTATATGTTGGTTGGATTCCATGATTGGCTTATTTGGTTTACTGTCAGACCCCAGTAAAGTGCACCTGGAGTGCCCAGGGCTTGTAAATACAAATGCTGCTGGTGGGCGTGCAGCACTGGTTGTGCCACCCACAGAAGCGGCCTGGTAAAATGTATCTAAGGTCTGCCATTGCAGAACCTGCATGCAGTCTGGTACTGTCATGCTGACTGGGCAAGTGCACCCACTTGCCAGTCCCTAAACCTTCCCTTAACTTCATGTTAGTCACCCCTATGGTAGGCCCAAGGGCAGGGTGCATTGTAAGCATAAGGTAGGACAAGCCCTGATGCGTGTGGCATGTCCTAATAGTGAATTACAGCCATTTTCGTTTTTCACTATTGTAAGGCTACCTGTTCTCCATAGGCCAGAATGGGCTGTCAGAATTGTTACATTCTATGATCCTAACAGACCCAGGGAACATTGTAGAAATTCGAGTTTAGTATGCCTGAACTCAGAATAATAAAATACATATTTTAGTAAAGTTTATTTTAATATTCTGTGTTTGCAAATACCACTTTTAGAAAGTTGGTATTTGCTTGCCTGACCATTTCAGCCCGCCTCTGCTGTGATGTGTATCTGCCTGTCTGGTTGTGTGAGTGACAGGGCTGGGGAAACCCAGAGGGGCAGGGCTAGGTAGCCTGGTGGTGAATAGAGAGATTGACAGCCAGATGGGTGGGAGGAGTACACCTGGACTCTGAATAGGGCTGTGCTCTGCCACCACAATGCTGGCTCCACCTCCTGTGGAGCGACTGATGTCTCTGCCCTGCACCCTGAATAGATAGGCAGAGTCATGTCAACAGAGTGCTCAAGAACTGGTTTGGACTGGGCAAAGGCCCCTCTACCCCAGAGGAACAAAGGAATTAGGGGTATAAGTATTGGGACCCTGCTCCCATGAAATTAGATCCTGCTTAAACAAGAAGAACCTCTGCCAGAGGAGAAGGAACTGGAAAAGCTGTAAGGATGAGTACTGTCCCTGACCTGGGGTATTGGCCTGCAGTGGTTGCCTTGCTGCTGAAGGAGAGGAGAAAGACTACAAAGACTTTATTTCAACTTGTGCCTCAAGAAGATCTCCAAGGGCTTGTGCTGAGCTTGCCCCCTGAACGAAGTCCCAGGACCAGTGGACTTCACCCCCAGCTCCCCAAAGTCTTTTGGAAGTGCCTGCTGCTGTTGTTGGGCCTTCTGAGGGACTGCGTGTCGCAAGGAGCTGGAAGCGCGATGCAAGGAGGAGAAGTGTGCCGCCGTCGGAGCTGTTGCAGTCGCATCTCGCAGAGAGTGTCGCCGCTGCAGCATTGCATCGAGCGGAAGCGTCTCGCATCATTCCGGAAGTGTCTCTCAACGCCGAAGAAGCGTGTCGCCATCGCAGCCATCGTAGCTGTCGCATTGCACCACATCAAGAGAAGAGTCTTGCATCGAGGAAGAAGCGTGTCGCCATCCCAGCCATCGTAGTTGTCGCATTGCACCGCATCAAGAAAAGCGCCTCGCATCCACGGAGAAGCGTGCCGCCGTCGGAGCTGCTGTCGTCGCATCACGCAAAGGGGTGTCGCCGCTGCAGCATTGCATCGAGCGGAAGCGTCTCACAAACGTCGGAGAAGAGTGCCGCTGCCAAGGCCTCTGTCGTCGCATCTCGTCAAGGGTGACGCCGCTGTAGCTGACGCATCGAGTCTTCTCGCAACATCGGAGAAGAGTAACGCATCTGGAAGATCTTCGCGTCTTTATTTCTTTCGTACCAAGAACTACATCGCATCACATCGTTGCAACACTTTCGTTGCCCTGCGTGTCGCATCTAAGGTACATTGACTTAAAGTGCCGCATTTAAGAACTTAAGAGAACTAAGCAATCTTCTACCAACTAAAGTAACCGTATTGTGTATTTTTGTCGTTTAATGGTCTTGTAGTAACTCTATATAAAACATCCTTATTTTTAATATAAACCTGTGTGGTGTCCATTTGTAGTGTTGTCCCTTGGTTACTGTATGTGTTCACAAATGCTTAACCTATAGCGCCCTGAGATAAGCCTTGTCTGCTCGTGCCAAGCTACCTAGAGGGTGAGCAGGGGTTATTTGAGGAGTGTACCCCCTTATCCTGACTAGAGGAAAGGTTCCCTGCTTGTCACAAGTACCTACCTGTGCCAACCAGAGAGTCCGGATTCTAACATTGGTGGTCAGCGGTGAGGATTCTGGACTTGCATTTGTGACTCATGTACAGTGATTGGTGAACACTACTTAGTGAGTGCAGACCTTAACACAACCAATACTTGTTGGTAGATTTCTTTTTGGGACTGTCTATTTTTGAGCACTACTAAGCTTAACCATGGTGGAGAAAGCAGCATCCATAGTCTCTGTCAATACAGAATTTGAATGGGAAGAAGAAAAATTAGAGAGCTACACGGTCAAACAGCTAAAGTCCTTCTGCAAGAAATTCAAGGATTCTACTACTGGATGTAAAGGCAAGCCAGAGTTCTACAAGGCGCTGAGGGCCTGGGTAGAAGCCAGAAAAGCCACTGAGAATGGTGATGCAGAGGAACAGCTCGATGGGCCAGTGGGTCCAAGAGGAAGGAGAACCCCTTCCCCTGCCGGTAGCAGTGTGTCTAGTAAAAGTATATCTCCAGAGGAGCTGGCAGATAGAAGAGAGGGTAGGATGTACGAAATGGAGATGGCAAAGCTCAAGTTAAATGGGCAACTGGAGCTAGAAAGCCATCCATTTACCATTATTAGTCTTTATTTCGGCAGCAAAGGCCATAAAAGCAACATATAGTATCACAAATTACAGTTAAAATAAAGACATAAAATCACATTTACAATTATAAAAGGAAAAAAAAAATTACAAAAGTTCAGTCATCAAAAGAAACTTAGTGTAGAACTACAAGAAATGCCTACGCTTTAGCCACATTGCGTTTAGAAACCGGGAGACTGCAAAAACTATAGGGGGGTGAGTGTCATGTTTGAGGACTCTCAGTGCATACTCACACTCTCTGAAACCCAGGTTATTACAAATGGGTTTAACCCAGCGTTTTCTTTGAGAGAAGTAGGTAGGACAAAAAAAGAGAACGTGTTTTTCGTCCTCCATACTGTGTCCGCAAGCTGGACAGGATGTATTATGAGTTGAGTCCCACCTAGAGGTAAACGATCTGAGTGGCAAACAGCCCAATCTGAATTGACAGTAAAGCTTCCTGGCTGCAGGTGGGCTGACCAAGTCTAGATATTCCTCCTTCCTGTAGGTGTCTTTGATTTGGAGGAACTCGATCGTCAGCCTCCCCAACTCAGAATGTTCATGTAGACACGTGAGATTGTAATTTTTGACCTGTGCGATCAGTTTTGCTTTAGGTAAGACCAGGCACGAAGCCTCCGGGGAGGTCCATAATTCTGGTAGGCCAATCTTAATACATGAGTCTTTGACAAAACTTAGCCAGGGGATGTTCTTGTGCCTTAACTGAGGCCAGACCCCCAGAAGATCCTCCCGGTAAGAGGCTAACTCTGCATTAGACCAGAGCCGCTTCCAATATACCAATGGGCGCAACATTACCACTTGTTCCAGTGGTACTAGGCCAAAATCCAGCCTGACGGGGACCAGCGGGGTGCTGGGGGGTAAACCCAACAGACTCCTCATAAAGGAGTTTTCGATCCTGGTCAGGCTGCAGATTCTGGAGTGACCCCACAATTCTGACCCGTAGATGGACGCTGCTCTCACTTGGGTCCTATAAATTTCAATCGCTGGTCCCACCGGTTTCGAGACCAAGCCTCTAAATACTTGTGAAATTCCCCCCGTAGTTTGAGCAAGTTTCAGGGCGGAGTTGGCAATTTGGCCCCCCCATCCAAAATTTTCCTGTAACGTGATCCCCAGATAACTGAACGTTGTCACCCGCTCAAGATGTACACCGTTCAGAACTGGGTTTGGACGTGTGTGCTTGGGGGGATTGAGAATCATAAATTTAGTTTTGGCTAAATTGATCTCAAGGCCTCTTTCCGCACAGAAATCTACAAAGCCGTCCAAGATGCGCTGGATACCAGTTGATGTTCGAGACAACAACAGAGTGTCGTCAGCGAACATCAGCGCTGGCACCAGGCCCGTGGCAAGTCTTGGCACATCTGTGTCCCGGATCCCTTCCAGATGTTTAATGAGCCCATTGATATATAGACAGAATAGCGTGGGTGCCAACACGCATCCTTGTCGGACTCCTCGGTTAACAGGGAAACGGGAGGACAGGTCGCCATGTTTTCCACATCTGACCTGGGCGAAGTTGTTCCTGTGGAGTCTACTCACAATGTCCACAAGATATTCTGGGACATTGAGAGCCCGGAGTACCTTCCACAGATTTTCTCGTGGTACTAGGTCAAATGCCGACCTCAGGTCAACAAAGATGAGATAGAGGCTGCCACCCTCTAAATTTACGGTCTTCCAATATATGATCTGAAGTCGAAGGATCTGGTCGACAGTGGAGATTCCCTCTCTAAAACCTGCTTGCAAAGGGCTTAAGATGTTATTGTCTGACTCCCAAGACTGTAGTCTATCCAGAATTATGCGGCCGAACAGCTTTTGTGTGGTGTCAATTAAGCTGATAGGCCTGTAGTTGGAAGGTTGTAAGGGGCAGCCTTTTTTGAATATCGGCACTATTTCTGCTCCAAGCCAAGACTCTGGCGGTTCAGCACCCAACAGGATGGAATTGAATAGAATGCAAAGATACGGAGCCCATATCTTTGGTTCCGAGCGGTAAAGGTCACCGGGGATTTTGTCCAATCCCGGCGCTTTGTCGGGGATCAGCAGGCGTATGGCCATTTCCACCTCCTTTAGTGTTATCTCCGAGTAGACTTCAGATTGACATACAGGTCTGTGAGACAGAGTGGATGTGGACGATACAGTGCCATTAGGGCTGGAATAGAGACCCCCATAGTGGGCTTCCCATGCCACTGCAGATATATTTGGGAATGAGATGGGACCGGATTCTTTCTTACCCGTGCCCACAATGGACCAAAAGCTCTTATAGTCTTTAGCCAGCAAGGTAAGCCTTAGCTCTTCCCACAACTCGTCCTCCCATGCCTTTCTAGCCCTTTGTAGAGTTTGTTTATAACTTGCTCTCAAGATTTTGATCCTACTTTTATCCGAGGCCTTAATAGCAGTAAGCAATTCGCTCTTCAGTTTCCGACACTCTGCGGAATACCATAGTTGTCTTTTAGGTGGATGGAGCCTGGCATTCCCTTGCGAACAAAACACTTCCAACAGTTTTCCCACTAGCTGAAGGTGAATGCCTGTGGGTTCAATCGCCTGTTCTATAGGTTCGGTCGCCTGTTCTATGGTGGTACGTTTATGGCCAACCTCAGACATTTCAATGAGATGGGGTAAGGCGAGACAATAAATCTCTGAAATTGAGTTTTGGCTTGTAGCAATACGGGGCCATCTAACCCTTCGACCATTATTGCTCAGAATCAAGGGTTGCGCAGATAGGGATACTGCGGGGTCATTGCTGCTGCTGCCAATACCCCAACTTCCAGGTTTGAATTTTACGACCAAAGCATTGTGGTCGCTATCTTCGCGATCGATCACAATGAAGTCTTTAACCTTATCCCAAGATCGAGTTTGGATAAAGATATAGTCTAGAATAGAGGTGTGCCCTGATCTATTGAAAGTTGCTCGGCCAGGTCTATCAGAGTCGAATCTCCCATTGCATGCCCTCAAGGAAAATGAGAGAGCAAAAGCCGAGATTTGGAGGACCAGGGGAGTCCAGGCTTTAACCATAGGAATCAGGGGGTCGGGAATATTCCAATTTTCATTTTCAGCGGTTGGATCATCAAGAGCCGAGACACTAAGTGGTTCGTGTTGGCAGTTTAAGTCACCTCCCACTATCACAGAGTAGCCGGGATCCAGGGACGAAGTAAATGTGGTGAGCTGTTCAATGACCGTGGATTCCCGACCGCCCTGTGAGGGTCTAGAGTAGACATTCAGAAGAGCCAAAGAGTTGTTATTAGGCAGCTCAAGCAGGACACACTGAATGTCATCTGAATGGGTGTCGAGTTGTCTAGCAGTTACACCCAAGTGAAGCCCCACCCAGATACTAAGGCCCCCAGAGGGTCTACCCTTGCCACTGGTTATTGCTAGTATGTTAAAGGATGCAAAACCTGCCCTATGGAAATTTTCAAGGGCCCACGTCTCCTGCATTAGACAGATGTCAAAATTGTCTATAAATGAGCCCCATTCTTCACAGAACAATTTGTTCTTCAGACCTGCCACATTCCATGAGAGCAAGCAGAAGCTCGGCTTTAGATTGGTTATAACTGGAGACTGGTCAGCAACTGGACTAGTGTGTGGAAGTAAGATAATTGACCTACTTGGTGGTTCTTGGCCAAGCCCGTTTAACGATTTTCCCAGATCCGACTGCCCCCCCAGAACAATGGGTGGGTGCAGGGCGCTGCCATTTGGGCGTCAATCTACTTGATCAAGGATACTATACCTATTAGTGTGCTAGAAAGCAAAAAGCTGGCTCTGGAAGAGAGAAGAATCCAAATGGAGCATGAAATTAAGTTGAGGGAATTAGATCTGAAAGTTAAAAGTTTAGACTCTACTCCCTCTGGTGGCAGCACGCCGTCAGTGCAGACAGAATCAAGGGTGTACATACCCAAGGATGTGGTTAAGGATTTTTTTAAGAATGATGACATAGGGCAGTGGTTCAAGGCCTATGAGGTAGCCATGTCTTCCCACCGGGTCCCTGAGAAAGATTGGGGAGCGGGGTTGTGGGGACGGTTCCTTAGTGAGGGGCGGGATACACTGCTGGATTTGCCTTCAGATGATTATAATTCCTATCCCCATATGAAGGCTGCTTTGATGTCTAGGTATGGGTATGTCTTGATGTCTAGGTATGGGTTGACCCCTGAGTTGTATAGGCAAAGGTTCAGGGGTTGCACCAAGATTCCAAACAGTACATATGTTGAGTATGTGACTTTTTTTGATGAGCACTGGATGGTTGGGTGAAGAGTAGCAAAGTTAATGATTTTCAAGGGCTTCTTGATTTAATGGCATGGGAGCACTTGTCTAGTAATTGTTTTCCTGAGCTACGCCAGCACCTGATTGATAGTAGGCTGACTAACCCTAGGAAGCTTGCTGAGGAGGCGGACCGCTGGGTCAGTACCAGGGTCCACAAGGGTCACGTGGGAGATTCCGCCAAAGGTGGGCAGGGTCCCCAGCAGAAGAGTGGGGGGGACAAGGGTAAACAGAGGGAGTTCCCAAAAAGGCCCCAAAGTAATCCCCAGGGAAAGGTTCTCAGCCTCTCCCACCACAGAAACCGACCGGGGCCCCGACAGGTACACCTGTTCAGAAGGGGCCCATCAAATGTTACAAGTGTGGTAACATGGGGCATTTTGCCTCTGATGTGAACTGTCCATTGTTTGGTAAACCAGCACCCACTGATGCTCCATCCCGGCAGGTGGCTAGTGTAGCCCTGGGGGAGGAGATGGGTGTCCAAGGTGGGTGGGGTCCCACAGAGAGGTCCCTTGTCTCATTAGGAGACTGTGATGTGGTCCCCCAAACCCAGCTGCCTGAGAACACTAAAAAATACAGGCAGTGGGTGACCATAAATGGCCATAGGGTGGAAGCTCTCAGAGACACAGGAGCCAGTGTGACGGCTGTCAAGCGCCACCTGGTGTCTCAGGAGCAAGTTGTCCCAGGAGCATTCTATCCGGTTGTTGCCGCCGACAACACCGAGAGTCACTGCCCGGTGGCTCAGGTTCCCTTTCAGTGGGGGGGGGGGTCTCTGGTACTCTTCAGGTAGCTGTGAGGCCCGCCATGCCTGTAGACTGTCTGTTAGGGAACGATCTGGAGAGCTCACCTTGGGCTAAGGTGGAGCGGAGTGCTCACCTGGAGATGTTGGGTATGCCAGATTGGGCGTGTGTCACCACACGGTCCATGGCAGCGAGTAGAGGTGCTCAAGAGGACCTAGAGCCTGAGAGGGAGGCCCAGGAACTGGCCTTAGGGAGAAGAGGCAGGGGGGGCGGGAAACCGGCCCCTGAAGTTCCCACGGTCCAGGAGGAAGCAGACCTTGAGGGGGATGCCCTGGAACCTACAGGGGAACAGATAGCTGAACTGGGGGACCTGCCTGTGCTGACCCATTGGCAGCAAGAAGGAGGACCCTCCAGGGAAGAGTTCTGCAGGGAGCAGAAAGAATGCCCTTCTCTTGTGGGTATGCGGCAGCAGGCTGCAGACCAGGCCAACGGTGATTAGTCTGGAACACATTTCATTTACTGGGAGAACGACCTCCTGTATTCTGTGCCTAAGGTTGCTGAGCCTGGGTCAGCCCGTGTGCTGGTGGTACCCCAGCGTTTCAGAGCCTTCCTACTGGGGCTGGCTCACGATGTACCATTAGCAGGACATTTGGGGCAGGACAAGACCTTTGAAAGGCTTGTCACCCACTTCTTTTGGTCCCAAATGCGCAGTAGTTCAGATACTCACTGCAGGACATGCCAGACTTGCCAGGCAAGTGGGAAGAGTGGAAGGAAGCAGAAGGCTCCACTCCAGCCATTCCCTGTGGTCGGTACCCCATTCCAGCGAATGGGGATTGACATTGTAAGGCCACTGGATCCCAGGACAGCGATGGGCAATAGGTTCATCCTGGTCCTGGTGGACCATGCCACCCGGTACCCGGAAGCCATCCCTCTGAGGGCAGTGACGGCCCCCGTGGTGGGACGTGCGCTGATGGGAATTTTCTCCCGAGTGGGATTCCCTCTAGAGGTGGTGTCTGACCGAGGTACCAATTTCATATCTAAATATATGAAATCCCTTTGGCAAGAGTGTGGAGTAACCTACAAGTTCACCACTCCTTACCACCCCCAAGCAAACGGGTTGGTTGAGAGATTCAACCGAACCCTAAAGGGCATGATAATGGGTCTTGAGGAACCCATGAGGCGTAAGTGGGACGTCCTCTTACCATGCCTTCTCTTTGCTTACAGAAAGGTGCCACAGAAGTCTCTAGGGTTCAGTCCCTTTGAGCTTCTGTACAGACACCCAGTGAGAGGACCTCTAAGTCTGGCCAAGGAAGGCTGGGAGCAATCTCCCAGGAAACCTCCCAGAATGTATATAGCTACATGCTGGCCTTCAGAAACCAGACTAGGCGTTTCAGGGAACTTGCTGAGGCAAACCTGGAAGCCAGCCAGGAGGAGATGAAGCGGTGGTACGACCGGAATGCCACTCTGGTAGAGCTTCAGCCTGGACAGAACGTATGGGTCTTGGCCCCCGTGGAGCCCTGTGCGCTCCAGGATAAGTGGACCGGTCCCTTTGAGGTTGTGGAGCGCAAGAGCCCTGTCACCTATTTGGTGAACTTGCGGTCTCCAAGGAACCCCTTGAGGGTCCTTCATGTCAACCGCCTCAAGCCCCACTTGGAGAGGTCCCAAGTGGGCATGCTCTTAGCGACAGATGCTGGGATGGAGGAGGAGACCGAGCCTCTTCCTGACCTCCTGTCAGTCAAGGAGCAAGATTGGTCAGTGGATGGTGTCATCCTCTCTTCCACCCTGACCCCTGAGCAACAGAATGATTGTCGCCAATTGCTGGGACAATATTCTGACCTGTTTTCCCTGGTTCCCAGTGTCACTGAGTGGTGTGTCCATGATGTGGACACTGGGGATAGTACACCTGTGCGGCACAAGGCCTACAGGGTGACTGACAGGGTAAGGGCCTGCATCAAGGAGGAGGTCTCCAAGATGTTTGCCCTTGGGGTAATTGAGTCCTCAAGCAGTCCTTGGGCCAGCCCAGTGGTCTTGGTCCCAAAGGCTGCAGCGCCGGGAGCCACACCCGAACTCCGGTTCTGTGTGGACTACAGAGGACTCAATTCAGTCACCAGGACTGACGCACACCCCATCCCCAGAGCTGATGAGCTCATAGATCGGCTAGGGGCTGCCCACTACCTCAGCACGTTTGATCTAACGTCTGGGTATTGGCAGATCGCCTTGACCGATGGGGCCAAAGAGTGGTCAGCATTTTCCACCCCTGATGGGCATTACCAGTTCCGGGTCATGCCCTTTGGGATGAAGAATGCCCCTGCCACCTTCCAGAGGTTGGTCAACCAGGTGTTGGCTGGGCTGGATTCGTTCAGTGCCGCCTACCTGGATGACATCGCCGTGTTCAGCTCAGGAACACCTGCGCCACCTCTGGGAAGTGTTGATGGCACTGCGGCAGGCCTCACGATCAAGGCGAGTAAGTGCCAGATCGGGCAGGGTTCAGTGGTGTACTTGGGGCACCAAGTTGGGAGTGGCCAGGTGGCACCCCTTCAACCCAAGATAGAAACCATCCTGAATTGGGAGTCGCACAAAACCCAGACAGAGGTGAGAGCCTTCCTAGGTTTCACCGGGTACTACAGGAGGTTTGTCAAGGGGTATGGCAACATTGTTGCCCCCTTGACAGCGCTGACTTCTAGGAAGCAGCCCAGGAAAGTGATTTGGACTGACACCTGTCAGAAGTCTTTTGAGGTCCTGAAAGCTGCTATGTGCACGGCGCCCGTGCTTTTGGCTCCCAACTTCTCCAAAGAGTTTATCGTTCAGACAGACGCTTCAGAGCATGGTGTGGGGGCTGTTCTTTCACAGATTAATGAAGAGGGCCTAGATCAACCTGTAGCCTTTATTAGCAGGAGCTTACTACCACAGGAACAGAGATGGAGTGCTATTGAGCGTGAGGCATTTGCTGTGGTCTGGGCGCTGAAGAAGCTAAGGCCCTACCTGTTTGGGTCTCACTTCCTGGTTCAGACAGACCACAGGCCCCTCAGATGGTTGATGCATATGAGGGGTGAGAATGCAAAGCTGCTGAGGTGGTCCATTTCCCTTCAGGAAATGGATTTCACGGTGGAACATCGCCCTGGTACAGATCACGCCAATGCTGACGGTCTGTCCAGATTTTTCCGCCTTAGTGATGAGGAACTCCCTGGGGTAGGGTAGATCTCCCCACTTTTCAGCTGGAGGGGACACGTGTTAGACCTGGCACCTTGGCGTGAGTCTCCCTTCCACTTTTTGTCGCTGTGCCTCGTGTGTTTTGCTGGTGTTAGCTGCTCAGAGCCCTGTGCCACTGCCAACCAGTGCTACAGTGCAAGTGCTCCCTATTTAAAATGTATATGTTGGTTGGATTCCATGATTGGCTTATTTGGTTTACTGTCAGACCCCAGTAAAGTGCACCAGGAGTGCCCAGGGCTTGTAAATACAAATGCTGATGGTGGGCTTGCAGCACTGGTTGTGCCACCCACAGAAGCGGCCTGGTAAAATGTATTTAAGGTCTGCCATTGCAGAACCTGCATGCAGTCTGGTACTGTCATGCTGACTGGGCAAGTGCACCCACTTGCCAGTCCCTAAACCTTCCCTTAACTTCATGTTAGTCACCCCTATGGTAGGCCCAAGGGCAGGGTGCATTGTAAGCATAAGGTAGGACAAGCCCTGATGTGTGTGGCATGTCCTAATAGTGAATTACAGCCATTTTCGTTTTTCAATATTGGAAGGCTACCTGTTCTCCATAGGCCAGAATGGGCCGTCAGAGTTGTTACATTCTATGATCCTAACAGACCCAGGGAACATGGTAGAAATTCGAGTTTAGTATGCCTGAACTCAGAATAATAAAATACATCTTTTAGTAAAGTTTATTTTAATATTCTGTGTTTGCAAATACCACTTTTAGAAAGTTGGTATTTGCTTGCCTGACCATTTCAGCCCGCCTCTGCTATGATGTGTATCTGCCTGTCTGGTTGTGTGAGTGACAGGGCTGGGGAAACCCAGAGGGGCAGGGCTAGGTAGCCTGGTGGTGAATAGAGAGTTTGACAGCCAGATGGGTGGGAGGAGTACACCTGGACTCTGAATAGGGCTGTGCTCTGCCACCACAATGCTGGCTCCACCTCCTGTGGAGCGGCTGAAGTCTCTGCCCTGCACCCTGAATAGATAGGCAGAGTCATGTCAACAGAGTGCTCAGGAACTGGTTTGGACTGGGCAAAGGCCCCTCTACCCCAGAGGAACAAAGGAATTAGGGGTATAAGTATTGGGACCCTGCTCCCAAGAAATTAGATCCTGCTTAAACAAGAAGAACCTCTGCCAGAGGAGAAGGAACTGGAAAAGCTGTAAGGAGGAGTACTGTCCCTGACCTGGGGGATTGGCCTGCAGTGGTTGACTTGCTGCTGAAGGAGAGGAGAAAGACTACAAAGACTTTATTTCAACTTGTGCCTCAAGAAGATCTCCAAGGGCTTGTGCTGAGCTTGCCCCCTGAACGAAGTCCGAGGACCAGTGGACTTCACCCCCAGCTCCCCAAAGTCTTTTGGAAGTGCTTGCTGCTGTTGTTGGGCCTTCTGAGGGACTGCGTGTCGCAAGGAGCTGGAAGCGCGACGCAAGGAGGAGAAGCGTGCCACCGGAGCTGTTGCCGTCGCATCTCGCAGAGAGTGTCGCCGCTGCAGCATCGCATCGAGCGGAAGCGTCTCGCATCATTCCGTAAGTGTCTCGCAACGCCGAAGAAGCGTGTCACCATCACAGCCATCGTAGCTGACGCATTGCACCGCATCAAGAGAAGAGTCTCGCATCGAGGAAGAAGCGTGTCGCTATCGCAGCCATCGTAGTTGTCGCATTGCACCGCATCAAGAAAAGCGCCTCGCATCCACGGAGAAGCGTGCCGCCGTCGGAGCCGCTGTCGTCGCATCACGCAAAGGGGTGTCGCTGCTGCAGCATCGCATCGAGCGGAAGCGTCTCGCAAACGTCGGAGAAGAGTGCCGCTGCCAAGGCCGCTGTCATCGCATCTCGTCAAGGGTGAAGCCGCTGTAGCTGACGCATCGAGTCGAGTCTTCTCGCAACATCGGAGAAGCGTAACGCATCTGGAAGATCTTTGCGTCTTTATTTCTTTTGCACCAAGAACTACATCGCATCACATCGTTGCAACACTTTCGTTGCCCTGCGTGTCGCATCTATGGTACATTGACTTAAAGTGTCGCATTTAAGAACTTAAGAGAACTAAGCAATCTTCTACCAACTAAAGTAACCGTATTGTGTATTTTTGTCGTTTAATGGTCTTGTGGGTAACTCTATATAAAGCATCCTTATTTTTAATATAAACCTGTGTGGTGTCCATTTGTAGTGTTGTCCCTTGGTTACTGTATGTGTTCACAAATGCTTAACCTATAGCGCCCTGAAATAAGCCTTGTCTGCTCGCGCCAAGCTACCTAGAGGGTGAGCAGGGGTTATTTGAGGAGTGTACCCCCTTATCCTGACTAGAGGAAAGGTTCCCTGCTTGTCACAAGTACCTACCTGTGCCAGCCAGAGAACCCGGATTCTAATAGCCTCTATTAATTCACCTGTGAAAGTTCCATTGAATTTATAGGCTAACAGAATACAATTTTGTGCAACTGAATTAGCATTTCTCTCTCCCATGACAACAGTGACTCCCATTTGAGCAGATATACTGCATGTTATGGTAAGGGCAATCAATTTCGAATTTTGGGCTGAGGTAACTACTGAAAGCCATGAAGCTTTGACACCATAATGTATAGGAAGCACAGCATGTGCTGCTCTTAATGTGTCATTATTACCTTTCAAACATGGGCCATCTACAAAATGGACATTGTTGGGCTGAATCAGACGTTCATCCTTAAAGTCTGATTTTGGCTTTATGCATATTTTCATGACATCTAGACACTCATATTCAGTTTCATAACAAACAATTTTATTTGCTGGCATTTCTGTGATGTTGGGGTCAAAGGTCATTGGGAAATACGTCACAGACCTTTGAACACATTCATGTTTTTTAACAGGCACTGAGAGAGCGCAGCCCTCCCTCTCACTGCAAATTGGTGTGTTTTCTTTTAAATAAACTTGCATTCCTAGCACCGGGGCGCAAAACCTTTTCTCTTTCAACTCTAGGAATGCTCTTGTGCAATTGTTGTCCAATGGAAGCGGATCAGACACACCCTTGTGGGTCATCCTCAGTAAAGGCTTAGCCACTAGGGAAAGGTTTAATAACCACTCTCTACAGCAGCTAACCATTCCCAAAAACATCTTGACTTCTTTGTGAATTTGATGTGGATTCATCTGGTGAATTATTTCCACTCTCTCTGATGACACCTTTCTACCTCCCTTTCCAATTCTGTGTCCCAGACATTCATCTTCTTTTTGACAGTACGTCTGACTATTCTCATGCAATGGCACTGTGAAATGAACTTGACAAAAATCAATCACAGTAAGCCATTCTTTAGCACATGAAATGTGAAAAAATATATTGGCTGGATTCGGTACCACAGGACAACATGGAAAAATTATGCTATCAATCTCCTGCACTAATCTGTTCTTTTTATTTAGTTTCTGACAACCTATGATCAGAAAGTTACATAAACTTCCAATTAATTCCATCAAAAATCCTTTACTCAGCTTATCTCCAATTATGGGTAAAATTTCTGCAACTGATAGTGTTCTTGAATACATGTTATCTGGTTCTAATTTGAATAAGACATGTTCTGCACATTTTATTAATCAGACATCTTTCTCTGTGAACTCCCTTATTTCTGTGTTTATTATTTCTTTCAAATCAGAAGGTAATTTTTCAACTGTCCTTTCTGAAAACAATGCTACAGCTGTCTCTTGTTGGGCCATTTTAAAATGTACATCCTCATCAGGAATATGAAAATTACGATCTGGTGTACAGTAATCTGTGCTGTTTGATTTGCAAAACAATTATTTTCCTGTCCGGCCTGAGTCACAAACAACAAATTGGTAACTTTTCTCAACTGGGCCTATTTTTGGTGCAAATTCTTCTAAAACTGGGTTTGTAATTTCTTTGTTTAAAACACCTACAACTTTGGGTCCGATTCCGATTTCGGTCGGAAGGGCTCTGACCGAATCGGAAGGTGTCGGCCGAATTCCTTTCTGACCGAGCCATTCTGATGGGCTCGGTCGGAAAGGAATCCGACTAGGATTTCCGGATTGCGGACGACAGGTTTGGAGAGCCTGTCCGCCGTCCGGAAATCTCTCAGTACTCCCCCGGCCGCCTCTTTGCGACCGAGGGAGTACGATGGCAGCTTTTCACTGCCTTTTCGTGCCGGTCTTTCTGGCACGAAAAGGCAGTCGGAAAATGTCTTTGGGGGCCCCCAGTGGGGCCCCCATGGGTGTATGGCTGCCGAATGGCAGCCTGAGGGCACCTATGGTGCCCCTCTGTGGGTCCCTGCACCCGGTGGCAGGCACCTTGGGGTGCCGGCCACAGGGTCCAGGGATGAACTGCACCCCTGCTTTTCGCACTGCAAGCATGCATTCCGCTCAGAATGCATGGCTACATTGTGAGGTATACGAATGCGACCGAAACCTGTTCGGTCGCATCGTACTTGCAGGGCCATAACCGACGACAGCAGGTCGGTCGATTATGGCTCCTGCCAAATGTCAAACAGACCTGAGTCCGTCTGACATCGGACTCAGCCCCCAAGTCTGGACCTTCGACTGCTTTCACAATGGACTTGGTAAAGTCAGAATTGAGAGGGTTAAAACTCTCATTTTCAAATACAGCAACCTGTTGAACTGGGTTCTGATTTTGTTTCTGAAAATAATTCACATTTGATCTGGGCAACTTATTAATGTTAGCATTTTCCATATTTTGTGGGAGCATCTGAGCTTGAAAAATCCTGCCATTGGTACCTGTTTCTGAACTGACATTTGCATTTGGTTAACTGGCATATTTTTCACCTGCATTTCTCTCTGTGTTTGCGCATTTCCACTTGCTGCATCATTTTTAAATTTACATTTCTTTTTCCAATGCTCAAATCTGTTATAAAGATGGCAAAAGGACACTTTTTCCAGTAGTGCAACATCCATACCTGAATTTGCAAAAACCAAAACAGCCTTACTTCCATCCTGTGTTCTTTTAATCTGTACCCAATTAACATCCTTTGCTGGCACTCTGCCCTTCAGGAAAGTAATCACTGCTACGTTTTTCTCCATAACAACAGAAAATGATGGTGCATTCATGCAAACCCTTGTCATTGTCTCCTCACCTGGCCTTTGCACAACAACTTTAGATTCAAACCACAATTCAGTCTGCATGGCAATGTCAAAGAACGTTTCCAAATTAATGCACAACTCTTTTACATTTTCAAAAAATCCATCAACTTGTGGGTACCACAGCATAAGTTTGTCCCTCAATTGTGGGAATGTGTTCAGAAATGCTGCAAGTTCACCTTTGTTCCGTGGCACATGAACATGCACTTCTCCCACCTTTTCTCTCAATCAGTAAGAAAAAGCTTCTGCCTCACCCTGTTTATTATTTCCCCCAACAAGGTCTGGTGGTTTCTTTTTCTTCTCATGTTTTCTTGCCCACGTGTCTCCTAATTTCTCAAACCCATTGCATTTGAAATTATATTTTATTATTTCTGCAATGTGCAACTGCATTCCTGAAGAAAACATTTTCTCATTTGTTTCATCATTCATATGTTCCCTGAAACTTTTCTGGAAAGGAATACTTCCTGAAACATCAATTTCATATTTTGGAGCCAAATCAGTCAGTCTATCATGTGTAGTTACTGAACATGTAGCTGTTTCCTTACTCATGAAAATTAATTCTTTTTCCTAACACTGGTTCACATTTTCATGATTTAAACAGCAGGGACTGTTAATTTCTTCATGTTCAAATGTTGATTTTAAAACACTAACACCCTTATGCATCAAGCCAAAATCCAGTCGGTAAAATACCGATTTGTTAATAGCTCCCGGTATTGTGTGAAAAATACCCAATCCCAATGCATCAACCCAAAACCCGAGCAAATAACGAATCGCTAAATAAATAACCTCGAACATACCGAATCGCAAATACCCAAAATGCTAATTTACCGAATCGCTATATACCGAATTCGCAATTACCGAAATCACTATTAGCTCCCGGAAATTGCCAATAGCAAATAACGAATCGCACCCCAATGCAACAAAACTCGCTAATAACGAAAATCCCAAAAATCGCTATTTTGCCAGAGCTAAATAAGGGGAATCAAAACCTGGAGGTAAAGTTACAAAAAAAAAAAAAAAAAT